>NC_045708.1:34578382-35324318 GCF_009834535.1 Camelus ferus
AGCTTGCTACTGGCTTGTTTGGGGAAAGCTCACAAAGATAAACAAGAGTCCCACTACAAGTTCAGGGGTCAAAGATGCTGGGAAAAGCAGAGGCAGAAATCATGTTTGCCTTCCTTTTTGTCAGTTTGGTTGTAGACACTAATAGAAACAAGAAGTGCAGAGGAATTGTGTCCAGGTTCAGGATAAGAGATGGGGTACTCCTTCCTCTTTAAGACAATGATTCATTTTGATTTTTCCTTAGGATCAGTGTCCTTTAAACTGGTCTCTCTCATTTGTAGATACTGACAGGTATATATAGAATAGATAAACAAGTTTATACTGTATAGTACAGGGAAATATATTCAAGATCTTGTAGTAGCTCACAGTGAAAAAGAATATGAAAATGAATATATATATATATATATATTCATGTATGACTGAAAAATTGTGCTGTACACCAGAAATTGACAAAACATCGTAAACTGACTATAATTCAATAAAAAAGAATAAAATGTAAAATAAATAAACTAGATTTAAGGTACTGCCATCTTCAGAAACTTAAAAGGCCAGGCGTCAGTGTACCACAGGGTGATGGAGCAGACCCTTACAGGTAGGAAACATCAATGCTCTACTAAGGAGAGATACATAAAATACATGTATAATGTATATAATTTCGTATCTGACCTATATATGACCTATTTCTCAGACTAGCAAACCTTCTAATCAACTCTGATTTACAGTGTTCAACTAGACGTTTACCTAGTCTCCCAAGAAGTTACATGGAGTATGTTTATAATACCTCCCCAACCGGAGAGAAAAGATACAGCTGCTACTATCCTCATGTCAGCAACTGGTTGTAAAACTATAAATAATATTTATAACTTTTCCCTCTACCTCATCCAGATTTCCCTTTCCCCCACCTCAGAGTGTTGGAGTTCTTTACCTAGTGTGGGACCCTAATCGTCATTCCTAAAGCGTCCGAGTCCTTAGAGGTCTTGCCTGCATTACTGTGGCCTTTAGTTAACGTCTACTACTGACCTTGAATGATTAGATGTGTTGAAGAGAATCCCCTGGATTCCTCTCTGCCTTGACAGTGTGCGTTTCCTTTTGATTACCTGACTTCAATACCTTTTTATTTGCCTGTTGATTCAGTGGCACAGGGAGCCCAAACTGGCCAGGTGGCAGTCTCAACTTCTACATCATCAGGCAAATATTGCTTACTCTTGGCTGTTATTCCTCCCTTGAGAAGACTTTAAACTGACAGAGCTCAAAATTATGGGACCAGAAAGCAAGAATACAATGAATGGATTATTGGGTATGATAGTAAGAGAGACCTCTCCCACTTTTGTCTCTCTCGTCCTCAACCTGTGTATTTTGGCTGTGGAGGTAAAAGGCACCATGTGTAAGTCATTGATTCAGAGAAAGAGCTGCATCTTACGAGGCAGCGTTGCAGCCTTGCAAATAGTGCTCACCAGCCAGCACCGTAACGTAGCAAGTCATATTGCCCTGGGACTGGTTTCTAAGGAGAAGAGTCTTCTTCATGTGGAGTAATCTGGCTCCATCCTATGAATAGAATTTTGATGAATGTGGAACTACCTCTCCCAGCTGTCTCTCCACTCCATCTGGGACTATGGGAACCACCCGCCTGAGTTACACTCCACCGTGAGTCCCTCAGCGCCAGGAGACTGAATATGGATTTGTGTTTCCAAGGCTAATGCTGGGGAAAATGAGACAGATCAAGATAGTTGAGGTTGGTTTGGAAAGCTGAAAGGAAAAAAGGTCTCATTAATCTTGTCATCATCAGTAGAAGAAAGGGCAGTAGGCAGTACTCAAATCCACATCCAAGTTACAAAGTAGACTAACTCTTGTCACTGCATTGTCTATCCACTGCGTAAGTGTATTTTTGCAGCGGATACATGGGTTTTCCTCACTATAACACTTGAAATACTTTTTAAAATAGGGAAAAAAGAAAAAGAAACATTGATATGTTTTCCACATATTTCAGTTTATGGGGTCGCAAGGGCATTGGTAGGCAAGGTTCCTCTGAGTAATTCTCTATTCGCTGACTTCCTCCCTGCTCCTTGGCTATAAATTCCCACCGGCCCAGGCTGTATTTGGAGTTGAGCCCGATCTTTCTCCCCTACTGCAGAATCCCACTGCAGTGGTCCCCATGCCTATTGTGATGGTTCTGAATAAGGTCTGCCATACCATCTTTAACAAGTGTCATTGAATACGTTTTCTTTAACAGTATCATGGTGGGAGCTTGGGGAGATACTTTAGGACTTAACCTTAGTGGTCTTCAGTATTTTGCCCATGTATCCTTTGAAAGGATTTGAGTACCTGTAATCACTTAAACATTTATATTAATATTTAAAATTTTATACAGGTTAAAATATTTGCAACAGCTATCATTTCCTGACTTTTATAAGTATTGATATTTTAAAATAAATCTTCCCCAGAAAATTTTATATCCATATGAATATATTAGGCTTGAGAATGTTTTACTGATAACCCTATTATAATTTTCTATAACAAAATTATAAATTAGTTTTATATTTGCAACCATAAGATTAAAAATTCTCCTTATTAATTTATTGTAATAATTTTTATCAGAACATAGTTGGTAAAACACTGTAAATATATGATCAATTTTGACAAATAATATCAAACACAGAAGGTAAAATTTTATTATAAGCAAACCTCTTAATAAGATGACTAGACTGTTTTTAAAAATGAACTTATCCCTGGATTAATATTATTTATGGATAGAATGAAACAGGGTTTAGCAGCAATTCTATATCTATCTATGATGGTTAATTTTATGTGTAAGCTTGGTTAAGCAAAGGTATTAAGTTATGTGGTGAAACACTAATTTAGATGTTGCTGTGAAGGTATTTTTCAATGTGATTAATATTTAAATCAGTAGACTTTAAGAAAAGCAGAATACCCTCCACAATGTGGATGGGCCGTATCCAACCAGTTGAAGGTCTTCAGAGCAAAGACTGAGGTTTCCCAAAGAAGCAATTCTGGCTCAAGGCTGTAATATAGAAATCCTGCTTGTGTTTCCAGTTTGATGACCTGTCCTGCAGATTTTGGACTCAAAACTACAACCTCAGCTCCCCTGGATTTCCAGCCTGCTGGCCTGCCTCACAGATTTTGAACTTGCCAGTCCCCACAACAATCACATGTGTCAATTCCTTTAGTATATATATTTATACACATACATTCATATATATATATATTTAAATAGATGATTGCAGTTAGATAGATAGTTAGACTGACCAATACACTATCAAAAATGGAAATTAATATAATTACCTCTCCCTGACCCAAATGATAGAAGGATTGGAAATACTTTTCTGTCCCTATATTAAAATATACTGAGATCAGATAAAAACAACTCTGTGCTCAAGAATATCCTTGCTTCTAAAATTAAGACAGTGAACCAACAAAGGTAGTTTAATTATCGAGAATAATGTGCTTTTTCTTCAAGATTTTTAGACTCTTATCTCATTGTTGCCATCCCTCCAGAGTTCTGCTCAGTCTTAACCTTTCATCACCAAGAAAGACCCACCTTAAAACTACTGAGCTCAAGGCCTAAATTCCTAACGCTGACCCTGCTTCATTTGCGAGATTAGCAGCTTTTCTCTCTGTTGGTTACCTGGGAATCCGAGACTGGCATCTTTTACGGTATTTTTACAGATATAAATGCTGATACAAATTTCCCAGAAACTAGCAATATCAATCAATTTTTAAAACTCCATTGGAGAAGATAAACTAAGCCAGAAGATACTCCCTCAAAAAGATACACTTGACCACAAATCTTTGACAATACTGATTTGGAAAAAAAAGAGTAAGTGAGAAAAAGCAATACTAAGAGTGAAAATCAGAATTTAATTGCAAAATCAAGGGAAAAATGAAGCTAATAAGAGTGAAACAATGATTGCACACCAATATGCTGGAAAATAGATAAACTGAGAAAATTCATAGAAAAGAAATCAACTAGTTATGGCAGAAACAACAAATTTTACTACAGTATTTGTTATTTTTTTTTTCTATCTTATTAGAGCCTTTGATTTTTTTAAGTGGGTACGTAGCCAAATGGAATATAAACTGCGTCATTCAGCATCCCTTACAGTCGGGTAGGCTGATGAGACTAAGCCCTGGCCAATTAAACATAGGTGTTAATGACAGTCCTGCTCCAAGGAAGTAGCCTCGAAGAAAGGATGCGTTTCTCTTTACTTTGGTTTGGATACTTTCATGAACCACAAGTTGGAACCCATATATTGAGAATGGGAAAACAGCAAAATGGAAGAAATTACTGGTGATTATGGAATGAACTTCCTGTAATAATGAAAGAAAAAAAGAAATCGCCCTCTGTTTAAGTTATGATTACTTACAGTTTACTGTCTTCCGCATCTAAACCCCATCATAGAAAAAAACCCAAACTGATGAATTGGATTTTATCAAAATTAAAAACTTCTTATCAACAACACCATTAAGAATCTAAATGGAAAAGACTTAGACCAGAACAAAAATACTTGCAACATACACTTCTGACAAAGGGTTTGTATCCAAAATATGAAATGTCTACAACTCAGTAATGATTTTAAAACAACTCAATTTAAAAAGATTTAAACAAACACTTCAAAAAAGAAGGTATATGAATGGCCAATAAGTACATTAAAATGTGTGCAACATTGCCAGATATTAGGGAATTGCAAGGTAAAACTACAGTGAGATTTCACCTCAGAACCACTAAAATAGCTAAAACAAGAACACTGAGAACACACGATGTTGGCAAGGATGTGATAACTGGAAATCCCATGCACTGCTCTTTGTATCTAAGACTGGCAGTTTCTTTCTTTCTTTCTTTCTTTTAATTTTTTTATTGAGTAATAGTCATTTTACAATGTTGTGTTAAATTCCAGTGTAGAGCACAATTTTTCAGTTATACATGAACATACATATATTCATTGTCACATTTTTTTTTTTTTTTGCTGTGAGCTACCACAAGATCTTGTATATATTTCCCTGTGCTATACAGTATAATCTTGTTTATCTATTCTACATTTTGAAATCCCAGTCTGTCCCTTCCCACCCCTTGCCCCCTTGGCAACCACAAGTTTGTATTCTATGTCTATGAGTCTGTTTCTGTTTTGTATTTATGTTTTTTGTTTTGTTTTTTTTTTTTAGATTCCACATATGAGTGATCTCATATGGTATTTTTCTTTCTCTTTCTGGCTTACTTCACTTAGAATGACATTCTCCAGGAACATCCATGTTGCTGCAAATGGCGTTATATTGTCAGTTTTTATGGCTGAATAGTATTCCACTGTATAAATATACCACATCTTCTTTATCCAGTCATCTGTTGATGTACATTTAGGCTGTTTCCATGTCTTAGCTATTGTAAATAGTGCTGCTATGAACATTGGGGTGCAGGTGTCATTTTGAAGTAGCTTCCTTCTGGATATATGCCCAGGAGCGGGATTCCTGGGTCATATGATAAGTAAGACTGGCAGTTTCTTATAAAGTATACATCTACCCAATGTCCCAACAATTCTACTCCCAGGCTTTAACCCAAGAGAAATGAAAGCATATGCACAAATCTCTTTGTATAAGAACGTTCATTGTAGTCTTATTCGTAAGAGCCCAAAGCTAGAAATACTCCAGATGCCCATCAACAAGCAAATGGATAACCTGTGGTGTGCTCTCATAGTGGAATACTACTTGGCAGCAGCAAAGAAAAACTAATGGTGCATGCAAAGCATGGGGGGAATCTCAAAACATTATGCTGAGTAAAAGAGGCAAGACACCAGAGAATATGTACAGTATGACTCCATGTGTATGAACCTCTGGAAAGGCAAAGCTGATCTATGTTGTAAAATAGTGCAATGGTAGTCTCTGGAGGAGTGAGAGGTTGATTACATTACAAGGGGTAAGAGATAATGGAAATTATCCTCTCTAGGATAATGGAAGTGTGCTGTAGGGCATAATTAACAGGCATGTGCATTTTTCAAAACTCATTGAACTGCACATTGTTCACTGTTTCATTCACTGTTTCACTGTAGTTTTAAATTATACCTTGATTATAAACAAGGGAATGATTCTATTGATTGCCCTAGTTTTTCAAGGGTGGGGAAAGATAAATCAGTTGATTATCAGTTGGCCCAGGATAGAATTTTTCCACCTCCCACTAATTTTTTTCCTTTCCTTGGGGATGTTTACCTGCCTCTACACTACATTAGAATTTCCTTGACAATGACCAGAGCCCATTCTTGAGGTCTGAGCAAGAAAGATACAAAGGATAAAGAGGAAAATATTGACTAGAGGAAATCTTAGAGAATTTTATTTTTGAACATTGGCCAGAAGCAACAGTAAAACATGACAGGTTATACATATGTGAAAAGATTTTCTATAAAGAAAATCCCAAGGAATTGCAAAAACAGAGCAAAACAAAAAACTGGAACTGATAAGCTGTTCTTGCAAGGCTGTAAGATACATGGTTAATATTCAAAAATTGATTGCTTTCGATTCTATCTTTACAATTTCTTGTGAATTTGTAGTTATTTTAAATTAAAAAAATCCTTAAATGGAAAAATGTGTCTACTCTCATAAACTACAAATATCTGTAATCTTGCCTAGCTTTGATAAACTAAAGCTGATAATTCATCAAATTCATCAGTAATTACCACTCTGCCCTATGAAATTCATTGATGAAACAGAAGCCAAGAAATCCACATAAATAGCTGAAAAATGGGATACTATATTTTAACATTAACTGCTACTGAAACATACACACACACACAGCTGTCACCTCATCTCTCAAAGAAAATTACTATTAACATTTAGGTATAATTTCACCCAGTGTTGTGTGTGTACTAAAAATGAGTGCTTCCCAAACTTCAGTGTGCCTGGGACTCACCTAGAGAACTTGTTAAAACACGAGCCACTATGCTCCACCCACAGAGTTTCTGAATCAGTAGATTTAGGTAGAGTCCAAGAATTTGTATTTCTAAAAAGTTTCCAGGCAATGATGATACTACCAATGAAGAGACTACATGTTAAGAATGACTGATAAACACCGTAATTGTATTCGTCTTTTTTGCCCTTCATAACATACTGTCAATATTTTATACGTTCTCTTCAAAAACATAATTTTAATGGATTTATAGATTTAAAATGTGTTTGGGTGTTCTATAATTTATTTGAAAACTTCCACATTTTGTTGGGGCTCAAAGCACCAAAATTCAGATCTATTTCTTTGAGTGTCTATCTGGGACAACTGGTAAATCACAGAATTTGCACCCAGGAAACTCTTGTTCCTAAACCCATGCCCAGTGAATAACGTTAATGTGTGTTGCCTAAGTTCTGAACTAATTGAGAAATATTACAAAAGATTAAGGCAGATTGTGGATTAAAATATTATCCATATAAATCACTGGTATAAGATAAAGTTCGCATATGTTTGTGGGTGAGTGGACAATCTAATGATAAATTCCCCTATTAGGCTGATTTATCTGTCCAGTTACAGGGAGTGATAGCCTGTTCCCATAGAGACTAAACTTACTTCATGGCTGAAAGCAATTGAGAACACATTTTTTCCTGTGGTTTGCCTGTGACTTAGATAAAAGGGAAGAAGTTTCAGGAATACACAACTCAGTTCCTGATCCCAAATTTATACCATAAAAGTGCTGAGTCAGGAAGGAAAGGGTCAGGAAACAGCCATTCAAGGAATGACAGCAATTAACATCAAAATGGTGTAAGATTCAACTCCCAGTTGACCTTGAGGATTGAGATGGCAGGAGCTCTGGCTCCCAGTAGACCTTGAGTTTCATTATATGCTCATTGTAATATATTAGCATGGTAAATAACACACCCACAGGCTCCATGACAGTCCCAGGGCTATTCACAAAAGGTCAAAGAGTGGGGTGTGACCCAATGCCTGGGAATCCCAGCCCCTTCCCCAGGGTAGTTGGAATGGTCCTCCCACTTGTAGGCGTGTAAAGCTGAGCCCATAAGAACTGGCCAACACCACTCCTCATAGCCGCCTCTCTCCCTCATCTTTGGAGACAGCCAGCACTCTGTCTATGGAGTTTGTACCTACTTTTACTCTAACCTGAGCACCCAACCACCACAGCTCGTGGCCTTTCTCTTGCCTTACACTCTATAAGGTATTTATCTGTCTAAATAAATCTACCTTTACTCAACTGTGGCTTGCTCTTGAACTAGTTCCTGTGCAAAGCCAAGGACTCACACTTGGTGGGGCACATCCCAGGGGCTCAACTGAGACACGGGACACGGCCCTCCTTACGCCCCACATCTGTTTTTCCTGCATCATTGTGGTGAGGAGTAACTAAGGTGGTAGACAGCGGCCAGGAGTATTGGTACAGTCAGAGAAAAAGCTCCTTTCACAAGGAAGCACATACCAGCTGTTGGGAGAAACACAGCCCTTACAACCAGCACTGCTATCAGAGGAGGATTAATAAAGTGGCTGCATTTATGCTAACAGATTGTTTATTCTTATGCTTGCCCTTAAAGTAGTCAACTGACCTGACTGACCGGTTGCTACTCACAGCTCCAGGCCTGTTGTTAAAATAAAGCTATTAATTTTACTGTTTCTGCTTTATTCCAGTAATTGAAAGTATTAATCATACTTGGTTTCTGAGTTGTTCTCCAGGGAGAAGGTCACAGAACTGTAACCATACAAAGTAGGCTAAATGCCAAGAAGGCCACGCCTTGGGTGCTTATGAGACAGAGATCGAAAAACGACAACTGCTAGCCTCTGTAGAATTGGTCGACTGGAGGCATCAAGACGCCACTCTAAGTCTGATGACTTAGAAAATGATTCTGTTGATTATTGTTTGAGCTATGGCTGTGTAATCACCCTATCCCATCCCCAGGGTGGATTCCCCGTTCTGAAGGAACCAGCCTGCTGTGAGTTCCCTTTGCCCGGCAAAGTAATAAAGCTGTCTCTTTTTTCCTAAGCTCCAAGACCCTGTCTCAGGGACGGGGGCTGATCTGTGGGCAACACCACCCCTTCCCACCTTCCCCAATATTTCCAAGCACTTAAGTCATTTCTAGTGGCCCATTGTTGTAAACAGGTTATAAATGGACATCCACGTACATCAACTGTCATACCTTCACCTCTGGTCCTCTGACTGGGAATACTCCCTAGAATTGTGAAATTACTGGACTAGTGACCTAAGGCTTTTCATGCATATCCTCCAGTTGTCTTGCAGAAAGGATGCAGAGATTCATACTCTGGCCGCCGCTGATCGTGGCACTGTGCTGCAGTGTGAGCAAAAAGTAAACCCGTGTGTCAAGCCGGTGAGAAAAGAGTGGTGTTCAGTGCTTTATGAGTATTATTTTGTTGTAAACTCAGTGCAGCCCATTGAAATGGAAACTATTATTAACACTACTTTAAAGAGGCAAAAACAAGTTTTCGAACAGGATTGTTTGAAATCATGCAGCTGGTTAAAGTAGTAACTCAAAGTTAGTTTTCTCTGACTCTACTCATCATGCTTTGGCTCACGTTGGTTTGAAGAGATTTACAGAGATGACATCATGGCTTGAAGTCACGTGAGCTACAAGAGGCATAGGTGACATGAGGGTCCTGCCGGTGAAGAGTCCCAGCTCCTTTAGGTGGGCAGATGTGTTTATCTACTTATTATCTATTGATTGAGATTAAGTTCCTGGACCCCGGAGTGGCCTGCCAGGGAAGAACATAGCCATTGGCAAAGCAGATGGCTCCTCGAGACCGAGACTGACAGCCTGGAAAAATTTCTCCCTCCTCATTTGCATCACACTCCAAAAACTTTCCCACCTCCCTCACCTACTCATTGGCCCCTCCCCAGTGCCTTAGCCTTCCCAGCCATGATTCAAGGTTTCACCCCCACCCCACCCTGAGAAGTTAAAAGGGAAATCAGATCGACAGCAGGAAAGTCTTTCACTCTAGAAAGAAAGTTCAGTCATTCATTCAATAATTCTTTATTGCTTATGTGTCTGGCATTTTGCTGGGGATAATAGATGGTGAGCAAAATCAGGCCAATCCTTGCTCTCTGGAGTATATGGGAAGAATATGAATCTGTGAGAGCATCAAGCAAGGGGCAGGTACAGGAGAGCTCACTGGACAAAGGTAGCAGCATGTGCAAAGGACCTGCAGTGGGAAGGCACACAGCACATCGCCAGGAAACGAAAGTCTACAATGAGTGGAGTGGACAGTGAAGAGAAGGGAGCTTTGGGGCAAAATGAAGCTGCAGGGTTGACCACGCGGGCACTAGTACACTGTGCTGGCCTTCCTGGAAAAACGTGGCAGGTTCTAAGCAGAGTGTAGATAAAATGACATGCTCAGATTTACATTTGAAAAGGTCTTTCTGGCTTTAGTGTGGAGGATGGGTTGGAGGAGGGAAGAAAGTCCAGGTCATTGGAGTGGCAAGCTCTGAAGTCAACCAACAAACACTCTGTCCGACCTGCTCCAGGCTTAACCTGCAACAGGACAGAGCTGAGGTGAGGACTCGACCCTGCCACCCTGCTCAGCAGCTCACAGTCTTTTCCACTGCTTTTGGCCCCGTCTGGTGCTGCTTTGAGGCAACACCCTTCCCGCCTCTCTTCATACCCCTGGGGACTGAAGCCTGATCAATAAGCCCCAGCTTTCGTAATCAGCTCTTTATTTCTCTAAGCAGGGATGTGCATTTAGTGGGGGAAACATACATGACAATCACCCTCCCCCAAAATCCCACCATGTTTAATTTTTTTAACTTAGAAATCCTAAATCAGTTTTTAAAGAAACATTCTATGTTTCCAGCAGAAAAGCCAGGCTACCACTGTGTTTATCCACAGTTAGGACTGACTTCACACCATAAGTCGCTGTGGATCTTGTGGTCCCCATTTAAGTAGCAAGCGTGTAAGTTATTCTACCTGGCTCTGATGTGGGGTGTATGTGGTCAGCGAGCCAGAGGTTTATTCACCATAAGATCCCGAAACAAGCCCTAAAAAATCTGCCCAAGACTGATGTTACCAAATCAGACACTCTTTTCCTTTTCAATTTTTTTTTCCCTGAGGCTAAATGCTAAACTTGTTAGTTTTTGTAATTAAATATAATCTTAACAGGGTCAACGCAATTATAGCAGATAATAACTTCTTGTCTTTTGATTCTCCGAATAGCAAATTAGTTGTTACCAAATATGATAACCTTTTAGCCAATGTCTTTATTTAGATCATTCCATACACTTGTTCTTAACAAGTTCTTAACATGGCCAAGAACAGAGCTAATGGCTAAGCCTCCAGAGGCCGGCCTCTAGGTTGTTATACACTATCGCACGTCCGCCAGACGTGATATCGTGTCTCCAAGAGATTTTGGAAGATGTCTTTCTGAAACCCCAATGTGAAAAGCTTTGTCTGCTGATCCCACCGCATAACTGATGTCAAAGTACTCAACTGATTGTTTCATCAATAGATTCCATTACATCTGCAAGTTATTGATCCTGAGAATACAGGCAAAGCAATGAGGCTAATGTGGCTTGAACTCCATGGCTCACCTCATTCCCCACGTCTTTCTCCCAGTGTCCACAGTTCATCTGTAAGAAGCTAGAAGTCTCCTTTGACGTTTAAGTGTACGTGGGTGTATGTCTGCACTCCATGCATTTAATCACCTTGAAGGGAGATCCCCTTTCTCCTGCCTCCCCTCCCTGGGCTCCACATCCCTCCAGCCCCAATGGGGCTGTTAGGCAGTTAGACAGAAATGAGCATCCAGCAAGGCAAGAGGAAGGAGGAGCGAGCAATCTAGAAGATAGCAGTATGCCTACGTTCAGGATAAGAGGCTTCGAAGAGTTTTACCTTCTCTAAATGAGGGCCAACAAAGAGGCTGGTTAGAAATGAATGCTGCAGCTGCACAGCAGAGAGAAGGACCCAGCTTAACATGACCCAATGCTCATTATAATGTAATTAGCATTGCGGTTTGGGCCCCCTCCCATAGGTTTCTCTGTGTGCATCATGGGTAAGAGCACATGCAAAAGAGATGGGCACACCTGAGCACTCAAGTTTCCATGAGCTGTCAATCAATCACGAGAATGCACCTAAGCCAGGATAAAAGACAGGAGAAACAGGAGCGGGGCCATTTTTCCTCTCCTGGGTTGGCCCGCCTTCAATTCTCGGAGGTGTACTATACCTTCTAACTTTTGCTCTACTAATAAAGTTTTCTGTTTATATCACACTTGCAATCTTCTGTTTAAATTCTTTCTCTTGGGTAAGGCAAGAACCGAGCCTTTTTCCCCTCCTCGTGGTAACAGGGCACTCTGGTCTCCCTCCCAGACCAGTGCTGGGAGGTGATGCTGTTTCCGGCACCACATCTCCGTTTTCCTACAAGGGCAGACTCCTGTCATCAGGGACTAGTCCTTTCTTCCTGGACTCAGCCAAACCTGTTACAAAAGAGAGGAGTGTTGCTCCCCAAATTTTGGCGAATTACAATGTTAAGGTGCATAATATGCCTCCAGGACTTCTTGCTGCACTGGCTTATGCCACCCTTCTGCTTGGACTCTGCCTTCTCTCCTTTTCTACTAAAACCCCACTTATTCTTCCTGCCAGCTGAAATCCAACCTTCTTTAGAAAGCCTTAAAGGATATCCCTAACTCCATGTGAGACAGTCCTCCTTTAAGTACCTCATAGGCATTATATAAAAATTTTAGAGTAAGACACCCACTTAGGTTGGCATCTGAATTGTCACAAATAAAGCATTTGGTCACCCTGAGCCTTGGTTTCTTCATCTGAAAGATCTCGTAGCAATGCCATGAGGATTAAATTGCATTATAAGGTGCTTTGCTCCTGGTTAAGCACTCAGAAGCAGAAGCAACTCTCAGTATGAGTTACCTCTTACTGTAATCAGGCTCACTTCTATAACAGTGTTTATGAATTCGTCTTATCTCCCTCCCCCACTTCCCTCCCCTCCTCCACTGGGAGGTCCTCGGGAGACAGACAATCTGCCTAGTTCATCTTTACAAGCTCAGTCTAGAGAGAGGCTGGGATGGAAAGTGCCTACTCTTGACTAGATACACTAAGTTGTCTAGAACTCTGTGCTGTCCAATCCAGAACCTGCTATTTATATTTAAATTAACTAGTATTAAATTAAAAATTTTGTTCCTCAGTTGTACTACTCACCTTTCAAGTGCCCAATAGCCATATGTGGTTAATGGCTACCATTTTGGACAGCATATGTTTGGAATACTTCCATCACAGCAGAAAGTTCTATCAGACCGCACTGGTCTAAATGCTGAGACACGCTGTCCAACAACATCTCAGATTTCTAACTGCCCATGTAATCCATGCAACCCAGTGCTAAACGCTGCAGGCAGATGGGGTCACACATAAGATAGTGTCTGAAGTGCCACCAAACGCTTCACTCCTCATCACTCAAGGTAAACTGCAAAGAAAGATGCTGAAATCTGCTCTATTGCTCCACCTTGTGTCCTACTCTTGAAATTGTGCATTTGAAGTGTCATAGCGATAAACATCTATATTAAGAAAAAAGAAAAATCTGAAATAAACAGTCTGGCTTTACACCTCAAATAACTAAAAAAGGAAGAACAAACTAAGCCCAAAGTTATTAAAGGGAAGGACATAAGAGGATCGGAATGGAAATAAATTAAATGGAGACCAGAAATACAATAGAAAAGACTAAAAAACGGGGTTGTTTTTTGAAAAGATAAACAAGATTAACAAACCTTAAGCTAGAATAACTAAGAAAAATAGAGACAAGACTCAATAAAATCATGAATAAAAGAGGAAACATTACAACTGATACCACAGAAATTTTTTAAAAATCATGAGACTACCATGAGCAATTACATGCCAACAATTTGGATAACCTAGAAGAAATAAATAAATTCCTAGAAACAGACAACCTATCAAGTCTGAATCAGGAAGAAATAAAAATTAGAACAGACCAATAACAGGTAAGGATATTGAATCGAGAATCAAAACAAAAGAAAACCCCAGAATCGATGACTTCTCTGATAAATTCTACAAAATATTTAAAGAAGAATCAATACCAATCTTTATCAAACTTTTCAAAAAAAAATAAAAGAAAAGGGAATATTTGCAAACTCATTTTGCAAGGCCTGCTTTACCCCAATACCAGGGCCAGACAAGGACACTACAACAGAAAATTACAGACCAATAGCCCTGATGAACATAAATGCAAAAACCCTTTACAAAATACTAGCAAACCAAATTCAACAGCACATTAAAAGGACCATACACCATGATCAGGTGGGATCTATCCTTGAGCTACAAGGATGGTCTAACATATGCAAATCAATAGACGTGATACATCACATTAACAAAATAAAGAATGAAAAGTATATGATATCTCAGTATATGCAGAAAAAGCATTTGACAAAATTCAAGATACTTTCATAAAAGCCTCAAAAATTAATTATAGATGAAATATCCTTTCATGATAAAAATTCTCAACAAATTAGATATAAATGAAATGCACCTCAATAAATCAGGTATAGATGGAATATATTTCAACATAATAAAGACCTTGAACTTAGCCCACAGCTAACAACACACTTAATGGTAAAAAGCTCAGAACTTTTCCAATGTGATCAGGAACAAGAAAGAGATGCCCACTCTCACCACTGCTATTCAGCATAGTACTGGAGTCCTAGCCAGAACAACTATACAAAAAAAAAGAAATAAAAGACATACAAATCAGAAAGGAAGAAGTAAAATGTCTCTGCTTGCAGATGACATGATTTTACATACAGAAAACCCTAAAGATTCCACCAAAAATCATTGGAAGTAATAAATAAATTTTACATTTTCAGGTTATAAAATCAACATATACAAATCAGTTGTATTTTTCTACACTAAAAATGAACTACCTGAAAAAATTAATTAAGCAAATATCCCATTTATAATAATATCAAAAAGAATAAAACACTAAGGAATAAATTTAACCAAGGAGGTGAAAGAACTGTACACTGAAAATTATAAAACATTGATGAAAGAGAAGATACAAATGGGAAAATATGTCATGTTAATGGATTGAAAGAATTAATATTGTTAAAATGTCCATACTATCCAGAGTGATCTACAGATTGAATGTAACTGCTTTCATTTTTCACAGAAATAGGAAAAAACAATCCTAAAATTCATATGGAACTCCAAAAGACCCCAAATAGCTACAGTTTTGTTCTTAAGCAAAAAGAACAAAACTGGAGACATCACACATCCTGATTTCAAACTATGCTACAAAATTATAGTACAGAAAACAGTGTGATATTGGCATAAAAACAGACACACTGATCAATGGAACTGAAGAGAGAGCCCAGAAATAAACCCACACATATACAGTCAATTAATTTTTGATAAACACACCAAGAATACAAATGGGGAAAAGATAGTCTCTTCAACAGATGGTGTTTGCATTATTTACAATTGCCAAGATATGGAAGCCACCTAAGTGTCCATCAACAGATGACTGGGTAAAGAAGATGTGGTGTATGTATACACACACACACACACACACACACACACACACACACACACACACACAATGGAATACTACTCAGCCACAGAAAAGGAATGAAATGTTGCCATTTGCAGCAACGTGGATGAACTTGGAGGGCATTACGCTAAGTGAAATAAGTCAGACAGAGAAAGACAAATACTATATGATATCACTTATATGTGGAATCTAAAAAATACAACAAACTAATGAACATAACAAAAAGAAGCAGGCACACAGATATAGAGAACAAACCAGTGGTTACCAGTTGGGGAAGAGGACAGTATAGGGGTGGGGGAGTGGGAGATATAAACTATTGGTCGTTAAGACAGGCTACAGGGATGTATTGTACAACACAGGGAATAGAGCCAATATTCTGTAATAACTGTAAATGGAGTATAACCTTTAAAAATTATATTAAAAAATTTTTAAATAAAGTAAAATCAGAAAAAAAGACAGACGGTGTTTGGAAAACTGAATAGTCACATACAAGAGTGAGATTGGACACTTATCTTACACCATGACCCAAAATCAATTCAAAATGGGTTAAAGACTTAAAAGAAGGATCTGAAATTGTAAAACTCCCAAAGAAAATACAAGAGACAAGCTCCTTGACAGTTGTCTTGGCAATTTTTGAATCTCATACCAAAAGTATGGGCAACAAAAGCAAAAATAAATAATCAGGATTACATCAAACTGAAAAGTTTCTACAGAGCAAATGAAACAATCAGCAAAACAAAAAGACAACCTAGGGAAGGGAGAAAATATTGGCAAACAATATATCCATTAAAAGAGGTTAATATCCAGAATATATAAGGAATTCTTACAACTCAAAACAAAAACCCTACAAATAACCCAGTTAAAAATGGGCAAATACCTGAATAGACCTTCCCCACCCCATCCTATCCCTCTCAAATGGGCAAAGTACCTGGATAGACATTTTTCAAAAAAAGACATACAAGTGGCCAACAGGTACATGAAAAGATCCTCAACATCACTAATTAAAGTTCAAATCAAAACCACAATGAGCTATCACCTCACACCTGGTAGGATGTCTATTATCAGAAAGACAGGAGATAACATGTTGCTGAGGACGTGCACTGTTGGTGACTTGTAAACTGGTACAGCCACTGTGGAAAACAGCACTGAGGGTCCTCAAAAAATTAAAAATAGAACTACCATATGACTTAGCAACACTACTTTGGGTATACGTCCAAAGGAAACAAAATCAGTATCTCTAAGAGATTTCTCACACCCATGTTCACTAAAGCATTTTCACAACAGCCAAGATATGGGAACAACCCGTGTCCATCAATGAATGAATAGACAAAGAAAATGCAATATATAGATACACACACAGAAATATTTTTCAAGAGAGAAGGGAATCCCACCACTTGTGACAACATGGATGAACTTGAAGGGCATTAGGTTAAATGGGATAAAGCCAGGCAGAGAAGGACAAATACCATATGGTATCACGTGTATGTGGAGCCACAAAGAAGTTGATCTCAGAGAAACAGAATAAAATGGCGATTGCCAGAGGCTGGGGGATGGAGGAAATGAAGATAGGTTTGTCAAGGGTACACAATTTCAGTCATAAGATGAATGAGTTTTGAGTGTCTAACAAAGAGCATGATGAATATAGCTAATAATACTGTATTGTATGGTGGGGAGGGTATAGCTCAGTGGTAGAGCACATGCTTAGCATGCACAAGGTCCTGGGTTCAGTCCCTTGTACCTCCATTAAAATAACTAAATAAATAAACCTAATTATCTCCTCCCCCCTTTGCTAAGAGGGTAGACATTCTTACCAAAATAAAAGGGTAACCATGGGTAACCATAGGTGTGTTAACTTAATTGTGGGGTTCATTTCACAAAGTATACATATATGAAATCATTGTGCTATACATGTTAAATATAGTACAAGTTTATTTGTCAATTATACCTCAGTAAAGCTGGGGGAAAAGTAAGACTAATTCTTGCAGGTCCACAGCCCCACAGAATCTGCAGAGGAGGTAATACTGTGAGGGCTTACACAAAGCTGTTGTCTTAAAATGCAAAGGGTCTGAATAATTCCTCTCCATGCCAAAGGCACGAATCTCTCCATCCTCAGACTCCCATCTCACTCTAAGTCATGACAGTCATGGGTGTTCACCAGGCATTTTACACTTGACTACCTCTTATAGCTGTGGTGTATGAGCTATTTCCTCTAATCCTCACAACAGTCTCGAAGTCAGCAGGATTCTTCTCATTAGATTAGAATAGGGAGATTTGGAGAAGAAGCAATTTGCCAAGGTCACACAAATAGTAAGATGAGGAATGGGAAGTCAAACCTAGGTTTAACTGACTCCAAATGCCCGGCTCTCGAGTTCTGTGGCTTTGATTCTGGCTGCAATGTCCCTTGTGGGAAGGGCTCCGATCTCCACCTGCTGAACCAAGACAGTTGTAGCCCAGAGCAGGGAAGCAGGTAATTTCCTGAAGTTTGGCACAGACAGCACCCATCTTTGTGCAATGTCCATTTGTGAAACGCTCACAATGGATGGACAGAGTCTCTGAGATTCAGAGTGTGGTGTCAAGGGTGGAGACAGTCAGAAAGAGAGAAACACATAGAAATTCAGAGTTTTAGAGATTTATGGAAAGTTAGCATTTCAAGGAGTTTTAGAATATTTCAGGAAGGTAGTCAGTGTCCCAGAGTTTTCAGAGAGATACAGGAAACTATAGATATTTGCACATTTCAGAGAGATATTGTGACAGTTGACTAAAGAACTTGAAAGAAATAAGAGCAAGAATTGTGATGCATTGGCTCCTACCTGCAGGAATGTCTTAGAGAACTTTTGACATCTTGCTGCAAAATGAAAAACTCTGGGAATCTCTTATTTGTCTACAGAAATTGTGTGTGAAAATTTAGCTTTTAATATAACATGGGGGTGGGAGGGAGTGATGAAAGGATTGTCACTTAGCGGTTTCCCTGTCCAGAGGGCCAGGGGAATGGAAGATGCTAAAATTTGTCCTATGTCTCCCCTCCATGGCCATCTCTTACACTGCACATTCTGAAAAGTACAAACTTTAATGGCATCAGACCCATCAGGGTCTGAATCACCTGCTCTCCAAGCCTAGGCTTTATAAGATAATTCACATATGAATCGCTCCGTTCTCTGAAGTCCTGTCTCACTTTAAATAGTTACAGTTACGTGCATTCTTCCTGCACTTGATACTTACCACCAAACAGAGCACTTCCCACGGATCTAGTAGTGGGCAAAGTGTTTTCTATTCTCTCCTTTAAAATTCACAACCAGCAAGCCAGGTATCCTGAGCATTGAGTTAAAAAGAGGTGAGGTCACTTGCCTACAGTCACACAGTTAATGA
Source organism: Camelus ferus (assembly GCF_009834535.1). Lineage (NCBI taxonomy): Eukaryota > Metazoa > Chordata > Mammalia > Artiodactyla > Camelidae > Camelus > Camelus ferus. Next base: position 34,597,242 of record NC_045708.1, read on the forward strand.
GTTGAAGTGTTGTCATTCCAACCTTTGCCTGTCTTACTGCAAGTCCATCATCCGTTTTCTCTGTTCCCACCTCTAAGTGCTCCAGCTAAATTCCCTTAAAGGAAGGCATCCAGGCTCCACTTTATTTTCCCCAGGCACAGGCGAAGCACAGGGCTCCAGGCTCAGAGAGCTGCCTGTGCTTGCAACCCTCCTGTCACACATCACGCTATAGTCCAAGAGTTTGTGTAAGGACAGACCATGAGGTCTGGAGAGGGACTGGGTCCCGTTTCTCCCTGAGTCCCCAGTGCCTGCTGCACACACAGCAGGTGTCTGCTGGATGCTCCTTGAGGGAACTGAGAGGATGGAGCCCAAGGTACACCGTTTCCAAGAAGCCCTGGGGCAGCACAATGAAGAGGAAAGAGCACTATCCTTGTAACCGGCAGCCATGGGTGCCCATCTCAGTCCTGTCATAAACTTACTCTTTGGCCTCGGGAAACTTGCTGACTTCTCAGAGCCTCAGTATCGTCAGCCGTGAAGGGGGATCATGCCTCTTATTCCCAAGTACCACGCAGGGCTACTGGGTGAAGACAGTAAGAGAATGGTGTACATTTGGACTATAAAGTGTGGTATGGCTGGAAGTCGTAGTGCCCCAAGCATCCATTCTTCTCTGTTAAAAAGTAAAAAAAAAAAAAAAAAAAAATCAGAATCTTGACAGGGCACAGACCACCCCAAATAATGATAGCATTTTCTACCTTTCTCTGCAGCTAGATGCGATCACATATCTAAGTCCTGGGCAACAGGGTATTAGTGAAAGTGTTGTGTGCAATTTCTAGGAAATGTACACTGGAATGTAGAGGCAATGGCTGGAGTTCAAGCAGCCATTTTAAACAATGAGATGAAAGATGGTAGAGAGGCAAGAAAAAAAAGAGCTGAGGTTGCTTTAAAAATTGTGAACGACCTTACCAGCCCTTTTTCATCTCTAGACTTTACTATGAAAAAAAAATCATTCTTTTAATTTTGTTATATATTACAGTCAAACTTAATCCTGGCTGTTATGTGTGGTTCTGTGACAGCTGGTGTGGTTTTGAGTTTTATAGTTTCTGAAGAGCTTTCAGGGGAAAGGAAGAAACTAATGTAATATACATTCATTCATTTATTTGATGAAAATATAGTGAGACTGTACTGTGTGCCAGGCCCTGTGCCATGTGCTAGAGACAGAAATGAACTCTATAAAGCCCCTGCCTTCCAAGAGTCCACCACTAGCAGGGAAACAGGAAGCAATGATAACACAAGTGCGCAGTCCCAGATAACCAGAATCTAGGAAAGGGCGTTGAGATGAGCTAGGACAGACTGGAAGGAGCATAAGCCCGGGTCCCAGGCTCTGCCTCCAGTTGCTAATCCCAGGATCCTCTGAATCTCCTCAGCTGACTTCTTGTGAGAGGCAACAGAGAAGTCATGGCTTGTTTCCTTTCTCCCCAGCGAGAGCCAGACGCTCATTGGAGAGTGCTCCAGGGACTTGTTTGGGTAGCCGCAGTGACAGTGACTCAGGCGTGAAGCCACCCCCCACCAACCCCACTTGAGGCCTCTCGGGGCTCTGCAATTTGCCAGGACCAAGGAAGCCTCCAAGTTGTCTGGCTGTGCACCAGCGTTCACCTGTGTCTCTGGGCACTCGTGCTGCTCGTACTGTGACCTGTGTGGATGACACCTCGTCTAACCCCCTCAGATCACAGCACCAGAGCAACAGTGCCCAGAGACAGTGCCCCGCGCCTGCGCACACTCACTTTTACCTCGGGAAGCCTCTGCGAGGTAAACTCTGTTACCCCCATTCCACATACAAGGAAACTGAGGCTGAGGGAGGGAATGTAAGCCCCCAGCCTCACACAACTCGCCATAGACCCTCTGAAACGCTTCTCTCTTGGCTTGACTGGAGGGTGAAAATGCCATCCCTTCACCGTGCAGAGGGGAAGTGAGAGGTTGCCTGGTCACTCCAACAACTTTTTGCAAAACAACTGCCACTTCTTAGGCTGACTCAGGAATAGCCACTCCAGTAGGCTGGAGGTGGGTGGCCAGGGATGGTGACATGAACTATTCCTCCAAGAAACTGTCACAGGGACAGGAACAGACAGGCTGGAGATCCTAAAAAGAATTAAGGGAGGGGGGTGCTACTAAGCACCTATTATACTGTTCTTACTCGTGGGACCTCAACCAAAACTGGGACAGAAAATGTCCTGTTTTAAAATCTTGTTGTAGATACATTATCTCACTTAATAATCCCAACTCTTTAAGAGGTACATATTATTACTTCATTTTACAGATGCAAAATCTTAGGCTTAGGGGGTTAAATAATTCTCCCATCACAGTGTAGCTAGCGAGCAGCAGAACCAGGACTCAAATTCTGACTCCGGGGCATGGCTCCGCTACTTTACTGGTGCTGGAACCCTCCAGGGACTCAGGTACCAGCCATGCCTCCTGAGTTCGCTGTCCTTCACAGCTTACAAAACATTTCCACATCCACTATTTCATCTCATCCTCCCAGCTACCTATGAGATAGTTATTATCTCCATTTTATTTAAGAGAAAGAGGGGACGGAGAAATGTGAAACGTTTTGCCCCCGTCACGTGCTGGTGAGTGGAGGCGTCTGGATAAGCCTGGGCTTGCCTGATCCAAAGTCCTGTGTGTTCCTCATCACCTCCCACAGCGCTTCCGAGCCAAGCTACTAGTCATGTGTGTGCACGTGTGTGTATGTGTGTGTGTGTGTGTGTGCCAGTCACACCTGTGCATGAGCTGTGGCCTGACGCCAAAACCTTCTTCCAAGCTCCAGACAATGCCCAAGGTTCCAGCCTTGAGAAACCTGTTTGCCCCACCCTTCCTCCTGCCTTTTTGCCCCCAGGTAGGTGGGGAGTCAACGGCTGCTACAGCCACAGCAGCTAACTCTGAGGTGCGGGCTTCACATCTGACTCTGGGGAGCTGGAGAAGCCTGAGCCCAGAACAAGCTCTCCTTTCCCCAGGACATCATCAGGGAGCAGGGACGGGCTTTGTCCCTCTGAACCCTGGACCCAGACCCTGTGGGCTGGAGTGGGATTTCAGGGCGTCCCCACCACCTCCCCTGGGGGAGGAGCCAGGGCTCTTCACATCCTTGGCTTGAGCTGTCAGAGGCTCTGCCAGAGCCACACCAGATCAGGGAGCAGCTGCCCTGAGCTGAGGCTGAGACGTGGGGCCCTGGAGGTTTTGGCCGGGCCAGGCTGTGCAGGTAGGGGTTTGGCAGGGCTCATTCTTAATGATGAATGAGTAGACTCCCTTCCTTTTCTTTCCTCTCCTTCCTCCTTCCCTGGGTCTCCATCACCATCTTTCTCAGTCTTACACTCCTCCATAGTAATCCTTTCCTCTCAGAATTAGCATCCAGCCTCTCCGCACGGGGCCTGCTTCCTTTCCGGCTGTGTTATCTGCACCTGGGGCAGTCCGGATGCCTTGGCCCTTCGCTGGCTGGGCGGGAGGCCCCGTGAAGAGGTGAGTGCCTCTGCTGGCCGGTGGCTGCAGACAGTGTGGTTTTCTCCTCCAGCAAATCCCCTCCTTCAGGACCAGGTCTTGCGTACTTCTCTCTGCCCAGTGCAGAGAGTGCAGCCACTGCCTTCCACGATGCCACGGCATCCGTGATGTCGGATTCCTGGGGAATGGTGCCCCCTGGGGTTGTGCGGTGGGACAGCCTTGACAAAGGGCCTGGCACAAAATGTGCTCGGTGAGTGACAAGGATCAATTAAATGAAACTGCATTTGGATTTGATTTGAGAGGAGCATGTGGGAAAAGAAACAGCATCCCCAGGCCATACAGGCTGAGCTAGAGTAGGTGCAGGAACAGGCAGAGGTGGCCAGGAAGGGGGGCTAGGTTGGCAGGGGAGGGAGCTGACAGGTCTCTGCAACCAGGACCCAGACCCCAGTGGGGCTCCTGTCCCCAGTCCAGCCATGTCTGTGCCCTCTCAGAGCTCAGGGACTGGAAGGGGCAAAATGGAGCAGTCCCTACCCACCACTGGAAGGGATGTACTTGCATCTCTCTCCCTTGGACAAAGAACTGGGAGAAAAGGGACGTGTGGCGTGGCACAGCCTTTAGAGTGAATCAGGCCTGAATCCAGAACCCAAATGAGTCGTAGTTATGCGGCATCACCAGCGAGACTCAGTGTCTCCCCTACAAAATGGGGATAATAAAACCAGCTCACACAGTTAACGTAACGATTGCGATCGTATTTGGGATGTGACATACCCACAGCTTCTGCCACATATTGGTAAATATTAGCGCCTACCACCATTGTTCTGGAAGAGGAAGTTCTCAGCAGGAAGGTTGGCTGGAGTGGTTTTTCAGGAAGAACTTGCAAGTAGTCAGGGTGAGGCTGGCCAGAGGTAAAACCGAACCTGTCCCGGATTCTTCTTGAGGCTGGGAGTTCCCGAAGGAGATGTGAAAATGCATGTGGCAGCATGAAAGGGGGTTTCCCTCCACATGGAAAACTCCGAACCCAGTGTGGACTGGTGGGCTCTGAGGCTCAGGGCCCCACTGTATCTTCAGCATTTCACCCTTGTGCTCAAGATCCCACCCGTAGAGCTTCATTCCCTCAGCCAGAGGCTTCGCCCCTGCATATGCTGGTTACAGTCAGTCCCTTTGGGATTGGAGCAAACCCAGGGCTGCTTCTCGCTCCTGGCTCTGTGTCAGGAATGAGTCTTTGCAGGTGCTGGGAGCTGAAGGGAAGTACCTCCAAAAGCTGGGGGCACTCAACATGAAAGGTCCTGGACCCTAACCTCACGGTTGGGGCAGGGACCCTGGGGAGGTCTCCATGATTCCAGTTCAGTAGGAACAGCCAGGACCCTGTCCTCTCCATCCTTTCAACTAGGTGCCCATCTCTGCCTGAACTTCCGTGCTGGCTTCCTTAGTCTCATTCACCCCCCGCCCATGCTGGCCTCAAACAGATTTTCTAAACTGCCAGTCTCAGCACCCCTTTCTTTAAGCACCCTCTCCCTGGAGACCCTCACTCCAGCCCCACCACAAGCCCTTCACTGAACACATCACTCCTGTTCACTCTTCTGTGCCTACTGGTCCCCCTGCCTGGATGCCCTGCCATCACTCTCACTCCAGTACAATCTGTTAAACTCTCTGTTCTCTACACAATGACTCTGTTCCATCACTGGGGACACAAGCGTGAGATGTCCAGGACCCTGCCCCTGAGGACTCAGGTCTAAGGAAGACACGTCTCAAATCAACAGGTACCTTCAGGGAGGTAAACGAGGGGCAGGCTGGGAGTGTGGTGGTTCCCAGGCTGAGGGTCAGAGAGGACTTGCAGGGAAGGATGATGGCAGAGGTCACAGTACAGACCAAGACCTGGTCAGTGTGGCCCTTCCGGGGGGCGCACGTGTGCGGTGCAGCAGGAAAGAAGTGCCAGGAGGGTTCTGTCCCCAACTCCAGGCCACGAGGGAGGAGGAGCTTCTATGGGAGCCAGCTGTGAGGAAGAAGGTGCCCTGAGATCATCTGGTCACGAGGACAGGGGTGGAGAGTCAGCCAGTGAGGATCTCGAGGACTGAGAGGTGCCTGTTCACCATGAGCTGTGGACTCGGGGGCAAGCAGAGCCAGTGGGGTGGGGAGAGTCCGGGCAAGTGCAGGCCTGTGGGCATGGGGAGATGGGAGAGGTGAAGCTGTCCACCAGGACTGCCATTTAGGGTGGTGACCTCAGAGGACAAGGCCATGTGGCTAGTGGAATTAGCTGGTCCAGGATTCCAAGGAGAACTCTGGTTTCCAGGATCTTTAGCGAGGGCACAGGCTAAGGGTGACCCAGGCTGCAGGTGCCAAAAGTAAGGGGCCTGGCCTTCTATTTACTGTGAACTGCACATGGACTAGAGGACGCAGGCAACGTTCATCAAGCAGCTGACTTAAGCAGCCTGTACAGTGGAGTGTAGGTCTTCCTTTATCCCTAGACTAAGACTCAGGTGGCTCCGTGAGCTCCCTGGTTACAGGTAAACCATAGCAATCCTTGCTGTCCTTTACCTGACAGCACAGACGTTACGAGGAGTTCTCATGCTTAGCGCCAGGCACTAGGCCACGCTTCTTTCTTCACTTGGAGTTAAGGCTTCTCCCTGCAGTTCCGGCCCTCAGCTGGGGCTGATTCAGGCTGGCCTTGGGAAGCCAGGGACCATCAGCTTGTTTTGTTTCTCACCTCGTCCTGGTTGATCCCCAGGCGCTGCGGTGCCAAAGAGGGAGGAGACGTCTGGGCAGGGTGGTTCTGACTTGAGCAGGCCCTGGCTCTGGCTCCTGCCTGACAAGTTTTAGCTGACTCCTCCCTGCGGGCGCTCCGCGGTCTGCTCGGAATCCCCTCCCCAAACACCCCCACATCCGGGCACTGTATCCCTAATCCATTCTTCACAGCCTCCATGAGCTCCTCCTGGAGCTCACTTCCAGATTCTGACAGCCGAGGCCCCACGCCCCCTCTAGGTGGCCCAATGGACAGGGTCTCAGAAGACCCTCACATTGTCTTTTTCATGCATGTGGCCCACACCTAGTGCACACACACACACACACACACACACACTAAAAAACACCACCCATTCTTTGCCCTACCCCAGGGTGCAGGCCAGTCCAAACCAACAGCTCAGCTCCACCCAACGGTGGAAGCAGAGAGCCCCCCACAGGCCTCTGCCCTCTACCTGCTCAGGCCAAGGCAGACCCTGTCGTCAGTGACCCCAGCTGAGGGGGAAGCGTACCAAGCTCTCCAAGTTTCCCTGCCAAACCCCCTCTACCCCAAAATCTTGGGGCCGGGGGAAAGCAACCCCTGACACCCTTTCCCCTTATTGTTGGAAAAACACAATAAGGATTTAGCCAAAGAAATAGTCACAAAACCCTTGTGTATCCTCATCCCAGGGCCTTTAGAATTGTCGGTCCAGTTTAGTCCAGTATTTACTATGCATACTGACCTCTCGTTCAGCAATTTTTTGTGTTGTATCTTGGAGCCCCAGTAGGAACTTCCATTTTTTGGCCTGTTACACTTCTTTTAAGGCTTGGCTCAAACCACCCCTTTCCATAGGCCTCCCCCAAACCTCCCGCCACACTGGACTTTGCTCCTTTCTCCTGCTCTTCAGCTGGGAGGAGCTGGGAGGATGTTGACCTGTTTTGTGCTGAGGGCCCCTTCCTGCTGGGCTGGGAACCACCGCATAGGGCTGGTATCCCTCCCAGGGCCAGGTGCACCGCGGGTACCTGCCTCCTGTAAGAAGGACAACTGACCACACCCTTCCATCTTGCGGGTTCTCTGAGAGGATCGCCTGGATAAATGAGGCCTCTTCCTTGAATATCAACACCTGCCTAGAATCTTAAATCATTTGGAATGAAACTCTTCCTGCCTGGATTTCATAATCCATGCCTTCTGAGTAGAAAATCCATGGTAGTCCTACTCCGTGACTCTGGGTCATTGACACATGTGTGACTCTTCCAAGAACGCCCTTGGCTGAGAGTTGAGTTGCCCTATTTTATAGGTCATTTCACCTTAATTTGGACTGTGTTTTGCAGCATCCTTCGTGCTTTACCTGCTTTTAATGACATTCCCCGCGCTGTCCGGCCATCAGTTGCCCGGCCGTCAGTTGCCCGTTCCCCAGCTGTCCCTGGGCAGCCCCGCCCACCTCGGGCAGCCTCTCTCCCACTGCTATGTCGTCGTTTCCAAAGTGCTGTGAGCTGGAGCACAAGTACCAGAGCCTTGGTGGAAAATCAGAGGCCCAAGTGGGGGCTCAGGGCTCGGTGATATGGCAAAGGCAGGGGCTTTGGGCAGACTTCACAGTATCTATTCACAGCCTTTAGCCCCTCTCGCACTCTCTGGGCTCTGGATAACTAAGTTGCATGGTGAGCTTACAAATGGTCTCAGATGCCTTTGAGGAGAGGCTGGGGTGAGCCCAAACCTGCTGGATTAGGATTGGGCAAAATGTGTAGGACTTGGGGCTCAGCCTCGGACATCTGTGAGGGGCGTTGGGGGACAGGGCCCATGGGCAGTAGGACCTGTAGGGCTGGGGTGGGCCCCTCGGGTTGGGGGCATAGGAGGAAGTGCAGGACTCAGGTCCTCTCTTGGCTACACTCACCTTCCCTTCTCTGGGAGAGCAATCGGTCCAGGAGCCTCGCTGTGGTCTTGGTGGCCTGAGTGCAGACTTTTCCATCTCTTCCTGAGTAACATTCAAGGGTGAGGCCAGCCTCGTAGCCACAGCCCCTCCACACAGCTCACCCCCAGAGAACATGGGGCTGAGCATCTAAGGCACCTGGTCCTTCCTGTTTTCCTGATGATGCTGACACTGCTCACGCATCGCTTGCCCCTCTTGCTGATCTGCAAAGCTCTCCTTCATCTTTAAATATGAGCGTGAAGGACCCTTCCTCTATAAAGACTTGGTAATTATGGGAACGAGACCTGCTGAGCCCCACTCAGCTGAGAAGACCCTGGCCTTCCTCCTAGCGCAGTGGCCCACTCCCTGAGGCTCGGCGTGGCCTGTGCCTGATGCTCTGAGTCAGGAGGTGAGGGAGGCAGGGAAGAGGGGGCCCAGGGTCTATATTTCACTTCCCTTTCCCCCAAAAGGGATCCCATATCCAGGTCTGGGATGTTCACAGGATGCTGGGTTGGAGGGGCAGTCAGCAGGACCCCTTACCTGCCGCTCCAGCCTGGACCCCCAGCCTGTGAGTGCAGCAGGATGCAGAGCAGATACTCACAAGACTGAGATGTCTCAAATTCAGCTACTCCAGGACAGTGTGAGCGAGCACGCCTGTGTGCCTGCTGTCTGGGCCCCTTGGCTAGATGGTGGTAGTGTCCATTTATCTGCGTTAACCCCAAGATCATGCAGGCCCTCCGGGTTTGCAGAGGGTCTCAGGAATGCATCCTGACTTCACCCCAACCTCAGTGGTGCTGTGAGGCCACGCCGACGAGGACACCCAGGCTCAGTCGCTCAGCAAACTGCCCACGGTCATTCTACAGTCGGGTGAGATGTGCATCTGGGACTAGAAGCCAGGCTGCCTGGGCCCTGGGGCGGAGGGTCTTTCCTGGGCCCAGGAAGCTCTGTGTCCTTTTCAGGAACGTTCACTTGTCAGAGCACAGGACAAGAGTGTGGACATAGAAGATGTGAATTCTGGCCCCACTCTGTGGCTTTGAATAAACCATGTCTCTACCCGGACCTCAATTTCTCACACTGTTAAAAAAAAAGATGGGGGAGGGGCAAATGACACCTGGGTTGGAGGTGGGAGCACATGACATGGTGGATGCTTTACAAGAACACAGCAGACTCCTCCCTTCCCCCTGTGTCCCTCCCACTAGGCATAAGGAAATGTCATGGAATAGACCATTTAGAAACCTGGACTCTGGGCCCAGATCCACCTTTACTGCCCTAGGTCACTTTCCCTGCCCGGGCCTCAGTTTCCCCTCCACACAAGCAGGAGCCTGAACACCTTAATTCTGAAGTCCCTCCCGGTCCAGGACTCCAGACTCTACTCCTTACTTCCTGCTCTTCCTCCTGCTCCTGCTCCTCCCAGGGTGGGAGTATGCATGTGTGAGTGTGTATATGTATGTGTGCATGAGTGTGTCAGTGTATGTGTGCGTGTGTGTAGCAGGAGCAGGGAAGGGAGCCAGGCCTGCCGAGGATGGGATGGCAGTTAGGGGAAACGGGGGCCAGGACTTCATGTGCCAGTGCGGCTCAGTCTCAGCGGCCGATGGCACTCAGAGCGGTTTAATCATTAAAGGAAAGGAATGAAGCCCGGAGCGCCTCAAAGTCCAGCCTGGTGGTTACTGACAAGCAGATGAGCCCAGAGATGACAGCCATGGAGCCTGGAGTTTCGGGAAATGGGCTCAGCACCGAGGCCGTTCCTCACTCAGCACTGGGGCCTGGAGTCAGCCTGCACGCCTACGACATCGCGGTCCTGGTCATCTACTTTGTCTTTGTTATCGGCGTGGGGCTCTGGGTGAGTAGGCCCAGAGGACAGGGGTGGCCGGGGAGGCTGGTCGTGGAGCTAGGGGCAGTGGTGGCAGAAGGAAGGTGTGTCCAGGAAGCATGGGGGCTGGTGGGGAAGGGCCTTCAGGAATCATCCTCTCCAGCCCCTCCTTTTAGAGATGGTAGCTGAGGCCCAGAGAGGGCAGTGACTTTCCTGAACTCACACAGCGAGCCAGAGGCAGACCAGGCCTGAACCCCCCATCTCCTAGTTCGCTGTCTCTGTGCCTTTGCCCCTCCCCTCATTCCTGCCCTCCTCCACGTGCCAGGATCCCCAACACCGTGAATGCTTGACTCCTGGCCCTACCCCACCCTCCACTAGATGAGGTCTTAACAAGAAACCATGCTTTCTTAAGGAGCTGGGGCTCGTGTGTTCATGAGAAGGGAGCCAGGCAGATTCCCAAGGTGCTTCTGTTCTCCGTTTTTGACCAGAGCCTTGGTGCCGTGCACAGGGGCCAGGCTCGGAGGTCAAGGAGTCCTGAGTTCAGATGCCCACTCCCACAGTTTCGGCCAAGTGGCCCTGGCAACAGATGGAGCCTTAGTTTTCTCATCCGGACATGAGAATGAAAAGGCGCAGGCTGTAGAGCGGTCCTGCGGTTCAGGGACAGGACGCATGTAGGCATCGGGCCCAGTGCCCAGTGCAGCCCCTGCAGCCGTAACCCACAGTTCTTCTCTCTGCAGCGTCCCAGGGGAACTCAGGCACATTTAGACCCCACTGTGAGGCAGAGGGTGATCTGAGTCCCAGCTGGTCACTTACGCTCTCTGGGCCTCAGTCTCCTGATCTGTAAAGCAGGATGAACAGTCCCTGCTCCCCGGGGTGACGTGAAGAAAATATAGGCAAACAGAGCCGCCCTAGCTCCCGGGAGGCGGCCGGCCATGAAGAGCGCCAGCTACTCCTCATGGCTTTGGAAAAGTTGTTCCCATTTGGGGGTCCCAATTTCCTCATCTGTAACATAAATTCTTCCTGCTCATCTGTCCTGTCCAGGACCAGAGTTGACCCAGGGAAGTCCAAGCAAAGGCAGGGCCCGCACACCGGGCACGCCCTGGTGACTCATGTCCCTTTCTCTTGGAGAAGAGAAGCTTCTTTTAATTTCCCATTTCCTTTCCCTGTCTCCAGACCTGTCAGACACCTGTCGGCTTCAGCATCTCGATAACAGCTTCTAATTTATTCTTCCCTGCCTGCTGCCCTGCACTCAGCCACTGCTTCCTGAGGGAAAATTATTTCACTCCCGACTCCCCTTTCAGTCTTCAGAGCAATTCCTCAACCTGACCACCCCCCAGTGCAGACAGGGTCTGCTCCAGGGTCCTGGGTGGGCCTGAGCAGTGTGGTCTGACCTCAGGCCAGCGCGGGAGGTGCCCCAGCAGAGTGCTGCTTCTGCCCGGGCCCGAGTGCTTTGCATTCTCCAAGCCCCCAGAGTAGGAGTCCAGCTGGGAGGAAGGGACAAGGGACAGGGCGGTCTACCTGCCACAGTAGCCTGAGGGTGAGACCCCAATTCATTTCCTGAAGCAACTTTCCAACGGAGGGCCGGCTAGGACATAAGAGTGCACAATGACAATGATCCCGGGCACACGCGCAGCACCGTGACATTCATGAGGGCAGTTCACCCCCATTAGCTCGTTGCTCTTCACATGAGCCCTGGGCGACGAGCAGGGAGGCCTGGAGAGAGGAGATGACTCCCCAGGACATGTAGCTTAAAGATGGTGAAACCGTCTGCCCCAGCTCCCACCCACTGCGTCCCCACAGCCCCTGCAGCAAAGGGCAGGGTATCTGGGGTGGAGGGAAGAGTTTGGGGGAGGCTCAGGAAGTCCTCACTCTCACCATTTCCTTTCCAGTCATCCATTCGTGCAAGCCGAGGGACCATTGGCGGCTACTTCCTGGCAGGGAGGTCCATGAGCTGGTGGCCAGTGAGTTGACCTTCCTTCCTCCCCTACCCTCCTCCTCCTGGTCCTTGTCTCATCTTCTCCCGCCTTTACTGAGTCTACAGCCCCTGAGGGGTCTCCTGGCTCGGGGCTCCTTCTCTCTGGTCCAGATGCACCTGGCAACCTGAGAGATCTTGCAGATGCACACCTGGGCCCAGCGTCCACCGGGCACCTCCTAAGTGTGGCCCCAGGCTGGACGCTGGACCTACAGAGCCCACCCAGAACGTTCCTGTCCTAGAGAAGCTAGGAGTGGAGCCGGGCAGACAGACTCATAAACAGCGTGATCACTGCTGAGTTGGAGGGAAGCACGGAGCACTTGGAGGGAACCTCTGACAGTGGAAGTAGGATTAGGAAAGATTTTCTTGGGAAAGTGACACATCAGCTTCATACCAAAGAGCACTTAAGTGGGAGACATCACAGAGGTAAAATCCCCACCAACCTCAATTTTCCTGAGGCCTTGGTGAATCCCAGTTCCTCCCATCAGGCCACCCTATCTGTTCTTTTGTCCTTCAAAGCTAACTTCCCCTTCCAGAAATAGAATGGAGGGAGGTGAGCCTGCGGCAAGCACACCTCACACGTGGCAGGCGTGTGCATGCACTCGCACTCACACACCCACACACACCGCCAGCGGGCTTCACACCCCTGTCTTGGTTCTCACCACTGCCCCACAACTGCTGGTGACAGAGCAGAGGAACCCAGGAGGCTTGCTGGGCTCTCTGGAAGGTTCCGGTATCTGAGACAGGAAGAGGTGAGGGCAAGGATCTCTTGTGCTCCCGGGATGACAGAATCCCCAGGGATGGGGGTGCTGAAGGCCTGGCAGCTCACAGGGACAGGGACAGGGCCACTGGTGCTATCAGCCACCCCTCTCAGAAGAAAGAAAACCCCACGGAGGCCATTCTGCTCAGCTGGTGCCCCCCACCCCCAAATCACAGCCCCGGAAACAAGTCAGCAGGAGGGACAGAAGCGGACAGAGCACGCCTCCTCTGGTCCGTCCAGAAGAACGAGCAGGGGCCGGCCGGTCTGGACGCCCTTTCAGTCCTGCGGGCAGCAGGGCTCTGGGTCTCACCGTGGGTGTGAGGAAACCCGAGGCCTCCAAGCAGGAGGTGCCCCAAAGATGGAAATGGAGCAGGGCGTGGGGATGTGCAGCCCAAGGCAAGGAGGATGTGGTGGTGGCCTCCCCAGAGAGGCAGGGCTGTGAGCTGAGCCGCCTGCAGCAGAGCAGCTTCAGCCTGGGCCCGGGCAGAACCAGCCCCGGGAGAGGGACTCCCGGTCCCCCTGCCCCGCTGGAACGTGTGTGTCTGGTGTCCGTGATGGCAGCCCAGGGGCTCTGCGCTCTCCCTACTCAGCCTATCCTGAGAAGCAAGTACCTGTCAACAAAAATAAACAATAAATAATCAACAATAAAAATAGAAAAAGTTCCATTTGAGCCAAACTGAGAACTAGCTCAGAAGCCCACTTCCCAGATTACTCTGAGTCACTGCTGTGGCAAACGCAGCTTCCAGTGCAGTTTTATGTCTTGTCAGAGCAAAGAAACATTAACAAGTCAGGGATACAGTTCTCCACGGTTTCAGAGAAAAAAAAAAAAAAAAAAGAGGGAACCAACCAGCCACACACTGCGAGTCAGTATGATCTTGGCACCTGGGAGGGGAGTCTCATCATCAAGGGGGTACTAGCACTGGCGTCCCGGGGAGGGAGGCACTTCATCTTTAGTTTTAACACGGACATTCTTTACTTCCTGTCAATGTGTTTTTTCCTTTGATAATTAAAGCAGGCGTACAAAGTATATTTGTTAGGCCACAAACAGGCTATGTTAGTTAGCATAAACTCAAGTTATGTATAAGTCAGAATGACTTCCCTATATCTCAATACATGCAGAATTCTTTTATCAGTTCCCCTCCCCGTGCCCCGAGGGGAGTGTGTGGCTGGGGAGCTGTGAGCAGAAGGAGCAGCAGCTTCCCTGTCCCAGGGAGGCCTGTGGGGTCCCCCACCCACCCTGTTCCTGTCTCCATGACAGATGAGCTGGGAGCCTGGGCAGGGTGGGGGCGGAGCAGCCGAGGGAGCCTCTTCCTCTGAAGCAGGAGGCCCAGTGCTCTCTGCTCTGGCTGGGTGGTCCGGCCCAGCGCTGCAGCATCCCCAGGACTAAGGGAGTGTGTGTGTGTGTGTGTGTGTGTGTGTGTGTGTGTGTGTGTGTGTGTGTGTGTGTGTGGCTGGGGATGGCCCCAAGGCCTCAGCAGTGTCAGTCTGGTTGTTATCTCTGTTCCTTTGCACTGCCCAGCTGCCTCTTCTCTGAGTGTCTCAGAACTTTCCCTTCTTCTCACTTACTCTTGCCCAGCACCATGATTTTATTTAGGTGACACAGGGTACAAGACTGGCGCACAGCTCCTCCCCTCCAGCCGCGGTCCCTCTCCCCTCCCAGTGACTGCCCATCACCAGTCGTGCAGTGGTTACGGCCACACGGCCACAGTGGAAATCCTCGTTTTGTCACTTATTAGCTCCAGAGCTTGAGCAATTATTTATCTGTGCCTCAGTTTCCCCGAGGGAAATGGGGATGACAGAACCTCCCTCATGGGGCTGTGGTGAGGAGTGATTGAGTTAAAATACTTAGAGCAGTACCTGGCAGTTGGCAGTGTTGTTTACAGACTGACTGCTAAGATGGTCTTTATCTGTATAACTATGACTGCCTTGGAGTAGCTGGCTCCCTCCTGGAGAAAATTAACTCAACTCAGAGGCTGGCCTGGCCTGTGCTCAGCCCCACAGTGGCTCCCCCTGCCTGGTCCTGCCCTGGAGCCTGCAGGAGGTGGGTGGCAGAGGGTCCCCCATCCCTCTCATGGGGACCTCCCCTTTCCCCCTTCAGCTCCCTTCTCTCTGGAGGCCCTAGATGGATGGCCCCAGAGCAGAGCGTTAACCTCCCTACATGGACCCTGCTTGCTTCTGTGGCTTTTCTTCTTTCTCACTTTGCCACTCACTCTCTGGGTGCCCTGGGGCCCGTGACCTCACTTCTCCTGACACTAATTCCTTCCTCTGTAAAGTGGAAAGGTTAATGCCCATTCCTCCAAGTATCTGTGAGATTAAGTGCACTGGTGTGTATAAAATGCCTGGCACAGTGCCTGGCACACAAGTGCCTGATCAACGCCAGCCCCATCCCTCCCCACATCCGCCCCTCCCACTTCCTGCCTTCCCTCTGATCTCACACTTCCTGAGTTCGGGCTCTGCTCCCTCTCTCTGCCTCCTTCCCAGCTCCTGAAGTTTGTGGTCCTGGCTCTAGATTGATTCAGGTGTAAATGGACCCCTGACCCTTGACCCCACTTGTGCCTTGCAGATCGGAGCATCTCTGATGTCCAGCAACGTGGGCAGCGGCTTGTTCATTGGCCTAGCTGGGACAGGGGCCGCTGGAGGCCTCGCTGTGGGTGGCTTCGAGTGGAACGTAAGGATGCTGGCCTGGAGGATAACGAGGGTCTGAACCCACTCCACCTCACCCCACCTCATCCCTGGCCTTAGTGCTGAGAGGAACCTCGAAGGTGCTTGGGGAGGCTGCATGGTGAATCAAGAACCTATTTTACAGATGAGGAAACCAAGGCCTGGAGGACCTCAACAGAGGTCACACAGGGCTAAAATCAGGCCCCTGGTCCCTCACCTCCCTGCCCAGGGCTTTCCTCTGCACGGACCACCCCTCCATCTGCATCTAGGACCTGGACACCTTCTCCCCACTCTCCCAGGCAACCTGGCTGCTTCTGGCCCTTGGCTGGATCTTCGTCCCTGTGTATATCGCAGCCGGTGTGGTCACAATGCCGCAGTACCTGAAGAAGCGATTTGGAGGCCAGAGGATCCAGGTGTACATGTCTGTCCTGTCTCTCATTCTCTACATCTTCACCAAAATTTCAGTGAGTACTCGCTCTACTGTAGCCATCATGTCTCTCTGAAAATGCTGAGTATAGGACTGGTTTGTTGCTGGCTGGCTGGATGGATGGCTAGTCGGATGATAGATGGATGGATGATGGATGGGTGGATGGGTGGATGGATGGGTGGATGAAGGAAGGATAAGAAAAAGGGAGGACGAATCCACATCCCTTCGCTGCATGCTCCCTCTCAGCAGCGGGGTAATCAGAGATGAACAATAAATGTTTGCTGAGTGAATGACGTCCCTCCATCCAAATAACTCATGATCTAGAGTTCATTCACTCGTTTATCATCTCATTAATTGATTCTTCATTCAGCACCGAGCATTAATTGCCTAGAATATTACAGTTAGGAAGGGTTTATCCTTCCTCTACTGACATAAACTCAGAAGACAAACCCCAGTCAAATGTTTTGCACAGGGCCACCCAGAGTGCTAGCTCTGGGGCTGGAATTAATGTTGGGTCCTGTGGCCCAGTCCAGACCCCCTGCCACTCTTCATGTGGTAGCTCCTGTGATGGGTCACAAAATACTCATGGAAAGGGACCAGCAAACATGCCCTGAAGGGGACGGAATCATTCATTTGCCAAGTCCGGAACTAGAAAAAACTGTACAGTGTTTGCTCCACCAACGCTTATAAACAGCCCTAAGTCAGCTCAGGCAAAGGCTGAGACCCGAGTTTCCCAGTACATCCAGACACATGGAGATCCAGGACCTGTGCCATCTGCACTGGGGATCCTGCCCCGGCAGTCCGCTGTGGGACCAGCTGGCAGTGCAGAGGGCCCGTGCTCCTTCGGGGAGCAGCCAGGGACCCCCGGCTTCCCACCCTCCCTCCCATGGCCTCTTTCTCCCCAACCCCAGCTCCCACCTCACTTCCTCCGTGTGCCACTTCACCTTCACCACCAGCACATGGCCCTGCCAGGTCACGTGGTTCTCAGCCTCAGCGCTGTACGCGGCACTGCTGTGCTTTAAGTCCCCACTGTTGCTCGGCATCTGCGAGATCAAGCCCATCCTCCCGCATATGGCACTTACGGCTCAACCTCATCGTGTGACTGGGACCGACAGCACATGGTTTTGCTGAGTGGGAAGGTGACATACCCTGGTGGCCACACGAAGGCCTCAGGTGACCTGGATTTCTGGTTCCGGTCTCTGCAGACTGACATCTTCTCTGGAGCCCTCTTCATCCAGATGGCCTTGGGCTGGAATCTTTACCTATCCACGGTGATCCTGCTGGTGGTGACGGCCATCTACACCATCACAGGTAGGGCAGAGGGGAAGTCACGTCAGGTGCAGAGACTGAGAGACAGAGAGAGGTGGGGAGGGAAGCTCCTGGCAGCAGGGACCCGGAGGGAAGGGCTGGAGGAGACAGAGGTCCAGAGAGGGGCAGCGAGAAGACTGACCTGGAGAGTGAGAACAAGAAACAGAAGGGGAAGCAGATGGAGGCAGATGGAGGCTCAGCATCAGAGGAAAAGACGGAAAGACTGAGTGCAACAGAGAAAGGGGGAGACAGGAAGGGCAGAACCAGGAGGAAACAGAGCCAGCCCGAGAGAGACAGGGAAGGAGAAACGCTCAGAGATACAGGGAAAGGCTGACTGCCACACGGAACAGGATGGCGAGTGGGGGACTGTCACCCGGACTAGGGTCACTGCTGATGTTCCAGACAAGAGCCACAAGCCTCCTTCTCCTGTCTCCTCTGGAGCCCTTCACACAGGCCTGGGCGCCTGGGGCACGGGCTCAGGGCAGACTTACTCCTGGCTGAGGCGGCCTGAAAAGATGGGGGATTTAAATGGGTGTTGGGTGGGGCAGGAGGTCTCCCTAACAGCACAGCAAAGGAAAGGACGTGGGATATTACAAAATCACAAGCCAGAAGCCTTCAGGGACAGAAAGAGGTAGACATGAGCACCTGTGACTGTGCCCTGTCCATCGACTGGGCGGGCGGGACACAGGGAGCACAGGGCGGCGGGCGGGACACAGGGAGCACGGCGTGGGGAAAGGCCGCAGCCAGAGTCCACCTGTTGAGGGCTCCATGTCTTCTCTGGTCTCCCCAGTGCGCCCAAGCACAGGGCGGGCACCCCAAGATAGACCACTGTTGGTGTTGGCTGATGAGTCCTCTCCTTGGGTCCCCAGGGGGCCTCACGGCTGTGATCTACACAGACACTCTGCAGACTGTGATCATGGTTGGGGGAGCCCTGGTCCTCATGTTTCTGGGTAAGGAAGAGGCCTGAACACACCCCTCCCTCACCCCTACCTTCCTCTCTGCTCTGTCTTCAGCTGTCACCTTCACCGTGTAATCAGAACTTTCCAGAGCACAGACTCATGTCCTCCCTTCCAGGCCAGGGCTCTCAAAGTGCAGGGTTCTCTCTACTCCAGCCCCAGGTCCCAGGTCATTCCCAAGTCCCATACCAGGTCCAAGTCTGGGGCCCCACACAGGACTGGGAACTGGGGAGGGGCCTATGACAGGCCCAGGGGGGCTCAGGGCTGTTTTGCTCACTGTGGTCTCTCCCCACAGGCTTTCAGGAGGTGGGCTGGTACCCAGGTCTGGAGCAGCGGTACAGGCAGGCCATCCCTAATGTCACAGTCCCCAACACCACCTGTCACCTCCCCCGACCCGATGCCTTTCACATGCTCCGGGACCCTGTGAACGGAGACCTCCCCTGGCCAGGCCTCATTTTCGGGCTCACAGTGCTGGCCACATGGTGCTGGTGCACTGACCAGGTGATGCCCTAACCAAGCGTGGCCCAGCCCACCACAGACTGGGCAGACTGGCTTCCTGTGGGCCATCCAGGCATCTGGACACACGGAGGATTGGGACTCGCTCGGGGATGGGTGTGGGGCACTTCGGGGCTCACCTGTGCTGAGCCGAGCCCTAGCCCACCCCAGCAGCACCCCCAAACTGCCACCTTTACAGGTCATTGTGCAGAGGTCTCTCTCCGCCAAGAATCTGTCCCACGCCAAGGGAGGCTCTGTGCTTGGGGGCTACCTGAAGGTCCTGCCCATGTTCTTCATCGTCATGCCCGGCATGATCAGCCGCGCCCTGTACCCAGGTGAGAGCTAGTCTCCTTCCGGGCGGCACTGACCAGAGCAGGGGTCACACCCTGTTTCCATTAAGAACACACAATACGTACGTTAGGCATTGTGTGTCAGACATACAAGTGTTTCAGTAGAAGAAACCTGTATCTGAGTGTCATTTTAAAATCCTGCTTTTCCTTTTATAAGGGAAAGACCCATGAAGGTATTCTTGGTGCTTTGCAAGGATATTTGCCTTTTATCAAGATATAAAGCCTAAAATCCAAAGGATTCCATCAGCCTTTGCAGGGTAGCATGTGGTTGAGAAAGTCACCAGAGCCGCTAAATCACAGTGTCCAACACCCACCTGCCCTCTGACCCTCCAGACACTGGCCCTGCCTGAGTTACAGGCAAACACTTCCCTATGGGTAATGGGCCAACCAGAGGAGGCCCTAACTGCCACCACTCCTGCAGATGAGGTGGGCTGCGTGGACCCTGACGTCTGCCAAAGGATCTGCGGGGCCCGAGTGGGATGCTCCAACATTGCCTACCCCAAGCTGGTCATGGCTCTCATGCCAGTGGGTGAGTCTTGTTTCCCATGCACCATGCTTCACACCAGCTCCCCAGCCTCTGTCACTCCCCGCGGCCCAGGAGGGGCTGCATTAAGGATGCACATGGATGGGAAGAGGGAATAAAACCATCCACCACTGCATCCCCCTTCCTAATACACAAAGACGCACATTTTTCACAAGTGTCTGTAAGGCGCTGCTTTGTGCCCTGGTCCTGGAGATGCAGGGATAAAAGGCAGACCCTTGCTCTCAGACTCCTTGCAGAAGGCACAATACAATGAGACCAGTGTGGGGACACAGTGGGACTGAGGGAGCCCTAAGGAGGCACCTGGCCCACTTTGGGGGAATGTGGGGGATGGTTTCTCAGAGGAGAGGAAATGGAACTGAGTCCTGAGGAACATCTTAGGCAGACAAAGGCAGAGGAGTGTGGGAAATGTCATTCCCAGGAGGAAGGGCTGCAGGTGCAAAGCCCAGGCTTGAGAGAGAGCATGAAGTCAGAACCGAAAGTAGTCCGCGTGGGCTCCGATGCAGTAGGAATGAAGACCACCTTCGTGGCATGGAGGTGGCAGCCACGCCCCACTGTGCAGTGTGGCCTTTACTCTGAGGGCAGTAGAAGGTCACGGGCCAGGGAGGGGGGGTTCAGGCCAGCATGCATGATTGGATGTGTGCTTTAGAAGGATCACTCTGCACAGAGGGCTCAGCTTAGGAGGAGGCAGAGAGTTGATAAATGAGGGGTTCTCAGTGAGCCAGGTAGTGATGGTGGTTTGGACCAGGTCAGTGTCTTTAGAGATGGACAGAAAGTGTTTAAAAGATACTCGTGAGATAGAGTTGGCAGGACTTGATGATTGATTGTACCTGAGGGACAAGAATGAGAGATCCAAAGAGGACTTCCAGGCCTTGGGTTTACAAGGATATTGAGATTGAGGACATCAAGAGAAAGAGGTTTATGGAGGGAAGTCACTGAGTTATTCCCTCCTTCCAGCAGAACAAAAAATGAATCAAACAAATACTGCAGGGGTGGGTAGGGGACCCAGTTATGACAGGGCAGCCGCAGAGGGACTGACTGAGGGAGGTGGGGCGAGGGGAGCAGAGAAAGGAGCCCAGGATAACTCTGAGGTGTCTGGTTGGAGATGAGAAAGACGCTAAACAAAGGAAGAAACAGAGGTCCTGGAGAAAGATGCTGGCCTTGGTTTGGGACATCTTGAGTCTTCCAGGGAGACGTACAGGAGGTGGTTACATATTTGAGCTGGAGGGAAAGAGGGCTGAGCCGGGCCTGAGCTGGGAGGTGTCCCCCAGGGGTGAGCAGTCGTGTTTCTAGATGCTTGGTCGTCAGAACCATAAAGACTTCAGGTGTCCGTGGGCCCACCCCACCTTGCCACAGGTGGAAAACAGGCCCAGAAAGGGCCAGGACTGGTCCAAAGATCACACAGCTAGTTTCCTGCAGAACCAGGAGACAAATCCAAGGCTGGCCTCCCAGGCTGGGGGTTTAGCCAGGCACCACAGTGTCAGTGAAAAAGGTACAAAAACACTGAAAAAATAACCAATGATTAAGATTTACCCTCTCCCCTACTAGGGGCCCACTAACCAAGTGTCTACAAGCTTTAGACCTCAGCCTGAGATGTCAAAGCTGCAGAGAACCTTAAAGATAGCTTCATCTCACACCCCTTAATGGTGCAGATGAGGAAACTGAGGCACAGGGAGTGCAGATGACTCAGCCAAGGCCACAGAGGAAGGCAGAGGCAGAGTGTGGCCAGATACGGCCTCTCATTCTTTGGGTCTCCTGGATTCCTGGATGGGAGCCTCATTCCACAGCCTCCCTACCCCTTACCATCCCCTAAATCCTGATTCTGCTGTATGCTGCAGCCTCCGTGGCTCCTGGCAGAGCTGGCCTTAGTGGGCCGCTGTCCACGGAAACCTCGTCTCTTCCCAGGTCTGCGGGGCCTGATGATCGCCGTGATCATGGCTGCCCTCATGAGCTCACTCACCTCCATCTTCAACAGCAGCAGCACCCTTTTCTCCATCGACGTGTGGCAGCGCTTCCGCAGGAAGGCGACAGAGCAGGAGCTGATGGTGGTGGGCAGGTGCGCGGGCCCATCCTTCTGGAGTGCCCCCTCCCTGTAGGCAGGCTCCCTCCCCGCTCTCCTCTGAGGAGATGTGGCTGGGTCTGGACCCTGCACTGGCAGTCAGAGCTCTGGGTTCTAGTGCCAGCTTTCCACGTGACCTCAGGTAAGTTCCTCCTCAGCTCTGGACCACTCCTCCCCCTCCAGAATAAGGAGAAAAAAATCTCTTCCCTGCCTGTTCAACTTTATCTTAGAATTGATCAACAGGGTAAATGAGAGAAGCTGACAAAGCATTTAATCAATGAAAGGTGAACTGTATAAATGGGAGGAAGTTAGCAAGCAGCTTGCTCCTAATGTCTCCTGGACCAGCTCTGGCTGCCATCCCAGGATAACAGAAAGACTGTTCATTCACTGCATCAAACTCACCCTGAGTATCTACCTCGCATCTAACCTTTGGACTGGGGACACAGGGATGACTCACATGTTCCTGGCCTGAGGGTGCACACAGTTTAATGAGAAAGGGGTAATGCACTGGGGGGCCTGCATCGATGGAGATGTTTATGGGAAGGTTGTCTCCAAAGGATGCAGAGCTTTGAATACTAAGCTGAAAAATTTGAACTTTATCTCATAGGTATCCAATTTATGCTTTTCAAAATATAACTTGGTGGCTAATTTTTCTTTTTCTCCCTAGGCTGGGGATTTGTAGCTTGCATAAGGTTAAGATGCCCTTCCTGAAATCTTTGCTTCATAATTTAAGGCTCTATAGTTCAGGTTTCTGGTTTAACATGCTCATTCTCCGCTTTGGTGGATAGTACTTGAGTTCTAGATAACTTGCTCTTTTTCATCTCCCTGCCTTTGCACTCACTGTTGCTTCCACCGCAATGCCTTCTGCCCACGGCTGCCTGATGGTTTCCTACTGCCCACTCATCTGTGGCGCCAGCCCTACGCACACGGTCTGATCATCGAAGGATCTGAGTGCAGGACAGATTGTGTAAAGAGGTGGGGGATGAGAGGAAGATGAGAGGCAGGGAGACCACTTCATAGCTGCTGTTCTAGTGGGGCCTGAGAGAGAGAGAAAAAAAATGGGAGAGAATGGAGAGGAGAGGAGAGGACAGGTGTGTGGAATCCTTTTATCTCTTTGCTCATCTACCTGTGGGGTCATGCCATGCTTATTTCATCAATCAGTGGGGTTTGGGCGCCATCTCCTGGCCATGTGCATTATTGCACCCAACGCAGGCTAGAGAAGTATTTCAACTTGTTCACCTACCTGCAAAATCAGAGACTTAGGGGACTTGGACCTGAGCCAGAAACAGTTGAGGGGAATCTGGAGAAGAAAGTGGAGTCCCTGTCCAAGCTAAATGCCAAAGTAAGGGAGAGAGGGTTAGAGCTGGAGGCGCCTAGAGGAGAAGTCCCTAGAGGCTGGAGCCGCACCACTGGAAAGGGGGGCCGTGCTGCACAGGGTTTGGGTGTGAAAGAGAAGCAAAGGCACCCCAAGCAGACCAGAGACCACTTACTGTGGTGGGTGGTGAAGGGAAAGGTGTGGATTTCTTCCTGAAGAGCAAAGGGGCTACATGCACTCAAGGGCATCCAATTCAAAAATTCTGGGTTTCTTGGATTCTGATATTGCCTAAATCTCTGGAATCTTAGCATTTGTGATCTGGACTTCTAACATTCTCTGATTCAGCGACCATGTGTTCCTTTCCTGACTCCTTCCCTGGTTCCCGTGCATCACCTTCACCCCACCCCTTGCCCTGCCGCCCTGAGAGCTTCTCACAATGTCCCGCGTGCTCTCCTGCAGGGTGTTTGTGGTGTTCCTGGTCGTCATCAGCATCCTCTGGATCCCCATCATCCAAAGCGCAAACAGCGGGCAGCTCTTTGACTACATCCAGTCTGTCACCAGCTACCTGGCCCCACCCATCACCGCCCTCTTCCTGCTGGCCATCTTCTGCAAGAGGGTCACAGAGCCTGTGAGTGCAGCAGCACACCTGAATCTCCCACTCATCAGAGGGTCGAGGAGCTAGTTTGTCCATAGCATGGTCTCTCTCTGTGGCCTTGGGCTCACAGACTGCCTTCCTCCCCATTTCCCTAGCCACAGCATCTGGTCTAGATTCATTCATTCACTCAACAAACATGAATCAATCCTGTTATGGAGGCCCCAGTGGGGGAGTGGTTTATAAAGTTCACAAAGGTCTGCCATCCCTGAGCCAGCTGGGAGGAAAGATGATTCAAAATGCAATATAACAAAGTATGATGGCTGCTATTAGAGAAAAGAGCAGGAGAACCTAAACTATGGGACGCCTGGGAGGGTGTCAGGAAGTGACATCTGAGCTGAGACCTGAAGGAGTAATGGGAGAGGGAAAAGTGTTCCAGACACAGGGAGCAGCTTGTATGGAAGCCTGAGGAGACTGGAAGACCTCTGGGGTCTGTTCCATCTCTAACACTGTAAGATTCTACATGGAGGCAAAACAACAGCAGTGAGGATGATGAAACAAAGTGTGAGCTTACGGGGCACCTGCACCTGTGCCATTTGTGAAACTGTGGTGAAATCTAACAGACCCTGGGAGGTACCAGGACGGTAACCTTGGTCACTCTCCAGGATAACCTAGAAAAGACCAAATCTGCTGGCTGTACCTTGGGGGGTGCAGGGATGTCATGGTCACTGATGCACGGGGCCACGTGAGAGCCCAGGGTCATGCAAAGGGGACCACAGAAGCCCCTCCCCCAGTGCAGTAGCTAAGCTAGGTCTTTGCTGCATCTACCGTTTGTAGAGCTCTAGCCCCCTGCTGATAACCAGGGCGCACAGCAGGATTCAGTTGAATTCTGGAGGTTTCTACTCATTCCAGAATTTTTGAAATAGAACCAGCATCTCATTTTTGAAAACACAAGCCGTCTGACTCTTATATAGAGGAAACAGGTATAGGTTAGGGTCCACCAGTGCTAGAAAGAAGATGTGGGAGGAGCCAGAGCTTTTCTTTAAAAGTGAAAAAGGAAAGTGCTCTATTCTGATTTCTGATTTGTCGTAACAGAAAGTGGGGGAAGATCCTGGTTTTCCCAGCTGATGTATACAAAGGTGTATCCCTTCTAGTTGAGCATTAAGCATTCAGCCTCAGTACTTTGCTTATCACTGCACATGAGCGAGGTCGAGGCATTGCTCCAGGCATTGCTCTGCCTAGAGCCTAGCCGACTGACTTTGCAGCCCGTGCTTTCTAAGGTAAAACAAAGCCTCAGCATTCATGAAGCACTCGCTCAGACAGACTTGCAAACACTATTAACACTGTAACAGACCGTGGCTCTTATACCTTCCCAGGGTTTCCCACCTGGCTCTCACCCTTGCCGTCTCCCCTCCCTTCTCTCCACAGGGAGCCTTCTGGGGCCTCATGTTTGGCCTGGCAGTGGGGCTTCTGCGCATGATCCTGGAGTTCTGTTACCCAGCCCCAGCCTGCGGGGAGGCGGACCCGAGGCCAGCTGTGTTGAGGGACTTCCACTACCTCTACTTTGCACTCCTCCTCTGCGGGCTCACGGCCATCGTCATCATCACTGTCAGCCTCTGCACAACTCCCATCCCGGAGGAAAAGGCAAGGGGAGGGTTCGGAATGAGGTTCCCCAAATGCCCCCCTGCCCCTGGTGCCTGGAGCTCCACCTTTGAGTTTTACTCCTCTGGGTTGTAGTCTCCCCTTTTGCCACACAGATGTCCTGGGAACACGGAGCATCTTGGGCTGTTAATTCCCAAGTGAAAAGTAACTCATTCAATTGGAAAATTACTCAGCAAGCACCTACTATGTGCCAGACAATGTGCTGGAGTTACAACGATAAATGGTCCCTGCAATGACTGTCCATGGGAGGAGAGGTGGGGTGAGGGGAAGACCCCAACACCAACAGTTACTCTACCAAGAGGAAGTGCAGAAGAACCAAGCTCAAAGGGAGGGGCCGAGCACAGAGGTAGAGGCGGGCACCACTGGAGAGGTGTGGGGGGCATTCGGCGAGTTCCCTGACAAGGTCATTTGGAGCTCAACCTTGAAGAAACAGGTAGTTAAGAGCTCAATTTGAAGTCCTCACCTCTCCCCTGATGGTGGATTTACCAGTCCTCAGACAACAATGCCCAGTCTTTCGAAAACTCTTTTCTTTAAAGCAGAAAGGTTTGGGTTTGCCTAGGCTGCTGTAACAAAGCACAGCAGGCGGAGTGGCTTGAACAACAGAAATGTGTTTTCTCACAGCTCTGGAGGCCGGAGGTCTGACACCAAGCACTTGGCTGTCTGGCTTCCTTGGAGGCCTGTCTCCTTGGCTGGTGGAGGGCCATCTTCTCTCTGTCTTCATGTAGTCTTCCCCATGTGTGTCTGTGACCTGATCTCTTCTTGTAAAGACACCAGTCATGTTGGATCAGGGCCACTCTAATGACCTCATTTAAGCCTAATGACATCTTTAAGACCCTATCTCCAAATA
Source organism: Camelus ferus (assembly GCF_009834535.1). Classification (NCBI taxonomy): domain Eukaryota; kingdom Metazoa; phylum Chordata; class Mammalia; order Artiodactyla; family Camelidae; genus Camelus; species Camelus ferus. The sequence goes on from NC_045708.1 coordinate 34,623,084, forward strand.
GAGTTACATTCTAAAGTACTGGGGGTTAGAACTTCAACATATGAATTTGGAGGAAACTGAATTTAGCCTGTACAAAGCCCATGCTGGAAACTGGTCTCTAAGACATTGATTGGAAATAATAATACCCCTTACCTGTATGGCACTTCAGAGTTTGCAAAAAGACTTTCTATTCTTGGTATCACTAATTACTACAAACAAGCAGCATATTCACAGATGAGCAAAGAGAGGCTGACTTCCTCAGCGGCTCCTGAAATTGCCTCCCCTCCCCCCACTGCTGGATCCTTCACCTTCTCCATTGTCTGCTGTCTCACCCCCACACTGAAGTCCATCCCAGTTAAAACGCCCCAACCTAGATCCTGTTCTCCTGCAGTTACAGTTGTCTCTCTCTCTGATCCTCAACAGCACACTTCACAAAGAATGGTCCCCATCCCCAGCCTCCACTTTCCGCTTCTCATTGGCTTCCACCCACTGCAGTCTGGCTGGAGCCTCACCGTCCACTGGCATTGCTTTCACCAAGGTCCCCAGCAACCTTGTTACTGAAAATTAAAGGTCATTTCCACATCTTTATCTTAAGTGAATTTTGAGAAGAACCAGACACTCCTGACCATGTCCTACATCCTAGAGACCTCTCTTCTGCTCACTTGCAATACGTATTTTCCTCCTGTATTTTTTTTTAACCCTTATGACTGCTCTTCTACTATCTTCATGGGATCTTCTTCCTGCCCCTTAAATGTCATTGCTCCTTAGGGACCCACATGTGACCTATAACCCTTCTCACCCCACACTGTCCCTGAGCTGTCTTATCCATGCCCAGGAATTCAACAACCCTCTACATAAAGATGAAACTCAATTCTCTATCTCTGACCAAAACCCCTCTCCCAAGATTCAAACCCCAAATCCAACTGCCTCTTGGTGACATAAAGAGACATGGTACATGTGCTGCTGGTGACACACTGTGTAAGTAGAGCAAGGAAGCAGCCCAGGAGCTCATGATCTCATAGCGAGACGCAGCTGGGTGCCCGGAGGAAAGTGTCCCAGGAGTGGGGGCTCACCCCACTCCCGCGCACAGCTGCATGTATTTGTAGGAAGCTGGAGGCAGTTCAGGGGCACCTGGTTCAACATGTAGCAAAGAGCTGCCTGGCCAGGAAAGAGCCCGTCGGAAAGGAGACAGTTCAGAGTGCAGGTGGTGACGGTTGCATCCAACCACTATCCGGCAGAGGACTTGCTGTGCCCTTCTCTGCTGTGCCCCTGAGGAGGGGAAGCCCCAGCCGTCCAGGAGCACGGGTTTGCTTCTCTCCCTGGACGTCTCCACTCTGAGGTCCTATAGACTCTTCATGCTCATGCTGTTTGTACGTGTGCGTGACTGCCCTGCCTTCTACCCCTCATTCTCACTCCCACCATCACCAAACCCACTCCTTGTCCTGCCCACTATATCCCCGAGAGGGTCTCCCCACCATCTGATGGTCCCGGGCAGGATCTGAGAACCACCCTCTCCCTTTCACTGCTCAGTTGATCAGTCACCACGGCTTGGAAACCCCACTCCTTAACCCTCCTTAAGGCTGCCCCGTCCTGTGATCTCAGGACCTCATTCTTTCTTGTTTCACTTTTGCAACCATCTCTAGGCTGGGTCCCAGCAGTTCACTCTGAGACCTTTCTAAAACCCAGGACTTGGGCTCTTCCATCTGCCTCCTGTCTGTGGGGACTCCCCACTGCCTACTAGTTTTATTTAGTGTCAGCCCCCAGCCTGACCTCGGGAGCCCCAATCGTGGGTCGTCCCTGTCATGGGGCACCTACCTGCCTGTGCAGCCTCGCTTCGCCCCGTCCATGAGCTCCGTAAGGTCAGGCGCCGGGCCTGACCCGGTGTGTTTTCTGGTCCCTGCATGAGCCCTGCTTGGAGCAGGTGAAGGGAGTTCAGATTTTTGAAGAATGGAGCTGCCGGGCCTAAGGGCCAGGTCTCCTCCTCCAGCCCTGCGCTTGTTGCTCGCTCTCCTCGCTGCTCTGATAGCCTCCCGCGAAGGGGTCCTCTCTGCAGCAGGACTTCCCATCCCAGGTACCTGAGCCAAGACTGTTTTCTTTCCCTCCAGCTTGCTCGCCTGACGTGGTGGACACGGAACCGCCCCCACTCTGAGCTGGAGCAGGAAGCCAGTGAGAACACAGCAGGGACAGCGGAGGTGCCCCCCAAAGAGGTCCCTGCAGGAGCCGGAGGGGCAGACAACTCCAGCCGGAGCGAGGAGCAGCCTGGAGGTAGGCTGAGGGCAGGCTGGGGGTGCACGTCACAGAGGAGCAGTGGGGATGGACCCTAGGTCACAGGTCCCCAGAGACCCCATCTGGGGGTCACTGGGGATGGGGTCTCTAAGGAAGGCCCCAGTATATCACCCTCCTCCCTTCCTAGATGGTTGTTAAGTGAGTAAGGCAGATGGGAGCCAAAACATTGCCCTCATCACTGATACAGTCTAGGTGAGAAGACTTGGCTTATAGCACGGCACAGCACACTCCCTGATACTGGGCCCCTCTGCCCTCTTGCTGGGCGTGCGCTCTGGACTGGGATGAACTGCATCATCATCCTCACCCTTTAGCACAACACCCCCGCCCCTTACCACCACCCTACCCTAAACACTGAGATGCTTCTGCCAGATGATGGTTTGGGTGCTGTGGCCAGGCTGGCGCTCAGGTCCCTAGGGTGGGAAGCGCAGCTCGGTGCCCAGTCTGAGGCTTGCACACGGGTGGGCGAGGCTGAGTGTTCCGCCTCTCCCACCTCACCTCGCACCTCCCTTGCGTTTCCTCCCCTCTGGCTTCTGTCTGTCAGCCGCACGCAGGTCCTGGGGGAAGCTGCTGTGGGGCTGGTTCTGCGGGCTCTCGGGGGCCCCGGAGCAAGCGCTGAGCCCCGCGGAGAAGGCGGCCCTGGAGCGGAAGCTGACCAGCATTGAGGAAGAGCCGCTCTGGAGAACTGTCTGCAACATCAACGCCGTCCTCCTGCTGGCCGTCAACGTCTTCCTCTGGGGCTATTTTGCATGACCTCGAGGGCCTGGCATCAGCTGAGACATATTAAACGCAGCCAGGCCTGGCTGGCCAGAGACAGGCTTTCCTCCCACCTCACTGTCCAAACTGAGGGCAGAGGCTGCAGGACCCCTGGAGGAGCAGCCTGCACTCTGACACACAGATGGTGGAGCCATGAGGCCCAGAGAGGGCCCTGGGTTTGCTCAGGCCACACAGCATGGCTCCCACTGGGTCTCCTGGCTCCAGCTCTTCCCACTACAGACCTTTCATTCCTACCTCAAAAACACTGTTTCCACCCTCTGGTGAGTCTGTTTTGGAGATTTTACTCCTATTCATGAGGTTAAAAAAGCGGAAGATACAAGAAAACGCGTGGCAAGAAAGTTGCACGAATCCTCGTGCGTCTTTGCTCCTCTGTATCCCTTCCCTGTCCCCCTTCTCCATCCTTTACTCTCTGGCTTCGAGCCCGGTCATCTGCTTCCAGCAGGAATCTCTCCAGGAGGCCTTGTACTTCCACTGGCAGCTCTGCACTGATGGCTGTCAGACCTGGAGGAGTGAGGGACCAGGGTGGCGTGTAAGCATGGTGACAGACGGTGTTTGTGCAGGGAGCTCCCCTCGGCTCCCCTCAAATGCTGCCTCTTCTGTCCTCATACCCAAACATGCGCCAAGTCTCCAGGGCCTCGAGGAACTTAGAGTCCAGCTGGGAAGATATGACTTGGGGCTGCTCTGTGCTTATAAGCGAGCCCTGCAGAGATAGCCGAGGCACCCCTGCAGCTGCCCTGTGTCCCCTCCCTCTGTGTGCCTGGCATCTGCCTACCCTGGGAGACACCATGACCTTGCCTAGTGTCCCTCCTCCAGGAAGCTGCCCGATGCCCACAACTGGGTCAAGGTCCCGTTCCCCCTCCCACACCCTCTGGACCTGCCTCTGTGGCAGCACTGATCACTGTACTGTGAGCTTTGCCTCCTCGACTAGGCTGAGTACTCCAGGGGCCGAGGACTGTGTGACTTTGTACTCAGAAAGCAGCAGGTGTTCAATAAAGGGTGAACTAGTAATTGTCCAAAATCCTGGTAAGCTTTGCACTGTGGCCTGGCTGGGTGGTGAGTTGGGGAGCCAGCTGGGGGAGGAGTCCCCTTCAGTTGGAGTTTACACGCTGAGTCTCAGATGTCCAGAATGAAACCCTAGCCTCTTCCCAACACCAAAGACACCCATGAAAATGTCCCTTCCTTTTTCTGTCTCCCTATCTAGGCTGCCCCTGCTCTCATCAGATGCTCTTTAGTGCTGCCTTTGATCATCACTTTATACTATCACTCATCATAATACAAATAAAATTCTAGTTTTTGAGGTTTAAATCAACTTGAATCTATGAATACCTTCTTTTGCTGCTGCCTCCAAATTTCTGTGTCCACCCACCATCCTTTGTTCTGTGTCACCTCACTTGGCTGTGCTGTCCTCACTGTTCCCCACCAGCCCTTACTGGAGCTCAGCTGTTTCCCCTAAAACCACCAACATAAGGCATTTGTGTGCTACTGATTACACTGAAGGTTTGGGGAGGGGAAGCATTGTAAGCCACAGAAGCACAATTTAAAATAAAATACTGAACATCCCTATTTCCCAGAGCTCCTCAGCAGCCTGCTATGAGAGTTCCCCACAGGTCTTCTCAGTGTCCAGCCATGGTCCACAGTCCCCTCTCCCTGGAGCTTCTGTCATGTCTCCATTCCCCCCTTCTCTGTTGGGGGCGTCCTCCTCAGCCTTCCCCTCCCTTTTTTATGCTGAATCTCATCTGGGCTCCAGACCTCTCTGCCCTAACCCTAAGATTCATGAGCACACCGTTAACACACAGGAGGGCCGCAGGCAGGGTGGCCGCTGTCTTTCCCTACCCACTCTGCCTAGTGAACCCCTGCTTGTTCCCTACGTCTCAGTGTGAAAGTCACATACATCCTAAGGGAAGCTGTGTTGTCCCAGTCACGACCTTACCTTGGCCACCTGCATCCCAGCACAGACAAGTCCCCAGCACCCAACGTATAGTCTCATGGTCCCCTGACTTTACCTTCAAAGAAAGTATCAGAGTGACATGTTTGTATAATTATTAACACTTGTCTCATCCCCTAGACTGTAAAGTCCCCATCACCTGGAAAGGTCCCTGGCCCACATTGGGTGTCCAAAAAATGTGTTGTGAATAAGAGAAACAATGAATGAATGAATGTGTGGAAGAGCATCCTTAGCAGAGGAAATCAAACATTCAAAACACAGAGGTGGGGAAAATCATGACATTGTTAGAAAACAAAGAGTAGTTTACAATGTCTAGATTAAAAGGAGCATTGGGCAGGGCCACTGCTAGCCCACGTGGCTTCCCTGCGCAAGCAAGCCAAAGGCAGCCTTCATTCTTGGCATCTGTGACTCCTCTGCGGGGCTGGAGGTGGCAGCCAGAGCCCAGGCTGCATTTCAGCCCCCACAGGCCCCGAGGCCAGGCGCACTTGCGCAGGAGTCCCTACACATCTAGGAATAGTGGCCCCACCATTGGCCCGCGGGGAGTGGCTGGGGAGGTAGGCAGGGCTCAGTCCAGGAGCAGGGTTCCTGCTAAACTTGGGACTTCATCGTCTCTTCCCTGGATTATCGTACCAGCCTCTGGACCGTTATCTCTGTTGTCAGTCTCTCCTCCTCCAGTTCACCCTGTGCAGGATAGCCAGGCTGATCTTTGTAAAGTGCAGATCTTGGGTTACTCACTGTTTAAGATTCTCTTACAGTATTTCCCCATCTGGCATGAGGCCCTTCAAAACTGTCAGAATTACCCCCGGGGTTCCGTCCGTGAGCCGTCTTCCCTCCTCCAACCAAAGAGAGTCGGTTCCATGCAGTAGTTAAGAGCAGGGACTTGGAAGCCTGTGCTTCTGGAACTAAACCTTAGCTCTACTGTTTGCTAACTACATGATGTTGGGAAAGTTGCTTAACTTCTGTCTTAGTTTCCCTTCTGTATAACAGAGATGGTAATTGCAGCTACTTCATAGGATTGTTGAAAGGATTAAAATGAGTTAATTCACATAAATTATTTAAAGCAGTGCCTGGCACACAATTAAAGTCATAATTAAACTCAGTAAATGTTAACTACTATTACTGCTATTAGCTGCATGTGAGATGGGCACACGGGGAGGCAGACGCTCCACAGTCATGTTAGAGCTGGCAGGACGTGCTGTCAGAGCAAAGCCAGGGAGCAGTGAATTCTTCCTAAGGAATCAGGAAAGGACATGACAGAAAGTTCTTATTGGAACTGGACTTTGGAGGATGAATAGGAGTTTTCTAGGAGATCACATATAGTAGAAGGACAGCATGTACAAAGTTGGTAACGTGCACAAGCGCTGGCTGGGTTCTGTAAAATAGGGACAATATTTACTCATTTTCAAATACCAACCCTATACATTTAATTTCCCCTTATAAATCGTGTTTTGTTTCAGTCTCCGGCCTATAAAGCAGTCAAGTTTATTGACCAGGAACAAGAAAGAATGAGCTTCTGGCCGCCATAGCAGAGGCTGTCACTGCCCCACCCACACCCCCCAGGCATGTTTGCTGGGTGACTTACTTTTGAAAGACCCTGCAACTCTGCTGAGGGCCCTCTCCAGCTGCAGAAAAATGCTCAGTCCTGCATAAAACAGGCTGGAAGTGCTGAGGAATTAAGAACCTGGGAGCAGCCCTCAACCAATGCCAAATGAGAGTTGGTGGATAACTGTGGAACCACCAGTTTCTTGCTGCTCCACTGGGACAACTCAGAGGCTTGTTCTAAACCTTCTCCAGATGTTCTCATGGGGACTGAGCCCCAGCTGCCCACAGAGTCATCCTGCCCCTTACCACATCGTGAAGAGCAGCCTCCCTTCCCTGTCTCATTTCCCCACCCCCTGCTGTGTTTCCTGGGATCACCTCCTTAATAAACTACTTGCAGTTGGTTTCATGTACAACTTCCGAGGAGACCAACCTAAGAGAGTCTTTAAGGACTTGAAGGTCCTCACGTCCTGGCTTAATTCTGCTGCTTGCTTTGGGAAGCTCCATACCTCAGTTTCTTCACCCTTAATAAGGGAGGTGCAAAGGTTTGAATTAGTTGAGATGAAATCTAGGGAGGCTTCTAATGCCGACAGTGTGTGCTTCTGAATTCATTTCGCTGTCGTCTCCTTGGGGTGCGGGGTGGAGGGGTGACTGGCAGTGGGGAGGTTCAAGGAAAGCAAGTCACATGCTTGCAGACTTGAATGGAAACAACGCAAATAGAAAAGCTGAAAAGTAGTTTTCAGAGAATTGAAATAGGTTTGCCATGAGCAATAATAACATTAAAAAGCCACTTTGGACTGTGAATGGATGATGTTTAAAAACAAGTAGGTGTTCTTAAAAATATCATAAAGAAATGTTTCTTAAAGTGATTTGCAATTGCACTTAGATTCCCCAAAGCACTCAGCTTAATATGAGAGACTCATAGCTATGTCGCTGGGTGTGAGAATTCATGTCAATAGTGGTTGGACACAGCCAGAAGCCCAGGCAAGGCAGGGTTAGCTTTCCATTAACCTAGAACGAGTGTCTCTCCAGACTACCAGCCCTAAGTAAGATGACTGTAATTTTTCCTTTTCCCCAGGGTGAAAAGTTGGGAGAACTTTAAAGGTAATGTATAAATTAAGTCCTAGAGACTTAAATTGAGGTAGTTGCAGTTTGCTTTCATATTTCAAAACCAAATCTCAGCTTTAGCCAGGACTCACAAAGCAGAAATGTCAGATTTTTTTTACTGTGATCTTACATAAATTCTACAACTGTCACATAAAGAGGAAGAAAAAACCCACTGTTGTATCTCATCCCCTGAATACAAAAGCTTTGATCCATTTCTCAGTACAGTTTGTATGTAAGGTTTAGGATAATATACGTCCAAAATGGGGAGGCACCTTGAGAGTCAGCTGGTTTAGCCCTCCTTTCCTCCTCAGTCCAGTTCAGAATATCTCTGACAGCCTCCCTGACAGGTGAGGTTAGCCAGCATCTGCCTGCCCACCTCAGTGAAGAGAAACTGATGACCCCTGAGACAGAGCATCCATCGTTGGTCGACACTGACAGTTAGAAAGTTCCTTCTCTCACTGCCTGAACTCTGCATCACTGAATTTCCACCATTTATAGCAACAAATCAAACAATGACAAATGAATCATTTGCTCTAAAATTATACCCCTACTATTTGAGATTAATTCTTAAAGAAATAATTCATAAAACTGTAAACTCCCTGTAGAAGTTCAAATGTATCTGGGATGGGAAGTACACGAAGACTAATAAAATAGGTCATTTTTAAAACCCTCACAATTACTTTGTAAGGAGCACTTTTATATCCATCAACTCACTTAGTTCTCAATCCCACTCTAGGATGTTGAATTGTTTACAAAGAACAACTCAGAGAGGTGAAGTGATGTGGCCAAGGCCTGCCGCTCTGTAGCCGAGATGGTTCTTGAAACCAGAATTCTGCCTCCACCTTCAGGCCTCTCCTCATCTCATAGTAACACGTACAGCATTCTTTGGAGAGACACTCTAGGTTCTGGGCACATGGAATAAACACACAAAAAAATTGTCAGTCCCAGAGGTCAATCTTATTTTTAAAAAGGAGGCAAGTAAGAAAATTACTGCAGCACATGCAGTAAGGGCTGAGACTAGAGGTAGAAACAAAATACTTTGGGAAAAACACAGAAAGGAGCAACACATTACCTGGTAGACTTGGCGAGGGCTTCACAGACGACGTTTAACTTGGATTTTGAAGTGTGAATAGAGATTTCCGTGTGGAAAAGCAGAATGAATTATATTCCGAGCAGAAGAAACAGAAGAAAGCAAGACAAGTAGGCAGAAGGGCATGGCATGTCTGGGGTAGAGTGAGGTACCTGGCGTGGCTGAAGCATCCGGTGTGCAGGAGAGTAAAGCAGACCAGCTTGGAGAAGTAGGTAGATGCAATGCTAAGGACACGGACTGTTACTATGAGCTGGGTGCCGCACTGTAGCCAAGAATGGGATAGGGTCAGGGAGGGTGAGTAAAGCCAATGAATATATCCAAGAAGCCTCTTATTATTTGTTTTGGAAAGATCACTATGGCAATAGAGAGAGAATAAAGGGCTGCTAAGGGAGGGACATTTGTGAGGTTATGTAGTATATCTGGAAAGAAATACTGAAGAGTCCATCAACAGATGAATGGACAGACAAAATGTGGTGTGTGCACACCCTGGAACACTATTCAGCCATAAAAAGGTAATGAATTTTGATAGACCTTGAAAACATTATGCATGGACCTTGAAAACATTATGCTTAGTGACGTAAGCCAGACACAGAAGGACAGCTGTTGTATGATTTCACTTATATGAGGTACATAGACAGGGCAAATCCATGGAGACACAAAGTAAAACAGAGGTTCCAGGGCTGGAGGAGAGGCAGGAATGGGGAGCTGTTGTTTAATGGGTACAGAGTTTATATTGGGGATGATGAAAAACTGGGGCATAGATAGTGGTGATGGGTACACAGAATTGTGGATGTATTTAACGCCACTGAATTGTACACTTACAAATGGTTAAAGTTATGCTATATATTTCACCATAATTAGGATAAGAAGGATTGATAGATGGATATATCCTAAAGGAAATATAATAAAATGATGAGTTTAGATTTAAACACACTTACGTTGAGGTGTCTGTGGGACAGCTCACTGAAATTGCCAAATAACTTTTTGTATCTGTGAATCTGGAGCTTGGTGAAGAGATCAGGGCTTAAAATGTCTTTATAACTTTTGCTTGAGAGAAATGCAACCTACCTCATAGAACTAGTATTAGAGCTGTGTTTTTGTGTTGGGGGGTGGTGCTAGCCAGTGGTGTCAATAATTTTAGGATAGTGAGTTACTTGAGACTTTATTTTGCGGGGAGAAACTGGAAAAGGGAGAAAGTGGAGCATCTCTTTGTCCAGTCAGGCTTCCAGGAACAGGTTGGTTCACATGTGTTATAACAGAACGTGGAGGTGGAATGGGAGACAAGGACGAGGCTTGTTGCCCGGCTGCTGGCTGTTCTGTGGGGAGGCAGCCTTCAACTGGCAGCCCCAGCAGGAATGGCCTCAGCAGCAGAGCCACACCGCCCGAGGTCCCACCCTTCCGAGGGCAGCACATATCCAATGACTAATAAGTATCGAGACACAGCCGTGTCAGCCACGTAAGCGTAACGTGAGACCACTCTGATGGGTCATTTTGTTCCAGAGCCCCCAGTGGGGTTGGCAAGGCTGCTGTCAGGTTTACGTCACAGGTCAATGACCCCTCCCTTCCATTGATATGAATCCAGGGCACTGCCTAACAAGCATCCTGTACACTAAACTCCAGTCTCAAGAGTCTGAATCCCACCCAAACGCCTAACCCAGCGCCTTTGCCTTCACCTAGTGTCGTTCCCACTGGAATCCCAAACTATGCTGACCACCTCCCTGAAGGCAAATCTCTGGATTCTCCACGTGTACTAGTGAGTAGCTAATGGCTACTTTCTGTTTTATAAGATAAGAATGTTAACAGTCTTCAATTAATCCAGTTAGACAAGTAACAAAAAGAATATCATGTGTTCAGCAAATAATTCCATCCTGGCTGCCCCAAAGACCCCCATAGCAAAAGCCATTAAACCTTAATGGGTTTTATTTTCTCTCCTGCCACCCAGAAGTGTTTGCTGACATTTGAAGTCTGGTAATAATCATCGTCCCCAGCCATGTTTCTGAATCTTCGGGCAAATTCATGGCTGTCCCATTTCTGAGTCAGATATTCTAATCAACTAATCCATTCTAAATGGTCTTGCTTCTGGATATAAAGAAGGAAGAAAAAATAAACCTCTTTAAATTTCAGGGTCGCAAAATTGTACTAGAAAAAGTCCCCAATGGAAACACCAGATGGTTGGGGATTACAGGTTTTATTAATAAAAATCAATTTAATTGAGATGTTGTATGCATTGGTATGAATCAAATGAACCAAGATTGAAGACAAAAATTGCTCATTCAAAGCCTTTTAGAAAGATTTAGTTTTTGTTTTATTTTGTTTTGCTTTGATCTTTGTTTAGTTCCTTCACAATATATATAAAGCCCAGTAAATTAAGCAAAGTACCTCCCGCATTGTACTTAATCTCAAGAATACATCAATTAACAAGGATATAAATGTATAAACCTTTGTAAAGAAAAAGGATTTCAAGTGGATTCATTCTTTAACATTGTAGCTGCCTGAATAACAGTAGCTTATGTTTACTGAGCACTGACTGTCTGCCAGGCACTGTGCTAAGTGTTCTATATGTATTGTCTTGTTTAATCGTCCCAATTTACCTGAGACAGGTACTGCCTCTGGGTCCAATGTGAACGGTGCACCTGCAGTTGGGCAACATGGAGGCCCTGGGGCTACGTTCATTTTCTCTTTTTCAGATGAGGAAGGGAGGCATGGAGGCATAGAATGACTCAGCACCTTGCCACCAACTCACACGACTGGCGTGTGATACTGACAGGACTCAAACCAGACTGATTTAACTGAGCCAGGGCTCTTACTACACTACACAGTACCTCTCGCTCGGCTGTAAGGTATGAGCTCACTGTGGCAAGAAAGACAGTATCATCCCTGTCACCAAGTCATCTCTTTATTCTAGCTGTTCCCTTTGCCTGCACTATCCTTTCGCACATCTCTGCCTTCCCAAATCCCATGCATCCTTTAAGATCACCAGCAAATGTCTGTAAAGTTTCCCTGGACCCTTTCTTCTTCCAGTGGAATTAACCATATCCTCCCTCTCTCTCTAGAGTACTCTATGCCTGAATATTTTGTTTTTCCAAGATAGAATAATAACAGCATTCAAAAATGTTTCATGAATGCAACTCCGGTATTTGTAACATGAGTGGAGGACATGTATATTGTTCCTTTAGACAAGAGAGGAGCATTTTCTCTTGCCCCTTTACATGTCCGCCACCTCCACCTCTCTCTTCTTTTTTATTCTTTCTTTAGCCCCTAGAGTTCATGACCGGATTTGTTTACACTTGCTTTCGTACTTTCCATGTTGATGTGTGACCCACCTGTTTGTCCCTTTCTCCTTAGGACTCTTAAGTTCCTCAAGAGCAGGGATGGAATTTCCTTCATCCCTGGATCCCCTTTCCTTGGTACCTGGCACTTCCCCCGGCACATAACTGCTCAGCAAAATTAAAGAAAACCTTTTGTAACCAACTAAATTTGTCTACTGGATGTGTATTTCTATATGTCTTAGTTCAGAGAGAGACAAGCTCTTATCAGCTGAATAAATCTATAGGATATAACTCAGAATGTATTTATTAAAATCAAGGTCAAATATTACCAAAGGAATAAAAACATGTATTAGCCCATTTCAAGACGGCTGCACAGAATATCCAAAGACCTGTTTTTTAAGCTCTTTGATTTGTATTGCGATTGAAAAAAGGTTTCCATTTCAGAGAGAAAACACCACAAGTGTCAATAAAATGTACCATAATGTCTGTACCGGGTTAATGATAAATCCTGCACCATAGGTTGTGCAACACTATAAAGACATGCATTCTAATCAACCTGGGGGCGAGAGGTGTATTTTACAGCGAATCATCCTGTAAAGGAGTCTCAGTGCAGTCTAAATGCACTTATGCTTCTCATATTAAAATTTATATGAAATTAGAACATTTGGCCGAAGTAATTTTATCCTTAAATGTTTAACTGGATTTGGAGAGACTATTAACGTTCACACTAACCCCTATGCTCTACGGACACAGCAAGGTCATCCATCTAGACGGGAAAAGAAGAAAACAAAAACTCCTCGGAACAGTCAGCTGATGACATGATGTCAGAACTTAAAAGCTCCCTGACAGGACATTTTCATTCTTCTTTTATACAAACGTACCAAATTGGTAACCTGGTCCCTAAGCCGGCTCGACATCATAAACAGAAAACTTGAAAAGGAAGTTCTGAAATAATGAGATTGAATTGTCAACAAGGGAAGGACTAACACCAAAGCAGCATAAATGCCACAAGTGAGACAAAACAGAGCCAGGCTAGCGTGGAGGCGGTCAATGCCGGTACAGATGGCCCTCCTCTACCTCCACAGCCCTGAGTTTATATTGGCTGATAAATAACTGATGTTCAGACTGGCGAACCAAAATCATCACGAACGCATTAAAGCATATCCAGTATCCTTTGTTTTAAGGAGGTTAGGAAATATTGAAAAATTTAGAAGATGTTCCAGTCAATAGAAGAATATTTTAATTAAAGTATAAGAGGATGGTCTAGAATATTCAGATGTTCAGAACCCACTCACTGGGGTTCTAGGTCCCAAAAGTGGAGACTACAAAGCCTGTCCTGTAATAGCTTTCTTTAAAGGCAAAGCAAACCTAATGCTATCAGTGCTAATCTCTTCCAATTCAGATTCACCTTTAAATATCACTGCTTTTTAAATTAGTTCATCTCTGACTACACCTAACTTGAAGTGTAATACCAGTTATCTCAGAAACCACTTGTATGGTGTGGACAATCCTGCAAAGAGATTTTCAAATGAGAGCATGATGGAGTGTGGCTGAAAAATAATCTGATTTTTATGCTTCCTCCCCTTCCCCCTCACCCAATCATCACATTTGGTTTAATAATCAATACTAAAGAATTACAATTTATATAATGTGTGCTATTGCCAAGTAGCACCAGTAATGTCTTAATTGCAATTATACGCATCTGGCAAGACTTCAGACCTCACCGATTATTTTCTTTTCATATCTTATAAACATTAGGAACTTAAGAAAGGTAGATCCTTTATTATCACTTGTAAACTAACATGCTAGAGAATCACTCAGTGTTTCCAACTAGTGAGTGTTTCACTCACTAGTTTACCTTCTGACAAGTTTTAGGAAAGAGACAGGAATAAAATTAACTTGCATTATGTACAAGATGCTGCCCACACAAATGCCAGAAAGGGAAGCAAAATGAACAGCCAGAACATATGGCGTGAGCTGACAGCATAAAGAAACGGGTTCTGCACGAGCAACAAGGAACATCTTGAAATGTACAAGACATATGTGTTTTAGGAAGAAGGCTGAAGTGTTTCATAATAAAAGCAGGACAAAGTGAACCACAAGTGCTGAATAAAGTTTTAATTAAAAATCAGTTTTTAGCCTTCAATGTGAACAGACAATATGCTTCACAGATGGATTTTATATTTAAGCCTTACCCAAACCAAAAAGTAAGTGAGAAAAATAAAGCTTCTGAAAATGAGACAGAGGCTAAAATGTATGTAAACAATAGAGAATCCTAGTACAAACAAACAAGGAAGGAAGGAAGAGCAATCCTTCTGCCATCTATTCTCTGCTTGCCCAGTGCATAAGCAGATCATATAACCTCCCTCTGGTGCAAACACGTTTCTCCTCAGCTTAAATATAGAATAGACACACACAGCTAGGAAACAACCTGAATGTCCAACCACAGAGGAACGATTAAATCACTTCACAATACATCAATGCAATATTAGGTAACCATTAAAATACACTTATACATCATTTTAGAAAAATGAAGAAATGCATACACATTTCCATTAAAGTAGTAAGATACAAAATTTATTAAAAGAAAAACTAACTTTGTAGAAATGCATAGAATATCGCCATAAAATATACAAAAATATTACAAGTTATCTCAAGGTTTTACTTTCATATGAATACTTTATAAATCTTCCAACTTTTATGCAGTATTGTTTTTTATAAGCAGAAAATAATTAACATTTGAAAAGTCCAATTAAAGCTGACATATATACCTAGAAAACCTGATTCAAAATAATGATGATGATTCTAAGTTTATCAGAAAATGTTTTTACATTCATCTTTGTTGCCTGAGTTGTGGACCTTATCTATATAGTTTCATTCTTGGTCCAAGACAAGAAGGAATTGTCCCTAAGGTTCACTGGCTATGGGCAGACAATGACTGAAACACAGGTAACTAGCAGGTGAAGATGTGACAGTTATGCTCTTTGTGTACATGGGGCCAATGGCTAACCTTTCTTATTTTTTCCTTGGAAAAAAAAAAGGCCTAAACTAAACATAAAAGGCTAGCGAATGCTCTTTCCAATGCATTTAAACAGCATGAGTTTAAGCTGGAAAATCTCTGGCAATGACTCCAGCGTTTGAAAGTATCTTAATGCATAGGAAATACTCTTCTATTACAAAATATTTATTTTTTAAAGTTCAGTTGAGGTTTGGGTTTTATGTGAGATCTTTAAGACAGATCGAAAGTAAATTTGGAAACAGCCTTTCTTACAAGGCTTTCTGAAGGTTTCATTTTGAAGCCGTATTTATTTATGGTCAATGCTCTTTCCCTACAGGAAACTCTAGCTCCAGCCAAGTGATCAGCTTGCTGTCTCCAAACACACCTCATTAACCCTTATTTCCACTCCTCCAAATATAGAAGTGATCGGTCACTGAGAATCAAGTATCATCTCTTAAAATCCAATACTTAAGGAAAGCCAAGCAATAACAGGCAAACATTCTACAGGGTATTTGTGAGAAAATACTAGTATCTGGGTTTAAGCCCTCGTTCAGCCACTTCTACCCACACTGTAACCTGCAAGAGACACTTAACCCAAATCTGAGTTTTCTCATTTGTGAAAATGTAGATTATAACCCCTGCCCTACATAATTCATAAATGTGTTATGGAGACATCCAATAAAATAACTTATATAAAAATGCTTGAAAACGGTAATGGACTATATAAAATAGAAGCTATTATTTATCATAAAAGTTTAGTGGAAATGGTTTTTCCAAGGCTTTTAATGTTTGGTAGATAAAAATTCACTGAAGTAAAATGTCCTTTTTCTTCCATTTCCCCAACATAAACATTTGAAAATACTTTTTAATTCAAAAGCTGGCATCTTTTCTCTCATTTGGCAAAAAAAATCCCCCCCACTCCAGGTTTCCAGTGGAACTGAAATTAGTTTAACTGTTTTTGTTTAAGATCATCATAAAAACCTTTCCAAATTATGCAGTTCCTGTGCCAAAACACATTCTTTATGCAGCATAGCTGTGGGAATGTATCATAAGTAAATAATTGCTGGGCCACAAAGGAGAGTCAGGATAGCATGCCTTTCCTATCCTTCAGGAAAATGAGAAACATTTTTAACATGTCCTTGTTGGGTGGTAGATTTCTTTTAAATATAATGTTTTATTTAGCAACAGATTAGTATTCTAAACAGGGGGAAATGGCTCTATACTAAATAGTTGTTTCAGAAAACATACATATTTCAGTTAAGTCCTATAGGTAACATTCAGCAAGACGACAATAGTAATACCATTTATAGTGTCCTTACCATGTGCTAGGCACTGTTTTAAGCGCTTTTCGTTAACTCATTTAATCTTCACAGTGACCCCATGGGATTGGTAATATCATCTTCATTTTACAGATGAGAAAACTGAGACTCAAAGAAATCAGGTAATTTGTCTAAGATCACACAGTTACTAAGTGGTTGAAGAGGGATTGGAATTTAGCAGTGTGATTCCAGAGGCTGTGTATTTAGCCACTAGGCTACTTTCCTGGGCAGTGAATAATTCATAGTGGAACCACACCAAGTAGAAAAGTTTCTGCACAGTCAAGGAAACAATCAGCAGAAAGAAAAGACAACCAATGGAATGGGAGAAAGTATTTACAAATCTGGTAAGGAGTTAGTAGCCTTTTTGTTAATAACAACAAACAACAAAATTTCAGTGATACATGATGAGTAAGCCCTAGAGAACTACTGTACAGCATGGTGCCTATAACTAACAAATCAAAAAAAGGGGTCCTAAGGGAACTCTGGAAGGTGTTGGATACATCCATTTCCTTGATTGTGGTGATGGTATCATGGCTGTGTGCATATGGTGAAACTCATCAACTGTACATATTACATACGTGCAGCCCTTTGTATATCAATTATACTTCAATGAAGCTGTTTAAAAAAAAAAAGAAATGTAGCTTGAATGTGCAGTTGCTCAATCAGAGGATGAGTAGTGCTCCACAGAAAGTCCGTACAAATAGATTTTCAGTGGTACTACTTTTATACACTTTCACCAACTTCTATTTTAGCTCATGAGATGACCTCTTCATTTATTTTTAGTGTTTGGATACAGGAAATTTGCCCTAGGTTTTACTGCATTAATCTGAGTTCAATTTGCATTGTAATCCACTGAGGTTCTCTCTAAAGAGATACTGGCTCCACCATTTAAACACTTATGAACTGTAACAAGCTGAGTTTTTTAATAACGTACCTAGTTGAGAGGCAGAGTTGGGTCAAATCCAAGATTTAACATTTACTGGCTGTGTTTATCACCAGCCAATCAAAACATTTTGATTCTTAGTTACTTAGTCTGTAAAACTGAAATTACTTGTACCTACCATAGTTGACAGAGTTGTGAAGGTCAAATAAGACAATGTATATAAATCAGCAATACAGAATGTGGTCCTTAATAAATATTACTTAAATTCCCTTGTCTTTAATGATGTCACCAAGGTGGGAATGGGGAGTGAAAAACAGAAGCCACCCACAACTCCCCAAGAGTACCTGCAAATATACGTATACTATACAAATTAGAGCAGAATGCATTCTCTTCCATCAGACTCATTACTTGAATGAGCATAGCTTGAATGCAACATACTGGGATATAATATATTAGTAAAATAGATAAAAAGACTGCATATCGAGACAGTTTTGCTTAAATATTCACATAAATACCTTACTCATTCTACTAATTTTTAATTAATCAAGAGACCCATAGTTTCTAGTTAGAGTAGATTGGTTACATTCAAAGGCAAGAAGCTGGAGAATTATCCAATACTTCAGTGAAAAATGCACTGCTTTGTGAATGACAAAAGAAAGAAGGTATTTAAGGCTTGTCATGAGAATCAAGGAATTTGCATTTCATAGAAGGGATTTCAACTCCATAGGAATATAAGGTGGCAAAACAACTGCGGGCAATTGCTTCCTTGGACCATTGCCTAACCCTACACTTATCACCCCTTGCAGTAGCAGTTTTATTGCTGGCCCTAGTCACCTGAACACTAAATGTTTTAGCTGATTAACCAAGTAACAGACAAAAGGCAGATCGTCATATATAACGATATATATTTCTTAACATGAGTACTATTTTTTTAAACAGCAGTGAACTTTCGTCTATTTATTTAAGTATAATTGATTTTTAATATTCTATTAGTTTCAGGTGTACAACATAGTGATTCAGTATTTTTATAGATTATACTCCGTTTAAAGTTATTACAAAATAATAGCTATATTTCCCTGTGCTGTACAATATACCCTTATTGCTTATCTATTTTATACATAGTAGTTTGTGTCTCTTAATCCTCTACCCCTGTTTTGCATCCCCCCCAACCCCAGTAACCACTAGTTTGTTCTCTATATGTTTTGCTATATACATTCATTTTATTTTCGATTCCACATATAAATGATAATATATTTGTCTTTCTCTGTCTATTTCACTAAGCATAATACCCTCCAGGTCCAACCATACTGTTGCAAATGGCAGAATTTAATTCTTTTTATGGCTGAGTAATATTCCATTGTGTGTATGTATGTATGTATATATATGCATCACATCATCTTTATCCATTTATCTGTTGATGGACACTTAGGTTGCTTTCGTATCTTGGCAGTTGTAAAGAATGCTGCTAGGAATATTGAGTTGCATGTATCTTTTCAAATTAGTGTTTTGATTTTCTTCAGATATACACCCAGGAATGAAATTGCTGAATCATATGATAGCTCTATTTTTAGTTTTTTGAGGTATCTCCATACAACAGTAACAGAAAACTTCTATAATGGTTGCACCAATTTACATTCCCATTAACAGTGTACAAAGATTCCCTTTTCTCCACATCCTTGCCAATAGTTGTTATTGATATACTTTTTGATAATAGTCATCTGACTGGGGCAAGGTGATGTCTTATCATGGTTTTGATTTGCATTTCTGAAATGATTAGCCATGTTGAGTGTCTTTTCATATGCTGTTAGCTATCTGTATGTCTTCTTCTTTATATTGAGCTGTATGAGTTGTTTATATATATTTTGGATATCATCCCCTTATCAGTCATATCACTTGCAAATATTTTCTCCCATTCAGTAGATTGTCTTTTCGTTTTGTTTATGGCTTCCTTTGCTGCGAAAAACATCTTAAGTTTAATTACATCCTGTTTATTTATTTTTGCTTTTATTTCTTTTGCTTTAGGAGACAGATCCAAAAAAATATTGCTATGATTTATGTCAAAAAGTGTTCTGCCTATGTTCTCTTCCAGTAGTTTTATGATTTCAGGTCTTATATTTAGGTCTTTAATCCATTTTGAGTTTGTTTTTGTATATGGTATGAGGAAATGTTTTAATCTCATTCTTTGACATGCAGCTGTCCTGTTTTCCCAGCACCACTTATTGGACAGACTGTCTTTTCTCCATTGTATATTCTTGCCTCCTTTGTCATAGATTAATTGACTATATGTGTGTGGGTTTATTTCTGGTCTCTCTGCTCTGTTCTATTGATCTATGTGTCTGCTTTTGGGCCAGCACCATGCTACTTTGATTACTGTAGTTTTGTCATATAGTTTGAAATCAGAACGCAGGATACCTCCAGCTATGTGGTATGCCCAGTGGTTCTGGTGCAAGAGCTGGATTTGTCATGAATACAAGTCACATCTTTCCCCAAGGTGGGCTAGGAGCTATCACCTTGGTAGGAGGTGGGGCTGGAGGAGGAGGAGCTGGGGTGGTGTAAGCCAGGGCTTCCCCTCTGTTCAGTGGCCATCACCACCCTACTGGGGGCAGGGGCAGATCCCAAGGTGCTAGAGTAAAATCCCTGAGGGTCAGGTCCAAGCTGGCTCTATTCCCTTTAAGTGT
The DNA here is from genome assembly GCF_009834535.1 of Camelus ferus. Lineage (NCBI taxonomy): Eukaryota > Metazoa > Chordata > Mammalia > Artiodactyla > Camelidae > Camelus > Camelus ferus. The sequence goes on from NC_045708.1 coordinate 34,642,951, forward strand.
GAGCTCTCCCTACTCCCAGCACCAGCACCTTGTCCCAGAGGAGAGCAGGGTTGGAGCAAGAGGGGCCCATGCAGGCTCACGGTATGTGACAGTAGAAAAAGACACATAAGAAGCCATTGATAATTCAGCTTGTTAGGTGCTATAATAAAGATACACCCAGATTGTGGCGCTGGGGATACAAAGGCGAAGAGCACAGGCACTAGAAGAGCCTACACAGAGCATAATACAGTAAAAATGAGGAAACCCACAGACATTATACTCTGTTTTCTTGTCTGACCCTCCATCAATTGTTAAGTTCCTCACGTTCAGGAACCCTGATTTATCTCACTAACTCATGATCAGTACTTTTGTGGAGGTGATCTATAGAAATATAGCAAAATGCACTTTCTTGAATATCTTAAAATACCTTAAAATATATCCTTCCTCCTCACTTTTGGTAAAGAGAATAAAGGATTCTTTTTTTTTTTTTTTTTTTTTTGAGAATAAAGGATTCTTAATTAACTTTATTAACCTTTAGAGAAAAAGGTAGGTGTGACAGTATCTAAACTCCTATCTGTCTGTTGGGTGATTTCCCTCCTACTTCACAAATCCTGGTAAGTCATTTTCTAAGGCTTATGCTATCTAGGTCAGCTAGATAGGACATCAATTTCAATTATCATCCCTCTGTGAAGCGTATGACGTCTCTAAGAATAATTAATTAGGACTTTTTGTCCTTATAGCATTTCTATCATCTATTATAGCACACTTTCACTGGAATAAGTAAATGTCAGTCTCCCCCAGCAAACTCGGGTCAGGAACTGGGTTTTTGTTTATCTCTGATGTCAGTCAGTGCCTTGCAGTTTGTCTGGAACAGAGTAGACCTTCAACAATATTTGTTAAATGAAGGAATAGTCACAGGTTCTGGTTGTCTAAGGAACTTCATGCAATTAAACTCGAAGTTTATCAATCAGAGATACTCTCACAAATCAATAACTCCAAGTTGGGTTTTTCCTCTTACCTCTTCATTTTGTACATAAATTTCTAGCTAGTTAGAAAATCTGGGATTGTGAGAATATCTTCCTCAATTTCTAAAAAGCTGGCCCTCAAACTAACTTGCTATCCGCAGGGCCTTAATAATAAGTAAAAAGCGCAAATGCTTGGGGTTCACTACTTTTCAAGGTGCTTATTATGGTCACATATAAACTAGGACAAGAACAACATAGAGCTTTCATTTATTTTGATCTGACTTCATTATTTTTATTTGACTTTAAAATTCATTTCTATTCTTGAGCTGTGCCAAGTTCTAGATCTTTATTTTTAACTGATTACTGGACATTTTCCTCGATCACACCTCCACCCTTGTAAAAGCTAATCAATATTTAGTTTATTGCATCTTGGTTTCCTGTTCTCAAAAGTCCTTCCCCTCTTTCAGTGTCCAGCTCAAAGGTTACCTCTTCTAACGCTGCTCCAGGCCTGCTGCTCTCTTTGTGGTCCTTTTACTGAACTCATCATACCCCATCAAAGCATTTGCAACCTTGCACACCATCTCCAGCTAAAGCACTTGGAGTTCCCTGAACAATCTCTCTCCCATTTTCATGCTTTTGCGAGTTCTGTTGCATCAAGCTAGAATGTCCTATCCCCATTCTTGCATTCTTACATCATACAAGTTATGTAACTAGTAGTAAAACCAGGGAAGACTCACTCTCAGTCCATTGATTCCTCTTTTTTCTTAGTTGAGTTAACATTTTCCTTCCTAAAATTCCTAGGGTGCTTTTTTTTTTTAATTTAAAGGAAAATTACATTAAAAAGAAGAAAGACCTATTTATCTTTCATATTAAGTCTACTAAAGTCTAATAAATGCTACCTGATTGTACGGAATATTAAAATTTCTGCTTCTTTCAGTGAGAAAAGGCAACGATTAGTATTTAAAGGTTTTACTCTTGTAAGATAATACAACATAAAAATTCATGGTCATGGTTAGGAATAGCAACAAAAACCACTCCTTTCCCTAGGGAATGGAAATAGACACTTAGCAAAGAGGCTACATGTGTGGAAATTTGTATCTGGTCCTTCAGAGAGATGTCAAATTTAATCTGTAGGAAACTGTATTCCAGAGTATCATTTTCTAAATTTCCCATTTGAGTCCCATGTTTTATGGCCTTTGTCACACCGATGACAGACACAGGAGCAATAAGTAATTTTTGTGCTCCTTACTCACTCAGGAGATTTTCTGTGGTAGCAAACATTTTCTTTAAAGTTCATATTTGTTCTTTCCACCAAGAAGCAACTTTTAAATGGAGGAAGTTTTCATTTGTTTCCACCAAAAGGGGAAAAAAACATACTAAGCTTCATTGAACATATGATTAAAAATAAAATAGTATTCAGTGTTGACCTTCAAAAGCTTAGACAAAACATTATCATATGACTTATAGCTGGAGGGTAACTCAGTGATGGTGTGGTCTAGTATTTCCCCAACTGTGTCCGTGTGTACCTGCAGACGGCATTTGAGAGTCAGTACAGGGGTCTGGGGTGGCAGAAAGGGAAGGGAAAGATAACCATAACAATAAATATTGTTTCGTGCTCAATTTAGTTTGGAAAATCTGGGTTAATTTAATAAACATTTAATGAGCACCAGCTATGTGTCAGACTCGCTCCCAGATGCTAGAGCAAAACAGGTTTATGCCAGGATTTCTCAGAGCCTCTAACGTGCAGTGTTTACTATGACTAAGACGACCGTATTTCCCAGTTTGCCTGGGCAGCTCCAGTTTACAACTGTTGTTTCAGCATCAGTAGCACCCTCTTTCACTCCTATCATCGCACTCATGACCTTCTAAGTTTGGGGGGCATGAATATAGTGCACAGATGTTCCTAAGCTTGTATGACCAATGAAATACTTGTATCTACATCCTAAAGCCATCTCCTGGGACAGCGGTCTGCAGACACGGCTCAGGAAGTGCTGATCCACTCCATTCTCTTCATGACAGCGGAGGTGACTCAGGACCAGAGAACTAAAGCCCAGGACGCTGGGCTCCTATCTCTGATGTGCTTTCCAATATATTGCAGATAGCCGCAGACAAAACACTCTTAACATGAAGTTTTAAAGTCTTATTATTAAATAACAAGTATTATATATCTTCTCCTACTGTAAAAATAAATCACCCAATCTTACATGTTAATTCCAATTTAAATAGCCCTCAACTCAAATTTTTTTCTTTTAAAATTACAACTGTAAAGTTAACCAAAGACGGAGTCAATGAGAAAACATTACCTTGTAGTCAAATTTTCAAGTTTAAATTCACTATCTCCTACTCTCTGCACTTGCTCCACTCACTCTCTGGTAACTATATAAGGTAACTGATTTCTTCGTATCTTCAAAGCATCACTTGCCTCACAGGTGTGTGTTTGGGGGGGTGGAGGAGGAGCTAATTTTACCAACCAACAAACTTTCCAGTACAAAGAGTTATACCCTAATATTCTACTCCCCTTTATGGTTCCAAGTGTCCTTTAAAGTAAGGAAGCTACTTTTTTGGGCTATTTGATACCTATGAAACCTCTAAAGAGGTTAAATTACAACATTAGTCCTTTACTCTTTCTGAGTTTCTACATGCTTATTAACAAAGGCTATTTTCTGCTTCTGGTTGCACCAAAAGATATGGCTCTAGAAGATAATCATACAAAGAATTCAATCTTTAAAAATCAGTTATTCACATTTCGGGTCACACATAGCCACTGCTATTTCTAGCTAACTGATTTTTTAGGTAACTTAGGTAGTTCTTTTAGAGAAGAAGGAGTGAATGATTATATAAACTATAAAAAGGTTATACCTTACGAGCTAAGAAGTATCAATAGTCTAGTCTTTTCTGAGGGAGCAAAATGCAGAAAACACTAGTTAAAACAGGGTTTAACTCTTGGGAAATTCATCTTTGTACAGTATATCTTTTTGCTCTTCACCAAGAAAAGGGAGTTAATAAATAATAATTGCATCTTAGTCAGACAAGATAATGAGTCAAGTAGATGAAAAGCAAATTACAAGGTGATTAAGGCAGAAGAACATTTCTAGTGAGAATCTGTTCTTAGATTTGCAGCTGGTGACATGAGACAGATGTGCCGGAATAGCCTTCTCATTGTCAGATTGGCGGTCGTGACTGTGTCGCAGAGCTCTGACTTTTAGAATACAGCACTCTTTTCCATGATTGGGAAAAAAAAGGTTTGCCCGTGATAATTTACCATTTGACGTAATAAACTTATCCAAGTCTAACTACTGTACTCAAATTAGAACCATCTGTTTAAAAAAAAGGAATACAGATATTGATCACATCAAATGTTTTCATTGAGAAGTTGACAAGGACACTCATACAGTTTATCGAGGCTGGTCTCAGCAGCTTTCCTGTGTATGAGAAACAGAACTACAGGCCTTTTTGTATAAGTTCCTGTACATCTTGTCCATGCTGTTCTCAAAGATGGGTCGGTGGGACTTTCCTTTATAAGAGGCTGCCCTGTTGGACCAGTATTCGCCATCATCCAAATGGAGAGTGCCACGTGGCCGCTGAAAAGAGCTAGAGAAAAAAAAGGATATGAAAGATGAAAACAATGATGAAACAAAATGAGAGGTAATCCTATATAAATTGAGTACCTACTAAGCACTTGATGGGTGTGTGATACTCTGGGCTATGAGAAGTCAACACGATTAAGCCTGTGCCTTTGAAGAGTGACACTAATGCATGAAACAAGTATGAAACAATAAAATGAAAATGGTGTGAGAGTTAAAAAGGAATTCAGAGAAGAGAGACGTACAACATAGTAACAGCAAAGCAGCGATGGCATGGTATGGCTGGTTCACAGGAGTGCCTGGCTTCTAAAGTCGGGCAGACCTGGAACTGAATTCCAGCTCAATCTTTATAAGCTGTGGGACCTTGGCCAATTTGCTCAGTCGTCCAGAGTCTCAGCTTCCTTTACTGTATTTCTGCAGTATTGTTTTAGAAACTGAAGAGAATCTATGTGAAGTGCATAGTACAATGCTTAGCTTGCACACACAAGTCATTAAATACAAGGTACTGAACTACTAGATACTTTATATATATTTATACATATTTATCAAAAAATCTTAAAACCCTCTGAAGTTGGTAACTGTGGAAATTGAGACTCAGTGAAGTCAAGTGACTTGCCCATTACTATTCAGCTAGTAAGTGGCAGAATGCAATCTTTCTACCGTGGCATGTTATTGTCCTCAAGGAAGAATAGAAAATTGGACTGAATATGAACCACTTTTGGGAAATGGAAAACAAAGCAGAAGAGCCTGTATTTGAAATGATAGGGATCCACTGTAATTTTGAGGGCTTTGAAGAAAAAGAAGAGAGAACAGAGAGGAAGCTGTAAAACAGACCAGGACTAGGCTAGCTGTAACGGGAATAGAGAATAAAAGGCAACTCTTGGTGAAGACTTGATAGTATTTTTCTTTTATTTGCTAGAAATAAAATACTGGTTTTTTCAAAGACTGAGTTTAATTTATTTTTTAAATAAATAATCACCCTACTTCAATAAATTAAGCACTTGTTGCAGATAACACCTCTCAGGCATGCAGAGATTATGAAGTTTGTGCTATACAAAATTGTATGTCCTTGCTGTCTATCTGAAACTAACACAACATTGTAAATCAACTATACTTCAATTGAAAAAAAAACTTGAAGAAATTAAAAAAAACCCTGTATGTCCTTGCTATTAAATACTACAAATACTTTCTTCATATATTTGGAATCTTACTCCACACAATTTCTTCCCTGCCTTATCAGTCCCATGATGTTACTTCTATTGTCAACTGTGAAATAGGAACTCTTGGAGCTTTATATCTGTAAAAAGAATTTGCTATTCTCCCTGAAGTCTATCTACCACCTGAACACAATAAAAGTGGTCATGAGAAAAGGCATCAAGTGGCTCTGTTATCATTCTTAGAGCTTGACACGGTGTTGATGAGGCTGTAAAGTGATGAGAACAGTTATACACTCACCTTGTAAAACAGTCTGGCATGACTCAATAAGGTTAAATACACAACTTTGATTCAACAACTCCACTCCTAGGTACCCCAGCAAAATTCTTGCATATGTGTACCAGGAGACACGTACAAATATGTTCATAACAACACTCTTCATAACAGAGCTAAGAACTGCAAGCAACCTAAATATCAACCTACATTAGAACAGATAAGTCAAGCTGTGGTGGAAGCATGCAACGGTAGAGTGTGCAGCAGGGAAAAGGAATGATTTATACAGCTGCATGCATCGACATAGATGAAACTGAAAAATCAACTGAGTGGAAAAAAGCAAACTTCAAACAGTACACAGTTATATTACATTTATATAAAGTTTAAAACAAGGAAAATTAAATAACTTGTAGCTTAAGGACAGATACGTGTGTGATATAACTTTAAAGAAAAAAAGGAGAAGGGTTGTCAGAAATGTCACAATAGCAGTTATATCTATGGAAAGAGATGCAATTGGTTAGGGGCATCAGATGGCTTTACTGGTATAGATTATGTTCTATTTCTTAAGCTGGATAATGAGTAAATGGGTATTCATTTTATTATTGTATTATTATTACTATTATTATTATTATTATCATCATTATTATTATGGACACAAATCTTAATTATATTCCTCTGTTACAGTTGACATATTTCACAATGTTTTAAAAATTCACCTCTGTGAACCATGACAGTAGGTCTCTGTACTCCCTGACGGCTTTGCTAAAATGGGATTCTACCTTGTATTTCCCAATGATATTTACTAGATTCTTTCAAACTTTCTTTACACTTGGTACCATCTCTTTCACACTGGAAGCTTCTGAAAATAATATAGTCTCTGGGATAACAAACATGATTATCCATACTTTTATTTTGTCCATTCAGTTTCAGAGAGGTAATTAACAAAATTTCTAATAATATTAGTATAATATTTAAATTTTTTCAGAAGGCCTTTGCCAAGTCTCAATGCTATTGCTTTCATGTAGTTTCCATATTTCTTTCATTAGCTTTAGTTTAAGAAGTAGTCTAGCCAACTGAGTACAATTTCTTTCATAAAATTTCTCACCAAGCGCAACACTTGCTTCAAACAGTCACTTAAAACAGTTGTTTGAAGGGGGGAGGGTATAGCTCAGTGGTAGAGCGTGTGTTTAGCATGCACAAGGTGCTGGGTTCAATCCCCAGGACCTCCAAAAAAATAAAAAAGCAAATAAATAAATAAATAAAAACCTAATTACCTCCTCCCCCCAAAAAAACAGTTATTTGACAATTTGAGTCAAGTGATAGGGAAATCACCCACAAATACATTAATAGAACATTTACTTCATACATCTGCAAACATATCTACCAGCCTAAGTCCTCACATTTGCCTCAGTTCCCTCATATGGCTTTAGGGGTCTGACATGTTATGGTTCTTGTTTGCTTGTTTTTGGTTTATTTGTTGTTTTGTTTTGTTTTATATCAAGTCATGCACTAATTAATATTTCACAAAACACAAATTTTTCCCTTCTCTCCCTTTTGTCCACAATCATCAACTTTACTGTATACTGACGATCAGACAGTAATGTCCTTCTCTGAACTCTAAATTTTGCCACAATAAACCTACTCAACAGAAATCTGAATTTCTATCAAGCCATTACTCAGCTTTCGGTAAGGTGAGCAATAGCTGGGCTGCTAACTTTAAAAATCACTGGGCTGGTTTTTAAGAGATTAGAGACCAAACTCCTGATCCCTGTCATAAATGACTATATTTAATGTCATCAGGCATATATTTGCTCCTGCTTTGGTATCATTTTTTTTTCATGTTACAAAGCTGCCTTAAAATACCACCTCTGAGCTTGCAATGAATAAATAAAATTTAGAAAGATTTTTAGAATCAACTGCGAACCGGTTCTGTAAAAAAAAGGTTAAGGTTCTGTAAAAAAAAAGCTAAATGGCCAAAATAGATATTCTAATGCCTTTAAGAATTTGCCAATTTTGACAGGCAATTTCTTTCTATTTAAAAGTGCAAAAATTTTCAATTTAGTAAATAGTATGGTGGTTCTCTGGAGATTATTTGGGAATTGTTTCATCCTGGAAGTCTGAATTGCAAAACAGATGTTTGCAGAACACCAAACAGGTCCTATTATGGTCCATGGATAGGTGCAAACAGAGTAACGGAATGTTAAAAGCAATATTTACTTCTAGGCATTGGAAGCACTGACTCTCTAATGAACTGTGAACATACTGAGTCAATTCTGATTTCCTATTACTGGGAATATTAATAAGTTTAAAATGTGTAAGTGACACTAAAAAGTCTTACTATAGTAATAGGTTTTTAAAGACTACACTTCCCTATTTTTACCATGAGTATCTCCAGTATTCATCCATTCAAAGCATTTAGTAAGTTCCTACTATACAAAACGCTGCATCAGTGCTATATAACAGAAAATGGTTATCTTCAAAATAGGGATGATATTGCTATTTTATTAAATGCAGTGCATTTTTTGGCAACTTACTCTTGCTACTTGAATAGGGAGCCCTCTATTTAATTATGACAACGCTATTAAGAAAAAAGAACAGAGAGCAGGATAATACCTGAGAACTGGGCATTTTCATGCCCTAAGTGTTGCTAAGGTATACGTTATAAATTGATTTTTTAAAGCCTAGCATATATATGCAAAGAGAATAAAGATCTTAGGCAGCTTAGCATGGACTAGGAGACAAAGGGTATGACTAGTTTTTTGCTTGAACAAGAGTGAACTCACTTGAACCCCTGACAGTGTTTGCTATGTCAACATAAAATGAAGGCCAAGTGCATACCACTTTACACAAAGTCTTCAGATAAAGTATCTGTAAGGTGATATACATGAATAAGGTCAGAGGATAAGATGGATATGCCACACAAAGAATATTAATTCTCAGAAATAACTGGGAGGTCATGAGAATAAAAAAAAGAAAATTGGCCATTTGTCATTTGTGCTTAAAGAAACAGAGTTGAAAGTGACTTTAAAAGATAATGATGCATATTCTATACTTTAAACTTGTGATCTAAGGTTCAATATAATCAAAGACATTTTATAATACAAGAGATTAATTCCTCCCATAATAGTCAATAAAGGTTCCTATCAAGCAAAACTTTGATTGACAAAACATGTAGAACAGTATTGAGGATGTGATGTGTGCTCCATAGATATGGATAGCTGGATGGAAGGATAGTAGAAAGGGAAGTATTCAAAACCTACCCCATTTAGAATGTACAATAAAGAGAGATTATATTATGATCTAATTAAACCTGAAAGCATTTTGTCGCTTTAAAGGTAAAGATAACACAGAAAGATAAAATGTCATGGAAGACAAACATTTATTGATAAATGATAGCAGTAGTTCTCAAACTTTAATACATGCCAAAGTCATCTGGAGGGCTTATTACAATGCAGATTATTCAGCCTCATCCCCAGAGTAACTGAGTATGTCTAACGGTGGGGTCCAAAAATTTGGATTTCTAACAAGTACCAGGGCAATGCTGATGCTGCTGGTCTAGGAACTACACTCTGAAAGCATTGAATTAGTGGCTTTTCTACAGAATTTAAAAAAAAAAAGCTTAGTTATTTTACAACTATTATTATTATTTCATAATAACTATAAATGGAGTATAACCTTAAAAAATTGTGATTCACTATACTATATACAGTTTAACTTACATAATGTTACTGTATATCAACCATACTGCAACAAAATAAACAAAAATTAAAAAGCTTAGGGAAAAAATTGCATGTTATCACTTATCTTTTTTTATTATTCACAGGAACTACACAGTAAACATTAAAAGAAGTCTATTCAAATGAATTTACTGAAGACTGGTTACTTACAGATGACTTATTTCCCTTTCCTGAGGATGTGCAGAAATGAGCTACTGACAACAAATAAGGTCTAATAGCTTTCATTGTTATTAATTCCACTGTTGATTCCTTATCTAGAGATGTTATTAAATATCACAACCATAAAATGAGTTTACTTAACTAATGCCTTAGAGTTTCAGTAATGCTATTGATCATTATTAATAAAGGACCCAATGTTAATATTTGAACTTTTAAACTGAGCTCCTAGTACATGTCAGAGACCTTGATGGGCATCAAAAACAAAGATAAGTAAAACGTCTGTGCTTTCAGGGAGCTCACGCTTAGTAGAGGGGGTAAGACAGACACATAATGAAATAGTCATTGTGAGATAAATATTGCTAATTGAAATTATATATGTGAGAGGAAGCGTCAGGGTAAAGGAGAAAATGACTAATGGTTGGCTGAAGTCATAAAAGGTATCTCAGAAGAGGGAACAACCTGAGCTTAGTCCTAAAGAATGAGTAGGCATTCACTAGACAAACAAGAAAACACGAGTTAATCCAGGCACCATATTATACTGGGACCAAAGCAAAAATCAGTCTGAAATATCATAAAATACCAGTATACCTGCAGAGAAAGAAGGAAGTAAGATTTAATTGTTAAGAGTCCAACAGGTAATTTTATCCTGGAGGGAATAAGGTGCCTACAACGGGAGGACTCAGAAGGGGTTTCTACTACGCATGGGAGATTGAAATATGATTACTTGAAAGTCTCCTTAACCTCGAATATTAGTTTTAGTGTATATTTGGGTAAAGAGGACAAGTGGTCTTAATTTAAACACACAAAAAATAGTATTTTAAGCTGATATTTTAAGTCACCCCTCTGCTTTCACTAATGCATGTTAAACTCATTATCATGCCCATAGAGAATATCCCATTTGCTTTCCTTACTCTTTTGTGAATCCCTTCTGATACTTCCAGTAAAAAGAACTAGACATAAAACTGATCCAAATGTGGACTACAGCCAGAATACTTCAGAGTATTTTCATTTCTTACCCTAGTTAAATAAAATAGTGAGCATATTTTTATTCCTAAAGACAGTTATCACTGCAGCTTAAACAACTACAGTTTGAGTATAACACCATAAATATTGCTTATTGTGGCTCCCACAGCTAACGGGATGGCTGCTAATAATCTTCTCCGCGTTGTCATTTAGTTAGAAGTCCCCCTATCTAATAATATCTGGTTAAGACCATAACTGCCTGTTTGTTTATGAAAATGTCATAAAATTATAATCCTTACTGAAAGTTATATTTAGTATATTACTTCTCATGATCTATTTAAAAATTAAGTTAGCCTGGCAAGAATTGCTAGTTATAAAGCCATTCTGGTTGCCTTCTAATGTTCTTTAAGGGAATTACAAGGTGGACATTGGACACGCTCTGGTACTTTTCAGATACCAAGCATCTATATTAAGTAGGCCAGTTTAACTGCCAAGGTCATATTTTTGTTTCTAAAGATAAATCATTTCCTTTCATTTCCATTTACTAATCATCATAAACTTTTCTAAACCCCTAAGCTAAAATTCCTACACTTTGAAAAATCGTATCAATATGTAGCAACACAAATATTTCTGAATATCAATTTACCTTCCAGACAAAAATTAAAAAAAAAACAAAAAACAAACAAAAACCTGAAATATTTAAAGAAAAAGGATGCTATGATATTCAAGTTAGTAACACAAGATCCAAAGAATTCAAATTAGAATTAAGCAGCATTTTCTCACTTAAAACTGAAAGCTTATTCTTAGTTATTCAAAAGATTTTAAGTCTATATATTATTTAAATTTTTTCTTTCATTTATTAATACTACAGATAGCTTTTTGGCTATGTATTACATCTAGGTAAATTCATCAAGTTAATCAGATAATGAGCAGTAGGTAAGAGATGAAAACTACAGTCAATCTGTGCTATTTAAAAAGATATAGTCAAAGTTTATTCAGTATGAGATTCTGTTATAATTTCATAATTAGAGCATTTATGTTGAGCATATTCCTACCATCAGTAACCTGCAAAACTTGCACAAGCAAATCGAAACCAGTTTACTTCAATAGCTAGTTCCATAAGAGAACAACATGGCTAAAAATTTTGGGCAATAGTCATCAAAGGCCAAGTCATGTTCTAAACATGAACTTAAAATTATTTTTATCCTCTCTTCTCTCTTTTTGTGGCCAACTCCCATCTTCATGAAGCATCACCTTGTGCTGGGCTTTAATTAAGACTAATGCTCAAATTGGATGTCAGAAGTACACAATGTAGAGAATTTTCAACATCCTGAAAACTGAAGAAATCTGAAATACACATAAAAGGTACTAAAAGGAGGAAAGAGCATTCCAGGGCACTGGGAATTGGCAAGGCTACCATAGCAAGTGTCTATAATTTCCTGAAAGACTGGCACTATGTGAGTGAGAAGCTCATCTGCATGGACAGTGGACTCTTTCCCCAGTCTAGCTCCCAATCCCCAAATAGTGAAAGTACAGAGTCCCTTAATAACTCCTTGATAAGACACTTCCTTCAAATGAACTTCATACTCAAAGATGATGGAAGACCCAGGACAGCAAGCATGCATACGCTGATGCCTGGAAGATGAAGGAACAAGCACTCTCATATCCCACTCTTCTCTTGCTACAGGAAACACTGAGTGTCTGCTATATTCCTGGCTGACAACCACAACGTATATCTAGATCATAAGACAAAGAATTGAGTCCTGGGCATAACTTTTGCTGAGAAAAACATGGAAGAAAGAAATTTCTCTTTGTGAATGTTCGCTATTTGATGGTGAGTCATTGTCATTATGCTTCACTTTAGTTCTTTAAACATGGCCTCCTCAGGCAGTTTCTAGTAACTCCATTTTTCAAGTGTACAGTTCACACTTTCCTGTAACTTTGCATGACTCATAATTTTTTATTGAAAACAATTCAGATAAAAATTGCAGCAACTCTGGGTTCTGACTCCTTACTTACCAGAGTTGTTGTTTTTGATGATTTATTCAGTGATTTGCCTGGACCTATGCTGTGAAGTCCATTTCCCTTGCACTATGTAGTTGCTGGTGTCTCTTGTTTTCTTTCTTTTTTAAAAAATTATTATTTCTGTTTGTAAGCCTGGCCTTCTAGGTGTCGTCCCTGAGTCAGCATAGCTTGGTGACCAACAAATGGTTGGTCAGAGTCAATAGTCCTATATGGTTTCCATATTTTGCCAATGGATCTGTGTGTGGCTTGGGGAATACATTCAAAGTTTACCCAGTTTACAAATCTGCCCCACATTTTGCTTTCTGCTTTCAGAAGGCCTCACATTCAGCCATGGGCTAGTGGCTCCCTAATACCTTCTCCAGTCTCTCCTAAACATATTTATAGGCTTATGCACACATATAATGTTCCAGGCTGCCAAGGATAAGCAAAACTTTATCAAGAATAACTCTGGACGTATTGTCCCTGATCTCTGTTGTCTGCCCTAACAAGCAGTAAGACCTCAGGCCTTTCCTTACTGTTTGCCAGTGGGATCATCATTGTTTCCATTAATCCTCCGACATATGACATTTTCTAGGCTATGCTCCACATCAAGTCAGTCACCTTGGGCAGCAGAACTGCCAGTCTTTTGGCATGACTAGCCCAGCAGAACTTTTGTGCCAAGAAGATGGGGGGTGGGGGACAGAGATTGGAACTCTAGGCAAAATGCCACAGACTCCTACTGCTCTTACTGAGCTTCAGTAGATTTTCTTGATAAACATTTCTCAATTTGTTATATGCCTCTGGTCAATTTCCAGAATCCTTAAATGGTTGTTTCAGACAATTCTGTTCAGTTTTGTTGCTGCTTTTGGTGGAGAGGATGTGCTGAGCTCCTCACTCAGCCATTTCAGAAGTCCATGCAGACTTTCTCTTGACCCCTGTGTCAGTGGGCATCTGCAGACGGGTAATTTTTAGCCAAGGTCCCAAGTTCCCTCTTGATTTCTGCTGATAGAAGCCTTAAGGCAGGCAAGTGAGGGATTCCTTTGAGTATGGGCTCCCTCAACTTTCAGATGGAAAGTAGAGTGGGTGTGACCTCTTGGCCTACCATATAGTATGATTTGGGGAGAAAACTAAAATAATATCCTCATCAGTTCAGTAGCTTCTGCAGCTAATATCAAAGATACTCTTAAAAAATGTCTTGTAGGACTAACCACTCTGTCCTATTGATCCAACTATGTGTATAAGAGAAGTGGCAAGGAATATAATCTCAAAAATGTGTAAGCAGAACTTTCCTGATGCTCTGCTTAACTCTCTCACTTGAGAGGTACTAAAACAGTCTCAAGTGATCAAAAGCTCAGCCATTAACACTGCGTGGTGAACTGAAAAAAGAATCAATACTAAGGTTTATAGCAAACTTCAATAGAAACCAGCACTTTTCAAAACGTGGTCCTTATACTACCTGCACCAGAATCATCCATGATATTTTTTTAAATGCACATTTCTAAGTATCACCCCTATATATAAGGAACCAGAATCTATAGCAATAGAAAGTAGAAATCTTTATTTTTAAGAAATATATTATGCATACAAAAGTTTGAAAATCAGACCCTTTTTTAAATCAATCCTACTCACTTCTAATGCAAATTAGAATTAATTACATGGATACAGAACCCAAAATTGGGATCCATATAACAGCAATCTAGGGACTAGAAGTTTAAGTAACAACAATAAAGTGTAAAAATTCTTCCTCAAGGTATACACTTTTTTGGACTTTCCTTTTCCTGTTTGGATTGCTGCTTCTTCAAGCTCATTTATAACACACTACCTTCCTTCATGAGAGGCCCAGACTGCATTCTGGATGGGAAGCAGTAACTTTGGGACAGGAGCTCACACTTAACATTCTGTGTAAGGGACAAAAGAAGTCCTCCCACGTTCATGGAATGCCTAGCCTGGCTTACCAGGGTAACCATCAGAGATTTCAGTCCAAAACACCAGTTAGCAATAAAACATATTCCATTATCTGGAGCCTTTTTCTTAAACTTGTTTTTCAGGAAACTAAGGAAGATGGAAGCCATACAGTAATCAGTGATATGGCATCAGAGGATTCAGAAAACCTTTAGTTACATAAACTCACAATTTACATTCAGTTTTTAATACCACATTTTATGGCAATTAACACAGCTTTCAAAAGTCTTCATGAGATTTGCTAGTATAATATTGCAAAAATTTTATGACTAACATTTCTAAAATTTTAGGCTAGAAGAACTGAATTTCTCTTATGTTATTAAAAAGAGACTTACTCAAGGTCTAAAATATACAGAATCTGTTGTCTGGTTGAGAATAAGTACATCCTGAAATAAGTCCTGAATACGCATATTTGCAAGGTAGCCAAATACACTATAAATCTTAACTAGGACGAAAGGCATCACCATAAACTGACTATATTTGTTTGCATTTAAAGTTTCAGTAATGCAAACATTAACTATTTTAATAGGAGTTTATATAGTTAAAATTTTATAAATAAATAAGTAAGAGTCTAAATTTGCCACAAATCCTGCAGATTGAAAACCAGGTTATTTTAATACCAACTATGTGCAGATCTCTATACGCTGTGTTAATCAAGCTCATACCTATACTCCGGGTCACTCTCATAGGCCGAGTCTCTATATAAAAGCCCTCTTTTCAGTTCCAGTTCATCTTCTTTCTCTGGGTCTCTCTCATCCTGAAAAATGTAAAGATTTCCATTAATTTATTTTATAATTAAAATGACACCCTCTCATTCAATGTAAAAAACTGAATTAAATCCTGGATTTCTTAGTAAGGAAACAAAAGAGTAAGTGAGATTTTATTACTCTGTTCAATAGTTCAAACAAAACTAATATAATTTCACTATAGTTTTGCTAATACTGCTTATCAAAGACTAGACACACAGTAGATGTTTCTTGCATCAATGAATGAATAGGAGTGGATATTGTGTCGATATGTAATAATATGCATAGTAACAGCTTACACATTGTTACGTGGACTCCTAAAAGACTGCACCTGCTCTCTGCAAAATAAGTATCTAGGAAAACTATGTAGATGTAAGCATTTTAACACATACCTATGACTTACAAAGGAAATGACTTAGAATTTTACTCAGAATGCAATAACAAACCCCAAGAGGCAAAAATAAAAGGCAAGGTAGTTGGAATTACATGGTTCCTCTTCCTTCTACGGGCAGCTTGTTCTTTCCTTCTGACAGACACACTCAAGGGCGTGAGAGATTGGATTATAAAGAGAGAGCTTTGTAAAGGATGTCATTCATAGTAATGATGTTCTTATGTATGGTAATTTTATATAATCTAGTATCAAATATCTTTGTCAACTACCAGCCAATACCCTCATTCTGTAGTCAAACAGGAACAGAAACGAAGAGAACTGACGGTAAAAGAAACTAGTAAGTACAAAGAGATTGTCTCAAGGAGTAGTGTTAATAAGGTAGTCCTTCATTTTATGTAAAAAATCAGCTGAACAAAGATTATGAAGAAAAATGGTTTAAAAATTTTGCTGATGGCATGAAATTGAGACGAGAGCATTCAGTTAAAGATGTAAGCAATAAATATTATAGCAAGTTAAAAAATCACAGAAAATGTGAATATATCTTTAGAACTATTATAACTTCTAGGTAAAATGAATCCTTTTACCATTCTGAAGTAACTCCATTTATTCCTATTAATGCTTTTTTCCCCTAACAGTTTTGGTTTACTATTAATATAGCTACAATAGCTTTCCTTAAGTTAGTGCTTGGATGGCATATATTTGTCTTTTTATTTTCAACTTTTCCTTAATATTTGGTTTCTATCTTTTTCTTATATAGCATATAGATGGATATTGCTTATTTTTGTCCAGTCTGGTAAGTCAATGAAGTAGAGCACTTGTATTAACATCACAGAAAATGTGACGCCTGCAATGAGTGCAAAGGACAATACAAAAGAAAGTGTAAGACATAAAAGAAACAATGTAATGTTTTCAACCTTCAGAAACAGATTGTGTTACAAGAAGAACTGAACGAAAGAGATGTAAATAATGTTGAATTTTAAAATTCCATCCTTGGAAAAGTTATTAATTTCTAGATTATATAATAAGTGGTATTAGAGATAAACATTAATCAATATTCTTTATTTAATTCTGTCAATACAGTTGAAAAAATAATTTTTGACCAGGAATAATAGAAAATGTGAATAAACATTTACATGTAAAAAAATAAAAATACCTTTATAAATATGAACCTCAATTATTCATTAAATATACCCCTGTTTTGAGCTGGGTACTTATTATCCTAGACTCTGAGGATAGAAAGATGACTAAGACATGGTTCCTGCACACATGTGGAATAAGGTTTGTCCATTCTATGAAGCTCCATGAGTAGAATGGATCAAAGGGTAGAATTACTAGGAGACATTGTAAAGAACAAAATGAGGAAGAACTTTCTAATTAGTAGAGCATTCTAAAAACAGAATGGCTATCTTAAGAGGGAGTAAGATCACAATCACTACAGCTATTCATTCAGAGCACTGATACTGATCTGGAATCAAAGATTTCATGGAGGGGAATTCTAGCCTGAGAAACAAAAAGGACTAGAAGGCCTTCATGGATATTCTCTTTACATTTTAAAACTATATTTTGTGACATTTTATATATATTCAAAACACATACATATCTCTTATTATAAGAGTCTGCTTATGTAGGCTTTTTTTTTAAAAAAGGTCAAGTTATATAAAAGCAAAGAGGCAACAAATATCATCCCTTATCATAAGCTATTAAGTATAAGTAAAATAAGTATTTGAAGAGATGTGTCACTCAGTGCCTGAAAATACATTTCTGGGGCACAGAGAAGCGCCTCCCCTCTTATTCCTCACCAGCATTCCCATCTGCCCACAGGTAAATACAGAAAAAGATGGATGACACAAATATTTGTTGAGTTCTTTCAAGGTATCTAGGACTGAGTTAGGTACTTCTTATCTGAGTCTCTTGTAAGCCTTCAATAACTTCAATGAAAAAGGTATTGCAACTCAGAAAAATTAATAACTTGCCCAAAGATACAAGTTATTAAGTGGCAGAGCTGGGATTTAAACCCAGATCTAACCTGATTTACATTATACTGCCTCCTAGAATGCAAATAAGCTGCACTACAAAGTCAAAGTCTCTGTTCTAAACCATCAGATTATTCTCCTGTATGAGAATTAGGCTCAAACTCTTTCAGCTAGTATCTATTCAGTTAGTTTTTTAATGAGGGTTATCCCGAAATAATATAGCCCAGAAGAAACTTTTTCAGGATTTCCATGAAGAAACGTTTTTCTTTAAGCAAAAGTCATTAATAAAATGACACGTTATTAATAGAAGTTGTGTGTTTTCCTTTCCTGAAACTGGCAGTAAGTTAAATGTTCTCTCAAGATTCCTGTCCCCAGCGATCACTATCTCACATGGAACTGACATGCTCAGAACATCCCTGGGACAAAGAAATAAAAGGCACCCACTCAAGCTTGCAAACTGAAAAATTTAGGACAAAAATGGTTCAATAGTCTAAGATAAAGCCAGAACTAAAAGGCAGGCATCTCACTAATTACACAGTATTTAAATTAAACATGCACCTGCCATTCTCAAATAAAATTCTCATATATAGCTAAAATACCTATAAAATGTGTTTTATTGCTATCAAATTCAAAACATCATCTACAATGAATTGTATACAAGGACAAGAATTCAAATAGAATTTAATTACTAGTTCTAATTTGCATTATCACTGTGGACAATTAATGGCTTTGATTTCCTAATTCATAAGATAGAGAAAATTCAGAGTTGCTCAAAGTCACAAGGATAATAAGTTGCAGAGCTGGCCTCAAACCGGGTTTTTCTAATTATATCACCTGGTTTATAAGTGTAACAGAGGATAATAAAGTCAAAAGGAAAGATCACTTAAAGAATAGTTAAATGATAATTTTGACACTTTCCTGGAGGCAGAGTGTGAAAAGGCATTTTTAAGGGTTAATTTTGTGTGTCAACTTGGCTCAGCCACAGCACCCAGGTATTTGGTTAAACATTATTCTGGATATTTCTGTGGCGCTTTTATAGATGAAATTAACATTTAAATCACTAGATTCCAAATAAAGTAGACTGCTTTCCATGATGTGGGTGGGCCTCATCTAGTCAGATGAAGGCCTTACCAGAACAAAGACTGACCTCCCTGAGGAAGAAGGAATTCTGCCAGCAGACTGCCTTTGGATTCAAACTACAACTTTTCACTGAGTATCCAGACTGCCAGCCTATCCCATCAGATTTTGGACTTGCCAAGCCTCCGCAATCATATGAGCCAATTCTTTAATATTTCTTTCTCTTTCTCTGTGTGTGTGTGTGTGTGTGTTATACATACACATCCTGTTTCTTTTGCTTCTCTGGAGGAATGAGAAACTCCAGCCACATTATAGTTGGAGGCTTTAGTGCCTCACTTCCAACAATGGCTAGAACAATCAGACAGAAGATCAGCAAGCAAACAGAAGGCTTGAACAACACCATAAACTACTTAGACCTAACAGGCAGCTATTGAACAGTCTACCAGACAACAGCAGAATATACATTCTTCTCAGGTACACATGAAAAATTCTCCAGGAAAGACCATATTATGTTAGGCCATAAAATGAGGCTCAGTAAATTTAAAAGGTCTAAAATCATACAAAATATGTTTTCTGGCCACAATAAAATGAAATTAGCAAATTAAATCCATTAATGAAAACTGTTTAAACATTTAAGAAATAAATAATCTTATACAAACTCTTCCAGAGAATGAGTGGGAATATTTTCCAACTCCTTTTCATGAGGCCAGTCAACATATGAAGAGCACATTACAGGAAAGGAAACTTACAGGCCAATCACTATCATTAACTTGGACATAAAAATCCTAGGTAAAATATTAGTAAATTGAAACCAGTGATATCTATTTTTAAAAAATCATGACCAGGAGTTTTATTCCAAGTATGCAAGTATGGTTTAACACTTGAAAATCGGGTAAGTAATTTACTACATTTAAAAAAGGAGAAAAAAACATATCATCATCTCAATAGATGCAGTGTGATAAAATTCATACATATATAAATTAAAAAATTCCTAGAAAATAAGGAATACAAGGAATTTCTGCAATCTGACAAAGAATGACCACAAAAAATGTACAGGAAGCATCATACTTAATGCTGAATTACAAAAAGCTTTCTTCTCTGGATGGCAAACAAGTCAGGATGCCCTCCATATCACCACTTCTATTTGACATTGGAAACCCTAGATAGTGTAATAAGGCAAAAAATAAACAAAAGTCAAAGATTAAAGAGGAAGAAATAAAAATGTCATTATTTACAGATTTCATGATTATATATGTAAATATCCAAAAACTACCATTTATTAACATTAATATGTGAATGTAAGGAGGTCACTGGATATAGGTCACCATACAAAAATCTATTCTAGTCATCATTCAAGAATAAGTAGATGACAGAATTTTAAAAGATACAATTTATCATGGCACAACAATATCAAACATCTAGGGATAAATCTACTGAAATACACAAAAGCCTTCTAAAATGAAAACTATAACATAACTGAAAGAAATTAAAGGTCTAAATTAATTATAAAAGTCACCATTTTCATGGATTGAAAGACTCAATACTGATAAGATATCAGTTCTCCTCTAATCATGGCATAGATTTAATGTAATCTCAATCAGAATCCTAGCAGGTTTTTAAAAACTGACAAGTTGATTCTGGAATGCAGATCAAAACTCAAAAAAACCAAGAATAATCACGGCAATCTGCAAGCAAGAACAAAGCTGAAGAACTTATGCTGTGGGATGTCAAGAGTAATTATAAACCTACAGCAAATGAGAAAGTATGGTACTAATACAAAAATCAGATCATTAAACCAACGAAACAGAATATCCGGAAACAGACTCATGTATCTAAATTCCCAGTGGAATGGAACAGAATCCAGGATTCTCTCCAGTGTAATACAGTGAGGAAAAGAATGGCCGTCTGGAGAAAGACGCTGGATCATAATGGGGATAAAATTAACCTTGATCCAAATCTCACATTATACATACAAATCAAATCCACATGCATTGCTGGGTTGTTTTTTTGTTTTTTGTGATTTTTTAAAAATTTTTTTGTTTCTTATTTTTTTTCTTATTTATTTTTTTAAAGAGTGGAGGTAATTAGGTTTACTTATTTATTTATTTTTAGAGGAGGTACTGGGGATTGAACCTAGGACCTTGTGTATGCTAAGCATGCGCTCTACCTCTTGAGCTACACCCTCCCCTGCAAATGCACTGTTGGTCTAATTTGAAAGGCAACATGATGAAAGATTTTTAAAATATGAGACTATCTTCAGAACCATGATGAGCTGAAGTTTGTTTACATGGGGTAAAGAAAGCACTAACCAAAAGAAGAGAAAAACTGGGCTATGTTTAATTCACAAAAGGACTCTCATTAAGAAAATGAACATGCAAGTCACAGATTGGAATATACTCATAATATAAAACATTGCCATCAGAAAATGTCCAGGAATGAAAATAAAAGACCTTAAGAAACATATGGCACACAGAAAACAAGTCTAATGTGTGCTTTTTGAGAGGTACTATAAATGCCAAACTGAATAAATACAAAGCAAACCATACTTAAATGTATAATATTTAACTGCTAAAGTAAATGACAAAAAAAAAAACTTTAAAAAGATTATCAGAGAAGAGAATTCCAGGAAGATATTGGTGGAACTGTGGTGGCAGAATAATGGTTCCCATGAGGTCTACGCCTCAGTTCCCAGAACCAGTAAATCTGTTACCTTACGTGGCAGTAGGTAATTTTACAGATTTGATTAAGGTTAAGGATCTTGATAAAGTGAGATTACCCTGGATTATCTGGGTGGGTCCAAACTAAATCAAATGAGTTCTTAAAAGCAGTGAAACACTTTGTGGCTGTGGTTAGACAGAGGAAGATATGACTAACAATAAGTGTCAGCGAGATGCAATGTTGCTGGCTTTGCACATGGAGGAAAGTGGCCAAGAGCCAAGGAATGTCGACGATTGCCAGAAGCTGGAAAAGGTAAGGGAACAGATCCTCCCCTGGAAACTCTAGAA
Organism: Camelus ferus; assembly: GCF_009834535.1. NCBI lineage: Eukaryota > Metazoa > Chordata > Mammalia > Artiodactyla > Camelidae > Camelus > Camelus ferus. The sequence continues at coordinate 34,664,924 of NC_045708.1, forward strand.
GAAAAAAGTCCTGCTGAAACCTTGATTTTAGCCCTTTGAGACACATGTCATACTTCAGGTCTACAGAAATGCAAGGTTTTGAGCCACCAAGTTTATGGTAATTTGTTATGCAGCAATAAAAAACAAATACACAGAGGTACAAATCCCCTCATAAAACATACAGTAATTGTTTTTAGGTTAGATGGAATAATTCATGGCAGACCAGCACTCTTGCTAAAAGCCAGAAAAAAATTAAAATTTCTATATTTTCAGCTATTAGGAAGGTAGAGAAACAATGACGACTAGAGGTACTAAAATTTCAGAGGAGAGACGCTTTCAAAGGTGGGCTAATTATCTATACCTTCATTTTTCCAAAGCATGTGCACATTCTGAGCATGGGCCAGAGGCTGAGAACCAGGGCTTCTATCAGGACAAGGGTTATTACTGTGACACAGAGAAACCAACAAAGCTTTTGATGATTGTATGAGAATGAGGTGATGAAACTGGAGTTTTATGAGGACTTAGATATACAGCCAGTTTCTCGGTCATGACATTTATTGACTTAATGAAGCTGCATGGGACTACTGGGTAACTAACCCCAAAATATCTGAAAACTAGAGCAGATACTAGTATTGTCTCATGGTGTTTAAGAAATAAAGATCTACCAGGGCAAGAGGACTTGAAAACACAAGCAGCAAAAACCCTAGAGATAATATTGACACTTAAGGAATTGTAACTATTTTTAAACTGAAGACCCTTAACAATCTGAACTACCTAAGCTGATGCACCTGGTCTTGGCTCAAAGGCTATTTCTGGGGACAGAACACACAGCAGAATTTTTTTTTGTGAATCACACTAGGCTAGAGAGGTAAAACTGAAGACTGGAAGAGCCTCAAATATATAAAAGGTCCTTATGAAGATATCTGCTAAATTTTGAAGTTGTGCCAGATTAGGGGGCAACAAGCTAATCCAAAAATGACTGAAAAACAAAAGAACTATGCCACACAATCAGATGGTACTTAAAAGACAAACATCCATCAGAAAGAAAGACTTTGAAAACACAGTAGGTGAGAGTAAAAAGCCCTGAGAAGTAGTGAACTGACAGTTGACCATTTGCAAGGACATCTCCCCTGAAGGCACCTGACTTCTGAGAGCAACTGGAACTGCTCACAGAGCTCGAGCTGCTGGACAGAGGAGCCAGCAGACATCCTGGTGCCTATGCAGGACTGGTGTCACAAAAACAGACTAGAGGGGACTCAAATATGTGATTAATGTCTGAAATTCCCTGGTGTGGAAATGTAAGGAACTAAGCCAAAAACCCCTGACAAGCAGGGCAAAAACTGTTTTGATTTCTTGGTACTAAGAAGACAAACACATGAAAGCATCTAACTTGAAAACACTGGGGGCTTATGTCCCCAAAAGAGGGCTAAATTGAGATTTAGCAAAAGTTTGATTAAAGATAAACTGAGATTTACCAGCAGATCAGCATAGCCTCAACCCAATTCAATCTCTTTTGATTCAAGGTTATCAGCCCATGATACTACCTGCCTAGTAGAAGAAAGGAGAAACCCTTCCTTCACCTGGAAAAATCTAAAGTTCTTTTAAAAATACTATCTAAATTTTAATTCTAAAATAAGTGGTACACAAAGAGGCAGAACGACATGACTAGTAAGCAAAAGTGAAAAAGACAAAGGAAGCAGCTCCCAAATTTAATCCAGGTATCAAGAGTCAGGAAACAAGCACTTTAGAATAATTACGACCAATATGTTTAAGAAAATAGATGGGAAGTTGGATAAAACAGACATAAAGGTTAAGGAGATCAAAAAAGTTGGCATCTATAAAAATAAATCTAAGAGCCATTTTATATCTAAAAATTAAATAGCTGAAATAAAGAACTTAATAGATGGATGAACAGCATATTGGAAACAGGAGACGATAACATCAGTGAACTAGAGGATGGGTTCATAGGAAACATTCACAATAAAAGAAAAATAGAATGATAAGTATAAAAATAAATGTAAAACACATATGGGAGACAATGAAAAGGTATAGCAGATGTAACTGGGCACCCAAGAAGTAAGAAATAAGGGAACAGTCATATAGCATATGTGAGGAAACAGGCTAGAATTTTCCAAACTAATTTAAGTCATGAATTTACAGATTCAAGAAGCTCTCAGCATTCTGAGCAAGATTAATACATAAAACTGAATATTTGAAAACAAAGGCAAGAGAAAATATTAAAAGAAGCCAAATAAAAGACATTACCTGCAAAGTAGCAAGGGTAAAACAGAAAACTGACTTCTCAAAGAATTGACAAAAGCCGTAAGATAACAGAATAACATGTTTAAAGTGCAGGAAGATAAACATCTGCCATCAAACAATCCTTCACAGATTTAGTAGATCTGTAAAAAAATAATTAATAAGTAATAAGTTAATAAAAATAAGAAAAATTTCCAAAAGCAGGCCTGCATCAAAAAACACTAAAGGGAATTCTTCAGGCAAATGGGAAATGATTGATCCTAAATAAAAATAGAATCCAAAAATAAAGAGCACCAAAAAAATGAGTATGTAGGCAAATATAAATATTACTATATAAAACAATATAGAGGCAAATATAAATATTACTATATATCAATATTATCAATGTATTATGAAAGACATGCAGATAAGGACACAGAGAGAGTGAAAGTAAAAGGATGAAAAATACCAAGCAACATTAACAACAACAAAAGATTGTATGGCTATAATAACTCTATTTGAAGACAAGAAGTGTTCCTAGAGATAGTTTACAACAATAAATAAGTCAATCAGAACAAATCAATCTAAACTTGTATGCAACCAATAACACAGTTTTAGAATATGCCAAGCAAAACCATAAAACGTTATCAATTCATACCCTCTGGAATAGCTGTAACAACAACAACAACAACATAAAACAGAAAATACATTGTGTTAGCAAGGATATGTAGACATTAGAACTCTCAATCACTGACACTGGAACTCTTCAAAAAATTCTTTGGCAGTATCTTCTACAGAATATACGTGTTCCTTATGATGCAGAAATTCCATTTTAGTATCTAACTAACAGGAATACATACATATGTTCATCAAAGAGCATATACAATAATGTTGATAATAGCACTGTTAGTATTAGATCCAAATAAAAAGTAGGATAAATTGATAAATTATGGTATTTTTATCAGAATATGTAAAACAGGGGTTGGCAAACTATTTTTGTGAAGGACCAGATAGTATGTTTTGCAGGTTATGTGGTCTCTATCACAATTACTCGTCTCTGCTGTTGTAGCTTAAGAATAGCCATAGATAATATATAAATAAATGATCCTATCCATGTTCCAATGAAATTTAAAAGTCTGAAATTTGCCTGTGGGTCATAGTTCACTGACTGCTGCTATACAGAAATAAAAATGAAGTACATGCATGTCACCAATGTAGTTATCAGCCAAAGAAACAAGGTCCAAAAGAATAAATATTGTGTGATTCCATTTATGAAATGTTCAAAACCACATAAAACTAATCTACATGTGGTTAGATATTAGAATAGTGGGACACATAGTAACTGAAATGAGGCACCAGAGGTAATGCCATGTCTCTGACTCAGATGCTGTTTATACATGGGTTCACTTTGTGAAAACTCACTGCACTGTATAATTTATACTGTATATGTTATACTGAAATTTTAAAAAGATTAAGTACCTAGAACACAGTACTAAAAAAGCCATGGAAGACATCTGCAACAAAATGGAGTGACAAGATATTTGCATGAACCCCAAACTCTGAGAAGATGGGAACAAGCCACCAGGAGTTACAAGAGACAGTTGGTAACATTATCTCTGGAGGAGAAATCAGAGGAAAATATTAATGCATCTGATAAGCCAGATAACTTCAAAATAACAAAAGAGAGTTTCACTCAAAAGTTCAATGAGCCAACAGCCAACTGAAATTGGAAGAAGTTTTCTTACTTCCACCGTGATGAGTACTGAAGAAGCTAGAGCAGTCTGGGACCCATTAACTCTCAAAACTTGCATGCCAAAGTCACCTTCCAAGATAAAACTTTACATTGAGTAAAAACATCTGGGAAAAGAATCCAAATCGAGAAGGGAAACAAAATTAAGAGAAGAAAAATTCTATATAAAAGTTGGAAAGAGAAAAAGTCAGGAACTCTCTAAGCTGCCATATTTTGGAATAAATGACATAAGCAGAAAAAAAAAAAAAAAGAGCTCTCAAGCTACAAATTAAAAAAAGTTAACCTAAATCATATGTCCCTTCTGAAAGTTTAGGAAAAAATAATTCACATACACAAAAAATTCATCGTAAGTGGTTAAACTTTATAAAAAGTTTTAAGAGGGGAAGAAAAAGACCAAATAAGGAGCCCTCAGTGAAAGCATGGCAGAAAAGACATGCTCCCAAAACAGAACAAAAATGTATTAAGTGGTCTATGTCCTTGTGACCTGAAAATTGACTTACAAAGAGTAAGTGACTTTATAGGAGACCAAGACAGAAACATCAACATCTTTTATGATTCAGCCTCAGAAGTCATACACTGTAATTTCTGCAACAGCCTACTGTTTACACAGATCAGCCCCATCACATATGGTGGGAGGAAATTACACAGGGATGAGAATACTAGCAGGCAAGAACCACCAGCAGTCACCTGAAGAGTACAGTCTAAGAGTATCTTTTCCTGATATCTTACCCTGTCAGTAAAAGAAAAATGCTAAACATCCTTAAAAATAATATGACACTTTAAGAAATCAGAAAAAAAAACTTTAAATGAGATGGTAAAAATCAGGCAAATAAATGAAAAATAACGAGAGATGAGGACATGAAAAGAATTTGAGAGAGCGTGAAAAATACCTATCAGGTACACTGTAACATGTTCCACGCTCATCTTTTGTTTTCCCTGCCCTATCCCCGGAATTGGCTATTGTTCCAAGAAAAAAAAAAGTCATGGTAACTTTTACTGAACATAGGTATTTAGAAATACCTAACAGGCATTAGGTCTGGGAGCTGGGTGTGCTTGCTGCTACTGGGCTGTCACTCCTTCTAGACCCTCTTGGAGGACAAAGCTAGGAAATGTGTATGTATGCTAACCCTTGTATTTTCTTATATCTACATTTCTGAATCAATCTATCAATTTATTTAAATTTATAAACATGAATTAAAACTGTTAATCTTAGATTCTAATCCAACATCACAGGGTTCATTCCAGCCTTTTATCCATCTTGTTTCTTCATAATTTCTTTGTCTGACAATGAAAAATCTGGTTATTTTAACTACAATTTATTTACTTTTTTTCCAACTCTCATATACATGTAAAATATTTTCAGAATTGTTAACCCATATCCCTGCATGGAACACATTTATCTACTAGAGCAGGGGTTGGCAAACAGCTCCCAGGGCAACTCTAGCCATTTGCCTGTTTTGGCATGGTCTGATAGCTGGGAGTAATTTTTACATTTTTAAATGATTGAGGGGAAAGAGACAAAGAATATTTCATAAAAATTACATGAAATTCACATTTTATTGCACAGGGATAAAGTTTTACTGGAACACAGACATGCTCCTGTGACTGCTTTTGTGCCACATTAGCAGAGCTGAGTAGTTGTGACAAGAACCCCATGGCACACACACACAAAATACTTACTATCTGGCTCTTTCCAAAAAGTTTGCTGATCCCTAAACAAGAACATAGTGATTACATAGCTTTTTTGGCTTTAGCTTTACAGCATTCAGCCAAAATATTATATTCCAAAGTAATTTACTTAAGCTAATTTAAAGACATGTCTTGTATTTTTAATACTGCTAGATTTATTATAATCTACATCAAATCCTCAGAAGACCCAATAAAACACTTTTAAATTCCATACAATAAATTAACTCTTTCTAATGTACATTTTTCTAGGAGTTTTGACAAATGCATAGTCATATATCAGTCACACTGGCGTATCAATCAGTTCTTGGACCCTAAAAATTCCCCTGTAAGGCTGGTTTCTTTGTAGTTGACAGCTTCTGCATCCCCTAACTTGTGCTATTTTAACAATGTCATATAAATAAAATCATACAATATGTGACTTTGGGATTCTGGCTTCTTTCATTTAACAAACAATTTAATATTCATCATGTTGTAGCATAAATTAATAGTTCTTTTTTATTGCTGAATTATATTCCATTGAATGGTTGTACCATGTTTATTCACCATACATAATTAAAGAGCATCTTGGTTGCTTCCAGTTTTTGGTGATGATGAATAAAATTTCTATAAACATTCACCTACACGCTTCTATGTGAAGATATGCTTTCAGTTCACTTGGGGAAATACCTAAGAGTAGGATTGCTAGGTATATGTTTAACTTATACAAAACTACCTTCAAACTGTCCTCAAAAGTGGCTGTGGCTATATCTTTGGGCATTTCCACCAGCAATGAATGAGAATTCCTCATTCCATATCCTTGACAGCTTTTGCTACTGCTTTTGGGGGGTAGGGTGGGGGTGGAGATTTGTTTTTGTTTAACAATTCTAATATGTGCGTAGTGGTATCTCTGTAGTTTTAATTTGCATTTCTACAATGACTATTCAGCATTTTCTCAATGTTAATTGGATGAAATGTCTGTTCAGATCATTTGCCCATTTTTAACTGGGTTATTTATTTTCTTGTTGAGTCTGAAGAGTTATTTTTATATTTGTTAAGTAGTTGATGATATCTGTGATTTGCAAATATTTTCATTCAGAGAATGATTGTCTTCCTATTCCCTTAATAATGTCTTTCATAGAGCAAAAGTTTTTAATTTTAATGAAGTTTAATTTAACAATATTTTTCCTTTATAGACTGTGTTTGGTGTTATATCTAAAATCATTTCTAAATATAAATTAAATGGATTTTCTACTATGTTTTAGGGCTACAATATATTTTGAATTATGTATCAAGAAGTTTGTTTTTGTTTTTCCACAACCATGTATTGAAAAGACAACAAATGGAAAGACTCCATTTACTTGACTTTGCACTTTTGTCAAAAATCAGTATTTGTGTGGGTCTCTTTATGGAGTATCTATTCTATTCCTTGGTATCTACGTCTATAATTTAGTCGATACTATAGTCTTCACTGCTGTGCTTTACAGTAGGTCTTAAAATTAGGTAGTGTGTCCTCCAACTTTGTTTTCAGAAATGTTATGGGTTTTCAAGTTCCTTTGCTTTTCCATATACATTTTAGAAACAGCTTGTCAATATCTATCTAAAAACTTGATGGGAGTTTTACGATTTCATTGAATTTAGAGGTCAAACTGGGGAAAAAAGACATCTTAATAAGGAGTCCCCCAATCCATGAATATGGTATTTCTCTTCATTTAGTTCTATCTTCTTTTATTTCTTTCAGCAGTGTTTTTGTAGTTCTCATAATGCAGATCCTGCATTAGGTATAATCCTGTTATACCTAAGTAGTTTAATTTCTGGTGTTATTGTAAACTGTATGAATTTTCTTATTTAAAATTTCAATTGTTCATTGCTGGTATATAGGAAAAAATTACTTTTTTTGTATTCTGTGACATTGCTAAACTCACTTTTAGTTCTAGAAGCTTTTCTATAGCTCCTTTGGAATTTTCTATATAGATAACCATATTCTTTGCAAATAAAGTTTTGTTTCTTTCTTTCTAACCTATATGTCTTTTACTTATTTTTTTTGTATTTCTACATTATCTAAGACTCCCAGTATGACACTAAATGAATGATGAGAGGGGGGGCATGCTTGCCTTGTTTCTAAACTTAGGGGGAAAAGCATTCAGGCTTTCACCACTAAGGATAATGTCAGCTCTAAGTTTTTCAAAGATGTTGTTTATTAGGTTGAGGAAGTATCCTTCTACATGAATTTTACTAAGTGTGTTTATCATGAAGAGAGTTGAATTTTGTTGGATACTTTTCCTGTGTCTATTGAAATGGCACTGAGAACAAATACATATTTAATCTGTTAATAGAATGAATTTACATTACAGTTCTGGAATGAGCCCATTTGATTATGATGTATTTTCATTTTTATATACTGTTGGATTTAATTTACTAGTATAATGTTAAGGATTTTTACATACATGTTCATGAGGGATTTTGGTCTGTATTTTTTTTATAAGGTCTGGTTTTGGCATTAGAGTACATGTTGATATCATAAGACAACCTGGGAAGTATTCTTTCTTCTATTTTCAGGAATGTGTAAGACCGGCATTATGTTTTCCATAAAGATTTGGTAGAATTCACCAGAGAAAACCTCTGGATTTAGGGTTTTCTTTTATGGAAGATTCTTAACTTTAAATTAAATTTATATAATAGGTATACAACCATTGAGATTATCTCTTCTTGAGTTAGCTTTGGTAGCTTATGTCTTTCAAGAAGTTCTTGAAAGTTGTCTTTCAGGAAGTTTCAAATAGTTTAACAGCAATATAAACCTAGCAGAATACAGGATTAGCAAACTAGAGGACATTTTAAAAGAAAGTAAACTAGAGAGCAAGTAACTAACAGTAACTCTGCAGTTTTTGCTTCTATCAGCCTCCTCCATTTTGCAGTCCAGCAGAACACAATTCAAGCACTTCTCTTTCACAGTTCAAATCTCCTGGGCTATCATTCTCAGTCTGGCTCTAATAAAATTCTTTTCTATTCCTATTATAGATTGTTGATTATTTCCATTGACAAGACAAAACTTCTAAAAATGCTAATCAAAAAAGAAAAAAATGATAAATTGGATTCATTGGACTTAAGAAATTTCCTCAAAAGATATCATTAAGAAAATGAAATGGCACAGAGTGGAAAAAGAAAACTGCAAAACATATCTAAGAACTCATCTCAAGAATCTATATGGAACGCTTAACAAACCAAAATAGAGACAACTCAGCACAAAAATAGGCAAATAACTTGAACAAGTACTCACAAAAGAGGATATCCAAATAGTCAATAAACATACTTAATAGTTATAAGGAAACAGCAAGTTAAAACAATTGTGTGATAAACTACGTCTTACCTATCAAAATGCCAAAATGAAAATACACACACACACACACACCCATCAAGTAGTTGTAAGGATGTGAAACAAATAGAACTCACACACATTGGTAGCGGGAGTGTAAACTATTAAAATCACTTGGAAAAGTCTTTGGCAGTATCTAGGAAAGCTGAGTATTTATACACCCAATGACTGAGCAGTTCCACTAGAGGGACAAACCCAAATCAAATATATACAGTGTTCCCCAAGGACACATGAGCTGCTCATAGCAGTACTGTAACAGCTCAAACCAAAAACAAACCCAAATGTCCATCAATAGAGGAACAAATAAACCAATGGTAGTATTTTTACACAATGAAGCACCATGCAGCAGCAAGAGTGAAGAACTGTATGACAAGATGTCTGCATTGCAAAAATGTCTGAATTGCAAAAACAAAGTGAAATAAGTCATGAAAAGAAAATGAAAAGACATGGTAGGATGTCATTTGTGGAAAGATCAAAATACGCAATACTAAGCTTGCTGTTAGAAGTGAGGACAATGTTAACTCTGGGAGCGGCAGCTGCTGGGACTATCTATCAGTATACCATATTTTGAAAACGAGTTTAATTTAAAAGCAATACGCATACAGAAACTTTCAACAGTACAAACTGAGGCCAATGTCACATAATCCAGTTATATCCCCAGGACCAAGCTTAGTGCCCAACATGATACATGATAAATAATTGTTTTTAAACTAATGACTAAAACTGGGACTCATACACAAAGTGAATGATAGACTGTAATTATTTCCTAGCTGTCATTCCTATGTATGTTTATTTGACTTTTCTCAGAAAGTATTCTCATGTTGATGTTCTCTAATATTAAACCTGATAAACCTGACCTGCTCTTTTCCTCTTTTAAGTATTTAATTAACATAAAAATAGCTGGGAAACTTCTTTAAAATACATATGTCTCATTCAACCATTTATAGCAAATCTATTTGCAGGAAATGGAATTGCTTTATACTGGGCCACAAAATAAGAGTTCTCATATTTTGAAGGCTGTGGAAAAAATTATCATAAAGTCACTACTTACTGATTCTTTATGAGATAGTTATCATTTACAGTTCACCTGATCTGTGTCAAACATTTTGCATAATGACTCAGGTCAAGCAGGAAGTTAGCTATGTTGCCTTTAGCAAAATCACTGACTTCCATCAAATGGAGCTTGTATTTTTTCTTTTCCTTCACAGTGATTAAATACTGTGAGGTTTAAGCATCTTGGGTGGTTTTCATGCCTAATTAAAAAAGCCTTCAAGAGAAAAATTTAGAAACTAACATATAAATGTCTTTGATGAGCCTGATGTGATTTCAAGACATTTTTTACCCGGTCATGGATCTCATCGCAGTTTGAAGGTGAACACCAATCAGAATGGAATCTGTAGGCATAAAAAACAAAGGTGACTTGTAGCCAGAGGGAGAGGAAAATAAATCTTTCCAAATGCCAGAAAGAAAGTCATTTTTTCCTTATCCATATGTGATAAAATATAAAGATTAGAATAATATATTTTCTTCCTTTGACCAAAGATAAGAGGCAGTATAAAATCAGGTACTGATTCTCAATTGTAGTATTAAGTCCTAACAATATATTAAATAAATAGCCTTAAAAATAAGGTTTGACATGCTTTTTGGAGAGCATATCTATTTATCTGACCATTTTAACAATTTCCATACATAATTCTTTAGAATTTTATCTCTAAATATATAGATTTTTTATATTAGAACAATGATTTCACATACAATACCTCTAAAATTGGTTCTCATTTTCCAGTAATTTAATCATATTTTCTTAAATATGGAAGAAACTCCTTTCTGCATACAGAAAAATAAAACTAATATGAAATGAAACAAAATGTTTACAATTGATGAAAATATTATTTGGAATCCAATATTGCTCTTATTCCTTTAGAATACCAGGGGAAATAAACATTGAATGATCCCGTCTCAGCACAGATGGTATCACTTCTGTAGTCTCTGCTATACGGTAAGTGTACTTAAAAATACATTGAACAATAAGAAAGAAAAATATGACTTAGAGTCTAGTCTTGGAATTAAAGATGTCAAAGAAGAAATAAAGCAACCATTCCTCTTTCTCATGCCCTTACCACACTGGAAACTAGCATTAGCATAATTAGGCTACTTTGTTTTATGCAAGTAATAATGAAAATTTCCAGGTCCATCTGATTATATATGAAGCGTTCTTGATAATTCCTTTGTAAAGGAATGAGTACTAAAATACTAATAGGTTGCTTAAAACTTTGCCTTTTTATCTTCCAGCTTGTTTTCACAAAGTAACAATTTTATACTTTTACACAAAGTATAAACTATTAAGCAAGATAAATGATTTATATAATCTGTTTAAAAGGATGCAATCAATAATGGATGATCATCTACATCTAAATTTCAATCTCCTGCATTTGTAAAAGGAAGTGTTACAGCATCTAGGAAAATATATTGGCAGACTTTGTTATTTGCTACATATGTAACACATCTAGAAAATCTGAGACCCAAATATGCAGCTCCAAGAGTATCTTTTCCATGATACTATGAGAGGATCCACTAGTCTGTGCTGTGGTATAAGAAATGATTGCCTAATAATCGAACTCCATTTACAAAAAGCAAGACCTAAGCATGACTGAAAAGAATATCAGCTCATTTTAAATTAGATTTGCTATTATTTCGTAGTCTGATTTTAGTAATAACTCTACAAGCTAATATAAATTATAAGTCATAATATTAATATTTATACTCTGAGAAGAAAACTGCTTCCGAAATGTAATACTTATAATCAAAATTGAACCCTCTTATTGTGCACTAACTCTGTCGGAGACATTCTTTAAATAGGCTTAAAGAAAAAGGGCCCTCACTATAAATAAAGAAATTCATTTGCTAAGAGTCACTGATAAAGTTTTCAAAAGTCTGCTTATACATATACACGATTAGGGAGTCAGTATTTTACAGCAATCTCAGAGGTAAACTTATTTAATTTTAATGAATATTTACCCAGATAAACTAGAGCTGTATGTTCTGTCATACTCCCAATTTTGCCTGGAACATACAATCTACATTTATATCAGTTTAAATTATTTATTGATTCCAAGGGATTATATAAATACCCTGAAAGTATATTTCTCAGTGGCCTAAAAGATAGATCAGAGAATGTCTTATATTTAAAGATGTGGCACTGAGTATGCTAAAAATACAAAATGTTTTTGTTCCTAGTAATATGTCTTAAAAACAAATTGATATATTTTACTCTCCTTTAGAGACTAGACTGAGATCTTTTTTTAGAAAATATCCTCAAAGTAGAGGTGAATGTAGAAAAGTTCACTTACCTTAGAACATACCCCAATAAAATTTTAAGTTATACTCAAAACTAAAATGCCATTATATCTTTTATTTTAAAAGTATCCCACACTTCCTCAAGTCACAGGGAAAATATGTAACATTGTTTAATATTTGAATCACTGATTTCCTTCTAGCAAAGAGCTTAACCACATCTACTGCCCAACATCAAAATAAATGTGTAAATGCTATCTACTCTAAACCATGCCCTGCAATGAAATATGAAAAAGGAAGAATTGACTTCAGCTATTCTCAATGAAGAATTTTTGGAAATAGCCTCAATGAAGAATTTAAAAACCTGCAAAGGACAGACTTTAAAAACTGGGACAAAATTATATACAAGGATAAAATAACACAAGACTAAAACTGACATTTTACTATAGTTGTAGACAATTGGAGAGTTCTGCAAAATATGCAAAAACGCAGAAAAATAAAACAATATTAATAAAAGTACATACAAGGAGATAAAGGTAAAAAAAATTCTTGAAAAACTACAGATATGGCAAAGAACCCAATCAAGAAAAACACAAGTGCTTAATTCTAAAAGTAAGTAAAAGGAGACCAACTGACTGACTGAACATCTGAGCAGACATGGAAATCAGAGACAGTTCCCTGATAATTGAGATGCAAGTTACCAGACTTCAGCAGAAAAACCCTCTTCAAGAACTTCTCTGGAACTTGTAAAGCCTACAGATACACATACACATAGACACATATCTCCCTATATAAACATATAGATACTTCTTTTTATCTATCTATCCATCTACCTACCTACCTACCTATCTGAACTTGATGATCTCCCTAGGCATGATTCTAATAGACTTGAAGCAACATTAATCAAAATTCCCTATCTCAGGATGAGAGTCTTCAGCATATACCCATTTCGAGTGTTCACAGCTTTAATGAGGAAACAGACAAATCTATCTGTTCAAAACAGGGATGTTTTAGTACAGTTTCCAGACTGACACATTCTTGTTTTGAATCATCAGTTCTGAGACGAACTTTTGATAGACTCTCTACAGCTCACTTAAACTTTGTCATTTATGTCTGATGGCCCTAATATGCCATAGGAATTTAGTGTGCTACTTGAGCTTTTTGATACCATCTGTAAAGATGGATTGTTTCCACGTGTTGATGGTATAACTCTTAGGTTTTCAAATTTCTATGAAATTTCTTAAATTCCCAGAGTTGGGTTTTTGGTTTTGCCTTTTTGTGTGTGTGATTTACAACAACTCTTGTTTTCTATGTTACTAACTGTGAGAAAGGCAAAGAATTTCCAATTTGGATTCAACAACAACAACAAAAGCAGATGAAGAGGAATTATTTCTTTCACATTCAAGTTATAGTAAGTGTCTAGCTTTGGTTGCCAAAGCATTTTTAGAGGGAAAGCTAGAATCTTTACATGGTTAAGATTCTCTTGGCAAGTTGGGGGTAAGTAACTTGAGGAAAATGGGTACCATCTACCAACAATATATACCTTCATTATTATCACTAAAAGGAAAGTGTAACCTATGGTATTTTTATGCAAAAACCATGACTATAATATTAAATCCCTATGGATCTACTAAAAACAAATTATTGCATACTCAATTTTTCACTTTGTGAACTATAATATTTAATTAGGGTTAAAGTGACCCTAATTAATAAACTCACACAGTTAATTAACTCATTTCAAGAGAATTGGGCTGGGGAAGGAGTATCTAACACTACATAATATGCAATATGTTCCAAAAAAAAATTAAACTAAGCCTCTTAAAATTACTTTATATGAATAACTGCTGCCTGTCTTTTTTAATGATGATTATTCAAAAATTTAGTACAGAAATAGAGGCTAAACATTACCTTTCCCTGAGAGAAGCTCGATTTAACACAGGGCTTGGAGAATGCTTCGGCACCGTTGAGGGTGCTGAATGAACAAGTAAGGTCCTGGCTGAATGCTGGGGCTTGCTACATGACCTTGAGCTCAAATATTCATCACACCTTTCCAAAGAGTCATCGAAGTCTCTCCCATGAGGTGTTCTGATAACCTGTTTAAAAATTACTTATGTACACACATGATATACATAGTCACATTTTATACATACACATACAACTTTTGTAAAAGTAAAAAACCCAAATATAATGCCAGAGCTATATTTGCAGGTAAATTTCAGAATGTAGCAATCATTATTACCATTGTATGATTAAATATTAATTACATCTGATTATTCATTCTACATGTCTAAAATTTATGTAACTTTATCAATTCTAAGGGCTTTTGAGTAGGAATGGAGTAAAGATAGGGCAGTATATATAAAACAAAGGACAAATACACATAAACTAATGATAGCCTAGTTTAGCTGTGAGACCAAACAGAATTCTAGCCCTAGTACTCATTCATTGTTTCACAGTAAACCAAGAGAGATAAATTAATAAACCCCTACCCTTGTAGAACTTATAGTCTAGTAAAAATTTACATTCTAATAAGGAGAGCTAGAGTTACACACACACACACCAAGATAAATAGGTAAAATATATAGTATGTCAAAGGATGGCAAATGCCATGGGAAGGAAATAAAATACCATAGGTGGGGTAGGAGAAGTGTATAGGGAAGGATAGTCAGTGGGGACTTCACAGAGAAGATTGTTCTTGTAAAGATCTAAGAAGTAACTGCCTGACAACCCTAGTAAAGACCACAAGACCTAAGTCATGGGGACATCTGTGGGAAGCACATTCCAGAAAAAAGAGAAAAATAAATACAAAGATACTGCAGGTGGGAGAGGGGGCATGCTTGGTATATTAGAAATAGCAGGAAAGCCAACAGGGCTAGACTGACCAGTAGAAAATGAAGTAAAAAAGGAAGATTTTAAGGATTTAGTCTTCTATTCTGAATAGAGAAAAGAAAAAAAGATGTTTTTTTAAATAAGATCTCCTTGGTTACTGTGTTAAAAACAGCCTATAGTTCCCTGTGCTATATAGTATAACTTACAGTAACTTATGGTGAAAAAGAATATGAAAATGAATATATGTATGTTCACGTATGATTGAAGCATTATGCTGTACACCAGAAACTGACATTGTAAACTGACTATACTTCAACAAATAAATACATATGTGTGTGTGTGTGTATATATATATATGTATATGTATATACAAAAGGGAAAAAAAAAAAACAGAAGAGCCCATAGTGGGACCAAGGGCAGAGGCAAGTAAATCAGCTAGGAAACTATTACAACAAAATATGGGAAAGGATGGCAGCTTGACTCTGAGTGGTAACAATGGAGGTGAAAAGTGATCAGATTCAGAAGTCATCTGGAAGATACAGCAAACAGGATTTGCCGATAGACTGTCAATGATAATATCCAAGTTTTTTGGTCAGATCAACTGAAAGAACTGAGTTTGTCTGAATTAATTATACCCTTCCAACTAGATGATAGAAGAGTAAGATATTAGGAGTCTGGTTTTGGATATGTTGACCTTCAAATATCTATCAATCATCCAAACTATTAGAGTTAAGGAGAAGAGTACAAGTTAAAGATATAAATTGGTGATTACCAGGGTCTAAATGGTATTTAAAGACATGGCACTAGGTGGTATCACCAAGGAAGTGAGTGTAATTAGAAAACATCTGACAGCTGAGCCCTGGGAATGCCCCACTGTTTGGAGGCTGGGAAGATGAGAAGGGGACAGGCTGAGGAATGGCCAGACAAAGAGGGGAAGAAAGAGGGAATGTGTTGTTCTAAAAGTCAATTAAATAATGTATTTCAAGCGAGGAGAGTGACTGGGTCAAGTATTGCTGATAGATCAAGGTAGAAAGGACTAGAATGGACCTTTGGGTTTTACCAATAGGGAGGTCACCATTAATATCAATAAGAGTAGCTTTGGTGGAGTGATAGGACTGATAATCTAGAGTTGAGTTCAAGAAAGAATGAGGGAAAGGAATTGCATTTATATAACAAATACTTAACTTCCAGTCACCATGTTTTGTTGAGACTACAACAGTGAACGCAAAAAAAGTCCCTGCCTTTATGAGCTTCTGTCCTAGCAATTACTATTCACTAAATATTTGACCTTTCAGAAGGTCAATTTGACCTTCAATCTTTCTCAGATTTATTTCCCTCATATGTAAAACAGGGTTAGCAATAGCTATTTTATAGACCTTCCATCATTTATTTAAAGTATCTTGCAGAATGTCTAGATGTATGAATTAGTCACACTACAAAATATAAGTCATTTATTATTAAAACACCACTCCAACACAGCTTTTTGCTTCAACACTACGACAGTTTTCATGGCTTTCCAGAATTACAGCAACATATGGTGAGTCAGCAGTCAGCTGGGAGAATCAAGCTTTCATCCCAGAACCAAGCAGCATGTGATTCAAATGACTCAGTTACAGTCCCAAATAACTGACCAAGAAATGTCACACAGATTGAATAAAAAAAAAAAAAAAAACTGAAAAATGCTCTACCATTTGCTGTTCACAGAGACAAAGTAAAAACATAGTGAATGTCAAAAACACGATCAAAGAGGTCCATGATCAACAAAGATAAGTGTATATGTTGAGATGGACAGCAAAGGTTGTTTTGATGTTTCTAGAATTATACCCAAATATGAGCCACTTGGCTTATAGTAGATTATTTTCTCTTCATTAATTTCAATGCCAATTGAATCATGTTGACTGGTAGACCACTTCATTTTTTGTTTACTAAAATTTCTCCCCAAACTAGTCAGTAGTGGTTTAAATAAAGCCTCTTTTAGGTGACTACAACTGAGCTTTTCTCTATCAGAATATTCACTGAGCACGGTAAGGTATAGCTCAGTGGTAGAGTGCATGCTTAGCATGCACTGAGGTCCTGGGTTCAATCCCCAGTACCTCCATTAAAAAATAAATAAATACACAAACAAATTAATTTTGAAAAAGGAATATTCACAGAGAATGTCTTGAACAACATGTTAACTAACACACAGATCTAAAGAGGTGAACTCACAATCCAGATGAGACGGGTATTAACACAGAGAAAACTGACAGTGAGATATGCTAAGCAGCAAACACCCCCTAATGACAATGTCTGCAGAATGAAGTTTAAAGACTTCTAATGGTCTAAATGGTGGAGGTCTCATGGAGGAGGTGGGATTGGAATCAAGGCTATCAGTAGAGAAAAGGGGAGAAAGGGCATTCCAAGTGGAGGAAGAGGCACAAGGAAAGATAAACAATGACTACAATCACTTGGCTATCTGTGTAGGAAAGTAATCAGAGAGAATAGCATAGAGGTAGAGAGGGGCACACTATAGAGAAACTTGAGTGCTGTAACTCAATACTATCTGACATTTATCAAGCATCTTCTACGTATAAAGTACTGAGCAAGGTAGGAGACAGTAATCACAGATAAATATAACAGGAGACCTCAAAGAAATTACAATCCAGAATGAGAGACATGAAAAAACAAGTAATGATAAAACAATGAGTAATGAAATTAGAACTAAATAGATATGCAATAAGTAATTGCTCAATGGGAACATAGCTGAGATGTATTCCTTCCATAGAATTAGAGTAAATACTTGTTTTGGAAAGTTTTATGCCCAAATGGGGGAATGGAAAGTACAATAAAGGGTGAGTCTTTGATAAGAATCCACTTCAAACTTTCAACCCTAAATCTTAGCTTAAGAAACGCTTTCATAGGCTCTTACGAGTTTTCCATAGGTTGCTTATCCACTTCCAAAACACCAAATGGAATATTATCTCTTTGATTACAGAAGAATTACATTTCTTGGATGACTCCTCAAGAACACTGGCTTAGGGTCCAAGACCTAAGTTCAAATCCCTGCTTGTTATGTGCCCTGAGAAAGTGATTTACTCTAAGTTTTAGTTTTCTTATCTGTAAACTGGGGAAGTAATCTTACAGGTTTGCTACAAAAAATAAACAAGAAAAAATTAACAAAAACACAAAGCAGAGGGCTTAAGTTTATTTCCTCTGTTTCCTGCAATCTTCATATTTCAGCATAGTTTTTTTATATTTGAAATAGCTCTTTAAATGTCTTTTCTAAGATGTCAGAAATGTAACAATTCCAATATTGCAAATGTTGACATGCATCAAGAAATAATCTAATATTTTTAAACCAATCTGAAACTGTTACAGGTCGAAAAGAAAATTTCATACACTAAATTCATTGTAATTAATAAATGTAATTATGTGAATGACATACTTTTCAAATATGTGATATACAATGGTTTGGTTATACCATACTTATGAAATAAGATTCCTGAAAAGTCGCTCATACGATAAGTTGATAAATTAAATTATATTGATGGCCATAAAATTTTTATATTTACAGGAACTTCAAGGTCAAATTAATGGAAAAGGAAATTAACCACTAAGTATAAACAGGAACCAAGAAATTCACTTAGCCAACAAATATTTATTGAAAGTCCTTTTAGTGCCTGGTACTACACACTGTGCTTTAAAATTTCTCCTTTGTCATGGGACACAAAACTTAAGAAGTAAATAAAAATAATTCTAATGGAATTTCCTGGGAAGTAGTTGAGAATGAAGGCTATAGGAGAGAAATGCAGTAGGTACTACCTACAGGATAGTAAGAACAAAGTGTGCTTCTGATTCAAAAGGCAGAGAAGCAGATACTGGCAACTGAGATCAGTTTCTCAGTTTTGCTGAGGACACTCCTTTTGAATCAACTCAATAGATGCTGGAAAAAGTATTCAATAATATCCAACATCCACCCATAATTTTAAAAATATATTTTTTGTAAACAAGGAATTTCAAAGGGAACTTCCTTAACTTGCTAAAGGATATTTTACAAAAATCTCCTGCAAATAACATTCATAGGTGTGAAACCTTCAACACAATCTTATCAAACACAGGATCAAGACAAGAATGCACACAGTATTAGTGTATGCTGCAGCATATCAGGCTGCAAATTATGTTTGAAAATTAATGGCTTAAAATAATAAAGGTTCATTTCTCCCTCTACTTTATGGTAATATAGGTTAGCAAGAGATCACACTTCACAAAATTGCCCAAGGACCCACGCTGTTGAGACAGGCTGAACAACTTATAGCTGCACCATCTAGAACATGAGGCCTCACTGTCACTGTAACAAGAGAGAGTTCATATCAATTCTATGCTTCACCTTGGAAAGGAGCCACATAATTTCCATGCACAGCCCATTGGCTGGAACTAGGCCTCACAAACCTGCAAGAGGCCTTGAAAATATGGGCAAGAACATGAATAATAAGCAACATAATCTCTGCCACATCCCCATCCACTATCCATCCACTTTTATTTGACAATGTATTGAAGATCTGAGTAAGTCAAGATAAATAATTTGAAAGGCAGAATAAAACTCATTCTTTGTAGATGATACGGTATCCTCTACTAAAAAGTTCAAGAATATCTAGGACAAGAATGTTATACAAAAATCTATTTCAAACCTATACATCAATAAAACATACAAAAATGTAATTTTTACATAAAACACTCTTTATAATGGGAATCAAAACTATAAGATTTCTGGGAAGAAACTTAACAATGCGTAACACATTAATGAAAAAGCGTATATAACTTTAGTAGACATGTGAGAACTGAAACCACCAGCATTCACATGGATTAACTAACAGAACAAAGAACTGAGGCCCACCTACCTCAACATGACTTTACCATGAGTTTCAGGAAATTCTTGCCAGGATAATAATGCTACAAACCAGTAAGTATCTTCATTATTTGCTTCCGAACCTTCCCATAAACCATTTACCTGAACAACAGTCTGTTCAATCATCAATTAGCTCCCTTCTTAAAACAACAGATTCTTAATCTGGGTAAACAGCTCCCTTCTCAGGACAAGAAATCACTCAGCTGGACAAATCCATTCCTTATCCAATACCTGTTTACTTGTCAAGACTTGCTTTAAGACCCTGACCTTTGGGTCCATTAATCCTAAATTTTAAATCAGAAGCTTTGCCAATTAGATTCCCTCATTAAAAGGCTTACCTTAAAACACTGGAGCCCAGAGCCCCAAACCCTATGAGTATCTACCCATAACCTTTCAGCGAGTTACTAAGACTGTGAAGGTGGTGCTCTCCCTTACTGCATTCTGTCATAAACTCAGCTTTGCTTGACATCATCAGATTATTCAGTAATTGTGGTAGTCTTTCAGTGAGCTGGCAATTGACAATCCTGGAAGTCCAATAAGATCCACCACCACCGACCCCCCCGCCCCACCGCTGCCCCAGCTAACTGAGACTCTCAACTTAGAAACTACTCTTTCCTGTGGGACTTCTTGGGCCTCCCTCCTTGGGGGGTCTCTCTGACCACAATAGCGAGTGAAGTGAATCTTGGTGTTGAGTCTGGACTCGATTTCCTTTTCATAAAGTTCCCAAATGCTGAGTTACTTTGTCTTGTTGGAATGTAGAACTCTTCACTATCTGGTCAGATTTAAAAGCTAAACCAGTGTGAATCTGTCATATTACTGACAATACTAATATATCTCTCTCCGTCTTTGTCACTTTTTGCTGTGAGTCTGTAAGGGGAAGTTCATAAAGAAGTGAACAGGCATAAGCTACTGAAGCCACCCTCGGGCCAGGCCCAAGGACTGATAGGTTCAGGTGTTCTTATCATACCTGAATCCTTAGTAAAAATTCTGCTCTGGGTCACTTGTCAGAATATCATGAAAACTGTCCTCAGTTTCTAATTTTTTTTCCATGGTGGGGGAAAAAACCTCTGGAAGAAATTGCTACCAAACCTTCCATCTTCCTAGATTTGTCAGGTTGCCAATTTTAAGACATCAACCTAGTTTGGAGCCAAAGATACAAGGTGTACAAATTTTGACCAACATTGCCAGACTCTTATGCCTGTATTTCAGGTTAGGTCCATGCTCCCTCAAAGAAAGATTGAATCTTCACACATGTATTTACACTATAACTTTAAATGTGTACTGGTAGCTCCAAACAAAATGATTTCACCAAGCATTTTAGAATGACAGTGGCTGCTTTGGAGGATTTTTTATATGAACAAAACTGTTCATTTGAAAGATGCCTTAGAACAAAAAGGAGCAAAATCCCACACATCCAGTGGTCTGTACTTAACAGGCAGAACAAAAATTCCAAAAAATTTTTCAGAGTCCAAAAATTGCTTCCTTAAAAGGTTTGCTGGCTAAGGCAAAATTTTTAAATGTGAAAATTTAAAACTATGTCTCATTTAGATACCCCCACACTCCATTGCAAGAAGCAGCCTTTATCCTGCTGTTTCTTCTCTGCTGTCCTGTGTTCCTCCACTGCCTCAGTCAGATCCCTTTCCTTCCTCCTGTCTGCTTTCATTCCCAACTGACCTGCCAGAAACAAAAGCTCAATGGCTCCTTAAAGTTAAATCCCCTTCAGAATACACCAAAGTGCCATATGGTTGATTTTTAAGCTCTCGTCTGTTTCTGAGCTGAATAGTCAGAGACTCTTCAAAGTCTAAACAAGATAAACAGGAATTTGCAGCAGAATTTAGAATTCTGTGAACTTTAAACTAAACTTTACACGTTTCTTATCTCAATAATGGTGTCATCTAACACTGACTTGTGAAAATCAGAAATCTAAGAGTCATTCTTAACATTGCATGGTTAAGTGCCTTTCAATGCTCTCTGCTTTCAAAGTTTCTCTGCCTATTTTTGCCTAGTTCCTGGAATGCAAAAAAAAAAAAAAAAAAAAAAAGCCAGGAGATATCTTTATTGAGATCCTGTTAATTTTCGAATTACCCTAAACAGAAGAAAATTCTTTATGATAATGAGTCTTTCTCTAGGAGAACATAGTATATCTTTTCCATTTATCATATCTACTTTTCTATCAAACTTAATCCTAAATATCTGTCTAATATCTCCACTGCAATCGACCTCCGTTACTCCCACCCCAATCCAAGTTATCACCACCATCTCTCACACTGTTTAACAGCCTACTAACTTGTTTGCTAGTATCCACTCTATTCCCAGTCCAACCCACTTTCCACACTACAATCAAAGTGATAGATTCAAAGCACAAATCTAACCTTGTCACCTTGTTGTTTAAAATAATTTCATTTGTTTCCCATTGTACTTAGGATAATATTCAAAATTCCTAACCTGGCTTAAAAGATTTGATCCCCATCTGCCACTCCAGCCTCAGTTTATACTGACACATGTCTCACCTCCAGCAACACTGGGCTTTTAGTTGCCTGACCTCTGAACCTTTATAAATGCTATTTCCCCTTTTCCCTTGCACATGTCCTTTCCTCCTTTTCATGCAGTAAATTCCTATTCACCTTCAGAGCTCAAGAGCAATCACCAATCCTCAAGATGCTCTTTTCCATTCTCTTTCACCAGATCAAATCCTCCTAGTACACAAACTAGTCCAAGCTAGCGTGCATGACCCCCATGATACAGTTCCAGGTACATGTTGATTTTTATGATTTTGTTATTATCTGTCTCCCTCATTATCATGAAATATCCATGAAGCAGAGATCATTTCTAGTTTTGCTAAGTTTTCATTTCTAGCATAATAAATGTTTCAGTCGCATCATCTTTCCTAAAGTGAAAGACAGTAGTTGGGAGTGGAGAGGGACAAGGCATTCTAGATGTGACAAAAGAAATGGCTAGCCTCCCACCACATTCATCTCTCCCTCCCAGAGCAGAAGTATTGCTGAGAAGCAATCCTTGCATCTAGATGTGGCCATCTGATCAGTGTAGAATGCAGACTGAGAATGTTATGTGCCAATTTTAGGCCAAAGCTTTTAAGAAACAGATATGCCTCTCCAGGTTCTTCATTTCCCCGCCATGTGAAGAGAACAGCAAAGCTCTAGGGTAAGGCAAAAGCATAAAATGGGGCTACTAAATGGAAAAAATAGCATGCAGATCAGAAGTACCCTAAATTCAACTACTATGTGAATAAAAACTAAATTTCTATTATATCAACCTTCTGAAGTTTGGAGGTTCATTTCTATAGCAAATAACATTATCCCAATCAATTCAGAAACCAATGTCTTACTTCACTGGCCTTAACACAGATCTAAATTTGCATTGGCTTATAGGTTGGGAGCAGGAAGCAAGGGAACAGATGTTTGAGGATTGAAACTTTAAAATCCACGTAATGCAGTAGCAAAATATTTAATTATACTGTGACCTGCAACAGCTTGGAAGATAGACCACAGAACTTTCAAGCTTGTTACTACTAGGAAAATAGCTGGAAAGGACAAGAGTAGGAGTGTGTATTGGCTTTTACTTGTATTTGGCAAGGGATTTCAAGAATGACAAGCTCAGGAAAGACTAGTTTGAGAGTAGAAACGAAACAGTACAGGAAGAGTCTAGTAACTGAGGGCTCCCAGGGTCAGGAAAAGTGAGTGCCAACTGCGTGTGGACCCCAAAGGTATAAGGTTAAGACAGAAAAAGGCTTTCAGCTTTCAACAAAGATTCATTAGACATTTTAAACAGAGAAGCTAAATCCTAAGACAAAACTCAGATTGAAGGGGTTGCTTCCAGTCTGAGTCGACTTCAAATGGCCTCAAGGCAAGTGCCATTAAAAGACAGAAGAGCCAAAGAAATATATCAGATCCTGGAATTACATTTAGAAGTGGGGGGAAAAAGCTTTGGGTGTATTTACTGACACATTAAACTGACTGGAAGCAAATGAGAAGTCTACTGTTTTTGAGGAAACTGTATTGCCTACGAAATCAAGAACTTGGCCTTTAAGAGTCTATGTCAAAACAGCTCTCAGGCGCCGAAGATTTTAACAGCAAGAAGTGGGCTGAAAAATTATACATTTCCAAGAGATCAAAATCCTCCAAACCCATTTCAGAGAGGATAACCCACTGCCACATTGGATAATAAACAGACAAGGAAAAACCAGCTATAGGGCAGAGTCAGGGCCCATGGAGAGTAAGGTCTAAGAAAGGAAATTCCTCTACCATCAGGGCAGCGGGGCACCTGCCTGATAGGTTCACAAAGCTTGCCCAGCAGGATTCATCATTGCTATAGACTAAGAACTGCTCTTCATTCTCTATTTCTCCCTTTTGTAAATAAGAACCCCCCCCACCCCAGTTATCCTGTCCCTGCTCTAACAAAACATACTAGAAATGAGGTTCAGGTAGGGTAGGAAGGTGAAGGAGGGGAGAGATAATTTGTCTTAGTTCACAGGCCACTGGATCATAAGGAATCCCATCTGGATCTGATGGACTGGCCTATCCATCACCAAAAGATCCTGAACTTCAAGCTAGATTCAAGTGGCTGCAAATAACTTCAAGTAGTTTTCCTTGAAGAGGACAAAAGTATATTCTGTGTGAGGGAAGAAAGGTATGCAGATATATTTGGTGGCTAGACGGGTAGACTGTGACAGATACGGTTTGCTGTCTACTACAATGTATGACCCCTCTGTAGTGGAAAACAGCTGCTTAACCAGGATTCTATTTGCTAGTCACCCTCCTCCCCCTGCTTCTAGATATGGCCTTGTGGCCATTTCTTGTCATGGGACTATAAGAAATAATTTAGTTCACTTCCAGGCTTTTAAGAAGCAGGTGTGCCTTCACAGATGTATTGGACTGTTAATGAGAAACAATTTCTACTGTGTTAAGACACTGAAATACCAGAGTTTGTAAGAACGTCAAGCATTACCCTAATAAATTGGGTGAGTTGAAATATAGAGCTAGAAATATGAACATGACTTGGATGAGAAGGACATTGATGATATAATGGGAACAGAGTGTGTAGGTTCAGGAGCAACAGAAGTTGCTAAATTACAGGCAGTACAGAAATCTGAGCAGAGACCTCTAAACTTGATGTGATACTCATTCACGCATTCAAACCATTTATGTGTCCACGAGGCATCATACACCTGGCTAGCCAGCAAGGACAGAATGAATAAGACATTATACTTAGTTAGCTTCATGAATCTGGAAAGACACATTAAGTCCTTATTCTGGTAAGTCAAAGAGGTACTCAGTTTAACAGGGCAATGTAAGGTATGTGAGGATATTAAAAGTGATGTAAGGATACCAGAAATCAACCATATATTCCACATGCATTTCACATTTGTGTCTAAAGCCAGTTCTACTTCCCAATTCCACTAACATGGTTTCCTATCTCTTTCAAAGAGGTGTAAGGACTCTTTAATTTTTAAAGTTCTCATAAAATTCATTTTCCCCAAATATTTTAGGAATAATGGATAAAAAAGTGAAAGCAATGTTTATTTGAATATCTAGCAGTGAAAAGACAGAGAAAGAAGAGACTGTAAAGATATAGAGGCAGATTGAAAGGTGTGTTCTTTTTCAGAGAACTTTGTATTTATAGAACAGTTGATTATAGTGCATCCAAGGTGAAGAGAGTTGAGATTGGCTAAAAGAGTAGATAATGACCAAGCAGCCAGAAATCTTAAAGAGGGAGGCAGCAGATATAATAGGTATGGAGAAGTAGGAAAAATAGGAAGTAAAGATGCTAAGTAGCCATTAACATGCAGATTAATAAAAAGGGTAGACTTTAAATAAAGAAGAAAATAAATAAATACAAACTGTGAAACAAGACTTGAAGAAAACGTACAAAGACAGGCTTGTCCCTCAAGTATTACAACTAAGGTGATTACAGTCTCCATTCTCAACAATTTTAATTTAGTAGGCTGGGAATGAATTTTTATAAAGTTCTACCTGGTGATCTGACAATCTGGTCACACGGTGCCTTGACTTGACACTTAACTGCTCCGTATTTCTTTTCCCACACTGACAGCACAGCAAAGAACTATGCTACTCAGTGTCAGCTACCACAGGATACACTGTTTTCAAGTAAATAAACTACAGTATCATAAGGAAAGCTATGTCTTTTGTTTTGTTTTGTTTTCCCACTTCTTATTAAGACGCTTTCACTTAGGGACAGAAAAGACAAACTCTGGGGCAGTCTCAAAATGTATAGTGGATAATTTTATGGTACCCAAAATAAATTTAGATGATATACAAGATTATTTTACATGGCACATGGACATACACTAGAAACATTGAATCACAAAGGAAAACATGTATTTTTTTCAATTTTCTTTCAATCAGAAATCCTCAGCTGTCTATTGGTACGTCTCCTACACCCGTCTGTCACTGCTTATCTCATTTTAACAAATGGAGACCATGCCTCAGAGTCTTTGGGAAACAACAGTCATCTAGTCAGAATTTAGTAACATTGCTTTGTTTTTGCTGTATTTTTAGGCTATCATCCATTTAAAGCATAAGATACTGATTTTTCATTTACACTGGTGAAATTTTTAAAAGGTGAACTTCTTTAGATAGCATAAATTACCTGCAGTTATTACAAAAATTATGAGGATGCTCTATGAATGACTGAAATTTAGAAATACTACTGTGTGAGATATCACTCAAAGTAACAACCAATTTCTATCTCTCTCTCATACACACATACACATATACATACACAAACACATTCAGTAAGTAATTAATTCAAATGAACAATCAAAAGCCACAGAATACTTGTAAGAAGACTTTCAATGAAAAGTCTATTCTACCAGTTGACAACGGAGACAAAATAATGACATTCCATAATATGACAATTATTGTTTGTACATTTTCTTGACTAAATGAATATGATAATCCCTGACCATATGTATAAGAAATGTACTTGTGCTCTTATCTGAAAGCTAGGATCATTACTGTTCTGTAATTTATACTACATACCTTATAATCCTTGGGTCGGTAGCAGCCAAGATGAGAATGATCTGAAAAAGGATTACAAAAGAATTAAACTATAAATATTTCCCATCAAAAAGAAGAAAATTTGGTTTCATCTTTGATTTTTGCTATCACTCTGTTTCTTATAATTCATACAGCAGTTTTCAGAAATATCTTAAAATCCTTCAACAATGTTACAAAGATGATGAGCAAGGCAAAATCTACATCTGTTTGCTCTGCCAGCCACCTTGAAGCCTGTGGAGGCCTGCAGGGAACAGGAATTAAAACGACGAATATGTCTGGAAGGCTGTGGTTCAAGGCCATTTTTGATGGCTATAAGAAGGGTCTCTGGAACCAGGTCTCTTAAAATTGAAGGTGTTTATGCTCGAGATGAAGATGAATTCTACTTAGGCAAGAGATGTGCTTATGTGTACAAAGCAAAGAACAACACAGTAACTCCTGGTGGAAAATTGGACAAAACCAGAGTAATCTGGGGAAAGATAACTCACGCTCACAGTGGCATGGTTTGTGCCAAATTCTGAAGCAACCTTCCTAAGGTCATTGGACACAGAATCCACGTGATGCTGTACCACTCAAAGATTTAAACTTACCGAAGAGTAAATAAATAAATATTCCCTTGAATTTTTATTAAATGGCTTACAAGTCTCTGCCCTAAATTCAGTTGCTAAGTGCTTAAATGATGGTGGTTATCAGGCATTTAGAGTACAAGGAAGCCCAGAGATGGCAGTCACCGAGATTTTGGACAATAGGGTTTTGATGAGGATAGGATATAAGTATCTTAATATAACAGGGGAGGTTACTAGTAAGCTTTGGTTGGAGACACTGGAAAGGAGTATCTTGGAAGGCTTATGGTATTGGAGCACTTGAACCTAGCCTCTGAAAAGTTTTTGGACAAATGGAGACACCTGGCATATTCCAGAAAAGACAGGAGTCAGAATTTTAAGCCAGCACAGATATACACCATGAAACTTACCTAGATTTCCATAGCAAATGGATCTATAACTCTTCCCTGTATTTCAGCTTTGGTACTGTGGTTTATTAAATGTACTGGGCAACTGCCTCCCTCATTAAATTGAATGAAACTTAAAAAAAAAATCTTTATCAGTTCTTCAGTAATTAAGTGATTTCACAAATACTATTTTCATTAGAGTAGAAGATCTCTGAATACAGACCAAAATAATTTTGAGTTGATAAACCAGTTTGTCTACATGAAATGGATAATTTTAGTTGATAAACTAGTTTATGATGAAATGTAATCTGAATATATAGATTTGATAGAAATTGCCAAACCACATGTGTTCCTATTCTTGGAGGCCATGCTTGAATCAAGTGAGTGTAGTGGAAACAGGACCAGCTTTAGAGGGCAGGAGCACACTGTAGTAAAAGACTGTTGACAAATAGATCTGCATTGCATTCAGGCCCCAGGAGTTTCCATCTGGCCTTGGGCACATTACCTAACCTTTTTAAGTCTCAGATTCCTCAACTATCTGATGTACCTCTTTCCTAATATTGCTTTAAAGATTACATTAGATATTACATATATGGCAATAAAATAAATGCTAACTATATTACTAACACCATCATCAACCTCATTACTATCGAATTCTAAGTCAAGCAAGGCCAGGTTCAACTTCTACCACTTATCAGACATATTATTTTGGTCAAGTTATATAATTAATCTGTGTTTCACTCCTCATTTTAAGAGTATAAAGATAATGCTTACCTTACCTCAGAGAGTCATAGTGGTGATTAAATCATACTGTTTATGAAAGTACCTAGTTCAGTATAACAGTGGATTATAAACTATTCTAAATCTTTCCCTAAAATAAAGACCTCTATACTGCAGATGCAGATTTTGGGTTTTACTCATTACTTAAAGGAGTCAACTTTGAAGCATTCTAACCTCTGTTACAGTAACAGACAAGAAAATCAGAACCATAATTTGCAATTCTATTTCCTTACTAATACATTCCAGTCAAAAACAGAATTTCTAATATTCTATATTTTACCTTCCCAAATTACCTTGTACAGAAATATACTGCCTATATATTAGAGACCCAGATAGTCTATATTAGCCAATTAGCTCTCTTTTATAGTACAAGATGTTGTTTCTTCTCTGAGTGTCCTGAACCATTATAAATGGTAGCTGAAACATGAATGTCTTCCACACAGGCCAACTTCACCATTTATTTCAGTAAGATTCAACTTACTTCAAGTGCTTTTCAAAATTCAAAATAAAACTAAATCCCAGCCCACCTTCTCCTCTGTATAGTCTAATGTACAACATGGCCACAAATAGCACAAGAAATTAAAAAATGATAAGGACATACTGAGTCTAATTCTCCAAACATGCTAACTTTGAAAATTATGATAATTTCTACATTCTTTCTGGCAGCTAATGTAATATTAAAACACTGGTATGTCTTCTGCTTTCTACAAACCATTTATAAATGTACCCTAATTCAGACAGATTTATAATTTTCTTTCATTTTTACGAATTAAGCTGTTACTTTGATCTGAGGTTTCCTAATGTTCACATTTACCCACACTTAACGGCAATTAGGCACTAACTATATTCTAAATGCAAGAGATAAAGGAGATAAAAGTCATGGCCCATGGTTGTGAAGTACTTATAATTTACTGTAGTTGAGTTATACCAAGTTGAAGGACAGCAGCATAAAATAATAGGCTAAATAAGAATGGTACAGGCAGTATGTAGAATGGTACACACAATTAATGTTACTAAAAACTCAGAGCGGGGTGCAGGTATTAAAAAAAAACAAAAAACACAGAGATCAATCTCTCAAAGTTGAAGGCAATCAGGCAAAACTTCCTAAAGGAGGAGAAAGTTGAGCTGGGCCTTAATGAATGGGTCACACTTAAGTATGAAGAAAAAGAAAGAACTAATTTAGATTGTGTGTGTGTGTGTGTGTGTGTGTGTGTGTACATGATCTCAAACAACTTACTTTACCTTTTTAAACCTCAGATTTCTTCATCTATAAAATGGGGATAAATGACAGTATCTAAATTCTTGAGATTACTGTAATTAACCAATCAAATATAAGTGCTTAGTATAGCAGCTAGCAGAAAACATACAACAAGTATTAGCTATTATTTGATTCTTCAATAACCTCATGAAATCAGTGTTATGAACTTAATATTTGTGTCTTCCCAAAATTCATGTTAAAGCTCTACCCCTCAAGGTGACGGTGTTTGGAAATGAGGCCCTTAGGTGGTAACTGGGGCTGGATGAGGCCATGAGGGCGGGGCCTCACAATGGAAAGAACGCCCTTATAAGAAGAGACATGGGAGAGCTCCCATGTGAGCTATGGAGTGCCCAATTGCTCACTCACGCGCTCTCTCTCTCTTCTCCAATCCCTTCTCCACGCACACAGGAAGAAGAGGTCATGTCACCGTACAGTGAAATGGCAGTTGCCTACAAACCAAGAGAAGAGATTCCAGAATGAAACCCACCTTACCCGCACCTTGATCCTGGACTTCCCAGCTTCCAGAACTGTGAGAAAATAAATGTCTTTTGTTTAAGCCCCCAGTCGATGGTGTTTTGCTATGGCAGCCCAAGCAGACTGATACAATGCATAAGACTATTGCTTCTACTTTACATTTCAGGAAGCTGACTTCCTATACAGCTCAACGAGTCATGGAACTGAGGTTTTTGATTAGTTCAGCGCTACTTCTGCTAATATAAGGACAGTAGAAGACGTCCTTATAATAAAGCAAAAGCACACAGAGAATAAAAGTGTCTTTATTGTCTCAAAAATGGCATCAGATTATGGCTTTGTTAACCAAATGGATATGATATATACAATGTAATTAATCAAATACCGAGTAGTGACAGTACACATTAAAAACAAAATGTGACCATCAGTCATCAGAACATTTCCTTAGCAACCATCTAATTCAGAAATTAAGATCTACTTTGTACGTAAGTCACCATTCACACTGGGAGAGGTCTGATAACTTAAAGCCTCTGCATCCTTCCTCTCTTTCCATAGCTGACCCTCACCCAACAGGCTCATATGTATCAGCCCTAAAAGGACCAATCCTGACTAAGTAAGAAGGACTAAAGGAGCTTTCATCTAAATCTCATCATCTATTTATCAACTTATTTTTTCTTCAAAGTAACACTCGAGCCCCCATCCTGGCAATTAGAACCAATGCATAGTCCCTTTGAGTCAATCCCTATCTTGGCAACCTCCATAGAACCCTACAGTGAAGGGTACACATCATCCTTTTACAAAGCTTAAAGGAATCCCACTCTGGTAGTGAAGTGCTACCATCACCACAGAACTTCCCGATGCTCAATGAGTGTGCCCTGTTCCAGCTTTCAGAGGGCATCTGCCACTGGAGACCTTTATCAGCACTTAAGCCCACGGCTATCCCAGGGCCCACGTAACATTCCAGGGTTGGCCTCTGCTCTCCTGTGAACCTTCACAGAGCACACAGCCAATGCTTTTGCCATATGTTAATCCCTGTAACTAGAAGTAAAGCTAGGATTTCCAGCTTTATAAAATAAAAACAGAGTTTAGTATCTCTCAGGAGGTCCAACCTTCTAAAAAGGAAAGACGCATAGCAAAATGTTTTCTGTCTCCTGCTCACTTGTGATATAGTCACCTGAAACTGTTTACTCCAGTGTCTAATATTTTTATCTTATTTCCATGGCTATCAAAGTCTCAGTAGCAACATCTCAGCCTTTCCCCCTCACATTTTTTTCTTTTCTAAAATTTAGTAAACTGTAAGTTCCCTGCTTACCAGTGACTGAAATAGTGATAATCATTAAAAAAGATATAAAAAATGGCTAAAAATCACATGAATAAACATGCAATGCCATTAGTCATGTATAAATTGAAATCACAATGAGATAGGACTGCATAGAATGATTATAATTAAAAAGGCAATAACAAGTGTTGACAGGGATGTGGAGAAACTGCAGTCTTGTATACTGCTGGTGGGAATGTAAAATGGTACAGACACACTGGAAAACATTTGGCAATTTCTTAAAAGGTTAAACTTACAATATTAACTGGCAATTCTAAGTATCCACTGAGGAGAAATGAAAGAATTTATGTATGCAAATACTTCGATATAAAACCATTCACAGTAGCACTATTGATAATAGCCAAAATCAAAAACAGTACAAGGGATCAGGATGGGAGTGTAGATTTACTGCAAATGAGTATAATAAAATTCTTTGGGATGATGGAAATCTTCTAAAAATTGGTATTAGTGATTTTACAACTGCAAATTTATTAAAAATTAGTTAACTGTATACTTAAAATGGGAATTTTATGATATATAAACTATACCTCAATAAAGCTGTTAAAAATGTTTT
This sequence comes from Camelus ferus, assembly GCF_009834535.1. Lineage (NCBI taxonomy): Eukaryota > Metazoa > Chordata > Mammalia > Artiodactyla > Camelidae > Camelus > Camelus ferus. The sequence continues at coordinate 34,697,321 of NC_045708.1, forward strand.
ATAAAGAATAGAAAAATAAAGAAACTGAAAAAAAGGAGTTCCTAAAAATGAAACTGTTCAGCTGCCAAACAGAACTGTTCAGCTTGTCTTCTACAAGACAAGAAGGCTCACATTTAAATGAAAGCTGAAACAGACATTTTACTGATAAGTATATACATGGTGACTACATGCATTTTATTCAGAAAAGATTAAAATATTACCATTTATTGCTATGTACTCAAGATATGGCCTATTAGGATTTGGGATGTTATTTCCAATTTATTTTACATAAAAAGCAATAACCATCCAACAAAGGGATTAGTGGAAGCTCATAAAAGATTACAGTCTAATGTAGAATTAAAACTCATGACAGAATCTTCAAACCAAGAGAACAAGAGATGTTTCCTCCAACGGGGAGACAGCCTAACATCTTTCCTAAATCCTAAGCAAGTAAAAAAAGAGCCAGGATGACACCCTTGATTTCCTCTTCAAACATATAAGTGATTGGGTAAAACCTCCAAATATTCTTGAGGTATTATAAGAGGTACTGAGTTTCTTCAAAAGGAATGCACAAATTACAATTAGAATTATATACCGTGGAAATTCCAGATAGAGAAAATTAGAACATATTTTAAAAAATACCCTCTGCATGCAGGTAGGAAAAGTAGTAGAAGGGTGGTAGAAAAGAACAGAACTTGCAGTTAGAAGGCCCAGATTCCAGACTGTGCAGGGGTGTCCTGTAGCTCTCCAACACGTCACAAGAGCTCTCCAAGCCCGGCACCTTTCCTCTAATCCCATCATGAGGCCCCACCCATAGACTCACCTAAAGCCAATTCCCTCCCAGAGGTAAACACCCATCTCCAACACCATCACTGGGAGTTTAGAGCTTCAACATGTAAACTGTAAGGGACACGTTAAGTCCACAGCAACGTCCTTGTCAAGAAAAGTTTATACCAGACACACACACAGACACGGAGTCAGGGAGAAGAAAGAGATCGAGGGAGAGGGAAAAGCAAATATTAATATTTGTGGATTCTAAGTGAAAGGTACAGGGAAATTCTTTGTATTATCTATACTTTCTGTAAGTCTGAAATTCTATCAAAATAAAAAGTTAAAAGAGTAAAAGCACCTCATTATTGACCTCTCTGATTGTACCTCTACATAGGCAGCCAACTACTTTAATTATAAGTTACTAGAAACTGTAATAGTTCTAATAGCAAATATATAATAACTGTCAAGGGAAATCAGACATTTAAGTGCATTCCAAAGACATCTTCCAAAGAAATGTCTATATTGAAGTTATTTTCGATTTTCTTGTTCTTAAGGCTTATTTATTCCACATCTATAAATTTCCTCCAAGAAGGGAAGCAGTATAACATCTGTTCCTAACTTCATATAGCCTGCTATTCTGAGCATAAAAGACTTATTGATTACCCCATCTATCTCCCTGTTAGTATAAGTGGGCACAAACCCTTCATGTTCTCAGAGAAGAATGTTCCATTTCCAATTAAAAAAAAGGGATTATACACTAGAGTTTAGAAAAAGAAAGAGACAGAGCTCACTATATGCTGATCACATTTTTTCACTCTCTCATCTTTCTATGCCTTTTCTCAGTTTGTAGTAAGTTAACTTAAAGGCTGCTGGTGAATGCTTGGTGAACTGACCAGCCAATGTCTGGTATTCAGATATTAACGCTTAAATATCCCTAATGATAAGATACTATTTAATCTTCTTCATAAAAATCATCTTCATATTGAACTTAAGAAACAACTTATCTAATCACCAGCACCAAGTCTAAAAATGAAAAAAAAATCTTATAAACCAAGCCTAAAGGATGTTATCTTTTTAGAAACATAAATAAGCATTATGACAGATGGTATTTATTAAGTGTCCAGTGTGCTGGGGCATTTTACATGGTAATATTTGCCATGTTGTCTTCATTCTTCAATAAATAAACTGATTATCAAAGAAGTTAAAACGACATGTTCAAGAATGCCCAGGTTATAAATAAGTGGCAGAGTGAGTATCCAAATATATGTGTAAATGTATGTCCAAAACCCATAACCTTGAACTTTTTTTACAATGATGTTTCCCAAAGCCTGTTCCACAAACTGGGTAATACATGTTAAGGTGAGAAAAGGGTTTTATAGTCAAATATAAATTTAGAAGTTGTTGAGCAAAGCAAAATCAAGGTTTTTTTTTTTTTATCAAAGGTATCATATTCTTTAATATGCTAATATGTGTTTTGAATCTCAAAGAGGGAGATGGGTTACAGCAGCACAGAAATTCCATATGTTTAGAGAGCACCCACAAGGTGTATCACAAGCTGCAACAAGTGGCATTACGCCACATTCCCCAATAATACAGCAGAGATTCTGTTTTGTTAATTGACGCCAAGATAAAGACCTAATGATAGCCAAGACAACTAAAACACTGAAGAGAGATGACTTGTAGCTTACCATTGTGCAGCCTGGACCATCCATCTCTTTCACAGTCTCTGCCAGATGATCCAAATAAAGCATCAGCCCTGGGACTTGGGGGATCGACCTAGAATAAGGAATATTTGAATGTGAAAAAGAACTTAAATGCTTTTTTTCAGTCTCATGGCACCAGAAAATCAACTAAAGTACATAGACCACATTATCACCAGGTTAACATGATAGTGCCTACACGGCTCAGGCACGTTCCAAAATCAGAGTTTAATCGAGTATTAATAAAACTAAGACTAAACTCCAGAAAAATTTAATTATACATCTGAGTCTACTTTAAAATGAACAGATTTACAGTTGAAATGTCCATTATCTATTACCTAGTTTGCTTTCCATTACTAAGTTAAAAAGAGAGAAATCTTACTTTACCACTTTTAAAAAACAAGTTTAGCCATTTACTGCTTATCTCCTTACCTTACAGATTTTGAACTTAAACAGTGTTTTACTCAGCTGTGTTCAGAGGCCAGCATCCTGAGCCTAATAATGAGTCATTCATGTTTTCTTATTAAAAAAGTCAGTGATATAAATCTGTATGTAACAGCTCTATTTATCAAAGTAAAAGACTACATAAAAAGACAATGTCAAGAGAATAAAAAGGCAGCCTATGGAACAGGAGAAAATATTTGCAAATCATTATATGAAAAGGTATTAATATTTGACCATAGTAAAAAACTTCTAAAATTCAACTAAAAAACTTAAAAAGACATTTCTCCAAAAGATATACAAATGACCAATAAGCATATGAAAAAATGTTCAACATCACTAATCACTAGAGAAATGAAAATCAAAACACTCCTTTACCCCTATCAGGATGGGCATTACCAAGAAACAGAAAATAACAAGTGTTCGGCAAGGACGTGGAGGGACTGAACCACTTGTATAACTCTCACTGGGAATGAAAATTGGTGAAGTCACTATGGAAAACAGCATGGGAGTTCTACAAAAAATTCAAAGTAGGCCTGTCATATGATCCAGCAATTCCACTTCTGCATATATACCTCCTGAAAATTGAAAGCAGGGACCTGAACTGATATTTTTTATACCATGTTCACAACAGTATTATTCACAATAGCCAAAAGGTAGAAGTAATCCTCATGTTCATCAACAGATCAGTGGATAAACAAAATATGGTATATATGTATAAAAGAATATTATCCAGCTGTAATAAGGAAGAAAATTCTGACACATGCTATAACATGGATGAACCTTGATGACTTTACGCTAGGTGAAATGAGCAATTCACAAATGGACAAATACTGTTTATTTTGTGTACCCTAAACCGTCAGATTCATAGAGACAAACATGTACAATGTTGTTTGCCAGGGGGAATGGGAATGCCAAAAGAAAGAATGGGGAGTTATTGTTTAATGGGTACAGAGTTTCAGCTTAGCAAGATGAAAAAACTTCCGGAGACAGATGGTGGTGATGATTCCACAACAATGTGAGTGTACTTACTTAATGAGTACACTTAAGGTACATTTTAAAATGGCTAAAATAGTAAGCTTTATATTGTGTATATTTTACCATGATTTTTAAAAATTTAAATTAAAAAAATGGGGAAAGACAGCCACGGAGTAAGAAAAAATATTTGCAAATCATATACTTGATAAGGATCTCGAATCCTACATATATAAAGAAAATTTACACTTGACTTCAACAAGAAGGCAAATGACACAACTAATAATGGGCAAAGGATTTGAATAGACATTTCTCCAAAGAAGGTGCCATACAAATGGCTAACAAGCACATGAAAAGATGCTCAGCATCCTTAGTCATTAGGGAAATGTAAATCAAAACCATGAGAGACCACTCCACACCCCCCAGGATGGCTATAATAAAAATAAAATAAAACAGAAAAAAGCAAATGTTAGTGAGAATGTGGACAAGTTGGAGCCATCAAACATTGCTGGTGGGAACCTAAAATGGAGCAAATATTGTGGAAAACAGTCTGGCAATTCCTCAATAAGTCAAACACAAAATTATCATATGATCCAGCAATTCTACTCCCAAGTACTAAAGCAGTTAGGAATTAAAATACGTATTCAAACAAAAATTTGTGTATGAATGTTCACAGAAGCACTACTCACATAACCAAAAGGTGAAAAAACCCAAATGGCTATCAACAGTTGATGGGTAAACAAAATGCCCATTGGATTATTTAATCATAAGAAGAATCAAGTACTGATACATGCTACAACATGGAAGAAACTCAAAAGCCCTGTGCTAAATGAAAAGAGACACAAAATGCCTGAAATTCTTTGATTTCATTTATATGAAATGGCAGAATAGGAAAATCCATGAAGACAGAAAGTAGATTAGTGGTTGCCAGGGTCTGGGGAAAGAAATGGGAAGTGAATGCTTAATGAGAACAAGGTTTCTGTTCAGGGTGATGAAAAAGTTCTGAAACTAGACAGTAGTGACAGTTTTACAATATAAATGTACTTAATGTCACCAAATGATATACTTTAAAATGGTTGAAATGGTAAATTTTATGTTATGAGTATTTTACCACAATAGAAAAAAAAATCCTACTCTGCGTAAATGAAAAGAAGAATGCAGTCTAACCCCTGCAGGGTGGTTGCGCCAGTTTGTTTAGGAGCCTACTAGTTAGTTTCTTAAAACTGCTCCTTATTCTTTAAGATTACTTTTTATACAGTGTTTGTAAATCTAGAATATCTTTCCTAAAAGTGTTAAATTTTGCATATGCATATATCAAATTGAAATTTTGTTTGGTTACCAATTCTGTTAAGTGCTTTTAGAATCACGAACGGCTATGGAGGGAAAGGGAGGAAAGGCAGCTCCATGTTCACAAACACAATTAGAAAAATCTAGTCCTATACAATAATGTAAGCATTTTCTAACTACAGGCTTAGACGTATGTATTGCTTTTTGCTCATTGGAAAGCTGAAAGGGAAATCATTTAAACAAAAATGTCAAGGTTTATACAAAGCAGCATTAAAATTATTCTATTTTGAATACTGACATGAAAATAATAATATAACAAACATTTTAAGAACAGTTATTTCCCTAAATAATTTTTTATGTGGCTAACCCTCAATATATTCCCTGTTATCTTTGTACATAGGTTTTTAAATTAAAATGCTAATATTCCTTCAGATTAGAATTTAGCATGTCCTCTCTTTTCAATTTAATTTGCAATCGTGGGCAAACAAAATTAAAGGCATTCTGAAACTGCCATTAAACAAGCAACTAAATGTATCTGGATATTGTTCAAACAACAAAAAAAGTGAGCAGAAACTGTAAACAAGTTCTATAGAAATAAGACAAGTGTAATCACAATAATCTCAATAAAATATTACCATTTTCAAGTATCCATTATATTTTAAATTCTTTTTACAATTAAAAAATCTAATACTTTAGACTAAAATAATAAAGGATCCATAGTCAAAATACGAATATGGAATGAAATATTGCTTAAGGCACATCTAAATTTTTTAAAAAAGGTATCATTAAGAAAATCAGAACTTTTAGGTGGTGTACATTCAAAAAGCTATTAGACCTTAAAGGAGTATGTTTACATCTTTGCATTTGTATTTACATTTTACATTTTAGAATTTGGAAAAAAATGCATTAGAGACATCAAAGTCAGAAACAGTTTTACAGGTATCTCAAAAAGTTGTTTTGCTTCTATGGGCAGTTAAATCTTTAAGTTTATTATTATTATATAGAGAACTTTTTATTAATTTGTAAATTTTGTTTAAAAATACTTTTAAGGTAAATTTTTATAAAAATTCAAGAAACTAAGATTTTGATTAATTATTCTGATTATATATTACATATAATATTCTGATCATAGACCCTTAAAATTAGCCAGTCTATTTGACTATCATATGGACACAAGCTCTAAGCTTAAATCATATCAAAAGCAGTCTTCTGTATAGAAAGACTGGAACTATGTTACCCTTAAGTTAACTCTTCACTTTCAAAGACATTCCCATCCCCATCAAATGATTTGCTTTAAAGGTCCATTATATAAGGCTTACACAAGGGATATAATTTTAAGGGAAACTTACTTTTCCATTACAATTTTTTAAAAGGCTGTTGGGGGGGGGTCTTCCTTTTCATAAAGAAAATTTGATCCTCTTTTAAAACCCTACTCTGCCATTTTAGTATGATGTCAATTACACCTCAGTTCAATCTGTAAAGTTATTATGCTGTCCACTGTACAAGAAGGAAGGAAATGGGTACTTAGAGGATTTAACATGACATTCATAATGGAACTTGATCTCTGTCAGGTTTAAAGGCTGCAAAAGAATGTTCTTTATTAAGTTAATTTTCCATTTTAGACTGCTAGACCAACAGATGGTTCAGGAAAGGAAATTATTAATATAAGCTAGAAGTTGAAAGAAGTTTGAGAATAATATTTTAGTGGAAGAACAGATTAGATCAGTTTCAAATGGAAATTCTTCAAAGAACACATACATGTCTAATCACAAATGGAGGTTTATCCGTTTCTTTTTTGAATTCATAGGGTCCGAGATTTAAATGGGCCAGCCGCCGCCGCGTGTCTTCAGATAGCTCACACATTCGTCTTTTTGTGTAGGGAGATGGAGAGTGTGATTTTGAAGAAATTGTAGGCTGTTCGTAATTTTTTGCATTTATGCAGTATTTATTTCTCTCAGGTGACTTGGATTTCTTCTTTTGTGATCTTGACGTTCTGCTTTGCAGTCTGCCGTGTGATTTTTCAACTGGAGCCGTATGGTAAATAAATTTATCCTAAACATAAAAAATAAAAACTAGTTTGATCAGGAGAAGATATATTTTATATATATTATGTCCCTTGGATTATATATATATATATATATATATATAAAACTACAGGTAAAAAAAACTTTAAAAAGTAATTAAGTAATTTAAGGTACAGATAATCTATCAAAGCCAATGAGAGAGTCTCTCTTATCTGTGCAGATCTTGGGGGAAGTTAAATCCATGTTCTCCTAAATAACTCTGTCTAATAGTTAATAAAGTATACTATACCACACTCCTTAAGTATAACAAGTACTTTATAAAAGTTAAAGCCCAATATTTAATCATTTGGAAAATTAAGAAAAATTATTTTTCAGTGTACTAAAAAACTAATGGAAACATTGGCTTATCATTTATAATTATGTATAATTATTGGATATATAATTTAAGAGGATTTGTTTAGCAATATTACAAACACACATCAAATTAGTTCATTATAAAATCTTTATGGTGAAAATTATTAAAATAAGTTTCATTCATAGAACTATGATTACATTCATTTGTACAATGTTGAAAATCTGAAGAAAAACTTTATGCATATTTTCATAAAATAAATTATTTGAATTATACTAGTGATTAGGATTTTAAGATCTTTTCCAAACTAAAAGTTTACAATTCAATGACAGATAACTGTAACATCTTAATTCTATACTTCAATGAAAAGTAAAAAAGTATAAAAGACATATTGCAAACTTTAATGACTAGTACTCTATCTTCTAGTAAAACTGGCTAACAGTCTAAAATTTTTAATACAAATGTGGTATCTCTAAAATTCTTGTGTTATTAGGATAATATTATTATTTAAATAGTCTCTGCCTTATAAATGCGTTAGAAGTTGGATTAGAAGTAAATGAGACCTCTTCACACAGTACCTAGAACTATAAGATTTCCAATGTTAGAGGAAATAGGAAAATTGGAAAGCAAGACAACATATTTTCCTAATTAGAAAATAAATCTGTGAGTTTCATACAGACCAGCAGCATCAGATTATTTCATCATCTTTCTTTCCTCTATGGCTCTTATTATGCTCCTGGACCTTCTCCCACCTTGTTCAATGACTTCAACAAGGAACTCAGAATTTTTCATCCCACTTCATCCATCTCTATGACATCACAATGACTCACAGAGCAGCAATGTCAGTACATGAAAAAAACCTTTGAGGTTTAATAAAATGTCCAAGCAATCAATCTTTCCAAGACCTTAGACGTAGACTTTCAATTTCTCAGTTTAATTGCGTTTTTCAACTTCATCTTAGATTTCATCATTCTACAGATCCAAGCTAAACTCTGAAAACGCCTTGCTGACCAAACCGTTCTTTTCCTCAACCTACCTCTTTTATTTTCACTGAATCTGTTACCTGCCCTCCTCACCTCCTCAATCCTTAATCTCTTTCTCCCAGATATTCATACATTTTTAATATCTCTTACTTTCAGACCCAGATGAGCCCATAATCATCTATTTCAGCAATGCTATAAAGTTCCTTCTCAGCTGTTTGTACCAAACTCATATACAAAAACACCTCTGTTTATACCAAACCTAAAGTAACTCCGTCATTTCTTCCTTACAGTTTCTGAATTCTGAATACTAGAGGAAGTAAGAAACTGTGCTGTATCTACCACAGATACATACTTTCTAACCTAATCAATCCTTAATCCACCCTATTAATGCCCAATAAAATGTAAAATAGTGGCTGTTCTATACTATTTTATACAAAATAGCTCCCTCTATTGGCCAACAGAACAATAACACTTGACAAAAGGAGACTTGAAAAGTGCTCTTTGTCTTTTATGCCTGAAAATAGTCTTCCTGCTGCCATGTGAATGAGCTGAAATCTGTCTGCTAGATGATACGAGTCTTCTCCAGCTCAAGTCAAGCCAAATACCAGAAAGGTAGAGTCCCTCTCAGGCCAAAAAGTCATCCACTGCCAGACATGTGAGTGAAGCCTTCCTGTATCATTCAGCCCTAGCCTGGCCAGTCCAGACCAAAATAATCACCCAGCCAATACACAAAACTGTGAGAAACACTTTGTTTTAAGTTACTAAGTTAGTGTGGCTTGTTACGCAGCAAAAGCTACCTGACACAGATTAACAAACATATTAATAAAGTTAGTAGTAATATTGAACTATTTGACAATAAATTCTACTTTGCAGTAGGTAAAAAAGAATAAGCAGAAAACTAGATTTATTCCAGAAAATCCCAATAACATGCTTAATTTGTTCAGTCCATTCAATTGGTGACAAAACATTAACTGTGACAAAAATTTTGAAAATAATGTGCTGGGAGGAATAAAGGTCATTATAAATATTTATAAACCTAAATAATTTTATGAAGTTTATTTCACTCACTCCTCTCTTAAAAACCAAATTGGTTTGTCTTATTCTTACATTGTATTTGAATCTGAAAATGCAGTTTTATAGCCATTAAAATTCTAATTGTAACTAATATTCATTTGGGAAAAAAAACAGATTTATCAAATTCTCAAGTAAGATCAAATAAGCTTAAAATTCTGGCTGTTATCACTCAGAATTTTAATGATGTAAAGGTGTATACTCTGCTGTGCCTACCATACAATGCTTTCTATCTTATATTTCATCTATGTCTTCTGTATCTCCCCCAGTTATCTTAATTAAAGAAATAATAACCTTAGTAACAGCCACAAAATGCGTGATCTACATGTTATGTGCCAGGCACGTTTGCATATATTCTCTAATTTAACCCTTAAATCAGTCTTGTGAAGAACTTGAACCCAAATCTGATTGATTCTCAAGCATATTTTCTTAAACAGTGACACCAAAGGCTACACTCTTACATCTCTGTTCAGTAAAGGACTAATGACAAACATTGAAATAGCAGGTTGAAAAAAGAGACTTGCCAAAACTTTACAGAGGAAAATGCTAGTCTGGTGAAACTCCTAGTCGGGTAACAGTTCTACGTTTCGCATGGAAGCTTCCACCAAGCTGTACACTTAGAACGTGTGCACTCTGTGTGCCTGCTACATTCCTGACCAAAAGACCTTTCTACCCACCCACTAGAAGGGCATACCCTAGTGTGGAGAGGAAACTTTGTGAGTCCGGGGAAGCACTTCCGACGATTTACAAATGTGCACAGTGCACGTCCCCAAACAAGTCAGTAACACGGCTCTGCGTCTGGCAAGCACGGGCCATTAGATCTCTAACAGTGTGTTTCAGCTTGCATTTAAAAGATAAATAACTAGGTCAAACTCTGGCATATCAAATATCTCGCTAAACAAAGTAAGAATGATCCCATTGATAATTTTATAACCATAATTACCTTTCTTAGCTTGTCACAGTTATCACCCTGAGCAAATGTAATCTAAAACTGATAATGCCAAAAATTAACATCCTCCTTTTCACACCATTGGTCCAGTCCGGCCCTGTTTGGGCCCTCCAGGCTTTATATATTACTGGCTCTTCATCACAGGCTGGCCTTTGCTACCTGGTCATAATGCAGCCACATATGTATGAGGGATGCAAAGACATTATTAGATAAACTGTGGACACGGCAAGCTGATCCTGGTGGCTCAGTAAGAAGTTAGACCAGAATGGAATATTAGATCCAGATATCTCAGTTCACTAAAGGTAGTTTTTACAAACACAGAAGGTACTTAGGCTCAAGTGTCCAAGCTTCTCTTCATCTGATAGCGTTAGTATGGCCACCAAACTAGGCAATAGTCCCTTAAGGACACAGACTGACACAAGAAGCTATACTCACTAAACACCAATATCCCAGCCTGAGACCCTCTGGTCACATTTGCTAAAAAGGTATCCTTTAAACTTTTTGCAGTAATCTGTAACTTCTGTAAGATTTATAGAAGCCTCCAATCTAGTTTTCCATGGGATTTCTCAATTCCAACATCTTTCTGGCAGCCTGATTTCTTTGCATTAAAAAAAAAGAAAAAAAAAAAGCCCATGAAGTAAAAAAAAAAGAAAAAGAAAAAGAAAAAGAAAAAGCGTATTGTCTACCACATGTTAAACAAGCTTTTCACTGTCACATTTATTAACATGCAACCAAACTGCTGAATGTCTTTGATAACTGTTTTACTTAAACTCAAGACTGACCTAAAAAAAGTGAAAAGAGCGGTAGCCAAAATAAAAAAATAATGCTTGCCAAATGCCAAAAATATGAACAAATAAATTAAACCATTAAAACATTTTAAATAAATGATTTTAACCTGAGTGCGGCACTTCCTTGAACTTATCAGACATTCAGTAATCACTGAGGTTGTAGAAAATTCCAGCTTTGGAGCAATTCCCTGAGGAGTAAAGAGAGGGTGTTATTAGACATTTTACTTTTTAAAAAGATAATTATTAGGGATGAAAATATGGCACAGTAACAGGCATCTATCAAGGTTCAGCTGCTTTATTTGATAGTTTGAACTTCTTATTAAGGATAAAGACAACATAGTGATGCTAAATGTTATCAAGACAGAGTTTCATTGCTGATGATTCACTTACAAGTGTTGCTTTTATGGAAAAATTAATATTTTTTTCATTTTTCATGTATTTCCCTGTCAAATTTTTTAAAGATTTTTAAACTAGGATGTAATATTAAAGTCTTATATATATGAAAATACTTAATGGATTTCAGCTCTTTTTATTTTTACAAATTTAAGACATATTTAACCATACACTCAAGAAATAATCTTCATACTCTCCATGTGTTAAAAATCACAGTATGTAGTTCTTGAAAACAGAAGTAAGTCTCCAGCAACTCCTCCAACATTTTTTCCCATAATGTAGCTTACATTCAGATCTATGTGGCTTCTACTTCTTGCAACACTTCAATCATCAGCTTAAACACCATTTTGAGAAAAGTGGAGACAAAGAATAAAATTCAAAGGAGCAGTCACAAAGCACCTGAGAAAATATTTGGGAGCACACAAATTACATGTTCACCAAAACATTAAAACATACAGTACTGTCTGTGCCCAGGGCAGCTTCATTCTAATATAGTGGAAGTCAGACATCTATCCTCTACAGACCCAGCCTTTGACCTATTAACTTTAAAGCTGCACACATTACACACTCCAGGAAAGGGAAATCTGCCTTTCCTATGAATTAACTGGATGATTGTTTTCCTGCAAATACACTTTTATTAATGATGTCCACTATGCTTATTTGTTAGTTAACCATTGCTATGGAGCACATTACTTTGCAGTTTAAAAGCTCGGTAAATACTATCCCACAAAGTTTCTAAGGGTCAGGAATCTGGCAGAGGCTGAACTAGGTGGTTCTGTCCCGAAATCTCTCATGAGGTTGCAGTCAAGATGCCGCATGGGCTGCAGCTGTCTGAAGACCTGACTGAAGGCGGAGGATCTGTTTCCTGAGATGGTTCATTCACACAGCTCTTGGCTGGAGCCCTCAGTTCTTTTCTAGCTTTTAGCAAGAGGACTCAGCTCCTCATCACATAAACCTCTCCCTAGGACTGCTTGAGTGTCCTCAGGACATGGTAACTAGTTCTCCCAAAGCAAAGCAAAGAGGAAGATGCAATCCTTTTTATGACTTAGTCTCAGAAGTCTAACCCTGTGCTTCTGTCACATCGTTCTATTCAGTAGAGTCTGTAAGGACAGCCCACATTCTAGGACAAAGGAGTTAGGCTACCATTTTAGCAGAGGAGCATCAAATATTTTGTGGACTTGTTTTTACACCACCTCAGTTCACTCTCTAACCACAAATTACTTACATTCTTCTCACGTGTAAACTAAACTTATGCCTTACCAAAAAAAAAAAAAAAAAAAAAAAAAGAGGGTAACGGATAATGAAAAGGAAAAGTCTCATTCTTTTACAACTTCAGTTTGAAATCTAGGAAGCTGGCATCTAAATCAAATCATTATTCAACCTTCTCAAGTATGGAGTATGGTCCTTTCAGTAGGTCCTAGAATACAGTCCCTCACAATGAGACCTATGAACTAAGGCAACAAGTTTTGTGCCCCTCACACATTCAAGGTACACACGTGCAGCAGGCACAGGACAACTGCTACAGACATTCCTGTTCAAAAGGGGAGAATATGTGAGGCAAACAGGGATCACTGGTCCACACCAGTTCTGATACCAGTCAGGAAAATGTTAGCGGTTCCTCACTTAGACTTTAGTTTAGTCCTAGTCCTGCTCAGAAATAACTATCCATGGTTATTTCCATCCACACTCTGGGCTCTTGTTTCCATCCTTTGAATGATCATTTCTTGGCAATGAGAGGTAGGCAGTGTTCTGAGCTTGGGTCCTGTCAACAGAATCTGGGAGGTCCAAAAGCCTTTTCATTTTGTAAGGTTGCTCTCCGTTTCAGGCCAAGCTGGTGGTGCTTTTGCCAATATAATGCTCTTAAATTTTTTTCTGGTTCTCATGTGAATCTTATTGGAGTTCACTTCATTAGACAAAGGTCTCACTCATCTCTACAGGGGTTCTGCTCAGACTGCTGAGGGATAATGCCCTTAAGCATCTTCAAGAATCTATGTTTAATTAAATTATTCTCTGAGGCAATATCTTCGATCTTTCTGAGATTTTTAATAAAGAATTTTACAGTCACACCCATGGTTTCACCATAAGACCACTATTTCCTGAAAGCACACTGGAATGACTTTTCCTCATAAGGCATTCCTTAATTTCGGCATTATCAGCCATTGGAGAGGACTGAGAATCCTCCAAAACAGTAAGTTCCAACTCCTTTTTGTATAATTAGCAGCCTTCCCTTTTGCTTCTCTCTCTCCTCTCATATTTTGCTATAAGCAGCAAGAAGAAACCAGACAGCCCCTCTAACACTCTGTCTGAAAGTCTCCTTACAAAGACCATGCATTTCATCAGGTATTTTTCTATTACCCACATTACTATTAAACTTTACACCATTTTTCTCCTAATTTCCAATGACATTTACCTCACTTTCCTGCAAACACTCATCTGACAGTTTCTTCAAGGCTCTTCAAGCTTTCACAAACATTCCAGCAAAGCTGTTCCAGCTTCTGCCCTCTCCGGAGAGTTGCTTGAGTGTCCTCACACATGGCAGGTGGCTTCCCCCAGAGTTAGTGATACAAGAGTGAGAACAAGGAGGAAGCCACGTGCATTTAATGACCTGATGTCAACTCTGATACTGTCACTTCACTATATTCTATCTGTTGGAGTCACTAAGTAGAGTCCATACTTAAGAGGAACAGATTAGCGCTGCCTTTGGGAGAGAGGAGTGTCAAAGCATTTGTGGACATATTTTATAACTACCCCAGCCTAGACTGCAACTTCTCACTTTACCCCTCCCCATATATTGCTGTTCACATAGTAAATACTCAGTGTTTTAGCCATTATTTTTACTGATCTTTCAAAACCAGTATGTATCAGTCGGGGTTCCAGGGAAACAGAACGAATAGGATATATATAGAGAGACATCTATTTTAAGGAATTGGTACATGTGAGAGTGGCAAGTCCAAAATCCACAGAAAAAGCTGGCAGGCTGGAAACCTGAGCAAAGTTGATAGTGTAGTCTTGAATGTGAAATCTGTAAGCAAGCCAGCAGGCTGGAAACTCAGGGTTTCTATACCACATTCTTAAGGAGGAATTCCTCATTCTTTGGGAAACTTCAGTTTTTGCTCTGCAGGTCTCCAATTAATTGGATGAGGTCCACCTACATTGTCAGGGGTACTCTCTTACATGTAAAGTCAACTGATTGTAAATATTAATCACATCTACAAAATACCTTCACAGTAACATCCAGACTTGTGTTTGACCAAACAACTGGGCACAATAACCTAACCAAGTCGACACATAAATCTAACCATCACATATCTCAAATGTCAGTTTCCTCTATAAAGTCTACAATAAGATGTAATTCATCCATTCAATTCAATCAAAAGACATTTAAGTACCTATTCCATGTAAAGAACTGTGCTAAGGGTTAAAATCAAAGATAAGAACGATTTTGACTGATTGTTTTTGTGGGTTTTTTTAATTGAGGTATAGTCAGTTTACAATGTTGTGTCAATTTGACTGATTCTGTTTTTATAGAGTTAACAGTCTAGAGATATTACCATCGCCAACATCACCAGCACCTTGTCATGATCTCCACAGCCATCATCGTATCACTAACACTTACTGAGTGTTCTCTACATGCCAGGTACTACGATAACCTTTTACAAGCTTTCATTAATCCACCCAACAACACGTTAACTCCATGTTACAGGGGATTGCTCAGATTTACTTAGGTAGACTGTGACAGTGTCAGGATTTAACCTCAGATGTGATCTGAATCCTTGCCACAGAGATGGGTTCAAGAAGATAGCCCAAAAAAAGGAGTTTGAAATTTGCACTGCTTGTGGGGGTGATGGAAGTGTTAGGTATCTTGATTGTAGCAATGGTTTAATAGGTGTATATATCTATCAGAATTCATCAAATTATACATCTGAAATATGTGTAGTTTACTATCAAATTTCATCAACTTGTATATCTGAAATACATGTAGCTTACTGTACAGAAATTATACCACAATAAAGTTGTTTAAAAAAAAAGAAGAAGAAGACAGTCTAAGACTCAGATAGATTTCTTAGATGTCTTTGCAGAATCACCAGAATACTGAGGAAGGGTGCACTGTTGCCTACCCGGGCAACACATTACTTATTGGAGTGTGTTGTCCAGTCACATTTAAATACAATAACTGAGATGATTGAATTTACATCTGCTATTTTGCTGTTCAATATACATATATGTGCATGTCTTTTTATCCTTCTGTTCTTTCTAACGGTCTCTTCTGAGTATGCATAGCTTAGTGGTCAGTGAACCTTTATTGATTATCTGTGTGTGGGCTGGGGAATGCACTCAAAGACACAGCAGGTCTTTGTCTCCCTTGGCTTTCACTTTCTGTTGGACTCCCAGTGTCTGCAGTGAACATGCACAGTTTAAGTCAGTCAGAGATGGACAGAAAGCTTATCTCAGCTCTTTTACTGCTCCCTTACTTCCAGGATCCCCCTGTCAACTTTCTGGCAGGTGTGCTGCCCACTCCCTTTGGAACTGCAAACTGCAATCGACCTCGCAACGCTGTAGGGTTTCCTCATACGCTTCTAACTGAATCCACCACATTTGGCTGGCAAAGCCGCAATATTTGCCCCTATGATCGTGACACCAATTCCAACATGTGGGTTTTCCAACACCACCAAGCAAGTCTCTGCAACACCATTTGGGTGTCCTGCAATTTAACTCAGTTCTGACACTTCCTGGAGATAGTGTCAGATACCAGGTTAAGGACTCAGTCCCTTGCGATTGCTCCCATCTGACTTCAGATGCTAATCGCAAGTCTGGGCTGTTACCCACATGCTACCAATGGGTGGTTCCCACGACCCCCTCCTTGGGTTTGATTAATTTGCCAGAGCTGCTCATAAAACTCAGAAAAACTGTATTTTCTGTTTACTAGTTTATATAAAAGGATATGATAAAGGATATAGATGAACATCCAGAGAGAAGAGGTGTACAGGGCGAGATATATGGGAAGGGGGAGGAGCTTCTGTGTCATCACCAGGGGAACTGTTCTCCCAGTGCTTCCGTGTGTTCACCAATGTGGAAGCTCTGACCCCGTCCTTTGGGGTTTTACAGAGACTTCACTAAACAGCATGGTTGATTAGATCACTGGCTGTTGGTGACTGAACTCAATCTCCAGCCCCTCTCCTTTCCAGAGGTCAGGGGTCGGGTAGAAAGTCCCAACCCTCTAATCACATGGTTGGTTCCCCTGGCAACCAGCCCCATCCTTAGGCTCCCAAGGAGCTTTCCAAGAGTCGCTTCCTTAACATAACAAAAGGCATGCTCTCCTCACTTAGGAAATTACAAGGGTTTTCTGAGCTCTGTGCCAGGAACGGGGTGGGGGGGAGATCAAATGTTTCTTGTTAGAAATCACAATATCACTGCTCAAAATTGATTCTGACCTCTCTGGTAGCAAAGCTGCTGATTTTTGCACCCTGTCCCAGGCTTGGTGAAGCCACACAGGGTATGGGAGATGTCCTAGGCAAAAAGATCAACTACTTCTGTCATTTCTACACAACGTTTTAGCAGTTATTCAAGCGTAGATATGTCTTAATTTGTCTTGTCTTAATTGCCAATCAGTTTCTGAGCTCTGAAACTGCTGTTTGTGACAGTTCTGTCCGGTTTTGTACTTACTTGTGTGGAGAGAGTAATTGCCAACCTATTCACACCACCACCACCGGAAGGCTCACTTTTTCCATTGTTTTAAAAAAAAAAAAGACAAAAGGCTCAAAATGGAGTAGCTTATGCTAAGCCCCACGTCACCAGATTTAAACTAATTACAGTTGTGGCTCTCCCAGAAATGGACTCTTAAACCAGTCAGTCAGGAATAGCCTGATCAGCATCCACTAGATAACCTACCTGATAGACCCCTTCTGTCCCCTAAAGGAAAATCACCTTGCAGTAACCAGCACACTTTTTGGCCTACTATAATTTCCCGGTTCCAGCTTCCTTCTGGATATAAAAGTTTTTCATTTTGTACAGCTCCTTGGAGCTTCTTTCTATCTGCTAGGTTAATCAAATTGATTTTTGCTCAAACTCTTAAATTTTTTAATATGCCTCAATTTATCTTTTAACAATATATATAGATTTTTTTGCCTTAGTAATCCAACATCTTCTGAATATGTATAAAAGTAACCCAAATTAAATAAAGAAAAATAACCTGCTAATGGTCCATTTTCTTATGTTTATATTGCCAATTTGGTATAATATAGCATTTTAAATTACTTTAAAAAGACCATTAATTTTAAAATTGAATTTTTTTTCATTGCAGGTTTCTAGAAAGTTTCTGAAACACTCTTTGAAGACTTTTATAGTATAGAATGGGGCTAATGGACACTGAAAATTCCCAAAGGAGGTATATTTTAATAGATTTGCTAGTCAACTTTCATACTTTCAGCAAGCTGAAATTTGCTATTTCCTAGGATAGAGTATATCATAAACCTAGACCTACAGGAGCAATTACTTAATTCACCACATTGGCTCATATATCACCCCACTTTCCTTACTCAGACTACTTTAACACTTTACAAAGTTAGTAAAAAAATATTTGTCCAAGTAATTTCAACCTAGACAACTTTAACTTTTTTCTTCTTTGCAACAGCTGGGGCTTTACTCAGTCTCTCTAAGTGGAAGGCATTTTCAGAAATAAAAATATCATTAAAGCCTCCAATGAAAATTGAAGAAGTTGTAGGAAAAGATGAGAGTCAGCTATCACTTAATGCAGCTCTCACTTTTAAGTGTATGATTACATATTTCCATTACACAAACATATAATAATTAATCTATCCATATTCCAACTTACGGACAGTTCAGTAATTTTCATTTTTCATTATTATGAACAGTGCTACAAATGAACATTCCTAAGAAGGCTCTCAGTATACCAGATAGAATATATATACCTAGAAAGTCATAGGCTATGAGAATCTTTGCCTTTACTGGATAATTTTGAATTGTGCTTATTCCAATTTATGTGGCATAACAGTATATGGAAGTTTCCACTTTTTCACACTTTTGATATTTGTCAGATGTATTAAACTTTACCAATCTTATGGCTATAAAAATGAAATCACATGACTGTTTCATTTTGAATTTTCCTAAATGCTAATGGGCTTGTGCACCATTTCAAATGTTTATTGGTCATTCTTTTGAGAGAAAGGTAAAGAGAACAGAGACAAAAAGACAGGCAGGGGCAGTGGGGAGGGGAGAAAAGGGAGAGGAGGAGAGGAGAAAAATCTGAAGAATATAAGGCAAAATAATATTTGTTAATTTTGGAGGGTAGATGCATGCATTTTGGTAAATTATTTTCATTTAGATTTCAGTATGTTTAAAATAACATCATAAATTCGTAAAATAAGTATGTTTTAAACCAAATTAAATTTTGAATTAGTTCTTCACATTTCAGGTGTTGACGGCTATGTGGCCGTTTCTGACAATGATCCTGCATCACAAATTGATTCAGAAATTAGTGAGCGCTTACTCGAAGGCCAGAAATCCTCCTCATGGTAACCTGGCGGTTTGAATCATGGTGTCCAGAAATTTGATTTGGACCCGGGAACATGAAATCTCGTGTATTCTCATCATACGTAGACAGTGTTTCACCCACTACAAGAAAGATATCCTATGATCAAATTATAACAAAATATGCTATTTAGAAACAAAATCATCAAGTATAAATACATAATGCCTGATGTCTTACTGAAATACCTGCTTCAGGGTCATTTTTTTTTTCTATGAAAGGAAAATTAAAATAAAGTTATGTTAAATGAATTAACACATTTCCTTATTCAGAAGTGTAGTGTATACTACTAATCCCCCTCCTTTTGTAGAAAAGGGACATTCATGTAAATTTTGTAACTATGAGTTCCTAGGAAAAAAAAAGTCCTTTTAAACATAGCAAGCTGAAATTTTCTATTTCCTAGGATAGAGTATATCATAAACCTAGACCTTTACACATCTAAAACTTAATTACTATTTCCACAAATTCTTTCCTATCATCCATTCTTTTCTACCCGCTATTATATTAGGTTACATGTTGAAAAAAAATGTAGACATTTGCTGCAGTCCGTGGTTACCTGAATTAGGTATATATGTAATATTCAAAAATTCTAGATTACTAGCTTTCAACAAAATATAGCTCTCCATTTCTCACATAAAATAAGGATTTAAGATAGATTTCTTCTATAATCATAGAAATCAATAATTGAAATAAAACTATCCTTCAGATTTTAACTCTACCTACCCTGGGATTTGTACTGTCTATTAAAAAGGTAAGGTTTTTATCCCCTCCATTCCCAAAAATAGACAATACACAAAAACAAAGATATAAGATAAACTTCTATCAACAAAAGTTTATAGTTTTAGAAAAATCACAAAAACTTAAAAGTAAATTTTTATGAATGTCTTAAAATATGCTAAGATGATATCAGGTCATTTTCAACTTGCAATTATTAGTGTTTATTCAATTTTAGAACTATGTGTTCAAATATCATTTATGTCAATCTTTCTGTATATATTATTTTGGTCTACTGACATTTTGCACATAGTAGACCAATGCTAGAAATTCAACATTGCTCTTAATTTGGGAAAAAGGGGAAAAGATGAGATTTTTTCATTGAAATGGGTTTACATGTCAATTACCTTATCAAACTACAATACAATACCTGGTGGAACAAGCTGAATCAACTCAAACAATGCTGTATCATCTGAAAGTTTAAAGAAAAACTTCCTTAAATAAACAAATTGATAATAAACAAAAGCTAATTACTTACCATAAAAGTATCTAAAAGCCAAAGTAATTGCTGGGTAGACTACAAATATGTTCATATCTTAGTACACTGCTTATATTTTTTGGTTGCTATGTATCTTATGGATTTATTAATCTATAGTAGAAATTAATCTCTTTAGGGTTTTTTTCTGATTTTTTAAAGCCTTAATTTTTTAGAACAGTTTTATTTACATTTACAACAAAACTGAGAGGGAGGTACAGAGATTTCCCATATCCCTACCCCATATATGCATAGCCCCCCACCCCATTATCAACATCACTCTTAGGAATGGTACTTTTTTTTTTTTTTTTATCGAGGATGAACCTAAAGTGACACATCATAATTGTCCAAAGTCCAGAGTTTACCTTAGGGGTCATTCTTGGTGATGAACATTCTGTAAGTTTAGACAAAAGTATAATGACATTATCCAACAGTATAATATCATACAGAGAATTTTCACTGCCCTATTCCTCTGTTCTTTGATGATTTTATCTTTCTCCTCCCCTATAACTCCACTACCACAAACACTGATATTTTTATTGTCTCCATAGTTTTATCTTTTTCAGAATGTCACATACTTGTAATTATACAGCCTTTTCAGGTTGGCTTCTTTCACTTAGTAATATGCATTTAAGTTTCCTCCCTGTGTTTTCATGGCTTGACGGCTCATTTCTTTTTAGCGTTGAATGATATTCCATTGTATAACCACATTTTATTTATCCATTTACCTACTGAAAGACATCTCAGTTGCTTCCAAGTTTTGGCAATTATGAGTAAAGCTACTATAAACATCCATGTGCGAGTTTTTGTGTAGACATAAATTTTCAACTCTGTGTAAATACCAAGGAGCACTATTGCTGGCTCATATGGTAAGAGTATGTTTAGTTTTGGAAGAAACTGCCAAACTGTCTTCCAGAGTGGCTGTGCCATTTTGCATTCCC
The DNA here is from genome assembly GCF_009834535.1 of Camelus ferus. Taxonomy (NCBI): domain Eukaryota; kingdom Metazoa; phylum Chordata; class Mammalia; order Artiodactyla; family Camelidae; genus Camelus; species Camelus ferus. The sequence goes on from NC_045708.1 coordinate 34,718,770, forward strand.
ACCAGTAATAAATAAGATTTCCTGTTGCTCCATCCTTACCACCACTTGGTTTTGTTAGTGTTTCAGACTTTGGCAATCCTAGCTAAGTACACGTATCTCATTGTTTTAATTTGCAATTACCTAATGACATATGATGTGGAGCATCTTTTCATATACTTATTTGCCATCTGTGTATCTTCTTTGGTGAGGTGTCTGTTACAGTCTTCGGCCTATTTTTTAATTGTGTTGTTTGTTTTCTTCTTGTTGGATTTTAAGAGTTCTTCATGTATCTTGGATATATCAATTGCAAATTTTTTTCCCCAGTCTGTGGCTGGTCTTCTAATTCTCTTGATTTTGTCTTTCCCAGAGTAGTTTTTCATTTAAATGCAGTCCAGATTATCAATTATTTCTTTCACAGTTTCTTTCAAAGACAACACTATGGTGTCTTGGATGTTGTATCTAAAAAGGTATCACCATACCCAAAGTCATCTAGATTTTCTCCAATGATATCTTCTAGGAGTTTTATAGATTTGTATTTTCCAATTAAGTTTATGATCCATTGTGAGCTAATTTTTGTGAAGGAAATATGGTCTGTATCTAGATTCGTATTTTTTTGCATGTGGATGTCCAGCTGTCCTAGCACCATATGCTGAAGAAACTATCTCTGCTCCATTGTATTGCCTTTGCTCCTTTCTCAAAGATCAGTTGATTTAGTTCTATATACTTTCATCAGTCGTGTAGGTTTGTGTATACACCACCACAGCCAAGATACAGAATAGCTCCATCACCACATGATCTCTTATGTTGCCCTTTTGTAACCACATCTACCTCCCTCCCCAACCCATCCCTAACCTCTGATAACCACTAATCTGTTTGCCATTTCTATAATTATATCATGCAGATATCTTTAGAAATAGTCTAAGTGGTCCCATTAAAAGACAGATTGGATTTAAAAAAACTTCCTCCAAATACCACTCATGAGACACACGTGTAAAATATAAGAATATAGAAAAATAGAAAAAAAATATAGACAAATATAGAATATGTAACAACTGAAAGAAAGCTGACTTGGGTATACCATAAAAGAGAAAGTAATCATTTATAACAAAACAACAGAATAATGAAAGGTTTGATTCACCAGTTGATAAATGCCTGGCAAGACTGGTCAAGAGAAAAGATGAAGACACAAATTATTAATGTCAGGAATGAAAGGGGAGAGACAGATATTTTTAAATCCTAAGACTTTATGAGTAATTTCATGCTACAAATGTATTGAATGTTATCTGAATCACATTTCAAACAAAAAATAGGACAATTGGGGAAATGTGAACTGAGTGGATATTTGATGATATTAAAAAATTGTTAATTTTTAAGTGTTCTTTTATTGTACATATCCGTATCAAGAAATAAAAGGATATATATCTGAGATTTACTTCAAAACAATCTGATATAAGAAAAAAATCAAATTCTTACCAAAAAAAATTTAAAATTCACACAGAGAAAAAACTGAATAGCTCTGTGTATGTGTATATATACGTATATATGCGTGGATGCACATAAAAACATATACAATCTGTTATTTAAAACCTTAGAACAAAGAAAACACTAAGGCAGATGACTTCTCTAGTGAATTTTTTCAAACTTTTAAGGAAGAAAATAATGCTGACTATGTACACTCTTTTGAGGACCAGTAAAAAAAAGAACACTTCTCAACCTACTTCATGAGCCCAGCAAAACCCTGTTACCAAAACCTGACAAGAACCTTACAAGAAAGGAAAATGACAGGCAATCTATTTCATAAACATAAATGCAAAAATACTACACGAAATATATTATATAGTCAAATTCATCAATATATAAATGCGATTTAGTATTCAAAACTAAAGCAACATAATTTACCACCTGAACAGAATAAAGAAGAAAAAGAGTTTCATAAAAGTTAATAATCATTCATGATTTCTTTAAAATCTTAGCAAACTAGAAATAGAAAAGAACTTCCTCAATCTGATAAAAGCTATCTACCAAAAACCTAAAGCAAACATCATACCAAGTGATGAAATGTTGACGCTTTCAGTCTGAGATCAGAAATGAGGCATTCACCTCATTCACTGCTGCCACTACTACCATTCACTTCAACATTTTACTGGAAATCTAATCCAGTGAAGGAAAGCAATAAAAAGAAATAAAAGGTATGACAGTAACAAAAGAGGAACTACATTCTCATCATTTGCAGACAATGTGATTGTGTACCTAAACAGTCCAAAGGAATCTAAAGACATTTTTTAAATTAATGCATACAGTGAGGTTGCTGGAAATAAGGTCAATATGCTGAATAACATATTGTTAATATATGAGCAACAGTTATAAGTGACATAATCTTGTTTAAAAGTGTGAAATACAGAGGGAGAGTATAGCTCAAGTGGAAGAGTGCTTGCTTAGTATTCATGAGGTCCTGGGTTCAATAGCCAGTGCCTCCTCTAAAAATAAATTAACCTAAGTATCTCCCTTCCCCACCTAAAATATAAAATAAATACAACGTAAAATTAGAAAATTATTTTTTATAAGTGTGAAATAGCTAGAAAAATAATAATTAAAAATATTTAAGACTGCTACATAGAAGAGAAAAATTAAGAGAGGAATATACTTGCTTGAGACATCAACCAATCATAATGTATGACCTTATCTTTATCCCAGTTCAAACAAAAGACTTATTTTTTTAAATTATAAGACAGTTGAGGAAATGTGAATTGAATATATACTTAATAGTAAGAAACTATTCATTTTGCGGGCATGATATGGTATTGTTCCTTTATTTTAGATATTGATACCTAATAGATAAAAGCATATGACGTCAGAGATTTTCTTCAAAATAATCTGGAAAAGGATGATGAAGTAGGGAGATATAGTTAAAAAAAATTAGCCATGAATTGATAATTATTGAACTGAGTGATGAGTATGAGGGCAGGGGGTCATTATTCTCTTTTAGTGTCCACTTTTATATATTTATGAAATTTTCTCTTAAAAAGCTTCCTGTTTTTGATTAGAGAAATTGTGTGTGTGCTCTAACAGCATCACTGTGGGAGCGCCCACTACACTGTTAAAGTTCTCTTCTGCTCCCCCAAAGAAACAAATAAATAAATAAAACGTTTTAAGAAATTAAAACCAAAAACGTTTCATAAAGAAATGTAAAAGGCTAAAAATAAAGCCAAGGAAAGAAACAGCAATTTTACAATTGAAACAAAAAAACCCCACCCTAGTCAGAATCATTTTGGAAGGGGCCAAACACTCAAGCAGAACATAGTCAATAAAATGTCCATCAAAATATTATTAGTATTGCCAAGTATTATTTCTGTGAACAATTTATAGTGAAAAAAGAAAAATAAAGACAGCTGTCAACAAACTGTATTTTCAAATATAATTATTTTTCATTCCAATAAGTTTGCTAAAGGTATCAATGGTCTCAGAAGTATCAATAATCTCAGGAGGAGTATAAAGTTTAAAAACAAAGGGTTTAAATAGAAAATAAATTTAAAATTTGTATCCATACACTATATACCTTCTGAATCTATCACTGACACAATGACTCACTGCCACACAAAGTGAAGTCAGGAAATAAATAATATAGGTCAAATTGTTATTGAAACCCCTCAGGTGTAAAGAAATGACCTGAAAAGTAACTGCTTGGGTTTGTTTAGTTTATATTTTAATAATAAGAACATAGATGAACTTCTAAAGAGAAAAACTATTTCCTAATTTCTATAAACTATGTTCTATTCCTTCATATTTAAAAAATAAATATTTTGGCAAAAATACTTCAGAAAGAAAGACCTTAAATTACTAAAGGATAAATTTTAGAGAACTAATGTTCCTGGAAACCAAATAGTAAGTTCATGTAAATAAATTACATCTACTGGAACACATAGTATAATTAATCCCATTTTATAGTTGCCCATAACCTTGTAACAAATACTGACAATTTCCTTCCTTCCTTCGTAAAAATTCCCATTTTCACATGTACTTCTAGTGTGAGTTACAAAGTAAATGCACTACAATACTCCAGAATTCTTAGTCACATAGAGCAAATCAAAAGCTACCATATGCACCTTGAGAGAGAGAGTCAGAATGCCTTTAACCTTCTGCACCAGCAAGAGTAACTGCTATAACAGTTTCCCCTGAAAGCCTACTTACTCGCCCTAACTACAAAGGTAAATTGGTTGGAATGCATTTGCCATCATGGATTTAAAATGTGAATCCTGAGTCCTACAAGCTCTCCTAAGGATTGAGGCAGGGAATCTCTCATTCACAGACTCTGAGGGACTTATTCTCAGCCTTCAAATCTTCACCTGAAAGCATTTGAAATACCCCAGACAGTAGGTAACCGCTAACTCCCAGAAGGTGAAAAGCAGCGGCTCTAATGAAACTGCTCTTTTAACCTACAGGTGAGAGAAAACAGGAAGGGACACCTAGTGATCCACGACAATATAAACACAGGTCACATCTTCGCTTTATCCAAATGTCAAAGGGAATGAAGCCAGAGCAGCTATTATTATATTATAAATTCTCAAATACAAAATAAATTTCTTAAAGGATTATAACACTACAAACAGGGTATCTCTCAATAGGATAGTTTCAACACTCATAAAAACAAACAATGAGAGGCCGTTATATGACGCATTTATACTTTACTTAACTCCTTGGATATCAAACACCTAGTATGTGCCACATATTGTCAATGTGCACTAGAGATACAGCAGTGAACAAAAAAGGAAAAGTCAATGCTCTTATGAGACCATCATTCTAATGAGAGAGAAAATAAAAAATAAGGAATATATCAGTGCTAGGAACAAAAGCAGGAGGTACATTCATCCCTATTCACCCTTAACAGTGCAGCACGCTTTTCACACCTGCCGTCCTGGTGGAAATACTAAAAATACACTTTTACTCTCAAAGTATCCTGGTAGAGAAGATAATGATAACTAAAGATAATGGAATAGAGAGAGATTGATATATTCATCAAAAGTGGGTGCTATACTTTAGTGAGAAAAGATCTCTTAGTTTGATAAATTTGAGCAGTGACTGGAGAGAAGTGAGGAAGCAAGCAGTATAAACATCTGTAGGGAGAGGTTTTCAGGTGGTGTATTTGTGGCAGTATGTAGCTGACCACTGAGCAATGTGGGGTTAGGAGCGCAAATCCTCCCTGCAGTCCAACAGCCATATACAGCTTCTAGTCGGCCCTCCACATCCACAGTTCCTCCATGTTAGTGGTTTCTCCACACCTGCAGCTCCTCCGGATCTGCAGTTCAGCACCCACAGATTCAACTGACCACAGATCGTGTGGTTCTGGAAAAAAAGCCCGCATGTAAGTGGACCTGCCCAGCTCAAACCTATGTTGTTCAAGGGTCAACTGTACTGTGTGTGTGTGTGTGTGTGTGTGTGTGTGGTGTGTGTGTGTGTGTGTGTGTGTATGTGTGTGGCTTTAATGCCAGTGGCACTTAATATCACTTTATATTTATATTTATATATCATAAATACATATTTCCCAAGAGGGTTAGGTGATTCTGGGCCTCCAGAGTTTCCTTAGAGGTGCAGACGTGGTATGAAGGGGGATGAATAATAACAGACATAATAACAGCACACCACTAACAAAGATAAACAAAGGACATTGTAAGTGTTTACTGAGTGTCAAGGACTGTTCTAAGCACTTTATCTGAGGTTACTCAAGTATCTGACCATTTTATTAGACTGTTCAATTAAGGGGGTCCTTGGATCTCCTTGAGCATTTGGACCATGCTCAACTAGACAGCCATCCACCAAAAAAAAAAAAAAATAATAGAGAGAGAATGAGAATTTTACCTCTCACCATACACAAAAATTAACTTAAAATGGATCATAGGCCTAAATGTAAGGGATAAAACTATAAAATGCATAGAAGAAAAGATAAGAGAAAACTTTTGTAATCTTTGGTAAAGCGAAGATTTCACCAAAAACATGATCCATAAAAGAAAAAAATTTATAACTCAGACTTCATAACGTTTGTTCTTTAGAAGACACCATTTAAAGAATGAAAAAACAAGTCATAGAATAGGAGAAAATGTTTACGAATCGCATTTCTGATAAAGGACTTACATATAGAATATTTTTAAAAGAAAAAAATTTACAACTCAATAAGACAAATAACCAATTCCAAAATGAACAAAATATTTGAATAAGCATTTTGCAAGAAAAGATATATGAATAGCTAATCTGCACATGGAAAGATGCTCAACACTATTAGTCAGTATTAAAATGCAAATTAAAAATACAATGAGATACCACCACATACCCAACAAAATGGCTATATACCCCCCCCAAAAATGACAATATCAAGTCCTGGGGATGATGTGGAAAGTCTTCATATGTTGCCGGTGGGAATGTACAATGGTACAGTAACTTTAGAAAACAAGTTGACAGTTTCTTAAGAAGTTAAACTTAGCATACAACCCAGCATATATCCATATAGTCCCAGCAACATTGTCCATAATACCCAAAACCTAGAAACAATCCAAATGCCCATCAGATGGTAAATGGAAGGGAGAAAAAAAGCTCCATACCATAGAATATTTTTCATCAATAAAAAGGAATAAACTGCTAATACACAGAAAAACATGGATAAACCTCAAAAACATTATTTTAACAAATTGACAGCACTAGGGAAAAAAAGTGAGGGACACTATTACAGAAAAAAAAAAAAAAACTTAAGAGCTAAATGGCCATATGCAATGTGTGAGCCACACCTTGATGGGATCCTGATTTTAACAAACCAGCTGTATAAAGACATTTTGATGAAACAGGAGAAATCTGCATAATGACTAAGTATTTGATGTTATTAAGGAATTATTATTAATTTTGTTAGGTATGATACCACTGTGGTGGTTATACTTCTTTTTAAAAAGTCAGTCAGAGGTCATGCCAGAATATTTGCAACGAAATAATGTACGTACAGAATTTGTTTTTAAATATTCCAACATTGTTTTAAGTGGGAGGGTGAACATGTGAACAATTGGCAAAATGTCAAAAACTGTTGAGGCTGATAGGTATATGGGACTTCACCGTTCCATCTTTTCCACTTTTAGTGTGTTTTTAATTTTTCATATTAATAAGATTAGGAGACCACAAAAATTACAAAACTGAGAGGGGGAAAAAAAAGTAAAAGAAAAAAGGGCCCAAAGCTCACAAGAGAGGTCAGGGATAAAGACTGGTGTGTAAGTCATCAGAAGATAGGTAATACACGAAACCAAGTCTTTGACGAGTATCGTATAAGGAGAGAGGAGAAGCTAAGTAAAAAGTAATCAGAGAAGTGAAGCCAGAGGGAAACCAATATTTAAAGACAGGGCAGAGAAAGATGAATTTGAGAAAGATACCAAAAAGTGGAATGTCAATGAGGTGGGAAGAGATCTAAGAGAAAAACTGAATCAGGGAAATCACAGCAAGAAAGATTCCAAATAATATTTACAACCAAGTACTCTTCTTAGAGCCTCTAAATTTTAAATCAAACAGAAAAAATATATTTTTTTAACAGAAGAATTTCAAAATGATGAGAGAAATAATTATCTTCATATTTTCTAAGATACCCAATTTCCCAGATACTGAACAAGATGTTCAAGAAAATTAAAAGCGATTTACCCATTAGCACCAAACTGGCACCTAGCTAGATGGCCACAGTGGAAAATAGAATACCAAGTGCTAGAAGGTCTATTTAAAAAAAAACAAAGAAGATATTGATACTGGCCATAAAGAATTCTCTGGAGATGAGTCACTAAACTATCAGCTCCCTCAGGGTAAGCCAATGAGCCAGCCCTGTTTCTACCTATATGCCTAGATTCCAGCATGCGGCCAGGTTCCATGTTTTTACACTGCTAGAGTCCCAGTGGTGTGAGAGGGCAGGGACAGGTGTGGAAGGGACAGCTGACACTGATGATGCCCAGTACCAGCGTTCTGAGCCACAGTCATACATTAGACCAATCTGGTAATCCCCAACCCCTTTCTAATTACAAGGATGAGTAACAGAGCTCTTCATTTCATACCCAGAGCTTGAATAACTTACTCTCAAGTGTATATACCTTTGCACTGCTGCTCTCACAAGTAGTTGGATCTTTTTGTAGTTGATTCCTAGTATTTCGAAGAACTTACTGTTAACCACAGCCTTGAAATATGTCACTTTCAAATGATTTATTAACATATTTGAATATAATGCAAAATGCAAAAGTATATATATTTTAAGCTACTATTACTTCAATCTTCTATTACTTACTGTCTTGATTTGTAACACAATGAGGTTAAAGGCACACTTTTGTTCGCAGGGCAAAGTCCCATCTAACATGAATCTCAATCCTTACATCATTAATAGTCCATATTATCTTAATCAATAAAATGTTCAAATAAGTCTTTTTGTAGTTCACAGATCAAACATAGAAAAAAGAAAAGTTCCTTGTCTCTCTGTGGCACATGTATTTTTTATTTCCAGGTATATTCCAAAATTCTAAAAAGTATAAAAAAAAAAGTCTCACCGCGAGGTTACTGAAATTCTTATTAGAACTTTTTTGACTTTTATCTAACTCAGGATTAAAGAGCATAAATCTACAATCTCTTAGAATCAAGAATTAAAAGTTAAAAACTTACATTCAAGCTGTGCAACCACATCTCCAGGGTCTACTGCTTCAGGGAACACCTACAGCGAGAGAAGGCAGAGGGAAGCAGGGCAGAGAAGAGGAAGCAAAAGGGTACATATGAAAGTCTTTGTGTTTTCCTTCCCCTTCCCAAAAGATTCCTCTCCCAACCAAAGAAACTTTATACATTATTGAGAACAGTCACTTCCTCTCTGCTTCCCATGATCACTATGGAAGATTTTACAAACAAACAAACATTAAACTGGTTCTGCCTCCCTCTCCAATTTCATCTGCTAGAACTCTTCTCTCTTTTGTCACCATGACTATACTGGCCTTCTTGGTGTTCCTCCAGTTCATCAAGCTTGTTCCCAAGACACCTTTATATCTGCTGTTCCTCTGCTTAGAATGCTTTTCCCCGAGACCTTCAAATAACTGATACTGTCTCATAATTCAGGCTCAGCTTCACTGTTACTGCCTTCTCTGACCTTCCTTTAAAAGAGACAATCCCCCTCACCCCTCTGTCCCCTTACTCTCCCTTTACTTTCATCATGATACTTACTATCTAAAATTACTTGCATTTACTTGATTATTGTCTGTTTCTCCCATTGCAATGTAAGCTCCAAGCGGGGAGACCGTTTGTCTTGTTTACCCAGTGCCTAGAACAGTGCAGAGAACTGAGCAGGCACTCAGTAATTACTTGTGGAGAAAAGGAAGAAAAAAAAAAAAGGAAAGAAGGAAGGAGGAAGGGAAGAAGGGAAGAAAGGAAGGAAGGAGGGAAGTAGACAAGGAAAGGAGGAAAGAAAAAAGTGAGAAATACAATTGGTAATAATTAACCAAAAGCATCAGGTTTAGGGGGGGAAAAAAGAAAAGAGACATATAGAAAGAAGTACCACAAGACACCCATAAGTAAAATATGAGCTATTCTTACCTATGAATATCTCCCCTCTCTCTCTCGTTTATAAAAATGATTACTTAGAATTCAAGATGTTACATGTTATATAAAGCCCACAAGACAATTTTAGAAGTAAACTGACCCATCATGAAAAAGAGGCAAATGACTTGTTATATAATAAAATGTATATTTATTTTCAAGCTTCCAAATTTCAGTTACAAATCTCCTTTTGAATTTAAATCAAAGTGCATGGTCAACAATAATAATATGTGTTATTCAAAATTTGGAGCCACTTTGATTTTGTTTATTAACATTTGATTGGCTATTTGAACTCACCTTTTCAAACACCATTCTGGCATTGAAGACCAGTGGGAAATTGGCTGGGACACATTGTGTCTTCTTGTATTGGCCAAACACACAGATGCTAAGATAGATGTCCTCCTTGTCTTTCAGCACCACTCCTGGGCAAGTTACCTGAAAGAAATTAGACAGATGGATGTGACTGCTTCATGAATTCCCTGGACTATCCTACCAAAATAACTTATCAAACATTGCATAAAAACACTAGTCTGCTAAGCTAATAAAAATATGCACAAGTAAAAAATAGAGAGCGATTCTAGTGTTTACGGAGTTAAATGAAATGCCTTTATAACTTCCATTCCTCTGAGAAATCTATGATTTTTCCAGTTGGTAATTTGTGCCACATTTGAAGCTCTATGTAATGGCTCTTGGGACAGACACTAATAGTTTTAAACAGTCAGCCTTAGGCTCCCACTTTATGTAGAATGCTGACATAAACTTATTCAGCATCATTTAACCACAAAGGATAGACTCAGCAGAAATAAAGCACTATATTAGAGGACAAAAAATAAAAATAAAAAGCACAAATCTGACCTATATCACCCTAAATATCAGCCCATACACACCCTCATCAAAGGAAATATGACAAAGTTTCAAAGCAAGTGAATTGTAAATTTCCAGCCAATGAAATATTTTTAAACATAAAATTGCACTTAACTATTCTCTTGATTGACACAAAGTATAGGCATAAAATATGAGGTTTCTAAAAAATACATAGCACAGCCTCTCCAGTTCCTGCTATTTTTCATTGTCAATGGTCAGCCACACCATTAAAGATTCTCTAAGATTTGAATCCAACCTATTACATAGCAATATTACTCAACACTTCCTAAAAATACAAAGTATATCTTTTTATTGTTTTCTGAACACAGCCATAACTTTCTTGCTTTACATTCTTCCATTATCTGGATTACTACTCATTACTACTCCATTCTATGCCCTCTTCATTTACTTCTACCACCTCCCAAGGTTTACATTAACTGCCATTCCATATACAAAACTTCTCCTGATTCACCAGCTACCATTATTCAATTCAATTTAATTCAAACATTTATAGTGAATTTATTATATTCAAGTAAATATGTTTTAGAGTCTCATAGCATTTTGTAGTTCTCTTAAGGCCCATGAATTTTAATTAAGTGGGTACATCTCACCTCTTTTTCATTATAAATTCCCTGAAAACAGAAATTTTAATTTTCTCATCAGTGAATCCAAAAACACAGACTTTCAGTATTAAGGAGCAGCTTAGAAATCCAATACACCTTTGGATTTTTTATATAGGAAAACAATAGAGCCCCAATAAAGTGAAGATGATTTACTTACTTAAAGTCACACAATAAATGAGTCATTCAGAGTACTTAGAATACTGCCTGACAGAGCATTCAAGAAATACTAGCTATAATTATTGTTAGCCTGAAAGCCACTATCATTCGCTATCTTAATATAGACGACTGCACTGAAAAATGACTAAGACTTCATGTCCCTTTGTACATAGAAGGTAAGATTATTTTCCATGCTAGCTATTTTCACTCCATCTACATCTTACTCTGTTTTCTACTTCTGACCTAATGTATTCACTACTGATTATTAAAATCAAGGTCCTCAGTAAATCGCATTCTATCAGTTTCATTTTCTACTCTGTCTCATTAAAACCAAACCTGTTAGAGCCCCTCTAAATCTGTGTTATGCCTATAGATGTGGCTGGTCCAAACTGAGACGGACAGTAAGTGCAAAAGAGAGGATTTTGAAGATTTTTGAAGACTTGTTCAAACATTTTGAAGACTTATTACAAATAAACAGTGTAAAATATCTCATTAACAACTTTCATATTAATTGCATGTTGAAAGGATAATACTTTGACTATACTGACATAAATAAAATTATGGTAAAAATTTTATCACTTTTAATTTTTTAATGCAGCTAGTAAAAAAAATTAAATTACATACTTGGCTCAAGTTTTCACTCATATTATATTTCTACTGGACAGCACAGCTCTAACTGTCCTCACAAGAAAATACTGAGTCTCTTTCTAACTTGTAATATCTGTAAGAAGACATGGTATTTTTCCCTCATCCACAATTTTACAAATTCTGCCACCCTTTAAAGGAATACCATGGAGCTTTCCAAAAAGAAGGCAAGAAGAGGGGGTTAAGAAAATCAGATGAAAACAAACAGAAATAGCAAGGTGCTGACTTAAACGAGCCATACGGATAATTACATGAATGTAAATATCCTAAGTGTTGTTACTAAGAGGCAGAAATTATCAGACTGGATAAAAAAGCAAGATATAGCATGCTTGTCTGCAAAAAAACCAACTTTAAAGATTAAAACCCGGTGGCAATAATTATATTATACAAAATAGACTTTAAAGATTGCTACAAGAGACAAAGAAGGACGTTATATAATGATCAAGGGATCAATCCAAGAGAAGATGTAACAATTATAAATATATATGCACCCAACATAGGAGCACCTCAATATATAAGGCAACTGTTAACAGACCTAAAAGGAGAAATCAACAATACCACAATAATAGTGTGGAAACTGAATACCCCACTTACACCAATGGACAGATTATCCAGACAGAAAATCAATAAGGAAATACAGGCCTTAAGTGGACCAGATGGGCTCAACTGTTATTTATAGAGCACGCCATCTGAAAGCAGAATATACATTCTTCTCAACTGCACACAGAACAGTCTCCAGGACAGATCACATGCTGGCCTACAAAGCAAGCCTCAGTAAACTTAAGAAAACTGAAATCACATATCAAGCTTCTTTTCCAATTACAACACTATGAGATTAGAAATCAACTACAAGGAAAAAACTGCAAAAACCACAACACATGGAAGCTAAACAATATGCTACTAAACAACCAATGGATCACTGAAGAAATCAAAGAGGAAATCAAAAAAAAACACTTAGAGCCAAATGAAAATGAAAATATGAAGATCCAAAACCTCTGGGACACAGCAAAATCACTTCTAGGAGGGAAGTTTACAGTGATACAAGCTCACTTCAGGAAACAAGAACAATTTCAAATAAACAACCTAAGCTAACATCAAAAGCAATTAGAGAAAGAAGAACAAACAAAACCCAAAGTTAGTAGAAGGGAAGAAATCATAAAGATTAAAGCAGAAAATAAATGAAATAAAGACTAAAAATTTTTTTTAAAAAATCAGTGAAACTAAGAGCTGGTTCCTTGAAAAGATAAACAAAATTGATAAACCTTTAGCCAGACTCATCAAGACAAAAAGGAAGAGGGCCCAAATTAATAAAATCAGAAATGAAAAAGGAGAAGTTACAACCAACACTACAGAAATACAAAGGATCATAAGCATCTACTATGAGCAACTATACACCAACAAAATGGACAGCCTAGAAGAAATGGACAATTTCTTAAAAAGGTACAATTTGCCAAGACTGAATCAATTTGCCAAGACTGAACCAGGAAGACATAGAAAATATGAAGAGAAACCAATTACCAGCACTGAAATTGAATCAGTAATTAGAAAAATCCCAAGAAATAAGAGTCCAGGACCATACGGCTTCACAGGGGAATTCTACCACACATTCAGAGAAGAGTTAACACCAGTTCTTCTGAAACTACTCCAAAAAACTGCAGAGGAAGGAACACTTCCAAACACATTCTATGAGGCCACCATCATCCTGATACCAAGACAGGAAAAAAAAATCACAAAAAAGAACATTACAGCCAATATCACTTATGAATATAGGTGCAAAAATCCTCAACAAAATACTAGCAAATGAACTCCAACAATACAGTAAAAGAATCATACACCATGATCAAGTGGAATTTATCCCAGGGATGCAAGGATTTTTCAATATCCACAAATCAATCAGTGTGATACACATTAACAAACTGAAGAATAAAAACCATATAATCATCTCAATAGATGCAGAAAAAGCTTTTGATAAAATTCAGCACCCATTAATGATTAAAATAAAACTCTCCAGAAAGTGGGCATAGAGGGAACATACCTCAACATAATAAAGGTCATATATGACAAACCCACAGCTAACACATACTCAATGGTGAAAAGCTGAAAACATTTCCTCTAAGATCAGGAACAAGACAAGGATACCCACTCTTGCCACTTTTATTCAACATAGTTTTGGAAGTCCTAGCCACAGCAATCAGAGGGGAAAAAAAGAAATAAAAGGAATCCAAATTGGAAAAGAAAGAAAACTGTCACTGTCTGCAGATGACATGATACTGCTATACATAGAAAATCCTAAAGATGCTCCCAGAAAACTACTAGAGCTCATCAATGAATCTGATAATGTTGCAGGATACAAAATTAGTACACAGAAATCAGTTGCATTTTTATACACTAACAACAAAATAGCAAAAAAAGAAATTAAGGAAACAATCCCATTTACCATTTGATCAAAACAAATAAAAAACCTAGGAATAAACCTACCTAAGGAGGTAAAGGACCTGTACTCTGAAAACTGTAAGACACTGATGAAAGAAGTTGAAGATGACACAAACAGATGGAAAGATGTACTATGCTCTTGGACTGGAAGAATCAATATTCTTAAAATGGCCATAGGCATTTTACCCAAGGCAGTATACAGCATCAATGCAATCCCTATCAAATTACCAATGACATTTTTCACAGAACTGAAACAAAAAAAATTTTTAATTTGTATGGAAACACAAAAGATCTCAAATAGCCCAAACAATCTTGAAAAAGAAGAACAAAGCTGGAGGAACACAGTCCCTGACTTCATACTATACTACAAAGCTACAGTAATCAAAACAGTATGGTACCAGTGCAAAAACAGACACATAGATCAATGGAACAGGATAGAAAGTCCAGTAATAAACCCATGCACTTGTGGTCAATTAATCTACAACAAAGGAGGCAAGACTATACAATGGAGAAGACAGTCTCTTCAATAAGTGGTTCTGAGAAAACTGGACAGCTACATGTAAAAGAATGAAATTAGAACATTCTCTAACACCATATACAAAAATAAACTCAAAATGGATTAAAGACCTAAATGTAAAACCAGATACTATAAAATTCCTAGAACAAAACATAGGTGGACCATTGCTTGACATAAATCACAGCAATATTTTTTGAACCAGCTTCTAGAGTAACGAAGATAGAAGCAAAAATAAATAAATGGGACATAATTAAAGCTTTTACACAGCAAAGGAAACCATAAACAAAACGAAAAGACAACCTACAGAATGGGAGAAAATATTTGCAAATGACGTGATCAACAAAGGACTAATTTCCAAAATATACAAACAATTCATACAAGTTAATATCAACAACAAAAACAAAAACAAAAAACCAACAAGCAACCCAATCACAAAATGGGCAGAAGACCTAAATATACATTTCTCCAAAGAAGATATCAGATGGCCCACAGGTACATGAAAAGATGCTCAATATCACTAATTATTAGAGAAATGAAAATCAAAACTACAATGACTTTTCACATAACACCAGTCAGAATGGTCATCATTAAAAAGTCTACAAACAAGAAATGCTGGAGAGAGTGGAGAAGAGGGAACCCTCCTACACTGTTGGTGGGAATGTCAATTGGTGCAGCCACTATGGAGGACAGTATGGAGGTTCCTTAAAAAGCTAAAGATAGACTTACCATATGATCCAGCAATCCCACTCCTAGGCATATATCCAGAGAAAATTATAATTCGAAAAGACACATGCACCCCAATGTTCATAGCAGCACTATTTACAATAGCCAAGACATGGAAACAACCTAAATGTCCATCAACAGATAACAGGATAAAGAAGATGTATATATAGGTAAAAATGGAAAATTACTCAGCCATAAAAAGTATGAAATAATGCCATTTGCAGCAACATGGTTAGACATAGAGATTATCATACTAAGTGAAGTAAGTCAGCAAAGAAAGACAAATATTATATGATAGCACTTGTATGTGGAATCTAAAAGGAAAAAGATACAAATTTTATTTACAAACCAGAAATAGACTCTTGGCCATAGAAAACAAACTATGGTTATCAAAGTGGAAAGGGATAACTTAGGAGTCTGGGATTAAAAGATACACATTACTATATATAAACAGATAAACAACAAGGACCTATTGTATAGCACAGGGAATTATTTCAATTTCTTGTAATAAGCTATAATGAAAAAGAACTTGAAAAAATATGTTTGTATATGTATAACTGACTCACTTTGCTGTACACTTGAAATTAACATTGTTAACTACATTTCAATAAAAAATAAAAAATTTAAAATGATAGATGATATGAGTCATAAAACAAGATTCAGGAAACATAAAAGGAAGTATGTTCACTATGCAAAAAATCAACTTTATTTCCCTATATTAGCAACAACATTTAAAAAAAATTTAATACCATTTACAATAGCTTTAAAAATGTTGGCATATACTACTTAGGTATAAGTTTAAGAAAGTATGTGTAAGGCATGTATACTGAAAACTACAAACATCACTGAACGAAACTGAAGACCTAAATAGACAACAAATACAACAGGTTAATGGATTGAAAGATTCAATATTAAGAAATCAATTCTCAAGAAATTGGTCCATAATTTCAGTGCAATCCCAAGCACTAATGTTTAAAAAGAGATGCTAAATGAGAAATCATGGAATATGCAGTCAATGAAGTTAAAAATCTCAGTAGAGGAGATTTTAAAAATTAACTTAATTAAGTAAATAAGAATATAATACAGAAAAATTCTCCCAGAACAAGAAGATATAAAGATAAATATTACACCAAAAAAGCAGTTAAGAATGGAGATAAAAGTTCTAATATATGTCTAATACTACTGTCAGAAAAAAAGAGAAAACAGCAGAAAAACAATATTCAAAGATATTAAAGACTAGGAATTTCCTAGAACCGTAGAAACCCATAATTTCTCAGATGGAAAGTACATAGCCAGTGCAAAACAGAATAAAAAGAAATGAATCCATAGTTCTATACATCATACTGTACTATAATACATCTGGATAAAGTGAAAATACATTATCATAGTGAAGATTTTAATATATCACCATTACAGTCTGGTAGAGGTTACATGCAGACATGCAGACAAAAAGTTTCATATGGATTTGAGGATTTTTCAGAGAAAATCAATTTGATCTGATAGTAGTAGATAGAGTCTTACATTCAACAAATAAAGTTATATATTATTTTCAAGTAAATAAAGTCATTCACAATAATTGGATAATATTCATAATATATAGTATATATATATATATAATAATTGGATAATAACACATAGAAAATCTCAACAAAAATATTCAGTATTATACAGACTTCATTCTCTGCCCCCAATGTAATTAAATTAAAATACCATAATAAAAATTAGAATGTGTATGTGTGTATTGGAGGGGAAAAGGGCAGGGAATGAGAGTGTATACATACATATAAATCCTATACATCCTGAAATAGAAAGAAACTCTTAAATAGTTCATAAGCTAAAGTAAAAAGTATAAAATAAATTTTATAAAAATTATAAAATATTTTGAACCAACAGTTTTAAACCAACAATTTTAAAACAGTATAAGTAGCACATGCAGATAAATTAAATGCCTTAAAGACAGATATTAAAATGAGAAAAGTATTGAGAAATAAGGAGAATGATAACACAAAATTCAGAGTAATGATCAGCCAAAGGAAGAGGGGAGGAGGGATCCCATCAGAGAGAGAGATAAGGAGACTTCACCTTTATCTGTAACGTGTTACTGCTTAAAGCTGATGGGCAGTAATATGGGTATTCATTACGTTGCTCTTTATAACTTTTTGTACATATGAAATATTTCAAAATAAATGTTTTAAGAATAAACAACATAAAACTAAGTAACTATTTGACTTACAAAGCTAAAATCTCATCTATGGACACAAATGAAAGATCCTAAAGAAAAAAAAAATTGCCAATCAAATCCAGCAAAAATATAGTAAACATAATACATCCTGACCAAAAAAAAAAGTCTATCATAGAAATGGAAAGGGTGCAACATCACAAAATGTTTCCTTTCTACAGAACATGGGAGCAATGTTACATAATAATCTCATTAATTGAGGAAAGAGTATTCAATATAATTCAAAACTCAGGATATTTTAAAAATTAGGAATAGAAGGGAACTTTCTCAACTCAATAAGTGAAAATCCTACAGCTAATATTATATTAGGTTGAAATATATGAAATTGTCATTTTTTAAAAAAGTCAAAAAATGGGCCATTATCAGAAATTTTATAAGATACAATCTAATATTGATGAAACTTCAGAAGCGTAACTTAAAATTAAAATAAAAAGACAAGTACATCTACTATTATTCCCACTATTTAACACTATACTGGGATTCTAGTCAAGTACTCAGGAAAGAAAACGGAAAGAAATAAAAAAAGACTGTACAGGAGAAATCAAAACTGTCTTTATACGCAAACATGATTTTCCACATAGAAAAATCTAAATAACTAGTATGAGATTTCAGCAATGTTGCTGAATATAAAATATGCAACAAAGACATGTACAATAATGTTCACAGGAGCACACTTTGTCACATCCCAAAACTGGAAAAAATGAAAACGGCACCAACAATAAGATGGATACAGAGGAACTGAACAGTCTTCCAAGTAAGACATGCAAATGGCCAACAGGTACATGAAAAGGTGCTCAACATCACTAATCGTCAGGGAAACACAAATCAAAACCACAGTGAGATGACACCTCGCACCTGTCAGAATGGTTATCATTAAAAAGAGATAGTAAGTGTTAGTGATGATATGGAGAAAAAGGAGCCCTAGGGCACTGCTGGTGGGACTGCAAATTGAGTGCGGCCACTATGGAAAACAGGATGGAGGCTCCTCAGAAAATTTAAAATGGAACAACCACATGATCCAGCAACCCCACTTCTGGATGTATACCCAAAGAACTGAAATCGAGATCTCATAGAGATATCTGCACTCCCATGTTCACTGCAGCTTTACTCACAGTAGCCAAGGTATGGAAACAACCTAAGTGTCTGTCAATGGATAATGGATGAATGGATAAAGAACATGTGATACATATAGTAATATTATTCAGCCATGAGAAAAAAGGAAAACCTGCCATTTGTGACAACTTGGGTGGACCTTCAGGGCATTATGTTAAGTGAAACAAGTCAGACAAAGACATAGGATATCACAAACTCAGAGAAACAGAGAGTAGAGCGGTGGTTACCAAGGGTTGGGGGCGGTGGGTGGGAATGAAGAGACATTGGTCAAAAGGTATAAACTTCCAGTATAGGATTAACAAGTCTGGCGATCTAAGCTACAGCATGGTGATTATAACTAGTAGTATTGTGTTATATACTTGAATGACCCTAAGAGAGTAAACCTTAACTGTTCTTACCATGAAAAAAGAAATGGTAACTACATGAGGATGGAGGTGGTAGCTATTTCTATAGTGGTAATCATTTTGCAATTTATAAACATGTCAAATCAACGTATCGTACAATTTAAACTTATACAATGCTATGTGTCAATATATTTCAATAAAGCTAAGGGGAAAACAATAAAAGGGATAAAGAATTACTGCCTCACATGACAACATGAATGAATTCTTACAAAGAAGTTATACATAAGAAAGTTCATACCATGGAAGGAAGGAAGGAGGGGAAGGAGGAAGAGAGGGAGAAAGAGACAGAGAGACTGACATCAGAAGTTTAAAATATGCTGCGATAGAAGTCAAGATAGTGGTTACCTCTGGGAGGGGAAGCGGGGCAGGTGGAGTGGCTGGAAGGGATGGAGCACAGGAAGAAAGCTGGGGTGCTGATGATATTCTAATTATCCATCTGGGTGGTGATTACACACTTTGTATTTGTGCACTTTCTGAATTTATGCTTAAGTTCCATAAAAAGTTGACTTAAAAACTCAGTATTATTCTTTGTTTACCAGCAACAACAAAACAGAAAAGGGGGGGGGGGAAGCATTACTAAAAAGAGCAAAAACAAAGTAAAAAAAAAAGCTTCATCTAGAAGACATTTGAAATTTACATCACCTATAACCAACAGAGGTAGGTGTCCAAAATATGTTTAACAAAAAAAAAACTGGCTGTTCACAGAAAAGGAAATTGCTAAGACTGGAGATTCACAGTTATGCAGCCACAGTCTGAGAAATGCTCGGAGGCACCAGAAGCTAGAAGAACAAGGAAGGATCTTCCCCTAGAGCCTTCTGATTGGCCCTGTCAATACCTCAGTTTTGAACTTCTGTCCTCCAGAAGTATGAGAGGATAAATTTGTCTGTTTGAATATACCACATTTGAGGTAATTTGTTACAGCATCCCTAGGAAATATACAATTCTCAAAGACTTAGTAGTTTCATTTCTAAATCTATTCCCTAGAGCACTGGGTCTCTTTAATATTCAAAACCCTCCTTTTACAATAAATATTTTGTAATTTATCTATACGAGTAACTAATAAATAAACCAATGCCTTAACTGAAAAAATTTATAATAAATTTTATATTTCTACACATAAACATTCAGGCAGGACTAAGCTAGAAGATACAATATTTGCACCTATTCACAGAATCTACATGAAATGAGCAGTTTCAAAAGCAGAATGAGAGGTGTCACATGTTAGCCACTCAAACACAAGAAGGACTGCCACTGATGCCATGATTTTATGAAAAAGTACACTCTTAGCAGAGTTCCAAACAAAATAAAGCATACTCTTTCCTCAATTTATACAGTAATTGCATTCCTTGAAAATTCACTGCATTTAAAAACTTTAAAAGACTTTGGGTTTATACTTAACACAGAGTTAGGTTCTTAATCTCTAATAATTACAAATAGGTTTTCAACTGCACATTCAATGGGACATTCAAATCATGCAGAATATTAGGCAATTAACACCAATAAGAACCCCTCCTCCAAGCACTATGGTAAACAAAGGTAACCCAAAAAATTTCTAGAATGCTCCCTAGAGCACAATACCTGCCCTTGAAAACAAATGACTCATGGACACCAGAAGACATGTACAAATATTCTCGTTGCAACATGGTTGGTAATATTAAAAAAGAGGAAAACTGGTATTTAAATGTCCATCAGTAGGAAAATAAGAATTAAATCACTGTCATATGAATATAAAGCATTCTACAGTAATTAAGGAGAGGAACTAAATCTGCAAGAATCAATGCTGACAAATTTCAAAAACAGCAAAGCAGAAAAAACAGGTTTGCAAGAAGGACACAGACAATATGATACAATTTGTGTAAAGTTTTAGAACAAAACAATAGTAAACATAGTACACAGGCATGCACAAATACATAGCCGAAGTACAAAAATGCGAACGAAGGGAACACACTCCAGTTTCATGAAACTGATTACCTAACCTCTAGGGAGGGATGGAGGGAGGGATACTGGGCTCAGGAAGAGGTGTGATGTGACCTTAACTAGATCTGTAACATTTTATTTCTTAAAAACAAAAATCTGCAGGAAACATGTAAAATAAGCATTTGTTAAATCAGAGTGAGAGGAGATCACAGTACTTAG
Source organism: Camelus ferus (assembly GCF_009834535.1). Lineage (NCBI taxonomy): Eukaryota > Metazoa > Chordata > Mammalia > Artiodactyla > Camelidae > Camelus > Camelus ferus. The sequence continues at coordinate 34,740,178 of NC_045708.1, forward strand.
GGTTTTTTTCTGTAAGTTTAAAGTACTTTAAAGTTTTAAAAAGTCTCTATTCCAGGGAAATTACCAACTGTAGCATAACAGAGTTAAGAAAAGCCGGATAAGGACCACAGAGGTTCAGATGAGCAGTGACTGAAAGGACCTGGGTCTGTTTGCCCCGATGCTACCAGTAATTTGAGTAATGTAGCTAGTGAGATGAGTATGGAGAAGAAAAATGGGGAATTATATAATATAAACTAGCCCCAAACTGACACTATTCAGGTAAAGCAAGTGGGCTGGTTTCATAACTGAGGCCTTAGGCTTTACTCCTGCACCTCCAATTTCTTCCTTATGTATTCCTAAATAATCTCATGAAAATTGCACTACTGAACAAGAAGAAAGTGGAGAGAAGAAGCAGTAACTATGTTTTTTCATATGAGAGATAAAATGCTTCAAATATTAAAAGTGTAAGTGATGGGAAATACAATTTTTGCTGCTCTTTAAAACAAGTTACTTGGCACATTATATAATTTTCCAGATATTCATTGTGAAAAGTCACACTTTCTTCCCAGCAACGTATTTTCTCTGAAGTCATGGCTTTGTTGAGGAAAATACTGTTATCCACCAAAACCTTTCATGTTTACTATGTTTTTGCTCATATGCACAGTATTAAGCATGAGAGGATCATGAACACAAAACTACATCAAAATAAACATGGAGAGAGGAGATAATGAAGTGCCACACTTTCAATAGGCAGGGAGAAATAAAATATCTAATTTCCAGTTTAGAAGAATGGGAAACAAATTAAATGTCACCACAAGGGGAAGAAATTCAGACAATATAACATTCTGTATTTGAGCCTGGTCTCCAAAAGGTAACGTGCATTTAAAGACTTTTACGGGAATGAATGTTCATAGTAGCTCTATCCCTGACAACCACAACCTGGTAACAACCCAAATAATCAACACTAAACAGAATGGATAAACCTGCTGTGGTGAGTGAAAGAATAAAACAGGAATCATATGATAGAACACTACTCCACAATATAAAGGAACAAACCACAGATACGCACAGCAACACAGAAGAGTCTCAAAATATGATGAGCAAAGAAGCCAACACAAAATATTATACACTATATAGCCCCATTTACTATGAAGTTCAAGTACTGGCAAACTAATCTTCTGTGATAGAAATCAGAAATGGGAGTTCCCTCCGCATGGGGCTTGAAAGGGAATCAAAGGCATTCACTGGAGTGATGGGCGTGTTCTCAGTCTTGATCTGAATAACGCTTACACGAGTGTATAAATTTATCTAAACCCACGGGGGGAAAATACATTGTGGGAATGAAAAAACAGAATTGCTCTATATTAAAATGGACCAAAAAGACCTAACAACAAAATGCAGCACGTAAACTTTGATTGGATCCTGGTTTGAAAAAGTTAACTATACAAGTCATTTTTGTGACAACTAGGAAAACTTGAATATGGATTAGACACAGGAAAAACTGAGTATGGACTAGATACTAAGAAATCATTAATAATTGTCTCAGGTATAATAACAGTATTGTAATTATGCAGAACAATGTATTTTTAGAAGATTTAGGAGCTGAAGTATTTATGAGTCTCACAGCAACAATTTATTTTCATATTTTTAGCAAAAAATTTTATTTTATATATAAACATAAATATGTATACAAATATATCAAGTTAATCTATATAGGTCATGGGATATATTATTCATTATACTATTCTTCCAACTACTCTGAATGTTTGAAAAATGTCAATAAAAAATTGAGGGAAAAGAATATGTGAAATTTTTTAGAGTTAGAGTGATCTTCTAGATAGACTAAGGAAAGAATAAAAAGCAAAGTGCAGACTAGTTTATATAAGATGCTACCTATTGTGTAAGAAAGGAAAGTAAAAACATATATAGGAAGGGGAGAATGTACAACGTGTGGGTGTGTGAGTGAATGCTGGTATCTATCTGATTATATTGCAAAAGGAAACATTTGAAGCACAAATGACACCAGTAACAATGGTTACCTATAACAAGACAAAAATAGATGGAAAATAGGTTTGAATAGGGCTGGGAAGTGAGATTTCTCTAAGTGTATCATCTTACATAGTTTTGACTTGTATACCCTATAGATGTAAAACATTAAGTTAAAAAGAAAAAACTGAAATTGAAAAGATGTTAAAATATCTATGCTCATTTAATTCCTCTATTCAAAGCCAAATTAATGAAAAGTATTTAATTTCTATGATTATTAACAGTCTTGTTTGTTCCTTCTGAGCATCAGAGCCACTTAACAGGGTTTTTGTGGTCAGAAAGCTTAGCATCTTGTTGCGGATTTGCCCCTAAATAGTTGTGCAAACCTAGAAAACACTGGCCATGCTAAGCCTCAATTTTCTTACCTGTGAAAAGAAAGTAAATTCAATGATAGCTAAGATTTCTGAGAACTGTCAAATGTGACTCAAACGTGTGTTGAAAAAAAAAAAGGAAACAGTAATGTTTCGACCCTCATAATTTCTTAAGCCGCGATGAACAACAAAGCTCCATTATCCAGTCATTCCCTTTCCGCCTTAAGACTGATACTAGGGAGGAAGAGAAGTGAAATAACTTCTTTCTCCGACCCCTTCAGACAGCAGTCAGTTACCAAGAAGTACTTCCTCTTAGAAGGTCGGGATTGGCCGAAGCAGGGAAGCCACAGCCCGCCCGCCAGGCGGCCGCTCTCCCCAGGCGCCTGCGCCCATTGGTTAGCAGAGGAGGAAGCCGCAGCCAGCAGCAGAGTCTAGGCAGGCTGAACTCCGCAGTTTTACTCACTGCCACCCACCCCACCCCACCCCAAGCCCAGCAGTTTAGGAAGCTTCGTGTATTCTTTTGCTAAATGAATCCTCCTTCACAAAAAGGCTGCCAAACTTTGGCAGCTGTGGGAAGGAAAAAACATCTGAATCCAAAACTATAGAGTTTCTGACACAGCAACGAGTAAAATCTCTGCAGCCTTATAGATACAGCGAGAGTAGCAGGAACTTTCTTCACCCCTGCCTCACACTTTGCCCTACCCAGCCTGCCTTTCTTTAAGACCTTTCAAAAGTCCTAAATTGGTCTGGTGACTTCCCTGGGGGGTTCGTGGACTGTGCTGCAGCGGCTTCATTGTAAAGTGAGGAAGGACAGCCAGTTAAGCCAGGGAAGCGGGTGGTGGGGTGCCAGAGACCGAAGACTCGCCTGCAGGGTGTGCAGGAAGAAAGTGGCGAGGGCTACCTGCTGTACACCCAGGGGAGTACTGTTGGATATTTATGTACACGTACACACACACACACACACAGTTTTGCTGGGAGATGAAAGAGTTGAGAAATAAAAGGACTTAGAGAAGTGAAAAGAGAGGAAAAGGTCTGAAGGAGGAATTTTGTGTCCAAATTTCTTGCAGGTCTAAAATGGAGGTATGGAAAGACTTTGGGGGGGGGGGTCCTCTAGAAGAGAGAAGCTGGAGCTTTCATCCGAAGAGAATGAGAGGGTTCTGTAAAGAATGAGGGGGAAGGAGTCCTGCACCCCTTGGAAGGGTATTCCGAGATGATTCAGAGGGATGGCGTTTGCTTATAGCATGGAGAGCTCCAAGGCCTTTCACTTGAGGAAGGACATGGGGGTTCTCAGCCTCAGCTGGATTTCCACAGCAGGCTGGGGAACAGGATCCTCTTCAGCGTGTCTGGGAGGTGGCTGCGGTGGGGTGGGGAGTTTGCAAGTCCTCTCCAGCAAATTTAGAGAATGAGCAGTTTCCCTCTAAAAGTTGGCGCCTTTCTTGGAGTGAAGGGAAGAATAAGGGATCCCGCTCAATGTCGGGTGAGTCTGGGGACTGGAGGGACCTGAAATGGTTTCTGAGAGGTTGGCCCTGGGGGGAGAGGGCTAGGCGCTGTGTGCAGTGATGACACGCTTCCGTTGTGGGATGTGGGGGTGCTACTTTGAAGACTTGAGAGGAAAGGCCCCTTCACTGCTCAGAAGCTTGGAAATTTGTCTGAAAGAATCCGCCAGCAGTGATTTGGAAGGAAATACACTCCACCTCGCTCCCGAAGACTGGGGAGAAGCCCGACCGGCCAGTAATAATTTCTCACTAAAAGAAGAGGAGCAGAGAAGAGGAATTTAAAAAGAAGCCCCCGTCACCCCAATTCACTGGAAAGTGAAGGGCAGGAGAGGAGGACTTTCTCAAGTGGTTTGTAAAGGATCTGAAGGAACCCGAACTGGAAGTTGGGAGGAAACGAAGGGAGCTGAAGTGGAGAGTGGGGGTGGGGTCAGGCCTCTGTGTGGCTGTAGTGGGAAGGAGTCCGTGATTTTCAGATGGGGGAAGACCGAGGGGACACGGAGTCAAGCTCCTTAGGGATGATTCGGAGGGTGGAGGAGGTTTCGAAGTGACCCGGAGTTCTCGGAAGTGAGCTGAGGCGGCATCCCAAGTAAACTCCGGGGGCTAACGACACCCAGGAGACAGCGATGGAGGCGCGACCAGTACTCACAGAGCGGATCTCCAGCGCCAGGGCGCATTGCAGCGCCTTCACCTTCGGCATCCGCGCAGGGTGGGGCGGCGGGGAGGGACCCCGACCGCGGGCCCGAGGGAGGCGAGGAGACGCAGGGCGGGGCGGGGACAGGGAGGAGACGAGGTGGCGGCGGCGGTGGCAGCTGTGGCCCCCAGGCCGGGGCCCGCGGTCCAGCCTGGGTCCCGCCCGAGCAGCAGCTGTGCGCTGGGCGCGGACTCGTTGTCATGGCAGCCAGGAGGGGCGGGGCCGGAAGAGAGGCTGGGCGGGGAAGCGCCAGAGACTCCGAGAGAGGGCGAACGGATGGGGGCGGGGCTGGGAGAAGCGAGGAGGCGGGGATTCCGAAGGGGTGGGGCGGGGCAGTTCATCTGTGACATCAAACCACAGGCCCAAAGCCAGAGGAAGGAAAGAATAAGCTGTTTAATAGGACAATGCGCAGGTCAAGGAGTTGAACTCAAGAGCCCTGAGTGCCAACGTAGCAGTGGCAACTTGAGCTAGTGGCATTCCTCTGCGGCCTCAGTTTCCCCGACTGTACAAAATAATAATGATTAATCATTTTATTTGAATTTCACCATATGGTTTTCAAAGTCAGCATGAGAAAACTGAGGATTGGAGAAGAGACTTGCCAATTCAAACACAGAACCAGGACTGGACCTCAGGAGATCTCAAGTAAAACTCCAGTTGCCTCCCTGAGAAGACAAGCTTCAATCAAGTCACCTTCCTCTTCCTAGTCTCCTATTCCGGGATTCTTTGCTCTTTCGTCCTCCTCTCCCTTCAAGGTTTCCTGTCTAATTTACCAGTGTACGCCTCTCAGTGTATATTGTTTAAACTGAACTGTCAATGATGGGCCAACAATAAATCCAGTTGCAAAGGGCCTGGGCCATAGATCACCAAAGATTAAAAGAATCTAAGGGATTGCCCAATCCAGTTGTTTTAAAAATCATTTTTAGTGCGAAATACATTTTACATACAGAAGTGTATAAAACATGTTCATCTTAAACAATGACAATAAAGCAAGTATCTGTGCAACTAATACCCAGTTTAAGAAGTAGAACATTACTAGCACCTTAGAAATACCCCAACTATTGCATTGACTTCCTTGCTCTGAAAGTAACCACTATCCTGACTTTTACAATAATTCCCTTGCTTTTCTAAATACTGTTGCTAGGCATAAATGCATTTCTAAGCAAGATGTTGTTTAACTTTTACCTGTTATTGATGTTATATGTATTCTCTTATGACTTTCTTCTCTCATTCTTATGTTGTAGGATTCTCTGTGTTGATGCTGTGTAACAGGTAGTTTTTTCCATTGTTGGACAGTGGAATATGTCCAACATAATATATGACTATACATTGATTTACTTATGCTTTCTACTATTGATGGTCATTTATATTGTTTCCATTTAAACTGTCATCAGCAATGCTGTTATGGGCATTCTAGTAGTGCACATATGCTAGAGTAGGAGTGGATCGACTGGATATGAAGTTTTGCACACGTGGGATTTTAATAGAAAATGCCACACCATTTTCCATAGTAGTTGTACCAATTAGAGTTCCTGCTGGGAGTGTGTAAGTGTTCTTACTTTTCCACAGCCTTACCAACATTTGGTATTGGTATTGAATGTTTAATTTTTGTACCTTTGGGTTTGTGTAGTCTAGGTATCTCATTGTGAATTTATTTTGCATTTCTTGTTACTTTTCATGATTTTATAAGTCTCTCCATTTTCTCTTTGTGAACCGCCTCGTAGTTCTCTTGCCTATTTTTCTGTTAGCTTCTCTTTATCTCCCTCTGTCCCTCTGTCTCTCCTGATTTATATTAGTTCTTCATGTATTCTAGATGCTAATTTTTGTCTATGATATGTTGCATATATCTTGCCGGTTTGCGCTTGGTCTTTTTATTTTCTATATATTGTGTTATGAACAGAAGATAAATTAAGTAATGGAGTATGAGTATTCTTAGTTTGACCAAGTAATTCCAAGTTGCTGTCCCAAATGCCACACCAGCCTGTACTCCCACGACCAGTGCTTGAGTGTTACTATGCCCCCACATTCTTCCCAACCTTGGCATTATCAAGCTTTCTTGTTTCCTTCAGTATAACAGATGTAAAGTACCATCTCATTATTGGATTTCTTGATGAGTCTGAGCATATCTTTATATGCTTCTAAGATTTTCTCCTTTCTTTACAATAAATTGCTCATTCTGCATATTCTTTGCCCATTTTTCTATTGGAGTTTTTGTCTTCCTTGGAGGAACTCTTCTGTCTAGTTATTTATCTCTTGTCAGTTTTAGACATGCAAATATCTTTTCCCTTTTTCATTGGTTTATAGACTTTGTCAAGGGTATACTTCAGTTAATAGAAATACCTAACTTCGGTGTAAAACAATCAATCATTTTTGCTTTATATTTTGTGTTTGTGTTTCTGACATTTTAAGTAAAAGTCTCCCTTCATTCCCAGGTGACAGAAATTTGTCCAATATTTTCTTCTATCAACTTCGTAGTTTTACTTTTCACATTTTGATGTTTAATCCATCAAGGCTCAATTTTTGTATATGATATCAGTTCATATTAGATAGGAATCCAGAGTCCAGGTTTTGGTTTGTTTTGTTTTTTCTTGTAGAGAGTAAGCTAGATTTCCCAACAATACCTCCTCAGCATACATTCTACACTTTCTTTCACTGATTTGTGGTACCACCTGTATCAAATATTAACTACCTAAAGTTCTGTCTTAAAGCTACCTATTCTGTTCCAGTGTTTTATTTGTCTTTCTTGCAACAGTATCACACTGCTTTATGACTAGACTGTTTGGCAAGTCTCTCTCTCTCTTTTTCTTATGAGATTGATTTAGCTATTTGTGATCCTTTATTCTTATTTTTATTTTAGAATAACTTTATCAGGATTCTCAAATAGTCCAACTGGAGTTTTTACTGTGCTACATTAAATTTATAGACTAATTTGGGGAACTGACATTTTTGTAATATTGCATCATCCTGTACAAGAACATAAATGTTTCTCCATTTATCAGTTCATCTTCTATGTTCTTTAGTAGAGTTTGAGTTTTCTGCATAAATGTCCTACTTAATTCCTAGGTGTTTAATTATGGTTTTTTCTTTATTCTATTGAGAATAGTTTCTTATTTTTCATTATATTTGCTAGTTATTACAACTGTAGAGAAAATTTTATTTTTATAAGTTTATCTATCAAATCTGTTAAACTCTTACTGATTGGAATAGTTTCTTTGTTTGTTCCATTGTTATTACTGATATTTTTCTTACAAAGATGGTGAGCACTATATTGGGTTTCTATTGCTGCCATAACAAATTGCTACAAACTTGGAAACTTAAAACAACCCAAATTTATTATCCTACTGTTCTGTAGGTCAGAGGTCTGACACAGGTCTCGCTGGGCTAAAATCAAAGCATCAGCTAGGCTCCTTTCTAGAGGCTCTAGAGGACAATCTGTTTCCTTTTCACCTTCCAGGGCTGCCAGCATTCCTTGGCTTATGGTCCCCTTCCTCCATCTTCGAAACCAGCCAATGAAAAGTCAAATCCTTCTCATATTACAGAACTCAGACCTACTCTTCTAACTCCCTTTTTCCTTTTTTAAGGATGCTTATGATTACATGAGCACACCCAGATAACTGCCTTTTCTCAAGGTCGTGTGATTAACAATTCTAATTCCATATATAACCTTAATCCTCCCTTTGCCACTTAAAATAACATATTCACAGATTCCTGCGATTAGGATATGGACATCTTTGATCATTATTCTGTCTACCACAAGCATCAAAAGGAATGATAATTGAATTACTTTTAAACACATCAGAAAAATAAAATAAAATAAAATAAAAAATAAACACATCAGATATGTTAAAAATCCATGAGTTGGTAATGTTACTCAAAGGGGAAAAAATACATGAGTCAGCTTGGGGTAATTTAAGAACCAACTCATTCAGAAATCTCATAAGTGAGAAGGAAGAAATTAAGCATTCATACTGAATTTCTTGTTTGAACTATACCTCAGGGTGACCAAAGTTTTCTTTCTAGAAAACTCTCAGCTATAAATGAACAGAAGTGAAGAATTAGAATATTCACGACTACTAAAACCATTAATGAAAAACTGATGAGGATTCTTATCATAGGCAGTTCAGTCTGACAACACTCAAACACACCAGTCAATCTTAACATCACAAAAAAAAGATAATCAGACATTATGTTCCTTCCAGGGCAATGCAATATGAGTACAAAACACCACCTTTCATGCCAAAAAATCAAACTTGAATCTGACGTAGCATCCAAATACATCACCAATGTACTAGAAATACAATCTTTAAAGTAACTAACTTGTTAAACAGAACCACAAGGATGCAAGCAGCAAAATGATGGCAATGTGATTTTTTGGACAAATATATTGCAAAGGGAAAACAAAAATAAAAACAAAAAGGGAGACCTTGTGGATGCTGTGTATTAAAAGAGACTAAAGAGATACAACCTAATATAAAGTGTGAGACAAGAGAGGAAATCTGAATGCTGATTGGACATGTGATGATCTTAAAGAATTTTTGATAATTTTTTAGAACTTATGATGGTACTGGAGTCTGGTTATTAAAAAAAAAAGAGCACTTATCTTTTATAAAGTCGTACACACTGAAGTATTTATGGGTGAAATATGATGTCTGGGATTTGCTTCAAAAACCTCCAGTGAAAGTGGGAGTTGTTAGTTAAGGAAAGTGGACGAGGGTATGGATAAAACAAATTAGCCATGTAGTTGTTGACGGCAGGTATGTTGGAGTTTATTATACTATTTTTATGTCTTTTGTATATATTTAGTTCTATATTAATTCATACCAAAGTAAATAGGTGTTGAACAGCTTCAAATGCTCTTCCTATACTGAGTGGTAGTCATATGAGCTGTCAACTTCAGCCTACGTGTGAAGTGAATGACACTGATGGACTTCTTCCTGATGTTGCACCTACCCTGTTTTTCCATACTTGGCTATTTTGTATTATGTCAGCTAATATTTTGTTTAGGTTTTTGCATCTATGTTCATAAGAAAATTGGACCTAAAATTTTCTTTGTTGTCCTTTCGTGGTTTTGACATCTAGATTATAAACTAAGAGCATATACTAGTCTGTATGCTTGCTCTTGTCCACAAGTCTCTGATGTTTTCTTTATTTTTCTTCAATCTTTTTTTTTTTTCCAGATTCTTCATTGTGTGATTTCTACTGATCTGTCTTCAAGGTAACTGACTCTTTCTTCTGCCACCCCTAATCTGATGTTAAGCCCATCCAGTAAATTTTTCATTTCAGTTAATGTATTATTTGGTGTTAAAATTTCCATTTAAACTTTTTTCCTTTTTTAGTTTCCACATGTCTGCTGAGATTCCTCTTTTGTTCACTCATTAGGACCATATTTTCCTTTACTCTTTGAACATATTTTCCCTTAGTTCTTTGTACATATTTACAGTACTTAGTCTCAGTATGGTATGTCCAATAGCTGTAGAATGTCAAGTTCTGTTTCTATTAACTACATGTTTGCATGTTTTCAAGACTATGAATCACATTTTCCTGTTTCTATGTACATCTAGTGATTTTTTAATTGAATACTGGATGTTCTGAATAATACATTGTAAGACTTGGATTCTATTATCTTTTCTCTGAAGAGTGTTGACTCTTGTTTTAGCAGGTAGTTTAATTACTGGCTGATCGCCTTAGACTTGGGTAGACTTAGCAATATACTTTGTTAGTGCAAATATGTGGACATCTCGAAATACTTTCATAGCCCCTCTGACTTAGTAGGGGTCAACTTCCAAACTCTGTCTCTCATGGGTTTTGTCAAGCTTGGTTGTAGGCTTTGTTAAGGCAAGTCTAGTGTGGTTCTTTCTATAGGGAATGATCCTTTCTGCTACAGTGCAGTCTATCTGGTGGATCAGCTGGATTCCTGGAGGATTAGAGTGTTAAAAAGAACTCTCCACAATGGAAGGTTCAAAGCTCTAGTGTCCCCCGACACTGCTTGATCTCAAGTGTCTCTCTTCTGCTCCCAACCCTGTAGCAGCTGCTAATTGGGAAGCCTCATGTGTCCTCACCTGTGCACACAGAGCTCATCCCTCAGCCTTGAAGTTTTGGGGAAACCCCTCAAAGGTTTTTGGGCTTTCTCTGCACAGCTCCTGTCTTAGTCAGTTTGGGCTGCTAGAACAGAACGCGATAGACCGGATGGTTTATAGACCACAGAAATTTATTTCCCACCATTCTCAAGGCTATAAGTCAAGATCAAGGTGCCAACACAGCTGGGTTCTGGTGAAAGTCTTCTTCGGGGCTACAGGTGGCTGTTTTCTCATATCCTCACACGGTAGAGAGGATGGGAGAGCCCTCTGGAGTCTCTTTTATAAGATCACTAATCACATTAATGCAGACTCCATTCACATGATTTACTTACATCTCAGAGGCCCCAACCACAAATACCATCACGTTGCAGGTTAGGATTTCAGCATATGAACTGGGGAGGGGACACAGACATTTAGTCTATAGTGGCTAGTTTGAAGGTGTTGCCTCTGTCATGGCCTCCGAATTTCAGCCTCATATAAAAACTCAGCTGCCAAGCCCCAGGCATAGAATTTTGGGTGAAAACTCTAACAGGCTTGAATAGCAGCGTTGTGAATGGCACCACTATAATTAATGATATCTCAAGAAGATTTATAACTGCAGGTAGCAGATAAAACAGAAATAGCACTGCTTCTGTACTTCCTCTCCTTTCATCCTCTCTGAAATTTTATGGGAAATAAGTCCAATAAAAAATGTGAGCTCTTAATCTTTCCCAGAGATCCTACCTCATTTGATAAATACATGGAGGGAATAAATTAGAGCATTTTTTTCTTTTTAGTCTACTTTGCATTTATGAAGTGAAGATGGTAATTTAGACTCCCTGGCCAAAGTGTCAGAAGGTCAGAGACATTTTTAAAGGCTTCTATTACCTTTCATTCATGTTCAGTATCCATAAGGGAATTGATTTCCAATAAAATCAGTGTCTTCATTAGTTATAAGACAAGTAACCATAAGAACAGCCACAGTAACCATTCAGTGATGGTGCACTATATACCAGCATTGTACAAGGTATTTTATATACATAATTATATACCTCACACATCTCTACAAGGTAAGTATTTGAATCCTCATCTTATGAATGAAGAAACAAACTCTAAGAGTGAATTAACTGGCCCATGCTCACACAGACAGTGCCTGACACAGTGGTAATGTGAACCTTACTCTGCCCTGTTCCAAAGGCAGCCTTCTTTCTGCTATAAAATGTGGCCTCTCATTATTTATTCGTTTATTATTATCAATAGCAAACGTGCCAATTAGTTTAAGATGCAATACAACCAGATGATCAGGATGACAATTGTTATATTAATAGAATATGTTATGTATGTTACTATGATCTTGCATTTCAATATAAATTTATGTTTCTGAAAGTGCATTTCTGTCACTTAAATTGATTCTCAGAATGAGTCTGTATATTTTCTTTTTTCCATTAATTAAAAAAGTTTTTTTGTTGTTGGGGGAGGTAATTAGGTTTATTTATTCAATGGAGGTACTGGGGATTGAACCCAGGACCTCATGCATGCTAGGCATGCACTCTACCACTGAGCTATGCCCTCCACCCCTGAGCCTGTATATTTTCAAGTAGAACTATTTCTAAACCTCTAACACTAGACTGTGGGCTTATTTATCACTTAGAATGGTATGGAAGGTTTATAAGAAACAAGACAAAGTTTCTGATATAGTTTGAAATGAAAAGATAAAGCAGGATCACTCTGTAGTAAGAATTTTCTTATATAGAACAGTGTGAATTGTACCCCTTGAAAAAATACATTTGAACTTAAAATGTATTATGCAGCTGTAATAATACTTACCAAAAAAATATTTTGTTTTATTATCTTCTCTTTCTATGTAAGGTATGCTAGCTCAGCCAATGATAATTAGATCGCCTTTCCTCTGAGTTTTAGAAAGTAATATGCCAATGAGGAATCATTTCCAATTTTTCGTATAACAGCCTTAAAGACAATGGACGTGTAACATGCCAGCTTGCTTTTGAAAAGCGAGAGATGGGAGTGGAACACACTGCAAAATTCTGAGCCCTAGCTACAAACTGGGTCTGCTAGAATTGGGCATGACTTCCAACTTGGTAGGCAGCCTCCTGAGACTCAACCGTACTGTCTCCCCTTTAGGAAAGATGAGGACCTGGGTATGTGTACAAGGGTCCCCAAATGGCTAGTAGCATCACTTTGACTGTAAGCCGCATCTACCTTAGGAAAGAATTTCTCAATGAAGAAGGGTCCTCTTGTGCTGGAGTCAGGTGGTCATTGGGAGAAGAGGGAGATTCTGATGTAGACACTGTTTGTTTTTGTCCACAACTACCAAGCTGTAAGCTCCTGGAGTACTAAGTACTTGTGGTAAACTGAATAACAGCCTCTAAAAGATGTCTACATACTAATCCGTGGAACCTGCAAATGTTTCTTTCTATGGCAAAGGACTTTGTAGATGTGATCAAGTTAATGACTTTGAGATGAGGAGATTAGCCTGCATTATCCAGGGCAGCCTTACATAATCACAAGGGAACCAGGAGAAGCCAGTGCCAGACAGAGGGCAATGTGATCATGAAAGCAGAAGGAGAAAAGGTGATGTGATATGGGGCTGTGAGCTAAGAAATGAGGGCAGCCTTTAGAAACTGGAAAAGGCGAGGAATGCATTCTCCTCTAGAGACGCCAGAGGAACCAGCCCTGTCAACACCTTGATTTTATCCCTGAAAGACTCATTTCAGACTTATGACCTCTGAACTGTAAGATAATAAATCTGTATTAAGCCATTAAGCTCGTGGTAATTTGTTACAGCCACAGTAGGAAAATAATACAGTACTTGATTTGGTCAAATTGCAGGTGGGTTAAAAGTTAAACAGGCTGACTGTAAATTTCTTAAACTAACCTAGAATTAATTTTGCAACAGAAATTACAGATTTAAAAATCATGACACAAATAGTGACCCCAGAGGACCTTTGAAGTCATGCTCTCAGGAAAGGACTAACTCCTGGGCAGTGTCTGTTGGGGATGGTTTCCTAGCACACCAAGTGATAAGCAGCCCCTTCCAGTCCTTCCTAGGCCACCTGCGAGTTTCAACAAAATCTAATTCTAATATCATCCTTGAAAGTAAATCAGACCCATTAATTGAGTATGGACAAAAGACATGAGGCCATCTTGACACCAGGTGACTGCCCTCCCACCCCGTGCACCGCTGGGTGTTCCGTTCTGGATATTCTTTCTCAGATGGATGTGGTTGCCAGTGCCTTTGGGCATCTTCGTTTCCCCTTGTTCTCAGAGGGAAGAAAAGTGGAGATGAGTTGGGTCTCTCCCCCTTTTCTGAAATGCAGCCTGACCCCTACACTGAAGACCCCTTTGTATATTGCTCCTCCCTCAGTGTCTACCCATCAGATCAAGGTTGGCTTCTCACCTGTCCCTCAAAGTTCTGGGGTTTTTTTTTAAATAAATAAAGTTGGTTTAACCAACTCCCACTTAGAGAAATAATGGCTGATAATACCCAAAATTATATATCTGGTCCCACCCAGACTAATTAAATCAGCACCTTTGGGAGCAAGGCCCAGGCATCTATGCTTTAAAAATTTCTCCAGGTGATTATAGTGAGGATTGGAATCACAGCCAATCACGAATATCTTATTCCTGGCCCAGTTTTAGTCACCAGTATTATGGGCTGAATTGTGTCCCCTAAGATTCATTTGTTGAAGTCTTAACCCCCAGTACCTCAAAATGTGACTGCATTTGAAGACAGAGTCTTTAAAGAGGTAATTAAGGTTAAATGAGGTTGTTGGGGTGGGCCCTGATCCAATGATATCTTGATAAGAGGAGGAGATTAGGACCCAGACACACAGAGAGGAAAGGCTGTGTGAAGACACAGAGAAAGTTGGTTATCTCCAAGCCGAAGAGAGAACCTCGGAAGGAACCAGTCCTGCCAACACCCTGATCCTGAACTTCTAGCCTCCAGAAAGATGGGGAAATCAACTTCTGTTTAAGCCTCTCAGTCTGTGGAACTTTGTTACAACAGACCCAGCTAGCTAAGACAACCAGTTAAAAAAAAAAAAAAGTTCTCAAAGCCATCGTACATTTTCACCTCTAGGAGCCCTCGTTTTCTGAGCTCTGAACATCAGCACGGGCTGTACTTCTCTTTTCTCAATCATGATAGCCTTCATCCTAAGAAAACACCAAATACTCAGGTAAATTACTTTTACTTGCAAGTAACAGAAAACGCAATTATCGTTGGCTTACAAAATAAAGACGATTATTTCAAACAACGAGAAGTCCAGAGGAGGGCAGGAAAGGGATGCTGTGGAAGCCCACCTGGTTCGAAAACTCATGCCTTTCTAGCTTCCCCTTCCACTGCCTTTAGTACCTTTTTGTTAATATTGTTGTTGCTGTTTAAAACTTTTTTGGTCTTTGTGCTGGCTGTCTTCAGGCAGGTTGTCCATATTCACTCCAGGAAAAAGGAGAAAGGGCAGCACCAACGAGGCAGAATGTCATGCCTGTCCCTTTGTGTAGGAAAGTAAAAGCGTTTCCAGGAGCATCCCCAGCAGACCTCCATTAAGTATCACGTGGCCTCCTGAGCCATAGGGGAGGCTAGAGTGGAACGGATCGCAGGTGGGAAAAGGATGTTAGTGACCGAGACCCAGTGGGTCTCTTTCCTGACTGGAATCACTTGAGGGAATTCTTTTAACTATACACACTTGGGCTTCATTCCCAAAGTGTCTGATTATATATAATACATATATAAGTATATTAAATTATGCATAAATATAAATCTTAAAAATAAATAGACGTTTATATAAATATTTAATATAAAATACAATGTTTATAAATATATAGCTATATTAACACTTATAAAATAATATAAATTATATTACAATATATTAATATATAATATAAATAATGATATAAAAATTATAAATATATAATTTTATATAAATATATATATGATTTTTAATTCTACAGATGATTCTACCTTACAGCCAGGTTGAAAAACCACTGGTATAGACCATTTATCATTCATCTCATGGTACCACCTGGAACAAAATTGGGACTCAAATAGCAAGCAGGCAAGACAGGACAAATAATAGACAGGAATTAACATCCTGTGGGAGACACAACTAGCAATTATTTGCTCATAAAACAGGGAGGATGAAGCTGGACTTGAGCATATTTGGATACTACAGATTAAAATGATCTATCAGTCTCTCCCTCCCTTTTCACTTCTCACCCCCTCCATCTTCCTCTCTTTCCATCTCCCCTGCTGCCACTCCATTGCTTCTCCCCTTCATCTACCTCTTCCTCTAGCACATCTTCATAGATAATTGTAAACAGGATTATAGGAAATATTCTCTATGGAATCTGCAGATCATCCAGCTATTGGCAGAATACTTCCAGTGACGGAAGGCTCACTGCCTTCCACAGAGTTATTATATAAGACAGTATGAGTCGCGCTCTCCACCAGGGCACCTGCCTGAAGTCGTGAGTAGGTGCTGAGTGCCATTGTGTCAAGCTTCAACCTGCTACAGAAGGATGCATCTTTTTCTAATTCATGTGAAGATGCCATATAGGTTACAGGCACCCTGGTGTTATGAGGCCACCCTTCCCACTGCTACTCGATGTGACCATTGTTAAGTTCTCTTTGACAACAAGGCAAAATCGACCTCCTTGAAGATTCCACTTGATGATCCACTTAATGGCTTGGAGCTGCTTAGAACACATCGGCTTCCTCCTCTCCCATCTCCATGGCATCTCTTCTCCTCCAGGCTTCTCAGCCTTGGTTCCTCCCCCTGCCTTAACATGGCGTAACATGGATTCCCCCCCATCAGTCCCCCTCGTTCTTCTTTGGATGCACTGTTGGGTGGTCAGTGGTCCTCTGAAGCTGCCGCATCTTGTCCTGACCATTGTAATAGGGAGAGTCTGCCCAGAGATGGCGTGACCTTATTGCCCTTGAAGGGGAGAAAGAGGATGTGGAAAATCAAAGCCTCATTCACAGAAATCACCTTGCTGCCAGCCATAAAAGAGGTAAGACTTGGGCAGGCACAAGAACAAGCAGCAGTTTAGTGTCATGGAAGCCAGTTGAGGAAAGAGTTTCAGGGATGGGGTTGTTACCAGGAAAAGGGAAATAAGAATTACCTTGATTCTTAGTCACCAGGAAAAAAAAGAATTTTTGACGAGAGACAAAAAGTGTGATATAAACAAGATTTTTATTAGTGAAGTAAAAAAAAATTAGTGCAAGATAGTACACTCCCAAGAATTGGGAGTGGGCCAGTGCAAGACAGGAAAAATGGCGCTGCTCCTTTGTTTTTTCTGTTTTTATATCCTGGTTTCGTGATTGATTAATTGACAACTCAGGTTCCCTGTGCTCTGGTTGATTGACAGCTCAGGTTCCTTGGGTTCTGGGTTGTTCCTTTCCCCTTCGTCTCCCCCTGCCCAGTGCTCACCTCCATCTAACTGCCTAACAGGGTGATGACTGTCAGTGCCCTGTGCTGTTAAGAGTTTGGTAAGGCGAGTAATGAAAGTGCTGAATGGATTT
Organism: Camelus ferus; assembly: GCF_009834535.1. Classification (NCBI taxonomy): domain Eukaryota; kingdom Metazoa; phylum Chordata; class Mammalia; order Artiodactyla; family Camelidae; genus Camelus; species Camelus ferus. Next base: position 34,757,292 of record NC_045708.1, read on the forward strand.
GGAAATGGATTATTTGTGACCTTCACTGGATAAGTTTCAGTTAATGGAAACTTATTTGCCAAATAAGGCAGTAGAAACAGCAAGTGTGGAAGGATGGAGAGTTCATACACCCAATGACAGGGGGGATACAGTCCAGAGGGTGGAGGTCAGGGTGTGTGTGTATGTGCTTAAGGAAGGGAGAAGTCTGAGTGTGATTATAGGCTGAGCAAAAAGAGGTGGTAGAGAGTGAGAGAAGGCTGAGACTGGGAAGCAGGAAGATGATTATGGAGCTATGTCTGGAGTACTCAGGAGAGTCTGAGGTCAAGGGCACAGGTGGAGGGATTGGCTCTGAACAGGTAGATTAACACATGTTCCTTGGAGCGCGAAGGAAGGAAAAAGAATGTGTACGTAGGAAAGCGGAAGACTTCTTTGAAATGAAGACAAAGGAAGGACTGCTGTTATAAAACGAAGCCATCTCAGTGCCAGTATGACCCTCAGTCCCTCTCTCTCCTCCCCTCACCAAATATTTATTGAAACCCCGCCCCCAGCATCATGGATACAGAGAACAAGACAAAGCCTTTGCATCGCCCAGGTCGCAGTCTGGATTGGGATAGCCTGCCCTCCAGCTGTCACTCTGCACCACCACCTAGGACCCTGGCCCAGCACCACACGTGCGCCACATAGCCCACGACTTCCTTTTTCCTTTAAGTCTTTCTAGATGCTCTTGATTTCCTAATCATTTTGGCAAAGGTGTATAGGAGAGAACACAGCTCCCCAGGATGGCAAGAGAAAAGGAGTCAGGGATGGACCTAAGGGAGGAAGAAATACATTGTCATTTTAAAGCAGATGGCCCGAGTCCTCTTCTGGAGAGGACTGTGTGTGTTTGGAAAAACAATTTCAAGACCTCTCTACAGTGATGAAAAGGGAAACCCAGACTATATTCGCAGGATAGCCCAGTGCAGTGAAAACAGGACAGAAGCGCTCTACACAGGAAGTGCGATGCATTTCCGAGGAGGTGTGGGTGTGGGGAGGAGGGGAGCCTGAGATGCCTCAGGGGTGAGAGGGAGAAGTGAGGGATGGAAACCTCTTGAGAGAAAGGTCCATGAGCTCCTGAAGCTTCATATCTGAATAGAAAAACAAACAAACAGAGTTGAGGGCTGGAAGTGAGGTTAAAGCCCTAAACTTCCTGGTGACACTCTGTAATTGTTGCTTGATGTTTGGGACTGGCCCAGAGGCCTGGAAGATCCTTGAAGCCAGGGGCCAGGTCTTAGCTATTTTATGCCCAGCAGTTATTTGGTGCCTGAGTGTTCCCAGGTATTTTGGACCCTAAAGCCTATATAATTTGGAAGACCCTTTAAGAAAAATACAAAATTTATAATGAAAAGTAAGAAAATGAGTATTTGTTTAAAGTGAGGAAACAAATCACAGATTAACTTTTTTTAATTTTAAAATCCAGAAAAATCACGTTATTTTTATTAATAGTCTGCTATACTGCTATAACACTCTCTTCTCTATGTTTCCCGAATTTTCTCTTTGATCATCTCTTTATATGACAACAATTTTTGTAAAATGATTTTCCTTTCAGAACAGAAAGATAATTAAGTCTTTCTTCTAGCATGACTGATCAAGATTGGATTTTTATTTTCCAGAATTCAGAAGAGTTTATTTTAGCTTCAGAACTCCTTATTGGTATGTTTTGTAAATTTTTCAGATTGTTCTTTCAGAAACCTCTATCAAGTTTCTTCTATTAGGTGCTATGAGAACTCAGGGCCTCTTGCACTGCCTTGTGCAGTACGAATCTGCACATTCTCTAAACTGACAGTGCTTACTCACCTGCTGCTGCCGATGTCTTTGTTCGTAAAGGCCCCGCACCTTTGGTGACCACGTTGGGTGAGTCAGTGCCCTGGGCAGTGGCAGTATTGCTGGAAGCCACTCCTACACTGGGGGTGGCTCAACAATAACTGAGTAGTCCATGGAAAGTGACTGTGCATCACATAAACATAACCCACTAAATGCTAACGTCAACCCGTCTTCCTTTTAGCTGGATCCCCAGAATGCCTATGGCCACTTCATTGCCACCAAATGGGAAGGCAAGTGAGGCTAAGGGGAAACTGGAATGGAAAGAGATGAGGGTCTTAGAAGACTGCCATCAAAACCTTTCTCATGCAATTTACGAAAACATATCCTCCAGGGAACACAGTGCTGGGGAAAGAGCTAGCACAGGTCAGGGACCCTGAAGCCTCTTAAACCTACAATAAATCTGTGGGCCTGTCACATAGTGGGCACTCAATGAATGAATAAATGTGAAAGGGAGGGAAAGGAGGAAGAAGGGGAGTGAGCAGGAGCAATAGTGCTGATGCTTGACAGGAAGGAGATGCCCTGTCTGGCTGGTTGTAGGTGAGGCTGTTGTGGGTGAGGTGTCATCAGTTCCCTGCCTGACCTCAGCAGGAAGATTGCTCTGCTTGTCCACTGGGGCTTCTGACCTCCTGGGTAAGCTGCCTGTGTCCCTCCATCCTCTTTACCCAGAGCTGTTCTAGCCACAAAAAGGGCTATATTCTTATCCTTATGACAGGAAGTTTGCCAATCACCAACCCCCACCTGTCCCTGCCCCTGGCCACCACAGGATGCCTCTTAGATTTGCAACATTTAAAGGGCACGAAGAGATGCATTCAGAGGTAGGCTTTTAAATCTGAAGTTACCCTCACGTGAGTCCCAAATGAAATATCCTCGCTGGTAGTCACCACTGAGCACAGCTGGGCGGGTGGCAGCATTTGCCCTATAAAACATTTGACACTTTGCCAATAAACTGTAAAGAGGAAAAGAAAGTCCTTGTCTAGTTTGAAGTTACAGGGCAGCTTTGGAATGTGCTGACCAAAGCAAAATGTGCTGCTTCCTCCATCAGATTATAGTCCCCCAGCCCTGCTGGTGGATACACGATGAACACGTGAATGAGTAAAGTTATCAGGGACACAGGCCTCTGACTCAAGTCTCCACTGGTGCATACGAGGCAACAGGGGTGGGACACTGACGTGGGAGGCTGCAGTTCCCTAGGTGGACAAGCAGGACCCTTACTGATCCATAAAGAAGGCCACAGCCAAGGAAAGGTAGTTTGCGTGGTCTTCAGAGTATGATGATAGTCTGGACGAGAGTCCTGAGTCATCTATTCAGGAAGGAACAGCTAAGAATACAGGAACTGGGTCAGTCCTATATCCCTAGGCCACCGGGCACTGATAAGAGTAAGGCCAGAAGCTGGGGTTCAGGATGGAAATCCTAGTTGAAGGGGAATTGGGGTCAGAAGGAAGGGAAACTGAGGCATAAATCTGCATTGGTCTAGATGAGTGGTTCTCCATGAAGATGACATTACCCTGTGTGTGTTTCAGAGATACGTGGGCCTTTAAAAATGGCTGTCACAACGGTCGGGGGTGGGGGTGACGGGGTGCTCCTGGCACTTAGTAGGAAATATTCAGAACGTCAGGTAGTCCTGCACTCTGAATCCCCAAATCCTACCCCTTCACATATTCTTAGAAGTGAAAAACTTATGCATAAATATTTACAGTTTACAGGACAACTTCATTTCACATACAAAATCGAAGTGTTTTTCGCATGATTTAAATACAGAGTAGTTTTTCCAGGAATAATGCAACCTCCTTTTAAATCAAGGGAAAGCTATATTTTGTTCAGAAGTCTACCGAGAGTGGTACAAAAGTTTAGAAAAGCCCATCGGTCTCAGTTAGTGGTAGTGTTTCAACCACCGATTCAACGTACCTACCTGAGTAAGTTTGCACTTGGAGGTCTCACATTCAGGTAATTTTATAAAGAGATGAAAGCATGGGTTCCTTTTTTATATATATTTTTTGTAGTTGTGCCAGAGCATTTGCATATGGAAATACATGTTATTCTGTTATACATTTCTTTTCTTTTGTAGTTAGAATAATATATATATATTTTTAAGGTTGTACATGTACGCAAGTTTTCTTTTCTGTGAATTTCGTATAGATAAGAAAATGTTAACAAATATTTATTTTTTAAAAAGTGTTGGGCTGGTAGGGCTGAGACTCACTGGTCCAAGCTTCTCGGATGAATTCTTGGAAGAGCAAGAGTGGTTCCAGACGCCCCCTGCCGGTGGGGACCAGCGGCTGTATTCTAGATTAGCTGCCTTCAACTTGGTGCTGACCAATTCTGGAATTTGTCTTCAGATTTTGGTATCTGCCTTCAAAAGGCTATCAACAAATCTGATTAACTTCCAGACAAGAGTGTCTATGGTGTCAATGGATCTGAAAACCTTTCCCTAAAAAAAAAAGTAGTTGAGAGGGATTGGAAATGTGATTCAGGAGTGAGCAAAGGTGGAATGAGGGACCTAAATCCTATCATTTAATTTCTGAAGGACTGAAATTGACAAACTTGTTCTGAGCGGGGGAGAGAGAAAGGTCGGACCAGTGGTCATAACTGGAATGAATGCTTCCAAAGTACCTGGGTGCAAATATGGTCACTTTTTTTTCCCAATTAAATAATCAAATGCTCCTTTCCATCACCCCTTAGACGAGTTATTTTCTGGAAGTCTTGTTATCTCTTTCCTGAGTCTTCCCTTCATTCTTCTCATTGTCTAAGAATCAATTTCAAACTGGGGGTCTGTTAGACATTCACAGCCAAAGGAAGACAGGATGAGGCTGGGTATTCCAGTCCCGCTGTGCTTGTTGCTCCCACGTGGTGGCACTGTTGAAGAAAGCCCCACGGAGTAGGAAAGATGCAGACAGCCGCGGAGTTGATAATGATTGCCCCAGATCTTTGAGAAAGGATAAACCTCGCCTAAAGGAACCCCATACTTTGGCCCTGAAGTTTTCAATTTTTAGTACTTGCTCTTTCAGATTAAATGCCCGTCCACCATTCAGGGAATAAGCCAGCCCCATTTGCACTGTGACTCTGGTGTCTGACTTTCCAGACTCAAACCTCTACCCTTCCCCTCCCCTAGTATCCACCTTGGCTGCATGGCAGCTTTTCTTCCTGAACTTTTAGAATACGAGTCTCATTTTCCTGATTTCTCAGACCATTTTGAGACAGGATGGAAGGGGGCAGGGCACAGCCATTCAAGGAATGCTACAGCAATCAACATCAAAATGGTAAAAGATTCAACCCCCAGTAAGCCTTGAGGCTCAAGATGATGGGAGATTTAACTTCTAGCAGAGCTTGAGCTTCATTATACACCCAATGTAATATATTAACATGGTGAATAACACGCCCACAGGCACCATGGCAAACCCAAGGCTGGCCACAAAAGGTCAAAGAGTGGGAAATGGCCAACTTCCTGGGAATCTCAGCCCCTTCCCCAGGCTACTTACACGGGTCCTTCCACTTACTAGCATATGAAGCCACCAAGCGCATAAAAACTAGCAACACAGCGCCTCTCTGCAGCCTCTCTTTCCCTCTTTGAAGATGGCCCACATTCTGTCTATGGAATGTGTACCTACTTTTAATCTGAGCACCCAACCCCCACACCTCGTGGCCTTTCTCTTGCCTTTCAACGTATCTCTCTGAATAAATCTACCTTTACTCAACTGTGGCTCGCTCTTGAATTCTTTCCTGCATGAAGCCAAGGACCCACACTTGGTGGGGCACATCCCAGGGGCTCAACCGAAGCCTGGGACACAGCCCTTCTCATGCCCCACATCTGTTTTCCTGCATCATATCTCTATCCTTTCAACTGCACTCAGCTCATTTCTCTTTCTGCCTATTTTGTGTGGCCAGTGTCTCTTAATACACAATTATGGTCATATTATAATTATACTACTGGCAAAACATCTTCTCTAGCAGGCATCTTCCACAACTGATTCAAAGAGGGGGCATATTTTAACTTAAGAAAGAACTTTAAAATCCAGAGCTCTATAATGTCTGCCTCAAGAGGTAGTGAGTGAAGATATGTTTTCATAAATTGCATAAGGAAGGTTTTGATGGCAGTCTTCTAAGACCCTCATCTCTTTCCATTCCAGTTTCCCCTTAGCCTCACTTGCCTTCCCATTTGGTGGCAATGAAGTGGCCATAGGCATTCTGGGGATCCAGCTAAAAGGAAGACGGGTTGACGTTAGCATTTAGTGGGTTATGTTTATGTGATGCACAGTCACTTTCCATGGACTACTCAGTTATTGTTGAGCCACCCCCAGTGTAGGAGTGGCTTCCAGCAATACTGCCACTGCCCAGGGCACTGACTCACCCAACGTGGTCACCAAAGGTGGGGGGCCTTTACAACAAAGACATCGGCAAGCAACCAGTGAGTACTGTCAAAGAGGTGGTGAGTGCCTCATCTCCAGAAATCCTTAGAAGAGACAATTTGAGCATCCCCCAGGCCACTATCCCAACAGGCATGCAGAGAAGAGATACCTCCTGCCAACACGACATTGTGGCCCATAGGGGACAAGTCTTGCCTGTAGTAACTGTCATATCCCCTAACCCCCCAAATGTGTCTACTATCAGTTTCCCCCTCTTCTGTCGAAACTCAGTCACGATTCCAGTAATGTTTTTCTGTGGCTCCAAAACCATTTTGCTTAATGAGGTACTAAGTCTTTATAATTAGGCCCAGAAGGAAATGAGGACGTGGCCCTTAAGAGCAATAATTATTTCAGTTATTTATGGTAATAAAAAATTGAAAATAGGAATTCTTCCTCAGAATGCGACTATTTATTCTTTTACATATTGCCTAACAGGCAATTACCCTATTAAGGCGGCGTTTTGTTGCTAAAGACATTAATTGAAATGTAAATTAAATGTAAATCAGCTAATTAAATTGATATGTAATGAACTTGTCAGGCGGGCCTCTCTGATCAGATGCATTTCGCTAATAAACAAGCATTGCAGCCAGCTCCACACGCAGCTGGGGCAAATGGTGCCTGAGCTGTTCCCCACCAGACACTGGTGAGGAAGGGAGGGTCTGCATTACCCAAACCTTCAGGTAGAAAGGAGAACAGTTCAGTCAGGCCCCCAGAAACATGTTTTCCTTATGATACCTCTCTGTGGCCCCTTTTTGTGTGGTTTCAAATACAGTGCTTTCAGAGGCGAAAGCTAGAGAATTCAACTCAAGCTGGATCAGCTAAATGGAACATCAAGAGAAGGGGTAGGATGAGTTTAGAGTGGCTTCTTCAGGGATGTGGCTCTGATACAGGAAAATAGGGGTGCGAGAGAATGGCTGTGTTCCAGGTCTTGGTTGAGTCTCTGGGCTGCTCCCTGCTGAGCGAGGGCCCTTGGCTTCACTCAGGAAAGAATTCAAGAGTGAGCCATAGTTCAGTAAGTGTAGATTGATTTAAAGAAATATACACTCCTTAGACAGAGTGCAAGCTGTCTCAGAAGGCAAGAAAGGGAGAGCATTACTAGTTTTTATATACTAACAAGTGAGAGGATTATTCCAGCTACTTTGGGGAAGGGATGGGGATTTCCAGGAATTGGGCCACCGCCCTCTCTGACTTTTCAGGGTTAGCTTCAGAACTGTCATGGCGTTTGTGGGTGTGTCATTCACCAGGCTAGTACGTTACAATGTATATAATGAAGCTCAAGGTCCACTGGAGGTTGAATCTCCCGCCATCTTGGTGCTAATTGCTGTGTCATTCCTTTAATGGCTGTGTCATACCCCCTTCCTTCCTATCTCAGCTCCATTTCTCTGATTCTTTCCACTGTGTACTTCTTTATGTTGGTATCTTCACAGACTACATACTTAATCACCTGCAGCCGGGGGCAGGCTGCTGTTTCGACAATGGCTGAAGGAAAATACTGAATCTTGTGCCAATTGAAGCAGGGCAGCTTTGCATCTGTTATGCATGTGTACAGCTATACCATTTGTTAAAATAGTGAAACACTTCCATACAGTTGGTAAATAGCTACTCCCCCAATGGCTGCTTCCCTTTTAAAGGTCTTGAGACAGGAGGGAAGGGGGCAAGGCACAATCATTAATAGAATAACACAGCCATTGAGGAGACAACAAAAACTAGTTAGAACCTAGTAGGCCCAAGACAGTTGAAGATTTGACTTCTAGTAGACCTTGAGCCACGTTACATGCTCGCTGTAATATGTTAGCATAGTAAATGACACACCCACAGGCGCCATGACAGTTCCCAGGCAGACCATAAAAGGCCAAAAAGTGGGCAGTGGCCCAATTCTTGGAAATCCACCCCCTTCCCCAAAATAGTTGAAATAATCCTCCCACTTGTTAGCCTATGAAATTACCCTGCCCACAAAAATAACCACCTGGTACCCTGGGACCTCTCACCCTCTGAGACTGCCTGCACTCTGTCTATGGAGTCTGTAGCTTCCTGAATAAATCTGCTTTCACTCTACTTCGGCTTGCTCTTGAATTCTTTCCTGCCTGAAGCCAAGGACTCTCACTTGGTGGCCCATCTAGAGACTCACTGGAGATCTGGGACATGACCATCTTCTCATGCCCCATTCTCCTGCAACAGTCTCCCCGCTTTCCCTGGCATTTCTGGCTCCTCCCCTAGAACCCATTGGACTACTCCATGATTCAGCGAGAAAAAGATTAGTGCCTGATGTAAGGGGGGACCTTCAGAACCCTGCTCTGGGGCCACGCCTGGCACCTATTGTGATTGATTGAGGCCCTTGCTCTGTTGCTTGTTAGATATTTGAGAAAATGTTCCCTATTGGATCACTACTAAACCAATCCCTGTAATTAGGGAAATTCCATTTACTGCTTAGCTACACCCTTGAATTTACACTGTGGCAATGGGAAGAATTTCTCTTGCTGACTCTAGGCTTTAGAGCAAAGTTGAATATGCACCAGGATCACGTGGAAGACTTACTAAAATGCAGATTGATTGAGCCCCATGCCCAGAGTTTCTGGTCCCAGAGACTTAGCCTTTCTATCAAGTTTCTAGATGGTGCTGATGCTTCAGGACTGAGGACCATACTTACAGTACCACCGCTCTGGGTCTTTGCCATCCTCGGGAGAACTGAGAGTGCAGCCTGAATTTTCTGTGTTGGGTAGTTCAAATGAGAACCCTGGTTGACAAAAGCTACTCTAGTCTAGGGGTAAGAAAAACTGTGGGCCGTAGACCAAATCTACCCTACCCACATGTTTTTGTAAATAAAGTTGTTTTGGAACACAGCCAGGTTCATTAGTGTATGGATTGTCTATTGTTACTTCCATGTTACATTGGCAGAGTTGAGGCATTGAGACAAAGATCTTATGGCCTGCAAAGCCTAGAATCTTTACTAACTGGCTCTCTCAGAAAAAAGTTTGCAGACCCCTGTTCTAACTAAGGCCCACTGCTGCAGCTAAAAGTGAAGGGTAAATCTCATCCATTAGCCTGGAGCCGAAGACAAGCAAAATGGATGGAAAGAAAACACGCCATGTCCCCAGTACTCCTCATTTATTAAATGGGTATGACAATCCTTGCTGTAAAGGCAGTTTATTATTTTGCAATCAAATAATCAAGTTTACACAAGAATAGGCAGAAGCAAACAGAAAAGTTTCTTTAGCATCAGGGATATGGTTCCCTAGCTAGCTCAGAGTCCCAGTCACCAGCAGACTCAACTCTCAGCTCTGTCTTCAAATCTAGAACCACTCAGGTCTGGGAACCTAAGAGCTTCTCCCAGACTTCGATATACCAGGTAATGGGGACTGAGACACAAATGGTTCTTATCAAGACAAGTTATGTCTGAAAACATTCATTCATTTAACAAATATTTACTGAACACCTGCTCAAGAGAAAACTGTTGAGGGGACTAGGGATTCAGCAGTTAACAAAATGGATCATACTGCAGTAAAAGCCACCAGTTGTTGAGCTTTGCCCATGCCCACGGGGCTTTGAATTCCATCTTTTAGTGTCCACCCTTTTAAAATCTCTTTTTTATAAAAAACATAACATATCCTTATAAAGACATAGAACATTCCCAGCATCCCAGAATCAGCCTGCAGTACCTCCCACCCCTGTCTGTGATCCTCCCTTCCAACATTCTTCTTTCCTTAGAGGTAACCACTATCCTGACTTTTGTGAAATTACGTTCTTGCTTTGTTTTATACTTCTACCACTAGATGTACATGCCTAAATGCCTAATTTAGTTTTCTCCATTTTGTCCCTTTATGTAAATATAATCACACATTATGTACTTTTTTGTGTCTTGCTATTTTCAATCAGCAGTATATTAAGATTCATCCACATTTTGTGAGCGGCAACATTATCAGTTTTGAATAGCATTTCATCATGCAGATATGCACACTTTAGATATCCATTTTCCAGGTGGGATGTTTCCAATTTGAGGCTATTGTAAACAGTGCTGCTATGAGCATGCTTGTGCATGCCTCCGGGAGCACCTGGGCATGAGTATATACTCGTGGTGTATATACCCAGGAGTGCAATTGCCCGATCATGGCATAAGAGTATCCTCAACCATATTAGATAATGTCAAGTTATTTTTCAAAGTCCTACCAATTGACATCCTTAAGAGCATTCCCATTGCTCCATATCCTTGCCAACGCCACATACTACCAGACTTTTAAATTCTTGCTAATCAGATACGCGTTTAGAATCATCTCATGTGGTTTTAATTAGCATTTCCCTGATTTCAAATGAAGTTCACCTTTTTGTATGAGTTTTGGCCATTTGGTTTTCCTTTTTATGGACTGCTATTTAAGTCTTTTGGCCATCTGTCTACCGAGCTGAGGTGCTGGGCGTCTTTTACTTGCCCCTCCAGACCCGCTCACAACTTCTTCACTCTGCTCTGTGTCCTTGGGGGCTGACCCAGATAGATCGCAGCAGTGGGCCTCCTGATGCTCTGACTTTAGCACTGGAGTATTGAGGATCATTGAAGGGAGGGAGGGAGGAGAAGGAGGTGAGGGAGGTTGCGTATTTAGTTCCCTAATTCTCTTTCTGCTGAGTCACGAGGGGCTAGTATCCCTTGATTTAAGGCCATAGTTCCTGGCAGGCAGCTCCCTCCAAAAGCTCTTTCTGTTTCTGAGTTCTAGGAACTGATGCCAATATAAGTTTGCCAGCTGTTTCCTGACACAGCTGATTATCATTTTGTAATGAATTTTCAGGGCTCCTTTATTGTGTTTAGGATATGCTCCTTTGTTGGTTATCTATGTATAAGTATCTTCTCCCACTCAAATCACTTTCTTCACACTAGCTTCAAAAAAAAATCTTTTTCTTATAAAATAAAATGCAGATATAAAAAAACCACATGAAATAAAGAATAGCTTAATGGATTGTTTTAAAGCAGACACCCTTGTAAATACCAAGCAAGGTTAAATAATAGAACTTCGCGAGCTAACCAAAAGCCCTCCACCTACTCCATCCCAATCACAGCTTCCTCCTTCCCTCTCAAAGTAACCATTATCTTTAATTTTTATAGTTTTTCACTCTGTTCCATTTCTTTAGAGTTTTATCACTGAGGGTGAATCCCTAAATAATACAGATTAGTTTTGCCTGTTTTATGTTTCCTAAGTGTCTTTAGTCTAAAATTTCTCCCTCTGCCCCCACTTTTTTTGCAATTTATTTGTTGAAGAGCCTAGGTTATTTGGCTTTTAGATAACCTAAGTCTGGACTTACTTGTTCCTTATGGTACAAGTTAGTATGTTCCTCTGTCCTCTGTATTTTATGAAAAGTGGTAGTTGAATCTAGAGGCTTGATCAAATTCATGTTAGTTTTAAAATATATATATAAATGGTGGTATGTTCTTTCAACAGAAGGCACATAATATGTCGTTTTTTCTCTTTTTGATGTTAGCACGTTTCCAGTTCACACAGGAAAGGCAGGATACATTTTTCATTCTTTCCATCTATTTATCAGTTTTCAAGAGAATGTGTTTTCTAAGATGATGAGGCTTCTTATCATTCTACAAAAGTGAACTGATTTTTTTTTTATGAATTAATAGTGTATTTTAAAATATTTGGTGTTTTCCAGCCAGGATTAGTCATTCTCCTGATTGAAGCTAAAACCGTCCCTTCTTTGACCATTGGGAGCCTCAGAAGTTAACTCCTGAGCCCTTTGGACAGGATCCTAGTAGTGTTTGAAAGTGCTCTTGCTCTCTGGTCTGACGAGATGCTCCAGGCTCATCTAGCACATTTCCTGCCTCAGTCCCAGAATCAGCCCTCTCTCTGAGAAGTGCTGGTTTCTTTCAGTGAGAATCGGTATTCCAAGACCACTATATTGGCACCAGGGATGCTCATTGCTGCTGGGTCAGTCATTGTTTCCAGGCTTATTTTGTGGGGGAAAAATCCACACTAGATGCCCTTTAACAGGTGTGCTTATAGTTTGCTGAGAGATTTTTAATTTTTTGTTTTAACCATGAACATGCTGAATGTTTATCACTGCTTTCTCTGCATCCATTGGGAAGATCGTATGGATTTTCTTTTTGATTCTACTAACATACATAGTGAACTACACTGATTTCAAATGTTAAAAACCAATCATGCATTCCATACTTAACTTGCTCGAAATGTATCATCCTTTTTATATAGTGCTATATTTGATTTGCTAAACTCTTATTAAGAATATTTATATCTGTATTCATAAGAGGTACTGGCCTATAGTTTTATTAAATGACTTTTTCCCCCTTCTTGTCTTTATTTTAAAGTTAAGAATGGTTTAAAAAAGGGATGAGCGGGGAGGAAGAGGATGCCAAGTTGACAAGAGTACATTGTGGGGGTTATGTGTCAATCTTGCTAAGCTGGAAGTACATTTCCCAGAACTCCCATCCCTGCATAATTCTGGGTTAGCTTGGACCATAGGAAGACATGAGCTGAGATTTGGAAAGCGGAAATGGAAGTAGCTGGGGCATTCTTTTGGATCCTGGGAAGGGCAGGGAAGCCCGCTAGCGTTGTTACTGCTCACAGGTGTAATTTATCTGCTGACAGTGGGCAGGCTTGCAGCAACTTACAGCTCCTGCCAGATCTCTTCAGACAGCTTCTCTGCCCTTGGGCGAGCTACGTATTTCTTTCCTTGACAAAGAGCAATAGGAAGACACTCCCATCTTTAAGGTGGAGAGTTTGGAGGCAGTAAGAGACTGTGACAGGTTCTAGTTCTTCCTTCTTTGTGGGCCTCCCTCCTCTAGTATGTCCTTGCAAGCAGCGGCCCAGGTTCCCAGCAAAGACTTTGCTGAATCCAATCCAATGCAAGTAGTCTCTGTTGTTAAGAACATTTCAGGATATTTCTAGGACACGCTTTCTAAGCACTCAAACTTCGTAAAAGTCTAAGGGAATACAGAAAACGGGTACAATAAAAATGGAACTAATCCCCCCCCAACTCAAACCACGTGTGAGAAAAAGGTCCTTGACCCATCCCAGGTGATTTCTATCGCACGCTAATAGTGAGCGCATGCGCCGTCTCCGTCTTCTCGGGCACGCTGATAGTGAGCGCATGCGCTATCGCCCTCAGCACGGGATCCCTGCAGCCATTCCGTGGAAGCCTGAAGCGAAAAGGCGGGCTGTTTGAGGAAGACGGGGGTTTTTCTGGAGGGCTTCCTGCTGACTCCGAGAAGCACATTTGCCACCAGAACAAGTGAAAGCTGGGGCAGCGGCTGCAAAGCGACCCAAAATGGAGCCCGGTCGAACAGCTTCAAGTTAACTTCTAGCACGAGTCTAGCACTGAAGGAACTTCCAGCCAAGTGATACACAGTCCCCATAGAGCGACGCGGAAACCTGGCTTATGTGTTCAAGAATGAGCAAAATTTTCTAACCGCCGCAGCCCAGAGACGCGTGTGCAGAGGAACAACAAACCACACGGTAGTAAATCTGCCTTTCACAAAGCAAAACCAGGAGTAAGAGTGAAGGCTGACTCCTAATGCCACAGATCATGCGATGGAGTTTCCCAGGTTTGGGGAAGTCGCAGGGGTCAGCACAGCCGGAGTGCAGTGGATAAGTCTCGCCCTGGGAAAACCACCTTCGTAATCACGTTATCTTGTCTGCCAGGTAAGCATAAATGATTGTTTTTTAAAATCAGTAACCTTGGTAATATAAAAATGAGTTGGAAAGTACTGCCTCCACTTCTATTTTCTGGAAGAGTTGGTGGAGAATTGGTATTATTTCTTCGCTAAATGTTTGATAGAATTCACCAGTGAAACCATCCTTGTCTGGAGTGTTTTTGTGGCAAGAATTTTAAGTATAAATTCAGCTTCTTTAATAGGTATAGCACTATTTGGGTGATCCATTTTTTTTTCTTGAGTAAGCTTTAGTAGTTTTTGTGTGTCATGAACTTTTTGTATTTCATCTGATTTTTTCAAATTTATTGGCTTAAATTGGTTCATAATATTTTCTTATTTATCATTTATTTCTAGGATCTGTACTCCATCCTCTTTGTCATTCTTAATGTTGGTAATTTGTGTCTGCTCACCTTTTCTTGATCAGTCTAGCTAGAGGTTTACTGATTTTATTGGTCTTTTTTTAAGGAATCAGCTTTAGGGCACAAAAGATTATTCACCTGGTTAATATGCACCACCACAAACTGAAAGCACACGCCTGGGAATGCATCCTAAGGGCCCAATGTGATGGGGTTAGGAGTGGTAGCTGAATATAAGACTGGATAAGAGAGATTTTAACCATTTGGGGGCATTAACCTGTGACTTAGGATTTAGCATCCTGGAAAGACACCTAAGCCAGTCCTTATGTGCTACTTTATGGCCTCGTTAATCTTGAAAATACTCGCATACACACACCTGATGGCCTGAAATAAATGAGGAAAGATGTTAAAACTGCCTTGGAAAAGGGCCAAAAGGTGCGAAGGCGTGGTCAGTGCTGAGATGGATTTAGTATAGAAATCTGAGAACCTGTCAGCTGACTGTGTCACATGTGAGGGTCCTGAGGCCAGCCTTCACCAATGCAGTGAGAAATCTGCTGGTGAAAGGGCCCCTGCATCCCTAAGAGCTCAGTGGTTATCCTCTGCAGCAGCAGGAGACCCTGTCATGAAACTGTCCCTACTATTAATGAGCATGACAAAATTCTGGAATAACAGATCAGGTTTAACGCTTCACTGTCAAAGTGGAGGTGGATGTGATTATGTAATGGGCAGCAAAGCCGCAATGGTGACCACCCAGTCCTGACCCACGGGGATCTATGGCAAAGTAGTGAGATGGGTGGGTAGGCAATGAGGGGTTTTCTTGTCTTAATCAAAAAAGGATTGAGAGCAGGTAGGCAGAAGACTGATGTCAGCTGCCAGAAGGAAAAATCTTGATCCCTCAACCAGTTTCCAGACTTGAGCCAGTTCTCAAATCCAGAGCTCACTAGTGAATGCTGAAGTCAGACTCCTTTTAGAAAGGACCGTCCCATACCACAGAAAGTACATATAATGGTGTTTCCTCCAATCTTTCTCCAAATGGACCAATGGCCATTTTCCAGAGTAATAAATACCAGAGAATAAAGTGCACACTGCTCTTTTGAGGGCTTCTAAATACAGGATCTGAACTGATGTGTTTTCAGGAAACCCCACATGCCAGTATGACTTCTTGATGAAAATGAAGGTGTAGGGAAGCCAAGGATAAGTTAAATCCTGACCCACTCCATAGTAGATCCAATGTGGTCCTTTCCCTGGGACCCAGATGTGTAATTGAGATGCACATACTTAGCAGCTGGCAGGAATTTCATATTCATTTCATGATCTGCAGAGCAAGAGTCATTATGGTGGGAAAGGGAAAGTGCTTGCCCCTGAAATTGTACCGCATCCCAGCAAGATAATACATCAGAAGCAATACCGATTCTATTGGAATGGTAGACGTTAGGCTTAGAAAATGTAGGAGCGGTAGTCCTCATCATATTCCCATTTGATTCACCACTCTGACCCCTGAACAAAAAGATGATTATGGTGGAAGATGGTAGATTACTGTAAAAGTAAATGCTAGCCTCATCGCAGTTATACAGATGTGATGTGTTTACTTGAATTCATCAAAACAGCCTCTGGCATTTGGTATGAGCTGCTGACCTGATAAATACATTCTTTTAATCCCTATAATAGAAAAGAATCAGAAACAAATACATTCGCTTTAGAACAGCAGTGCATATTCAGTCCTGCCCCAGAGCTACATTCGCGTCCCCATTCTCTGTTACAGTGCACAGTGTGGTCTGGAGGGGCCTTGATTGTTTGGACAGCCCTTGGGACAGCCCACTGCTCCTACTATGTGTGTGACATCACAGTATACATGCCTGCAGAGAAGGAAGTGACCAGAGGTCTGAATGCCCCGGGAAGACATACGAAGGCTAAAGGAGACCAGGTTACCACCCGCAGTGACTTGATGTTAGGTGTTCAGGGAAAGGGCTTCTGAGGAGGAAACAGCTAGTTAGTTGTAGTTACCCTAAATCCAAATGAATATGACATGTTTGAGAAACAGGACAAAGGCCACTGTGGCTGGTGCACAGAAGACAGGTGGAGGGGGTGACGTGCTCTGGGGTCACATCAGATAGGGTCGTGGGTGCCAGGCCAAGATGTGCAAGTTTTAATTGACCCATTTGAAACTTTTTTTGCTCTAAGGGTGATGGGAAACAAAAGAAGGGCTCTCAACAGGGAATTGATGTCTCAGTCTGTTCAGGCTGCTATAATAAAATACCGTAGACCAGGTGGCTTGTAAAAAGCAGGTTTGTTTCTCAGTCCTGGAGGCTGGGAAGTCCAAGCTTGAGGCACTGGCAGATTCAGTGAATGGTGAGGATTCCACGTTCATAGATGGCTATGCTCTCTCCACGTCCTCACGTGGTGGGAAGGGACTAGGGAGGCCTGTGAGGTCTCTTTTATAAAAGCACTAATCTCATTCACGAGGGCTCCAATCTCATGACCTATGCACCTCCCAAGGCCCCACCTCCTAGTATTACCCTGTTGGGCATTAGGTTTCAACATATGAATTTAGGAGGGGTGGGGAACACAAGCATTCAATCTGTAGCAGATGATATGATTTATGATTTTTAAAATAAAGCACTTTGGCTGTGAGTGGAGAGTGGATTGCAGGGGATTAAAGGGAAAGCAGGATCCTTAAGGGAAAGTGTTGCATTCACACAGCTGAGGATTGTGGTTGCTCTAAAGTGGCTGTAGTGGGGATGGAGAGAGGTGGATGGATTTAGCATGTATTTTGTAGGACTATTAATGCCATAGAGATGCAGGATCAAAAGGGAGACATCAGGCATAACAACCAAATGTTTGGCATGAACAACCAGATGTGCCTTTTGCATGGATAAGAAAGACTGAGGAGATTTGGGGCAGGGATTTAAAAAAAAAAACAACCTGGAAATCAAAAATTCTGTTTAAGTCTGAGATAGCTGGTGATTCACTGACCATAAGAATCTGAATTTCTGGGATGGCATTAGGCTAGAGATGAGGATCTGGAATTGTTGGCACAATTCGTGGGTTTTCAAGCTGCATTTTGAGGCTGGGGACCATCCAGATGGTTGGAGGTGGTATCATGGTGTCACAGTGCTTGGGCTTTGAAGCCAGATGAAGTGAGTTTGAATCCTTCCTCTACCACTCACTAGTGGTGGCCCTGGGCATGTCACTCTTTGTGTCTCCAATGCCTCATCTATAAAATGGGGACTGTATACCTTCCTTTAACGGTTGTTGGGACGGTTAAGCACTTATGTAAATCGCCTCACATTAGCAGTAGTAGATGTTGTAGACGTTGGCACCGTCGTTGACCAGGTGAAAGCTGCTTGAATTATAGCTGTAGTGCCTAGAAGTAAGTAAACATGCTAGTTTTTCAAACCCAGATGTTTGAACTACTAACTCATATTCAATACTACCAAAAAAAAAAAAAAAAAAAGAATCTAGATAAATGTTTACACAGGCCTTAACTAGGATTGGGGCAGGGTGTAGGAATCTTGGGGTAGATGGCAGCCACCTAGGAACGGTTCTGTGCCATGAATTTGCACGTGTTTTCCAGTGATCGATAAAGCTATAAAATATCTTTGACAGAGGAGAACAAGTCTTATAGAATAAATAGGGATTTTGAAGTCAGCCAGACCAGGGTTCAAATCTCCAGTTTGTCCTGACCTGGCCCTTAAGCGTGGACTTCAGTGGTGGGGAAAGTGTTGAAGACTTCCTATTGGTAATCCCCTTGGCACGAGCAGCCCACATCGGCCCCTTCAGGATCCACATATTTAATAAATATGTCAGCTGGCATCTTTGTCATTTTTATTTTAATGGAGCTCGTCAGGAGCTTAGCATTGAGGAGCCCTTGAATTTGAAGCTTATGGAGCAATTAAACTCCCTCCTGGGACAATCCAGACCTAGAGACTGTCAGTGCATAGAGATAAGCAATTGTGTATTTGTCTCCCTCTTGCCAGAAAAATGGAACACTCCAAAGTTCATCAAGGACATACACTGTATTTCAATGAGCCATATATACATTGCATACTATGTAATTAATCTAGAAAACTACTTGTCTAATAAACTCAGGGAAGCGGCCCATCTTCTATTAATTTCCTTTAATTAGCTATTGTCAGGAGAGCACTGAATGCCTGCCTGAAGTGATTCCTACCCACCTGATGGGAATGGTCAATAACCCTGAACCAACCTTGGCCTTGCTTATAAGCAAAGTGCTGACACATCCATGCTGTCCTCCCACGACAGTGCATCCCTGACAGTGAGAGTCAGAGATGACAGATAGCATTATCCCCGTCAGATTCTGGAGCTTGGAGAGATGAAGTGACTTGCCTGAGGTCACAGGGAGGTTTTGTGTCTCTGCAAAGCCAGGTCATTAAAAATATGGGCTCTGGACTTAGGCACATGTGCATTCAAATCCCAGCTCTGACAGTTACTAGGGTATGTGACTGACCTTAGTGGCCATGGTTAGCACCCATCTTTACCCCCTTGCCCTCATCACTGTAGGGAATGCTCCCCAACTTCTGACTGCCAGCACCTGCATGTACCTGGCCACCAGCGCCTGCTTTGCCCTCTCCCCCAGCAGTCTAGAAGTGACAGGGAACTCAGGCTCCTTGACAGCAGCCTCAACCAAGACTGGTTGGAGTTGGTGAAAAAGACCCATCTCTCTCATCCCTTGGGTGAGGTAATTCTGAGACATGAGTAGTCTGGCTCCCTGAGTTTTCCCAGCAGGATTAGGCTCTGGTTATGCATGGTAGCAACTAGCTTGCTATTAAGCATTTCACTGACTGCCTACTCTTCTCATCTTACTTTCCCATTTCCCTACTGGTTTTTCTCTTTTTTTTAGATTTTGTTTTTTTATTCAAGTGTAGTTGATTTACAATGTTAGTTTCAGGTGTACAGCAAAGCGATTCAGTTATATATATATATATATATATATATATATATATATATACATACACACATACGTGTGTGTATATATATTTCAAATTCTTTTCCATTATATGTTGTTATAAGAAATTATAGTTCCCTGTGCTATACAGAAGATCTTTGTTTATCTATTTTGTATACAGTAATGTGTGTTTGTTAATCCCAAACTTCTAATTATCCTTCACCTGTCCTTTCCCCTTTGGTAAACAGTTTGTTTTCTGTATCCCTGAATCTATTTTTGGTTTGTAAATAAAATTTGTATCTTTTTTTTTAAGATTCCACATATAAGTGATATCATATAGTATTTTTCTTTATGGTTTACTTCACTTGGAATGATGATCTCCAGGTTCATCTTTGTTGCTACAAATGGCGTTATTTCATTCTTTTTTATGGCATAGTAGTATTCCATTGTATAAATATACCACAACTTCTTTATCCAGTCATCTGTCAATGGACATTTAGGTTGTTTCCTATCTTGGCTATTGTATATAGTGCTGCTGTGAACATTAGGGTGCATGTATCTTTTCAGATTATAGTTTTCTCTGGACATATGCCCAGGAGTGGGATTGATGGATCATATGGAAAGTCTATTTTTAGTTTTTTAAGGAACCTCCGTACTGTCCTCTGTAGTGGCTTCACATTTCCACCAACAGTGTAGGAATGTTCCCTTTTCTCCACACCCTCTCCAGCAATTTCTTATTTGTAGACTCTTTAATGATGGCCATTCTGACTGGTGTGAGGTGATACCTCATTTTAGTTTTGATTTACATTTCTCAGATAATTAGCGATATCGAGCATCCTGTCATGTGCCTGTTGGCCATCTGGATGTCTTCTTTGGAGAAATATCTATTGATGTCTTCTTCACATTTTTTGATTGGGTTGCTTATTTTTTGATATTAAGCTGTATGAGCTGTTTGTATATTTTGGAAATTAGTCTTTTGTTGTTTGCATCATTTGCCAATATTTTCTCCCATTCTGTAGGTTGTCTTTTTGTTTCATTTATGGTTTCCTTTGCTGTGAAAAGCTTTTAAGTTTAATTAGGTCCCCTTTGTTTATTTCTAATTTTGTTTTCATTACTCTAGGAGCTGATTCAAAAAAAGTATTGCTGTGATTTATGTCAGAAGATTCTGCCTGTTTTTCCCTAGAAATTTTATGGCATCCGGTCTTAGACTTAAGTCTTTAATCATTTTGAGTTTATTTTTGTATATGGTGTTAGAGAAAGTTCTAATTTCATTCTTTTACATGTAACTGTGCAGTTTTCCCAGTGCCGCTTATTGAAGAGACTCTTTCCTCCATTGTATATTCTTGCCTTCTTTATCATAGATTAATTGGCCGTAAGTGTGTGGGTTTATTTCTGGACTTGTATCCTGTTCCATTGATCTATGTGTCTGTTTTTGTGCCAGTACTACATTGTTTTGATTACTGTAGCTTTGTAGTATAGTCTAAAGACAGGGAGCATGATCCCTCCAGCTCTGTTCTTCTTTCTCAAGATCGTCTTGTCTATTTGAGGTCTTTCTCATGTTTCCATACACATTAAAAAATGTTTTTGTTCCAGTTCTGTGAAAAATGTCATTGGTAATTTGATAGGGATTGCATTGAAGCTGTACATTGCCTTGGGTAGTAGGGCTATTTCAACAATATTGATTCTTCCAATCCAAGAACATGGTATATCTTTCCATCAGTTTGTGTCATCTTTAATTTCTT
Source organism: Camelus ferus (assembly GCF_009834535.1). NCBI lineage: Eukaryota > Metazoa > Chordata > Mammalia > Artiodactyla > Camelidae > Camelus > Camelus ferus. The sequence goes on from NC_045708.1 coordinate 34,778,189, forward strand.
TCATCAGTTTCATAGTTTTTGGAGTACAGATCCTTTGCCTCCTTAGGTAGGTAGGTTTATTCCTAACTATTTTATACTTTTTGATGAGATGATAAAATGGGATTGTTTCCTTAATTTCTTTTTTCTGATACTTTGTTGTTAGTGTATAGAAATGTAACTGATTACTGTACATTAATTTTGTATCCTGCAACTTTACTGAATTCATTGATGAGCTCTAGTGGTTTTCTGTTAGTGTCTTTAGGATTTTTCTATGTATAGTATCATGTCATCTGCAAACTGACTGTTGTACTTCTTTTCCAGTTTGGGTTCCTTTTATTTCTTTTTTTGTTTGTTTTTCCTCTGATTGCTTTGGCTAGGACTTCCAAAACTATGTTGAATAAAAGTGGCAAGAGTAGGTATCCTTTTCTTGTTCCTGTCTTAGAGAAAATGCTTTCAGCTTTTCACCATTGAGTATATGTTAGTTGTGGGTTTGTCATATATGGCTTTTGTTATGTTGAGGTATGTTCCTTCTATGCCCACTTTCTGGAGAGTTTTTATCGTAAATGGATATTGAATTTTATCAAAAGCTTTTCTGCATCTATTGGGATGATCATATGGCTTTTATTCTTCAATATGTTACTGTGGTGTATATCAGTGATTGATTTGTGGATACTGATTGAAAAAGCCTTGCATCCAGGGGTAAATCCCACTTAATCATGGTGTATGATTCTTTTACTGTATTGTTGGAGTCAATTTGTTAGTATTTTGTTGAGGATTTTTGCACCTATATTCATAAGTGATATTGGCCTGTAATTTTCTTTTTTTGTGATGCTCTTTTTCTGGTTTTGGTATCATGGTGATGGTGGCCTCATAGAATGAATTTGGAAGTGTTCCTTCTTCTGCAGTTTTTTTTGGAATAGTTTCAGAAGATTTGGTATTAACTCTTCTCTAAATGTGTGGTAGAATTCCCCTGTGAAGCCGTATGCTCCTGGACTTTTGTTTCTTGGGAGTTTTCTAATTACTGATTCAATTTCAGTGCTGGTAATTGGTCTCCATATTTTCTATTTCTTCCTGGTTCAGTGTTGGGAGGTTGTATCTTTCTAGGAAATTGTCCATTTCTTCTAGGTTGTCCATTTTGTTGGCATTTATTGCTCATGGTATCCTCTTATGATCCTTTGTATTTTTATAGTGTTGGTTGTAACTCTCCTTTTTAGTTTCTAATTTTATTAATTTGGGCCTTCTCCATTTTTTTCTTGATGAAACTGGCTAAAGGTTTTCAAAGAACTAGCTTTCAGTTTTATTGATCTTTTCTTTTTCTCTTTCTTTTTCTTTTTAGTCTCTATTTCTACTCTAATCTTCATGATTTCTTTCCTTTTAACTTTGGTTTTTGTTCTTTCTTTGATTGCTTTAGGTGTAAATTTAGATTGTTTATTTGAGAGTGTTCTTGTTTCTTGAGGTAAGCTTGTATTGCTATAAACTTCCCTCTTAGAACTGATTTTGCTGCATCCCAGAGGTTTTGGATCTTCCTGTTTTCATTTTCAGTTGTCTCGAAGTATTTTTTGATTTCCTCTTTGATTTTCTCAGTGATTCATTGGTTGTTTAGTAGCATATTGTTTAGCCTCCACATGTTTGTGGTTTTTGCAGTTTTTTTTCTTGTAGTTGATTTCTAATGCTTTATATGATTCAGTTTTCTTAAATTTACTGAGGCTTGCTTTGTGGGTGAGCATATGATCTATCCTGGTTCCATGTACACTTGAGAAGAGTGTATTCTGCTGCTTTTGGATGGAATGTTCTATAAATATCAATTAAGTCCATCTGGTTTAATGTGTCATTTAAGGCCTGTATTTCCTTATTGATTTTCTGTGATATGTCCATTGATGTAAGTGGGGTGTTAACATTGTTATTGTGTTACTGTCAATTTCTCCTTTTATGTCTGTTTTCAATTGCCTTATATATTGAGGTGCTCCTGTGTTGGGTGCATGTATATTTACAATTGTTCTATCTTCTTCTTGGATCATTATGTAGTGCCCTTCTTTGTCTCTTGTAACAGTCTTTGAAGTCTCTTTTGTCTGATGTAAGTATTGCCACTCCAGCTTTCTTTTGATTTCCATTTGTATAGAGTACCTTTTTCCATCCTCTCACTTTCAGTCTATATGCATCTGTAGCTCTGAAGTGAGTCTCTTGTAGGCAGCAAATATATGGATCTTGTTTTTGTATCCATTCAGCCAGCCTGTGTTTTTTGGTTGGAGCATTTAGTGCATTTACATTTAAGGTAATTATTGATATATATGTTCTTCTTGCCATTTTGTGAATTGTTTTAGTAGGTCTTTTTCTTCCTTTTCTTCTTTTGTTCTCTTCTCTTGTGATTTGGTGACTCTCTTTAGTGTTATGCTTGGATTCCTTTTTCTTTTTTGTATGTATATCTATTGTAGATTTTTGATTTGTGGTTATCGTAAGATTTTGGTTTAACATTCTGTATATATATGTAATTGCTTTTAAGTTCCTGACCTTTTATTTCAAATGCATTTTAAATACCCTGCATTTGTATTCTCCTCCCTTCATGATTACTGGTTTTGATATCATATTTTACATTTGTGTTATCTCTTAACTGCTTATTGTGGGTAAAGATGATTTTACTACTATTGTCTTTTACTCTTTTTACTAGTTTGTGCAAGAATGATTTCCTACCTTTACTGTATGTTTGCCTTTACCAGTGAGCTTTTCCATTTTGTAATTGTCTTTTTCTTGTTGTGGCCTTTTCTTTTTCACCTATGGAAGTTCCTTTAGCAACTGTTGTAAAGCTGGTTTGGTGGTGCTGAATTCTTTTAGCTTTGCTTGTCTGGAAAGCTTTTGATTTCTCCATCAAATCTGATCGAGAGCCTTGCTGGGTAAAGTATTCTTGGTTGTAGGTTTTTCCCTTTCATCACTTTGAATATATCATGCAATTCCCTTCTGGCCTGCAGACATTCTGCTGAAAATTCAGCAGACATTCAGCTGATAGTCTTATCGGAGTTCCCTTGTATGTTATTTGTTGCTTTTCTCTCATTGCTTTTAATATTCTGTCTTTAATTTTTGACATTTTAATTATAATATGCTCTGCTTTGGGTTATTCCTGTATGGGACTCTCTGTACTTCCTGGACTTGGGTCACTGTTTCCTTCCCCAGCTTACGGAAGTTTTCAGCTATTATCTCTTCAAATATTTTCTTGGGCCCTTTTTCCTCTTTCTTCTACTTCTGGGCCTACTGTTGTTTCTTGAGATCCCTTATTAAATAAATCCCTTATACTTGGGTCCTTATTCCAGGGTCTGTTTCTGGGAAACCTGAACTAAGACAGTGACCTTTGACAAATCATTTAACTCCTCTCAGATGCTCGGTTTCCTAATCTGTAAAAAGGCAACCTATACAGTATTCACTTTATAGGTTTATATGGACATTTAAAGGACACATTGCCTGCAAAAGAGTGCACAATTCTGTTCATACCAGCAAAATTTGTAACAGCAAAAAGTGGGAAAAGACTGAAATGTCTAGGGAGGGAATGGGTAAATAAATTAGGTTTTAACTGTGTGATAGAATACCACAGAATCAGTAAAAATTATTTTCAATGAATAGTCAATGACATGGAGAATTTTACATGAAAGTTATATAGTATACAATCCACCTGGGGAACTCAGTGGGGCAAAATATATAAAACTATAAAAAAAATATCTAAATGTTAAATATATTTAAAACACACTGAGTGATCTATTTCTTGGTGGTGGTAAGTTATTTTCTTTATGCTTTTTCCTATTTTTAAAAAGTTAAAGTTTTCCAAACAAGCAGTATTACATTCATAATCAGGAAAAACGAAATGTTATTTATAGAAGTTGGTCTTTAGTTCAAGATTTCAACTCTGATAAAAGATGAAGATGCCTTAAAATGAGTAAAATCCCAGCACTTTGTTTTTACTTTCCTTTTTCCTGATCCAATGCACTAATTATTAAAAGGGAATTCAGTTTTCATGCAGTATTGCAGTGGACAGTAAGTAAAGGCAAGACTGGTCAAAGGCCTAAGGGATGTGTAAGTCTGAGGTCCTTTGAGTCCAAGCTTTAGGCTACTGACCACCCTGGGCTCTCCAGATCTTCTCATATCTCTCTGAGACTGCTTTCTTCACAATTTCATTTCAGCCACTCCTCTGGCTCCCATTTATGGCATTGATTCCAAGCTGGGGTACCAGGCTGAGGCCACTCTCAGAGGCGAGCATTCGGTGGGACAGCTCGCTTGTCCCAGCTCTAGGTTCATTTCTTCTGAGGACCCTTTGACCTACCTGCCCATGCCCCATGTTGATCACCCTTGTACATAAAACTCTTTCTGCATCCAACCTCCGCCAACCTCCATTTACCCCCAACATTTGTAGGCAGGTATTACTCTTACAGAGGAGAAAGTCCAGCTATCCATCCATATGCCCAGCTATCCACTCATCCACCCATCCTTTCACTCAGCAAATTATGCCCACGTGTGCAATGCTGTGCAGGCACTTGCTAGATTCTTGGGATGCAGAGTAGACCCAGACACTGCCTCTACCAAACTTCCTGGCAATGGGAAGCAAAGACAAGGCACTCATGCCTCAGTTGACCCTCCTGTGCTCATGTGTAGTGAATATTTGTGATGCCAGCCCCACATCTCCTTAGCTCACGATTTCAGTGCAGCCATGGTGGAACATTCCATGCACTTGGCCAGCATCTCTTACCAAATGGACCAGGGCTGCCTCAAGGATCAGCCTTGCAGAGGAGCAACTAGGAATTGAAGGGGAATTTACACCCAAGGAGGCAACCCTCAACTATTTCCCTATCTGTGGAAACAACCCTGGGGAGTGCTTTTACATTATTTCTAAGAAAGTTCCTGGAGGGATTGAGGCCCCTTTCCCCTCAGTGGTCATTAGCTCATTAACACACCCTTTACTGGGTTTTCCCCAGCTCTGTCTCACTTTTGCCTCTCTGTTTTGTCTGCTTCCAGTGTCACCTGGAGAATAAGTTGCTAGCCCTCAGTTTCTTGTCCTGGTCTCTGCTTTTGGAAGAACCCAAATGAAGATAGCATAGGAGGCATTATGAATGAGTGAAAGAAAGAGAGAAAGGACGGAAGAAAGAAAGACTGATGATATTATAATGAAAGGAGAGGAGGACACCATTGGAAGTGGACAAATGACCACCTGCTGTTGACAGAGGAAGACCCTGTTACCTCAGTGTCCATTTATGATGAGGGCCTATACCTTCCCATGTGTGTGTGCACCAGCATTTTGGCTTGACTACCTTAGAAATACTGAGCTTAAGAGTAATGTGAATGTGACTAATAATAATAGTTACTCTCGAAGGGACACTTCCATTTGTCCATTTGCTAGGGACTTTATTCATATCATGTCATTTATCCACAAACCTCCTGTGACCCAGGCATTAATTAATCTCACTTTATAAGTGGGGAAACTGAGGGTCATAGAAGTGGCTCAAGGTTACCTGGTGGCAGGGCTGATCTCAGCTGGATCTGTCGAATACCAGAGTCCATACTCCTGGGCCCCACTCTCTGCATGAGTCTATTAGAGCATCCAGTCGGGGGTCCCAGTTCTCCAGCTGCTTGGCAAGCAGTTTATAATGCATGCCATTGGAATCAGGGTGTGCCTTCTCAAGGGTCTAGGGCAGCCATAGCAGGGCTGTGCGGTGAGGGCCAGTAAATAAAACACAAGTCCATTTGTTACTCACCATTAATCAACACTCAAGATAAAACATTACTTTATTCTGTCTGGCAGCTCAAACATGCTTCATGATATCTATTACACAGTGATGTTAATGATGTCCGCAGCACTGCACCTTCGGTATGCAAGATTTGTCGTGTCACCCGCTGGTCTCATCTCCCCAGAGGCCTCTGGTTCAGCATCAGGTCTGAGAACAGAGAGAATCTTTGGGAGGCCCGCATCACCACCAGTGTTGCTGAGCCGAGTATGAAAATTTACTGCCTACACATCCTGCCCACAGCATTGGGCTAGAAACCTGATATGCTTTTCAGGGTCAATAATGAGATGCTCTTTCAGGGTAGGCAACTGGATTGGAGGGGTCCTAGAACTCCTCAAATGGCAGAATTGTAGGAGCCCTTAGTGATCACCTGTTTCAACAGGTCCATTTTATAGATGGACAAACTGAGGTTGAGAGAGGGCATGTGACTCTTCTGTTACATAAATGCTAGTAGACTTGGATCTGATTCCAGATATTTTTGCTTCCAGTTCAGGCTCTTTCTAATGGATCATTTCGAGGTCCCCATCCCCTGCCCTCGTCTCTCTCCTGTTGTGTGGCTGTAGAATGGATGCACTCAGAGAATGTTAGCTCCTTCTCCATCCCACCACCATTTCCCCTGAAGTTCCTTACAATAACTGTGAATTAGGAAGAACACTCATTCTTAATTCCATTCTGCAGGGGAGATTGAGGTTCAAAGAGGGCAGATGACAGTAGCTGAATAGGGCTTAAATCCAGGCTTCTGGGTTAGCACTCTAACAACCACATGACCTCCTTAAGGATAAACGAATGTATGAACAAAAGAATGAATGGATGCTAAACTCGCTGAAGAATGAATTTAGGCATGCATGATGAACAAGGCTTAATGTTTGCAAGTCCCCACCCCCAATGTATTTGCATTTCAGCAAAGTCAAGGTCTCAGGGCCCCTGGAGCTGTTCTGTGGGCCAGAGCAATGAAGTGTTTTTTCACAGTGGTGCACCCAGCCGCCACCCAGGACTCAGCCTAGTTGAGAGCTGGCCCTCCGTGAGTGCTTCTAAAATTGAACAGAGGAGAATGCTCTGGAACCATGGCTCTGAACCATTTGGTTCTCCAGGAGCAGCTTGGAGAGGTATTGGGGTTTTAAGGAGAGCAGCCTCTCCCTTCCCAACACTGCACCACAGTTGCGTTTTCAACCTTCAGCTGAGGCTGGCCTGAAGAAGGAGAGAGGAAAAGAGACAGGAGCATGAAGGCTGAGATGCAGAAAAGAGCCGTAGATATGAGGTCACCCACTGAGGGGCCCTGGGTGAGCTTCCTACCCCGGGGACCAGTCTGGCTGGAATCCGCCTCAGCCTTCACTGAGATTGGGAAGGAGAGGTGGCCCTGACATCCTCTGGTCACAGTCTCAGGGAGGCTGGGCAGAGGGGTGATGCATTAATATGGATGAAATGTCAAGAGATTAGATAGAATTTCAAACAGGAACTTAACCCAGGACCTCAGACTAGGAGTTGATATAAAAATGTGCTTAGAATTGACAATGATCTATAATCTAATACTCAGTAATGCACACACAAACATTCACAACCATACAAACTCATGCATTTTCACACCCAAATATAAAGAGATTACTGATAAAAGCCTCATACACAATGCAAATACCAGTACACACACACACACCACTAACATCCATTATAGTTACTTTATATTTTTAACCTCACCCAGCCTCTCCTTCCCTCTACTTTCTTTTTCTCTCTCCCAAGAATGCTCTTAGCATTAAGTAAGCTCTTAGCCTTGCCAGTAAGCTAGGTTTGCTCCACTTTGCCCAGAAGTTTAAGGGGTTGCCTTTGTTTATGAACTTCTGGAGAGAGGGAGCAGGGGAAGGGGTGGCATCAGCCTCACAGAAGTGTTCTGTTCAGAGCAGGCATCTCCATGTTCCCCCTCCTCCTCCTCAGTAGCAGCAGCACCTGCAGTGCTCAGTGAATGGTTACTCTCTGCCTGGCCTTGTACTGGGCCCTGAAACCTGAGCAGAGACTAAGGCTGGTTTGCCATCTCTAATCATCTCACCCCAAGAACAGGGCAGAGTAGAGTTGGGAAGACCGAGCTCATACATAGGAGAAATGAAACACCAAAGCCAGTTGCTAAGGGCCAAATGAAAGGTGTAGACAATAGTTCTCCAGAAGGTCAGAGGCTGAGTTATCCCTGAGGGCTGGGAGGTCAGGGAAGACTTCTGGAGGAGGGGTCTTGAAGGATAGGTAGGAATCAGGGCAGCAGAGAGGAATGAGAAGTGCCTGTCAAACACAGGTGTTTGATACACTTTGTTGGATGAATTAATGACAGGACAATTCCAGGTCAAAGGCAAGGCCTTGACCAGGTTGGGGGCCTTTATGAGGTCTCAGAAGGAGGGGAGAAAATCCTGGGAAAGACTTGTCAAATACTATACTTTCTCAATTATCCTCTCTTCGGATCCTCATAATACTCTTGAGAGTAGGTCAGTTGAGGATTATGTCCCCATATTAAAGATAAGAAATGGAAACCAGCTGAAGCTTTAGGGTAACTCCAGACAGGGTAAGAGATTGGTTAATGCCACACAGCCAGGCAGTATCAGAGCTGGGAGCCTGGCCCAGGTTCCTACCGGCTATGTCTGTAAATCCTTCTGTCTTTACAGTTTGAATCCTGTGGGTAGGAAGCGGTTTGGGTGGAGGAAGAGGAGGTCTGTGGGATGTTCCATGGGGAAGCTCCCTCCAGCATCTGCTTTTAATGCAGGAGCAGGGCAAGGGGTGGGTCATCAGAGGGCTGTGCCTCCCCTGCACCGCCTGACCCTGATCTCCTGCGAAGCATCTCTCTTGCCGTCAGAACTCTGACGGTGGCACCAGCTCTGCCTGTCAGGCAGTCGTTTCTCAGCAGTTGTTTCAAAGGAGGAGACTGGGGCATGGAGGACGTGCAGGGACAGACTGCCAGCTGCCCAGGAGAGCGCCTAGAGCCAGGCTCAGGGGAATGAGGCAAAATGAGGTCGTGCTCGGGAACAGAGAGGAACCAGTGAGCTCCCTGAGGCAGAGGCTTTTTACAACCAGCATTAAATATTTATCATTTTGTCAGTCTTAGGAATGTGCACATAAAGGCGGAGGGGAAGACGGAAGAACGCAAGCCCAGGAGGCTGGTGACATGCAAGGTCCTCCACTTGGGAGCTGTGCCGCTTTGGACAGATGACTTAACCTCCAAGCTTCTGTTTCCTTCTCAGGGCACACCCCCGGCTTCAGAGGGTGGTTGTGAGGATTATGTGAGATCATGTAAGACAGAGCAACCAGTGCAGGGCCCGGAGCGAGCAGGTGCTCAGCCCAGGCAGAGCAGCAGCCCCAGCAGCAGCAGTGGTGGTGGTCGCACTAGATTAATAATAATGGTGGTCGCAGTAATAGTGGCAGCAGCAAAAGGTAGTGGTAGATGAGCAGTAGTAATAGGAACAGCAGATTAACAACGTCGTAGCACCAGCAGCCGCAACAATAGTTGTTTGTATTGTTATAAGAAAAGTGATCAAACTGCCTTGGGCTCTAAAAATGAATTTGGCTTTCAAGAAAAGACTAGAGATTCAGTAACTCTATCTTCTCCATCTCTCCATAGAGACTGGGGCCTTGAAAGGCCATCCAGGACTTATACATGCTGCCTTTCATGTGGCATTGGAATTCAGTTCTGTAGGTAAGGGGAGCCATGGATGAAGTATGAGCAGTGGAATGTCTCAGGTCAGTGCTTTGGGAAGATAAATCTGTAATTAGGATCCAGCTATTAGGATAAGTTCACAGTGGAATTTTGGATTTAAGGTTTATTCATTCGTTCATTCTGCTGCATTAGCTGAGTGCCTCTTATGTGTCTGGAACTGTGTTAGGTGCTGGGAGAGGTAGAGAGGTGAATAAGACCTACTCTCTGCTCTCAGAAATTAAATGATAGTGAAGGAGGTGACTGTCATCTGGGTGAAATAACTGATAAATAGATCTGTAAGCATAGTGGCGGGAACACAAGAAGGAAGCCATTTGTTACAGCTCTAGACTGGGGAGGGTGTCTTGGAGTTGGGATATCTGAGCTAAGTCTTGAGTGATGAGAAAGATTTTCTGAAGTTAAGAAGAGTGGAGTTGTAGGTGGATACGAGAGATACTCAGCAGGCAGAACCAGCAGGATGTGGCAACTGATCGGAAGGGAGGTGTGAAAGACACAAAAGTGGGATGATATCCAAGCTCCTGGCTTGGACAGTTGATACAGAAGAGGTGCCGTAAGCGTGGGGTCCTGTTTTATAAAGATGGTGGAAGCTCCTTTGGAGTGAGAGAATCGATTAGCAGGAGACCACGTGGAGGTGGGGAGGTCAGTGAGGGGCTGCTGCAGCAACCCAGGCAGGACATGATGGTAGGAGTGAAGAGGAGGGAGGGCATGGAAAAGGTAGAGGAGGGAAAATGCACCATGATCCTGCCAATAAGTATTATTTCCCCATTTTAAAGATGAGGAAAGTAAACTGCTTTAAGTGGTTCACAAGACAGAAATAGCAAGTGGTGGAGCTGGCATTAAAACTCAGGACCATCTGACTCTAGAGTCACACTCCATTATGCTGCTTGAAGGCAGACACATCGCAGAGGCAGAAGCAATGGGCCTTGGTGACTGGCTGTCCACGTGGGTAGTGGAAGGGAACGGAGTTAAGACAATGGTGAGGTCTCCAGCCTGGGCCGCTAGGTGGGAAAAGAAGACATTAACCAGGACAGCTGGTGTCAGGGAGAGAAGCAGATTTGGATTTCAGACTGACATGGGGTCAGCCAAAAATAAACCTGAGGTCTTTGGGAAACAAGGGAATTTTAAGCATTAAGGAGTTAGGGTAGATGTCATAGGAATGACTCTCTGAATTGGTCAGGCTTAGTGTTGAGGTTTGGGGTTGAACAGAGAGGCAGTGGGGTGTGGCAGAGTCGAGTGTGTGCCCAGGCCCTGTCCTAGTTACTTACCGGCTGTGGACTATGGGCAAGGAACTTAATCACACTGATTCCAGTTTCTTCTTTCTGCAAAATGGGGGAAATGAGCCCTGCCCAGGATGCACTGTAGTTTGGTGGGAGTAGGTAGAGGTAAAAGAGGTGAAGGGCTTCAGGGAAGTCCTGAGCTTCAGCTGGTAGAGCGTATTGGCGTGATAACTTCATAGAGATGATCCTTGAGACGTTGTATGCCAGTCAGAGACAACACAGCCTCTTATAAATCCTGCTAAGATTTTTTTCTTGTTATTTCAGTAAAACACGGTATCTTGTAGAATCTATATCCCCCTCTCTTTGTTCTTGTCAGTTCTGCCTTAGTTCAGTCCGGGAGAACATTGTGTCCAGCACCATCTTCCCACCTGTTCAGAGCCCCAGCTTACAAACACATGGATCCCTCAGTGTGACTGTCATTTTTCTAGACAGTTCTCTCATTCCTGTCCTCAGGGAGGGTTTGTACTTCTGTCTGCACTTCATTTAGGGGTAAGAAAAGCTTTGGCTTCAAGGAAAGGGATTTCCAATCCTAGCAAGCGAGTGGTGAGCGGTTAGGGAAAGAGTTCTACTCTACCTGGTGTTTTATAGACGTTATTATATCTTGAAAACAGCTTTACTGACGTATAATTGATATACAAAGAACTGTACGTATTTAATGTTTACAAGTTGGTAAGTTTGGACATAGGCAAACACCCATGATACCACCATCACAGTCAAGGTAATAGACATATCACCACCTCCAAAAATGTCCCTTGTATCTCTTTTTGTTAGTCTATATGTTTGTTTTGCTGTTGTTGTTGTTGTTATAAGAATACTTAATGTGAGATCTACCCTCTTAACAAATATAAAGTGCACAATACAGTGTTAACTAGAGGCCCTGTATTATTACATTTAATCTTCACAATAACTATAGGAGGTAGCTATTTTCATTCTCATTTTACAGATGTGGATCCTTAGGCTGAGAGAAGTTAATTTTTTGCCCAAAGCCATACAGCTAGTTGGCAGAAGAGCTAGGATTCACATTTTAGTTTATCTGACTTTTTAAGCCTAGGCTGTCCTTATTAGGTTATAATGTCTCCCCTCTTCTGTCTGCCCTGGTGCCCCATTGGCTGAGCTGAGCCACAGGGAAAGGACCGCTAATCTTGGTGCTCTTAAAAGAGGCAGGACTCAGGAAATTTCTGAACAACACTTGAGGGACACAGTGGGCTCTGCTCACACACTCCAGAAGGAGGGAGTGATACAAAACTAGAATTAGCTCTGCGGCCTGGGGTCAGTAACCGAGAGGGTTCCAGGATGGGGCCTATAATGACTACATTGCTGAGCTTCCAGGGATCCTGGAAGATCTAGAAGCCTCTGCATTTCAAGCAGTAAATGAGCCCCTTGCCCAAATCCTACCCTGTTGGAAGGCCCAGCAAGAACTCAAACAGGTGTGTGGGAATGAGAGTTGGGAATAAGGCAGGGTTTCAGCTCCTGAAATCCTTACACTGACACCCAGCCTGGAAACTTACATGCTCCTTCCTCTCTCCCACCCCTCCACTACCTCTAAGTGATGTCGTGGTTTACTTGTTATTCTGCTTTCACCTGCTTTCCTGTTTTGACCTGATTTTACCTGGAAACAAATGGAGAAGGTGGTCCTGTGTGGAGTAGTGGGAAGCTGGATTTGAATCCAGGTTCTCTCTATCCATATGAATGCAAACAAAGGATTTTACCTTTAGGAATCTTAATTTTCTCACTTGGGAAATGAGAAAATGATACCTCAAGGGGCTGTTGGGAGTATCAAATAAGGCAATGGATGCAAAGGCATCTGGCACAATGCCTGGCACAGAGCAAATGTTCAATAAATACTGGGTAGTGGATGCATTGATGCTCCACAAATGTTAATCACCTGAGACTTCCATGCTTGGCACTGCACTTACTACTTAGGAAAATGAGTCAGTCCTCTTAGGCAAGTCTCAGGTGTGTCATTGAATTACAGCGAGAGGACACAAGCTCATCCTGTGGTCCTCCCTCACTCAGAGGCAACAGGGAAAGCTCCCGGCCGAAGGCCCCCTGCTGTACCAGCTGCTGCTGCACCACCACCGTCATCAGAGGCAGGTGACCCAGGGGCAGGTGGGCAGAGTCTGGGTGGCCTCTAGCTTGTCTGCCATAGCTTTTGAGGGTAGATAGACTTTTCAGTCCTGTCTCTGAGCCTCTGGACTAGTGCAGAACAAAATGGCACTGTTTATGGAGCCAGGTAGAAGCTCAGCATGTCCCTCCGCTCTCCTCCTTTCTTTTTTGTATAGTTGTCTTGGTATAATAGTTTGGTGGCTCTATCCTGAGAAGGAAGTGAGCAGACCAGAAGAGAGGCTAGAGCGCCCCCTGCTGGGCATGGTGGGCTGGTAGGTTCAGTCTCCTTCATTGGCCAGGTTGGTGCTGTCCTCCATCTCAGTGCTGAAACCCTTCCCCTCTAACCTGAGACCATAGGTATAACCTGGTCCAAGAAAGCTAGGGAGTTGCTGAGCAGGCTAAGGCCACAGGGCGGTCCACTGCCAACCCTTGGTCCCTTAGCCTTAGCCTCCCAATGTGGAGAAGCAGTCATTTTGCAAACATCCTACAAACACATCTGCTTTATAGCCATGTCTTTTTCCCTCTTAAGGATTGCTAAATGTTAGCAGGGTCCATCCTCTCTAATTCAGAGACATGTCACTTGCTTAGTGTTAAATGATACATTTTATACTGTACACTCTGTTGTCTGACATCAGGAATATAACCATTTGTTTCATGTCATTTCTCTCCAGAATTATGGACTAGGAGGTGTTGCCAGCAACCCCCTAGAGAAGAAAACCCCCTAGTTTCTCCATGACAGATGTTCATTCAGACTCCGCTTGCATACCTCTAGTGATGGGAAACTCAGTGTCTCTCAAGGGAGCCCATCTAATGATTGATGTCTCTTATTCACTAGAAGGTTTTCCTCCTTTTTGAGCTGAAATTTGTCTTACTGAGACCACCTCCCTTGATTTGGCTCTTACCTTTGGCAACACAGATCAAGTTTGCTTCTTTGGACTAAAAGAGTGTTCAAGATGTTTTTCCACATTTCAAAGATTGTGATCCTGCTTTCCTGCCCCTACTCCCTTTCATTTTTCACTTCAGGGATAAACAGCTCTAGTCTCCTCATCTGTTTCTAACAGGAAATGATTTGCAGACACTTCACTGTCCTGGTCCCATTCCACGTAACAGCTATCATTTATTGAGCACCTTTGCTGACATTTCCCACACCTAAGTTCATTAAACCTACATAAATATTGTAATGAGGTAGACTGCTCTCACTGTCTTACAGGAAATTAAGATTCAGAGAGCTTAAACAACTTACCCAAGATCACACAGATATTAAGAGACAGAACCAGGGTCTGAATGCAGAATTAGAACCCAGAGTTGCCTGGCTCTAAATTTTTGCTCTTAAAGCACTAGCATGCCTGCTGCCTGTAAGGTGTGTGATCCAGTTAATCAGTGCAGGTTTTAGAAAGTGGGATCTGTCATAGGCTATTCCGTTGATAAAAAGTTGATGAAAATAGATGATGTTTTTACATCAGTGAGGATTTGACTAAAATAGGTATCAGTTTACTTCCAATAGAATGTAAATGTACCATGCCATTATTTAATATGCAGAATAGATTTATAAAACAATCCACCTTAACGCCAAAAAGAAAGTAAGGTCTAAAAATGGTCACATTAGGGAAGCAGTCTGACCAGGGAAAAGTAGATCTGGACTCTCTTCACTCTGATTTTATGTGACCTGCCTCTATTTATGCTGTCTCCAGAGATGCTATCATTTCGGAAAGGCCTGCCATGATGCTGGCTCATGCTGAGCAGTCTGTGCTACAGGAACTGAGGGATAGTCAAGTGTTGGCTATTCATCCTTATCTTGATGACAAGAGTTCCTGACAGCAAAGTGAGGGTTACACCAAATTTGGGTCGACTGGCTGGTTCTTGAGGGAGCAAGAGACCTAGAGGGAAAGGCGCCAAGAACGCTCAGAGGAACAGAGAAGCTACATGAAGCTCTTTATTTGTGTTCCTCTGGGCAACAAGAGCCCAGGGGAGAAGCTGTATTGACAACACAACGTTTGTAGCCAACTAACTTATGGTTCTTTGTTATCATTTCTGAAAACCAATCAGCAATGGGAAAATTAGCTTTGCTCTCAATTTTTGCAACTGACTTTGAAAATCTCCAACCCAAAGCAAAAGGATGCTAAACTGAAGCTTTGTGCTCAAGGCCCTATCTCCCTTGAGTCTCCTTCCCTCTCCCTAGTTCCTAATCCTCATTTCCGGGAGGTCATTTTAATTAGCAGGCTGTCATGGTGACAGCCTGCTGCTTCACAGACAGGAAGGGAGCTGACTCCCTCGGACCCATTCATCATGCAGAGGCACTTTACTCTGTAGAAAAATGCACAATATTGAGCTTGCCCCACTTTGGAAATTGCCACTGCCGCTGTTTTATTTGATCATCCCCACCTGCCTTGGAGTGCATCCTTGTGTCTTTTGCATCTCCTGTGCCTGGCAGGCAGCTCCCTCAACCCCCACCCCATCTCCAATTGCAGATTTTCCATGCCCACCTCTTTGTTGGTCAGGTTTGATCTCAGACACCAGGATCTAGAGATCTTAACTATGAGAGAGCTTTTGGAATGTGCAGCCAGCACTTTTTGCTTTAAGAGCTAAAGTTTTAATTAAACTACCCAGGTTGTTGGAAAAGAACTCTCAGAGCAGTTTTCTGAGGTTGCATGCTGGGGTTTGGAGAGTCAGGAAGCATGCAGCTCATAGATACAGCGACTGTCTGTCTAAGACCACCATGATCTCAAAAATCCTGTCCCGTTGTTCCCAACAGTGCATTTGTCTTTGGGTTATCTGTGTTGTTGCTGATGTTTGGATCAGCAAATGTGGACACCGCATTTCTTAAACTATAAACAACTAGCCTCTTCTAAAAGGTAACCATCTGTAGTAACTGTATAACTTAAAGCAGTAAATGGGCTGGAAAGCACTGACCTGAGAAGTGTCAACCTCTCAAAAGGGATGTGGCTTTTCTCTGCCTGTGAGGATGTCTGTGTTCAGGAGAACAGTATCTACTCGTCTGGTTTAAGTCTCCTGTTTTGTTCCTTAAGCTGAAGGCTCACGATCGATTTTCCATTGGTAAAAGGGAAAATCAATGGTGAGATTTCTCATTTTTTCCCCTTCCTTTTCACTAGCTTATTCATTATCTCACAACCCTTATCTTGGAGACTAGAGAAGGGTGATTAATTTCATGCCCCAGCAGAAAATGCATGCTCCTGTCACCACAAGACCTCCCTGGACTCCATGTCCTTAAAAAGAGTGTGAAGGGTCTTTATGGTTCATGGAGCTCTTCTTGTCCCCTTTGCCGTTGGGGTAGTTGCTGGCCGGGCCCCGCAGGAATGGGTGCTTGTAGGGAGGGGGGTTTTCTTTCCTGCAAAGGGGAAGATAACAGAAAGAGAGAAGAAAGACAGCACATATACACAGTGTATTGAATTCACTTGTGTGCATGTCTATCTCCCCCACTGGACTGTGACCTCCTGGGAGCAGTGGCCTTGACTTCCTCTTCTCTGCCTCCCAGGGACCCATCCCAGGGCCTGGTTCAAAGCAGGCAGTGTGACTTAATGAATGACTCTCAGATGGATGGACGGATACTTTGCGTCATTCTGGTTCTAGAGAAAAACTGTCCTGCAGCTCTACCTCTTCCACATTTTCTACCTGGATTCTAATCGTTCTATCCATTTCACGATAGGGTGGGGATGGACACACAGAAGAAACTATAGCTTAACAGGGTCTGGGACCTCATTGCCTTCATAGCCATCATGGGCTCCCTTTATATTTCTCAGCATAGCCTCATTGTGGCATTTTGTGATGAGTCTGTCTCCGCCACAAGCCTGGGGGCTCTCGGAAGGCTGAGATGTGTCTAGTTCATCTCTGTATCCCAGCCCCCAGCACTCAGTGCAGCACCCTTCACACTACTCTTCAGTAATCCGCCCCTGTCTGTTCTGCTCACACACTAGACTAGAAGCTCCAGGTGTCCAGGGACCAAGTTTTATCCGTTTTTGCATTTTCCTCGTACAAGGCATTGCTTGTTCATTATATTGTTGAGTAGTGTCATGACATTGATGTGTCATTCATACGCTGGACTAAGATTTATTTCAGTAGAAAGAGTGGACAAGCCAGAAAGAACTGAACTGAATCCCCCAGGTCAGCTATATATGACAGGTGTACCTTGGGCAAGTTATTAAACTTCTCTGAGCTTCATTTACAAATTAAGGGTGAAATATTCTAGTCTTGCAGAGTGGTGCGAAGTTAAAGGAGATAATACGAATCAATACACCTAGCGTCTTCCCTTGCTGACCGTAACTTACAAAGGTGTGATGCTAGGTGCTAGGGATGGTCCGATGGACTCTGGAGGTGACAGAGGTGAGTCAGACATTGATGCTGTCCTCAGGCTGCTTACAGTTTAGTAGAGGAGATAGTTGCACAAAATAATAACTGCAAAAATAATAGAGAGCTACAGTGCGTAGCAAAAAATGGTAAGTGCCATAAACATGGGAATCTCTTGAGCCATTTGGTTTAAGATTCAAGAAGTGACCCCTTATAACCCATCTTGCTTTGACCCTGGAGTACTCATTTTCCTTCACTGCTGATGAGTCATGAATAAAGTAAAGATGGAATAGACGGCAGCACAGAAAAGGGCCACCCTGTCCTAACATGTCTTCCCCGCCCCCAGGAGTCTCCTAACATGTCTTCCCCGCCCCCAGGAGTCTCACTGCCGGAAACTGCACACTCACAGAGAGCTAACGTGGCCGGGCTGCCTAGCGTGGGTGAGATACCCCTAGACCTTAGTCCCCATCAGCAGCCTGGGACACATGTTTGGCATGTTGTTCACAGGCAGTGTCATCTTGAAGAAGCCCCTTCCTTTCTCTGAGCCTCCATTTCTTCATTTCTAAAACAGAGACGGGCCCATGTCCTTCCTGCCTTGTAGGCATGGTAAATGGGGGTAGGGAAGAGCTTTGCCAATTACAAGGTGCCATTCATATATCACTGAGAATGTGGTTCCTCACACCCAAAGGGAGCATGGGAAATAAGATGGGTATGTTTCTTTGGGTCAAGGAGGGTGTGCAAGCCCAGGTGTAATCACAGGTAGGGTAGCCCCAGGTAGATGGCGTGTGCAGGGCCGGGGAGGAGTGTCAATAGGTACAGAATGGCTTTGGGGCGACAGAGGCAGAAGGCCTCTGCAGCTGGCGAAGAGGGCACAGAGAGAAGGGGGCCAGAAGGCAAGCATCTGGGGTCTGGGCCCCGCAGAGCTGCTTCTCTTCCACCTCTCCAGACTCGCCTCCTCTGGGAGGCCGACTCCCTAGAAAATAAGCCTCTCCCTTCTCGAGGCTTCTGCAGCACTTTGCGCCTCCTCCCTCAGCACACCATTTTCTAGGGAGTTCTTTGCCCAGCTGTTTCTCTCACGGGACTGTGAGTCTGATGCCTCTGACTTTTCTCTCTGGTTCCCGAGTGGCCTGGGCCAGGGGTGGAGGAGGTGCTTGAGGACGGCTTGGTGACGAGAATGAACCCTCGGCCCCATCTTTGCCGGCCCTACTCCTCCAGCCGCCCTGGCCTGTCACTGCCTTGGAGTGTGTCTTTCTATGTTCTGCTTCTTGCCTCCTAAACCCTCTCACCCAGCCTGCAATAGCTGCTCTCCCCTTTCTGTTTCATCCATTTGAAGTCTACCTGTCCTTGAGCACCAAGTTCAAACCCCGCTTTCTCCCTGAAGCCTTCTGGGGATACTCCTGCTGGCTGCCAAATGGGTGCCAGATGATGTGGGAGAATAATTTCTCGTTGGGTCTCATGTTCCTTTGCTGTAACATGCAGAGGTTGAAGTAGGTGATGCTTAGGGGCTTCTTCACTTCTACTATTTTGTAATTCATCCATTCAGGGCTTATTTAGGACTTACTCCCCACTAGGACCTGGACCGTGCACTGAGGTTACAGGAGTGACTAAAACAGTGCCTCAAGGAGCAACCCATCCAGTGGAGGAGCCAGACCTGTGAAGGTGCCATGACGAGACCCCATGGGATGACCACACACACGTGCATGCACACATGCAGTGAGGGAATCCAGCAGACAGGAGGTAGGTCTACCTCAGGTGGAGAACAAGGACAAAGAAACAGTGCAATATTTGGACTGGGCTTTGAAAGTAAGGTGGTGTTCACTATCTAGAGATAAAGGGGAGAACATCCCAGGAAGACAGAAAAGGGTGAACATGGGGGCATGAAAATAACTGATTGGGGGTATAAAGTGGTAGAAAGCAGGTGGGGTGGAGAGGGTACAAGAGAATGGCGTGTCCTAGGAGGCTGTACATGAAGTTTCAGATGTAGGCCAGGACTTTGAATAGCAAGAAGAGGGGCTGAAACATCCTGAAGGTAATGGGGGAGCCATGGAGGGTTTTGGAGAGAGGGTGTATGTAATCTGATGGGTAGCTGAGCAGTTTTACACATTGTGCTCAGTATTGTTTATCTCTGCATATGTACATGCTTTCCCTCCTGTAAATTTGGGCTCCTGATGGATAAAGTTTATGTTCCTTCAGCCCCCAGTGTAGGGCCTGCCACATGATGGGTTCCAGTGTGATAAATCGCTGATGATTCCCACCCCACCCCTACTTACATCAAAACTGCATGGTGGAAGTGGTCCTCCCAACCCATCATGTGCCTGAGCCCACCTCACCCTCAGAGGCCCACCCACTCTCCATGCTCACTCTTTGCCTTCCCGCTGAGGCTCACCTGGCCTGTTCATTTTCCTTGTCTAATTTTTATCCACCTTGATGGTGTATTTCGAGTTTGAGCCCTGTGACTGTGACACTGTGGTCCAGGTAAGTGTGGGGGTCTCAGTTTTGATCACCAAGGCCACATCCCTGAGCCTGCGCTCTCCAGCCCACATCCTGGCCCTCCCCATGCAGCCTCTCTGAAGGGTGGCCCGGCACCCAGGGACGCTGACAGGCTTCTGCCAGCACGTAGCTGGAAACCAACACGATGTAATTATGCAGAGATTAGGGAAAACAAGGATTAATTTTGAGTCGAAACATGTAATTTTCCTTTAAAACTAGAACTGCTCTTTCACTTACGTTATGCTTGGGTGGAAAGTAATACAAAAGTGGAGAAGTATTCAAGTCCCAAACCAGAGCCTTGTGTCCTCCTGGGATTTGTTTTGCCAAGAGTTGTTGACCAATTAGAGCTAAGTTATACTGATAGTCTGATGAGGCCGAGATGTTGGGGATGGAGAGGGTGTTTGTTTTCCTTAGCTGAAGGGTGGGCACATTTACCCCAAGTCCTCAAGGCTGTGAACTTTGGGGAATGGGCTCCTTTCTAATGAGGGCTCCAAGGCTCAGGGCAGTGAGGTCCCGTGAGCCGCTGAAATCAGAGCCTGAACTCTCCTGCATCCTTGAGACCCAGTTTTGGGGTCCCACCTCCCCCATCTTGAAGAACTCTTCACTAACTTGCTGAGAACACCAGGCTGGGGCTCATGGGGCCTGGCTCTAGCCCTGGGAGTGACCAGTCCTGTCTGCATCAGGAAGGTCGCTACCCTCCCTGAGCATCAGTACCATTTCACTGACTGTGCAACATGCAAGAACAAAGTGGTAAAGGATCAGGATAATTTTATTCAGGCTGCAGAGGACCTGAAACAGATAATCCCCACATCAACTTGTAAATGAGATTCTAAGAATTCTTTTGAGTTTTATAAAGCTTTAAATTTTTAAGAACTTTAACCAATCAAGAATGACTTCTAAGAATGAACTGAGCACCTTTCTCTAGGGGTGAGCTCCTCAAGGTCAGGGTCATGCCTTAATCATTTATTCGTTCAAGCACCCCCTCCCCTCAGGGGCCTAGCATGAAGTGTTTTTTTCCTAAGAGAATGAACGGAGGTATACACGCACGCATGCTCAGTACAGCCTAGGTACTGGGAGTACAGAGATGAGACAGACGCCCTCCTTCTGAAGGGCTAATCAACCAGGACAGAGGGGAATGACTGGAGACAGTCTAAGTCAGAGTATAGTGTCATGCAGACTCCACGTGGAGCTGGGGCTCAGAGGGAGCATCCGGTCCAACCAGAGAAGTCCAGGGACTCGCCCTAGGCCATGATGAGCTGCCAGGAAATCTGGACTGCAGCCCAGAAACCAGAGGAGATGGAAGCGTGTATTGAGTACCCACTGGCTGCCAGGCACTATGCCAAGCTTGTATGTAATCTTTAAAACCATCCTTAGAGGTGCTTGTTGTTACCCCCAATTTATAGGTAAGTAGAGAAAGGGTTCATGAAACTAAGAAACTTGCCAAAGATCCCACAGCTAGAATGAGCCTGAGACAGAATTTGAACCCACACTGATAGTGAGAAAGAAAGGCTTCCCACTCGAGGTGGAGCTTAGCTGGACTTCAGTCCAGCTTTGGAATCATAAATGCCTAGGGTCAAATACTGCCTCTGACAAAATATCTTTGATCTCAGGCAACTCTCTGCACCTTTCTGAGCTTCCTTTTCCTCATTTGTGATGTCAGGAACAAATTATCTCTGAGGAATAAGTAAGACCATGAGCAAAAAGTACTTCACTCAGTAAATAAGTGATTGATTAACATTGTTTTTGTTAATAACAGGATGGGGGAAAGTGCATCAGTACAAAGGCCTTGAGGCAGCAGAGCACTTGGGCAAGGTCAGTGGGAAGACTGGTCTGGCAGGAGCATTAAGTTGGATATTGTCATGTCCATCAAAGAGGCTGGACCACTGGGTAGGGCAGGGCCAGCACATTCCAGATGCCACTGGGTGTCACTGCCCAAATGCTTCCTGGGAACACTCAGCACTGAGCTCTGGTCCAGCCCTCAGGAAGGACACTCATCTCCTGACCCTCTCTCTTCACTGATCCAAGAAATTGGCCCCAGCAGAGGATCTGAGGTGAAATTTCTCAGGGGTATGTCCTCCCAGCCCTGAGCCTTGCATCATGAGGGAAGAAGTCATGTGCTGAGGGAACACACTGCCTGGCACTGTGCAGGGGGCTCCACTGCATGTCTCTAAAGTCTACGTGGGCATCATTGTCCCCACTTCACAGTTGAGGAAACAGAAGGATCAGAGACCTTCTAAGCCTGGATGATAGAGGAATCCTAGAGGATCATCTGTCAGAGGAGAGCATATGGAAACACCCAGACTAGCTTGGGACAGTGACTAGACTCAGCTTCCCAGCAACTCCCATCCCTGTGGGTTCCCATGTTAGACCCAGAAATGTGACCACCGCCTCACTGTCTGACCCCACAATGATACTTTAGAATCGGAAATTGTGCTTAAGTTCTTCTGCCCCATACACACCCTGTGGCATGGCTGGATGGGAAACAGGGCCAGAGAAAGGCTGAGGGAACGTGCCCCTGAACTGGAAGCCACTGAGGCACGGCACCAGCCCCCGCCACTCGGCTCTGCACTTACCGCAGTCTCGGCATGGGGATCGCCACTTTCTCCACCACAGGGTTCAGCCGGTAATAATCCAGAAACGTTCTCGCCACGTTCCGCCCCAGCTTCATATCTGCAAATGTGTGCGTTAAGGAGCCACTTTGAAAAGAGGCTGAGACAGAGTGAAAAGAGGATAGTAATAAAGATGATAATGGTATTAAAACAGTATCACTGTGCCCCGTTTTAAGTGTTGTTATGAACTGTTTGATTTTCACAAAACCTTAAATGTTTGTTAGATACTATTAGTTTCCTCATTTTACAGATGACGAAACTGAGGTGCAGAGATGTTCAACAATTTTCCCAAGGTCACAGAACTGGGAAGGAGAGGGGCCAGCATATGGGTCTATGTAGTCTCACCCCAAAGCCTCGATCGGAGCTTTTAGAACCTACTGAGTACCTTCTGGAATCACTGGGCTCTTATGGTCTGGCTTCAGGGGGCTCAGGGTGGAGGCAGATTAGCAAGACCCAAGGGCAAGGGACCCTTTGTTGTGTATAGACCAGGGCCTGCTTGACCCTCGGGGATCAGTCATCTACATCGGTAACTGGGGAAAATAATACAACTTCACCCTGAACGATATCCCCATTCCACCTTGAAATCTACCAATAATGAATCCTTAGGGTGAGGATTTGTGACCTTTTATAGTACAAACTCCCCGAGGAAGGGGAAAGGGCCAATTCCATCTTGACCATTACCACTTTAGTATAAATTAATACAACAGTCATCTGTTTAACAATGTGGAGTATTGCTCTGTGCATTATATCTCACATCTCTGGGCCTTCACACGAGCTAGTTCCTCTCCCTGAAGTGCCTCCCCCTTCCCCTTGGCTAGTTTTTAACCATCAGTTCTCCAATAGGGTGGTATTTCTTTAGTAAAGCCTCCCATGGTACTCCTCTCCCCAGGTCTGTGATTGGTACCCTTGCCCCTTACTTTCATGGCTTCTGAACTGACTTCATTCAAAGCACTTAGCTTTTATCCCCTAGCCGTCAGCTCTGAACATGACTATCAGTATTCAGTATCTTGTAGTAACCTGTAAAAAAGAATATGAAAACGAATATGTGTATGTTCATGTATGACTGATCATCCTGATACTAAAACCGGACAGACACTACCAAAAAAGAAAATTACAGGCCAATAACATGATGAACATAGATGCAGAAATCCTCAATAAAATATTAGCAAACAGAATCCAACAGCACATAAAAAAGATCATACACCGTGATCAAGCTGGATTCATCCCAGGGATACAAGGATAGTTCATCATACGCAAATCAGTCAGCGTGACACACTACATCCACAAAAGAAAGGCCAAAAACCACATGGTCATCTCAATAGAGGCAGAAAAAGTATTTGATAAAATTCAACACCCATTTATGATAAAAACTTACCAAAGTGGGTATAAAGGGAACATATCTTAATATAATAAAAGCTATTTATGACAAACCCACAGCCAGCATAATACTCAACAGTGAAAAACTGAAAACTTTGCCACTAAAATCTGGAACATGATAAGGATGCCCACTCTCACCACTTCTATTCAACATAGTCTTGGAAGTCCTGGCCACAGCAATCAGGCAAGTAAAAGAAATAAAAGGGATCAAAATTGGAAGAGAAGAGGTAAAACTGTCACTATATGCAGATGACATGATACTATATAGAAAACTCTAAAGGCTCCACACAAAAAACTACTAGAGCCAATAAAAGAATTTGGCAAGGTAGCAGGATACAACATTAAAATACAAAAATCAGCTGCATTTCCTTACACTAACAATGAAATAGCAGGAAAAGAAAGTAAAGAAACAATCCCTTTTAAAATCACATCCAAAACAAGAAAATACTTAGGAATAAATCTTTCACCAAGGAGATGAAAGACTTATACATGGAGAACTACAAAACATTGATTAAGGAAATTAAAGATGACTTAAAGAAATGGAAAGCTATCCCACACGCTTAGATTGGAAGAATCAAAATTGTTACAATGGCCATACTGCCCAAGGCAATCTACAGATTTAATGCGATCCCTATCAAATTACCTGTGACATTTTTCACAGAACTAGAAAAAATAATCCTAAAAATTATATGGAATCACAAAAGACCTAGAATTGCCAAAGCAATACTGAAGAAAAAGAATGAAGCTGGAGGAATAACACTCCCAGACTTCAGACGATACCACAGAGCCACAGTAATCAAAACAGCACAGTATTGGCATAAAAACAGACATATGGACCAATGGAATAGAAGAGAGAGCCCAGGAATAAATCCACAGACCTACAGTCAATTAATCTTTGACAAAGGAGGCAAGAATATACAATGGAGAAAAGATAGTCTCTCCAGCAAGTGGTGTTGGGAAAACTGGACAGCAGCATGTAAATCAATGAAGTTAGAACACATCACACACAAAAATAAACTGAAAATGGCTTAAAGACTTAAATATTAAACAAGACATGGTAAACCTCACAGAAGAAAGCATAGGCAAAACATTATCTGGCATAAATCTTAGCAATTTTATAGGGCAGTCTACCCAGGCAATAGAAATAAAAGCAAAAATAAATAAATGGGACCTAATTAAACTTACAAGCTTTTGCACAGCAAAGAAAACCATAAGTAAAATAAAACGACAACCTACAGAATGGGAGAAAATATTTGCAAATGATGTGACTGACAAACGGTTAATGTCCATACTATATAAACAGCTCATATAACTTAATAACAAAAAAACTAAACAACCCAATCCAAAAATGGGCAGAATAAGGCCTAAATAAGCAATTCGCCGATGAAGACATACAAATGGCCAAATAGGCACATTAAAAAATGCTCAATATCATTAATTATCAGAGAAATGCAAATCAAAACTATAATAAGATATCATCTCACACCAGTCAGAATGGCCATTTTTAAAAAGGCCACAAATGATAAATGCTGCAGAGGGTGTGGAGAAAAGGGAACCCTCCCACACTGTTGGTGGGGATGTAGTTTGGTGCAGCCATTATGGAGATTCCTCAGAAAGCTAAAAGTAGACTTACCATATGATCCAGCAACCCCACTCCTGGGCATATATATCTGGAGGAAACTCTGGTTTGAAAAGATACATGTATCCCAGTGTTCATAGCAGCACTATATACAATAGCCAAGACATGGAAGCAACCAAATGTCCATTGACAGATGACTAGATAAAGAAGCTGTGGTATATTTATACAATGGAATACTACTCAGCCATAAAAAAGAATAAAAGAATGCCATTTGCAGCAACATGGATGGACCTAGAGATTGTCATTCTAAGTGAAGTAAGCCAGAAAGAGAAAGAAAAATATCATATGATATCACTCATATGTGGAATCTAAAAAAAAGAAAGAGGACACTAATGAACTCATCTACAAAACAGAAACAGGCTCACATAGTAAACAATCTTACGGTTACTGAGGGATGAGGGTGGGAAGGGATAAATTTGGGAGTTTGATACTTGCAAGTGTTAGCCACTATATATAAAAATAGATTAAAAAACAGATTTCTGTATAGCCACAGGGAACTCTATTCAATATCTTACAATAACCTTTAGAGAAAAAGAATATATGTATGTATTTGTATGACTGAAACATGCTGTACACCAGAAATTGACACATTATAAACTGACTATAAAGAAAAAATTTCAAAAAAGAAAAAAGAGTGTTTTCAATGTCAGTGGGAATTTTCTGGGACAACCCTCTTTCTCATGCCAACCATATTACATATTTGCCAAACTCTGAGAGCCTCACTTCAGATTATTTACTGCACTGGCCCCATTTGAGTCAAGAAATGGGACGTGGGTGGGAGAAGAGAAGAAATTGATTGAACATTTTCAATTAAAACAAGCTGTCTTTGAACAAAGATTTAGGATCCAGGCAAGGAGAAACAATAACTCTCTTGGCTGGATGGAACCCTTTCCAATATATTGCAGAATTCAGGGAGAAAAAATAATTGGGGTGAAAACTCCCAACTCTTCACCACCAACAGAAACCTCAGAATGACCTATAAGTTGAAAATGTCATCTTCCTCAGATACTTTTGTGGCTCCCTGATGGGTTCCTCACAGAGGGCAGGAACGGAAAGCAGGTGGGATCAGGACCCTCAAATCAGAGAAGCAGTAGGGTTTGGCCAGGGTTGTCTGAAACTCAGGCTGACTCTGACTTCAGCCCAGAGCTGTTTTATGGTAAAGGGTGGGTGTCAGTAGCTCCAGTACTTGGTGGGACCCTTCAGCAGGTAATGAGGGTTGGGACATTCTCATTCTTTCATTCATTCCCATGTATGTACTGCTACAAAGAGGGGCAGAGTTTGGGGTTAGATCAAGAAGAATAAGACAAACACAGTATACAGTCTAGAAGAGGAAACTCACATGTCCCAACTAACTCCTTTACCAAGCAGGTGGCTGTATTGTCATCTTCACAAAGACAATTTTTTTTTTCTTAGCATACCCTGTGCACTGTGTAGTGTAGTTAGTATCGCTGATCCCACCATAACCCTGCGTGGTTAAAGCAGGAATCTACACATAGTCCACAGGAGACTGAGAAATTTGCATAACTGACCTGGAGTCTTGTGGCTTGAAAGTGATGGAGGTGGCATGTGAACGTGAGTGTCTTTTAACACCGTGCATGTGTTTTCTCCCCTCTTGAGTGTGATCTTCAAACACAAAATTCTGTGGACATGTGGGAGATTTAATTCCAAGTGGAAGAATAGTGAAAGGCTTCATGGAAGTGGGTGTATAGCAGAGATTTGAAGGACAAAGACAGATTTGAAAGGGGGAGGAAGAGAGAGATGAGCACTGGTAGATGTGGGGAGTGTGGCCGGGCCACATGACTGCAGGCCAGAAGCAAGACAGAGAAGGGCCGGGGCCCAGGGAGCTAAAGTGTAGTGTGGAAGGTGGGGCTGCAGTGGTAGAAAGGCAACAGATTAGCAAAGGCGTTGAATGCCAAGTTCAGGAGGTTAAACTTCTATTCTGTTGGCAGTAAAAGCTGGTGAGTATCTATAGTCATATCTATCTATTTGTTTACTCAGTGTGTATTTGTTGATCATATATAGTCAAGTTATCTGGAAGGACCGACGGACACACACACACACACACACACACACACACACACACACACGACAAAGGTGGTTCTTAAATCCAGAAGCAGAAACAGTAACAAAGTAATAAAAAACCTAAATAAACACATAATTGCAACTTTAATACTGCTAAGAAGGAAATGCAGAGTCTGTAAAAAGGGCAGTGGGGGTGCCACTTTAGATGGGGGTGTGGGCAGGCCTTTCTGAGGAGAGGATGCGTGAAGAGTGGGCAGTAGGTACAGAAGCATCTATGAAGAAGGAAGGGCAGGTGGGAAGGGTCCTGGGTGGGAGAGGGGCTGGAGGAGGGCTGGTGCAGAGAAACAGGCGAGGGCTAGATCACGTGGCAGCTTATGCTGGGTCACCTTAAAGAGTCTGGATTTTCTAAGGGAATGGGAAGCTACTGAAGAATTTTAAGCAGGAAAATGAGATGGTCTGATTTATCATTTTAAAAGGTCACTGCTATGCTAAAAAGAATAAAGTACGAGTGGAAGCAAGCAAATCAGCTAGGGGACTACGGTCGTGGCCCAGGGGAGAGGGGCCCGGGACCAGGACGGAGGCAGTAGAGGTGGGAAGATATGTTCTGGGGGGAGGAACTGGCAGGGCCCGCTGACAGGCTGGACGTGGGGCCTGGAAGGGAGAAGGGAATGAAGGGCAACTCCCGAGTACTTAGCCTTAGTAGCTGGGTTGGGTGGCAGGAGTGTTCCATGACCTGGAATGTGGGAGACTGAGGGAGGAACAGGCTGAGGGGAGAGACTAGGAGTTCAGCTCGAAGTTGTGATGCCTGTGAGATGCTGGGCCCCCCAGTCCTGAATCAGAAATAGGAAAAGATCAAACAATGGAAACGGTTTCCAAGTCATCACTCTTTAGGATCATTCACACCACAAATTCTCGCTGACTGCCTGGTACCTTCCCTTCTTACTGTCTGCCCTCCTGCCCCAGCTCTTAGTGCCCAAGGTCCCCAGGAGAATGGCAGTGACTGCAGGACCCTCTGTCCCCCTGTCTCAGGGCCTCAGATCTGTGCATTGAATGAGCCCATAAATGGGAATCAAGAGACCAACCTGGTTTCAGTCAGTAACATGCCACGTGACCCTGGCCATTTCCTTTCTCTGGGCTTCTCTGTGCGTAAATGTCTAGTCTCTCAAGTTCTTTCCAGTATTCACGTGGTATGTTCAAGCAAAGGTCTCAACACCATAAGCTTATGAAAAATCTCATCCCTGTTCTTTCATTCATCAAATACTTACTGAGAACCTACTATGGGCCATTATTTTAGGCACTTGGCACCGTGAACAAAACTGACAAAGATCCCTGTCTTCATGGAGCTTACATTTTAGCTACTGCGGACAAGCTGCATATCTAGTACATTCATAAATTGAGATGCCAGAAAGTGACGAGGGCTGTGAAGATGAACCGGGTGAGGGGTGCAGGGGGCAGGCAGCAGATGGTAGCAGTAAGCAGAGTGGTCAGAGGAGGCCTCAAGGAAAGGGTGGGGCTTCAGTGGGCTTGGAGGAGGGGATGGAGCGGGGCTGCACCAAGGATGAGACCCTCCTCATCCGAAGCAGGCCCTCTGACCAGTCACCTCATAACGGCTCCTACGAAGTCCAGTCCAGTCCCACTACTGGGGATAGCGGCCATCCTTGGGCATGAGTTCTCCCTGGTGGGAATCAGGAACACCTCCTTCTTGGCACTGAGCAGTTTCCTGACTGAATGAAGGTCCCCCCCAACCTCCCAGAGCAGTGCCAGACGAGACACGTCCCACACATATCCTCCCACCTGGCCTGTGGCTTCCCTTCCCCAGCCTGCTCCTTCCTTCGTAGGCCCTCATCGCTGAAACCAACTCCACACCTCTCACTCCCTGCAGCTCTTCCAGAGCCACCAGTGAGCTGCTGGGCCTGGCCTGGCCTGCCTGCGGGGAGCTAAGGTCCCGCCCCACACAGCCGACGCCATATTTCACTTCCTCTCTCCCCACAGTTGTCTGATTGCTATCCCCATTTTGCAGATGAGAAAGCAAAAGTGACTTGTCCAAGGAGGCTCACCAAATATTGGCACAAAGAGGACTGAAGCCATTCATTCATTCATTCATTCATTCATATATTCTGTAAGTGCCTTCTTCGTGCCATATACTATCCAGGAGCTAGGATACAAGGACAAGAAAAGCAGACACAGTCCCTGTCCTCATGAAGGTCTTTCCTTGCCATCACCCTGCCTCCAAATATGAACATTTAACTCCTGCCTGCTCCCTGCTGAGAAAGCCCTACCTAGAGTTCTTTCTCTGCTCACACTCCTACCCACGCCAGCAACAGAAGAGCATCATCAAAGGGGAATGATTCATTCTGCAGAGGAGTAGGCTGAGGAAGAGTGATTTCTCTCTGGTAGGGCTGATGGCATGGTTGGAATTTTTTTTTTAACCGCCGGACTTTTAAGAGGCATCTGTCCAGGAGCCCCCGGGTAAAGCAGAAGAACAATGTGACAGGGATGGCTCTTTTGTTTCTGCCTTCTTCACCTGTCCTCCCACGGTAGTGATGGACACGTGCATGACCTCACAGACGACCCGGCTCTCTCAAGTGTGGTGTGGAGGCTGCAAGGGTAACTGCAGAGTCCCCTCCAACCACTGGCAAGTCCTGAGGCACCCCCGAGGTGAGGAGGCCCGAGAATGAGACAGAGACAGGGAGGCACAGCGGGAGGGAGGAAAAGATGAGAAAGAGACAAGCAGAGGCAGAGACCAAAAACGAGAAGGAGATGCAAACAGACAGGAAGCTATAAAGAGAATGGGTCAGGATGGAGCAGGAAGATCAGGAGAGAACGATCATCTGGGACCAAGAGAAATTCACACTTGGAAACTGGAGAGAAAATAGTGAGGGGCAGAGAGACAGAAACAAACAAAAGGAGAGAAACACAAGCATAAGAGGAGAGATGATAAATGAGATGCAGCAAGACTGAAGAATAGAGACAGAGAGAGAGGCAGAGACGGACAGAGAGAAGGAAGGGAGAGACAGACTGAAGGAAGGGAGGCCTCCTCTTTGATGTGTGAAACACAACGTGAAAGGGTGGGTATTTTCTAAGAGGCTCACTTCAGAGAGGAGGCTAGAGATGAGTGTGCAGGGAGGGCGCCAAACCAGCAAAGAATGCTGGAAGCTGGGGCTCGCTGGGAGGCTCTGGATTAATTTCCTGTGGCCGCTGTAACAAAGTGGCACACATTTGTGCATGGTTTAAAACAACAGAAATTTAGTCTCTTACAGTTCTGGAGGCTGGAAGCCTGAAATCCATTTCAGTGGGCCAAAGTCAAAGTGTTAACAGGGCCACAGTCCCTTCTGAGGCTCTAGAGAAGGAACCGTTTCTGGCCTCTGCTGGCTTCTGGTGGCTGCCGGCCTTCCTTGACTTGGGACCACATCACTCCAGTCTGCCTCTGCGGCCACATCTCCCTCTGCTTTCCTCTTATAAGGATGCATGTTCCTGCATTTCAGGTCCACCCAGATACTCCAGGATAATCGCCCCCTTCAAGACCCTCAACAGTGACATCTGCAGAGACCTCATATCTGTATAAGGTAACGCTTACAGATTCCAGGGATTAGTATCTGGACATCTTTGGGGGTGACGGCATGCTCCCTGAGTCCACTTGCTTAGCTAAGAGCTGAGGACGAGGATGCTGTGGAGTGTTGGGGTGGAGCGTGGGCTCCGTGCTGGGCGCTCAGCCCACACCGCACACCTGGCCGGCTCTGTCACTCAGAGATGCCCAGCACCCCCCACACAAGCAGCAAGTGGATTTACCAGGATTCTGACCCAAATATGTCTGCCTCTAGAGTCCTTTTTATTTGCATTATTTGCTGCCTCTCAAGGGCAGGAAACACCTGTACTGGACCAAGTGTTGCTTATTTTACCTCTTAAACATGTCAGAAATCCTCCCCCTCCTCTCATCCCACCACTGTTCCTTTAGTTCAGACCCTTTTCTCTTCTCTGAACTATTGCTTCTTAGCTTCCTAATTGGTCTCCTTGCCTTCAGGGCCTCCCAGTTTCCTCTGAGAGTGACATTCTTATAACTGCCATCCTCGTCACTTCCTGACTTACACCCCGATGCCTGTTCCCTGTCACCTATGGGGTAAGATCTAAACTCTGAAATCGGGCATTCCTGGCATTCCATAAGCTAGTCTAAGCCTTGTCCCTTGACACTGTCCCCTGACATATGTCTGCTTAAACTGTGAGGTTTGGAATCCGAAAAGCATGGGTTTTAATCTTGGCTCCTACGCTTTTAACTGTGTGACTTTGGGCAACTGCTTACCTTTTCTGAGCCTCAGTTGTCTCCTCTCTGAAGTGGATGATGCTAGCTACCTCACAGTACAGCTGTGTGGATTAGAAGTTATATATCCAGAGCACCCAGCACAATGCTGCCACGTGGTAGCTTTTAAAATTATCATTATTATTTATGAACTCGTCATTTCCAACAAAGCGTGAGCTCTTCAAGGACAAGGGTGTGTCATGTTCAAATTTGTTTTCAGAATCATTTAACACATGTTAGACCTATTAATGGTGGCAGGGAGAAAACAAACCAAAAAACAAGATAAGGGAAGGAGAAAAAGAAGGACAGAGAGACAGAGGGAGGGAAGAGATGAAGAAACTATTTTTAAAATTCTGTTTCCTGGAAGCTCAGGGATAGGACCTTGCAGGTCCACCCATGCTGTGTGCCTGTTTCCTGTCTGTAAAGTTGGCTGGATCTCTGGTTCTAACACTCACTCCCTCTCTGCTCTCCCCTAGGAGAAGTGTTTCCCTGGAGCAGGGATATCCTTTCTGGCCACTCA
This sequence comes from Camelus ferus, assembly GCF_009834535.1. NCBI lineage: Eukaryota > Metazoa > Chordata > Mammalia > Artiodactyla > Camelidae > Camelus > Camelus ferus. The sequence goes on from NC_045708.1 coordinate 34,810,245, forward strand.
GATGAACACCAGCCTTATCAGGCAGGAGAGTGGTGCCAGGGTATTTAGAAGAGAAATCAGGTTAGAGGCTGGCTGGGTCAGAACAGATGGAGATCTGACCTGAGTCCGTGTGTCTGAATCTGGATGGATGACCTTGGGGGATTTTTGGACTTAAAACATTAGGCAGAGGGGATGATGGTGGGGAAAGGCAGCCTTAAACAAAGGCAGAGGCATGATGTGCATGCATGGTGAATCCTGGTGACCCCTTCAAAGTCTTTAAGACATTGAGCACGGCTGGAATATCTTCTACAAGATAAAGAAGGAAGCAGGAGAAACACACAAAGGCAAGTTATGAGCGCCTTGTGTAATGTAATGGGCATGAACTCGATGCTGCAGATAACGAGGAGCCGTGGCAGGTCTTAAGGGAGGGAGAATGTTAGATTTGGCTTTGGAACGATCACTCAAGGGGCCCTGGGGAGGATGGTTTGGAAGGGACCAGAATTAAAGACAGGGAGGACATTCTGGTCCAGAGAGGTTGATGAGGGCCTGAGATGAGACACAACAGTGGAGTAAGGAGGGAGGGACAGAATTAGAAATATTTGTAAAGTAAAATTGTGGCTTGGGGTTGAACACAGGGTGCTGACAGAGATGGCTGGGCTAGGAAATGTACCAGGGGTAGCATACCAGGTTCCTGTCTTGAAGAACCGGGTGGTAGTGTCCCCAGTGCTCCTGGCAGGGCATCTGAATGTGGCTTCTAGAAGCTGGGGAGCTATGTGCTCCCCAGAGAGGCTTTGATGGCACCCTTCTTAGCAGTAGCTTTACCTAATTTTATTTTGCTGCACAGCCATGGCAAGCAACTCCCATGATTTCCACGTGAAGCTCCACTGTACTGTCCAGCCTTTGTCATTCCCTTGTGCCTCCTGCTCTTTGGGGGACATCTTGGTTTCACGTTGGGCAAAGCGGAAGTGATCCCACTCACAGGCTGGTAACAAGCTGGGCTCAAACTTCCCATAACACTAACTCATTTATCCAGCCTTTAGGAGAGAGTGTATTTTCCCTGGAGCTTTTCTTTTCCAGCCTCGCTCTCCCACACCTCTGTGGGGCCAGCTGGCCTGTCTGTCTGCCTGTCTGCCTCCCTCCCTCCCACAGCACTGCTGAGAATCTGCTCAGTGTCGATATAAAACATGTCTGTTCCACATCTCATCCAGGCCAGCTCTATTTCAGTAACAATAGGACAATGAGTCATACTCTATCCCATGCTCTCACGTATCCCTTGGGCAACAGGATTTCTTAAACCAGTTTATGTGTCACTTCAAGTTCCCTCCGTGGTGCACGTCTGCCTGAAAGGCTGCCCAGACCCCCTGCCTCATTGGCTCTAGGTGACTCCTACTCATTCCTCAGCCCTCAGCTCAACTGCCGCTCCCTCAAGAAAGCCTTCCCTGACCTCCTGGCCATGTCTGCGCTCCCATCATATACCCCCCTGGCACCCCTTCATGGTCCGCTCCTGTCGGTACCTTTCCCAGCGATGCCTATCTGTCTCCTCTACTAGACTACCAAGTTCTAGGATTGCAAAGACTGTCTGCTTTGTTCGCCATAATTTCCCTGGTGCCTAGCAGAGTGTATGACACATTAAGTGTTCAATTCATATGTTGCTGCAAATGGTAGGAATCTGAAGGGGAATCTGGCTCCTCCTTTCTTCCTGAGCCAAGGTTGTCTCAGGACCTTGCTGGGAGGAGAGATGGAGGCCACTTCCTAGTGACTGTTGGAGAATGTGGTTGTGAGGGAGAAATGCTGAGCTGCGGGCAGGTGAGAGGAAACATCACAAACTGCAAAAGGTAAAGTGGCCCTGTTCTCCCTCTGTCACCCTAGGGGACGGGGACAGTCCAGAAGCATGGACCCTGGAAGAGGGACTGTCTGATGAAGAGAAGAAAGAGGCCTTCAATATCATCAACCAATAGCCTGGATGCAGAGATAAAGAGGTTTTCTGGAGGAAACCATGACGCTCTTGTCCTCTGCAGGGGATCCAGGTTCATTTGACAGCTAGTCGGTTACAGCTGGAGGGTGAAGCCAGTTGAGTACCACTGGGCCTCCAAGGACCCCAGCTCCTCTTGAACCGTCAACTCAGAGCAGTGCCCCACCCAGGCAGAGCGGGGAACCTTGGGCCTGCGCCTGGAGGGGACAAAAAAAGAGCATGGCCTGGCACCCATCACACTGTACCCCCGACACCCCTAATCTCCATGGCTCTTCGCCTTTCTCTCCCCTGTTAGACTGTGAGCCCCTGGAGGGCAGAGCCCGCATCCTCTCCATCCCTGTTTCCCCACAGCCTCATACGGCTCCACCAATGTTTGTAGGAAGAAGTAAATGAATGACTAAATACACCTTAGACAAGTGGTTCACCCCCTAATCCTCCACTTCCTTATCTGTAAAGTAGAAATGACAACAGCTACTAACTAGAGTATAGTGAAGATTGAATGACATAATGAATGTGAGAGCCCCCAGTATGGACTTAGTAAAGCAGATGCTCAAAAATGCTTTCTTCTCAGGGGGAAGGGTACAGTGCAGTGGTAGAGCATGTGCTTGGCATGCACCAGGTCCTGGGTTCAATCCCCAGTACTGCCATTAAAATATAAATAAATAAAAACCTAATTACCCCCGCCCAGTTTAAAAAAAAATACATCTGTATCCCCACTTTAAAAAAACGGCATTCTCTCTTTTGCCTTTAACCACACCTCCTGACTTAAGTACTCCCTGACCTTCACATTTTCTAGGCTGAACTTGATAGGGCACCAGTGATTGGAGAATCATAAAATATCTGAGCGGGAGGGTACCGGTGGTGGACATCTGCCTTGTTTGGTTTCCCACTCTTAATCAAGTCCCCTATCACAACACCCATTTTCCGCCATTGAACCCCCAGTCTCAGTCCCTGTGGCTCAGGAGGGGTTGACTGCACCCGGATGCTCAGTGCGGATAGAGTCAACCTTTTCCTGGCAAGCAGAGCACTGAATTCCTTTCGCCACAGTGATTAGTCAGCTATGGCGCATGCCCAATGAGATGCAGTTCTGGGACTTGTGAGAGAGGGAATCGCCCTTAGCACTGAGGGGATGGGACATCCACCAGGAGCTGCTGGCCTCCATTTTGCTTCTGGCAGGAGAGAGCCTGTAGGATAACGGAGCCAACGCTCAGGAAGCAGCTTGACACCAAGTTCTGATGACACCGTCTGAGTCCTTTGATCCAGGCGTGCCTAAAACCAGTATTCCTTTGGACTTTAAAGTTTTGTGAGCTAATGAGTCCCCCTTTTTACTTAAGTCAGTTGTATTGGGTTTTCTGTCACTTGCAACCAAAGGAATTCTGACTAATACAAGACCTTGGAGTTTACCTCATTAAACCTCCTAATCTTACAGACAAGGAACAGATTTGCAAAATCACATAGACGGATTTTTACACAATCAATCTTGCAAATAAATATATTGCCTCACTTGCTTTTATCTTTACTGTTGACCAGAACAGGGGCATGTTGCCCTTCTGCCTGGATAGGGTCATACAACACTGATTTTTGTCAAAGAATGCCTAATCTTTCTCCAACAGAGAGAATTTCTTAATTCAGGTCCTCAGGAACCAGTTTTATTTTGCATCACAATGTTTTTCTCCTCCAAGTGGAACTGCTGATGACCGTCCTTTTTCTTCCACACAGTGTAATCAGCAGCAATTAATTCTAATCACAAGGAGACAGCAAGAATGAACAGAGCACTAATTGGACGGAAGTAATCAGAATCTCCCCTAGTCCACAGTGGGAACCTACATGCAGGCAAATATGAGCGGGCATGCACGCATGCACACATGCACTCCTCCCAACCCCCAGTCAGCCGGGGCACGGAGAGAGGCTACGGAGTGAGCATGCTGTCTGATGAGCACACTGTGGTATAAACCAATCAAGGACCTTGGAGCCACAAAGATCCCACCACTAACCAGTCACTTCAACTTGGCCTCCTCATTTGTAAAACGGGGATGCACAGACATACTTCAAAGTGGCTTAGAAGATTAAATAAGAATATTGTACACCAAGCAGTTTTCACTGGTGTGTGGCAGGTGCTCAGGGAGTGCTAGTTTGCTTTCCTTCCACATCAGACACCTTTTATAGCTGGTAGACAGTAAAGGCCTAACGTGATCTGAAATTTTACATTCTTAAATGTTGTTGATCCATCTAAACCTCCAGGCTCTCCCTTTAATCTTGTGCCACTGTCCTCCCCCAGTGTATCCCAACACCATACACACACACACTCTCTCCCTCTCTCTCTCTCTCTCTCTCTCTCTCTCCAGCCTCGTTCCTCTCTGGCAGTGTAAATTCTGGGAGCAGCTTGGTACCCCTGTTGGCACACAACAAAGAGTAGACACTTGTTAAATAATTATTAACAGAGCCTGTCCCCTTGTTCATGTTTGCTCTCCACCTTAGTCTCTGTCCAGGTCATCTGTCAAGGCTTAGCCTAGACCCACCACATCCTTCATGAAATTTCTGAACCATGTTCTTGGAGCACTCTTTTCCCCTCTGACCTTCATTCCATCTCATAATACCTGTAGCTTTCTGCCTGTGGTATAAGATACATGTGGGTGATAAAAGATATACATGGGTGTCTCTTCTTCCCTGTTTCCTCAAGTTCCTTCAATCACTCATTCAGTCAACTCCTTGAGCCGGAGTATGCTGGGCAGCACGGATGCGAGAGACACCTGACGGGGTCTGTGTCTTGAGATGCTCAGGTTCAGACTAGTCCTTGAGCACAGCCACTGTATCTGACTCATCTTCCTACACCCCAGGCCTTGGGCCATGGTACGTGATCCTTAAGTATTTGATAATGGCCTCGGGTTACCCAGGAGAGTCCCCCTGGACTGGGACATCAGTGGGTCTTGTGAGGTCACCCAAGGCTAGTGAGCTTCTTGAGGTTGGTCACAGAGGTCCCTGGGCTTTCTGAGGGAAAGGATTTGGTATTACAGAGGTCTGGAGGTAATCAGCCCTGCCCCTAGATTATGCATTCAAATCCAAAACCCCTGAATCAGCTGAGACTTGGTACCCAGGGACCCAGGGTTTAGTAATATACCTGCCAAGACTCTGGCCTGAGGTAAGGCCTACCTTTGTCACTAGGTGTCACAGTGATGTTGCACAAGTCATGTACCCATTCTGGGTCTACCTCGATTTTATTCAACCAACAGTTATGAACACCTGCTATGTCCCTGACACTGTGCCCAGCCCTGGAGATAACGGAGGTAAGTCAGGTATGACTAGTTCCCTTCGAGGGCACACAGTTCCGCAGGCATTATGAAAAGGAACTTCACAGAATGATGCTGTAACATATTTATACTGTATAGTTCTTCGTTTTCAAAGCCTAAAGAAGGCTCCTTGTTGCCTTCAGGATAAATCTCCAACTTCCTTTACCTAGAACAAGGACCTTTTATAATCTGACCCCTGCCTGCCTATCCAGCTTCTCCCCCACACCCACCCTGTGCCCTAGCCATACTCTAATGGTAGTCATTCATAGTGTTCCATTATTGCTCATGTTTTTGAACCCATGATGTCCTTCCAGAATTCTCTACCTGCTAAATTTCTGATGAGTCTTCAATATGAAGTATAAGTAACAAAATAGAGGTATGTACAGAAGAAGCATCATGTTTGTAAACTGAGAATAGTTCTAAATATCACGGTATTAAGCAAGCTTGCTTGCTTGCTTGCTTCCTTCCCTCCCTTCTTCCTTCCTTCCCTTCCTTCCCCTGCCCTCCCCTTTGCTTCTCTTCCTTCCTTTCCTCCTCTTTCTTTCTTTCTTCTTCTATTAAAAGGCATATTAGATTAGATTAGCTCTACCAACACTTTTGGAACTGAGAAGGACCCTGTGGGCCCTCCCAGATACAAAAGCACCTTCATGTCCCCTGTTTCTCATTTGTAGAAAAAAACTTTAGTCTCCTAGGCCTTCCCTAGAGTTCCAAAGAGCAGACTCAAGCAGTTACTAATTAGGGAAGTCAGGAAAAACAGAGACAAAGTGAAAGCAGTCAAGCAAGAAAAATAATGCTAGCTTAGACAGTAACAGTTCAGTGATAGAACAGAGCCCTAGTTCCCCCTCAAGGAATGTATGTAACAGTCTGACACATATCTTTGAGTTGTTCTGCTGGAATTAAGACCCCACCCAGGTGGAGGATGGTGACTACATGCTGATCACAAGCACATAGACTGGTTAGAACCAGAAGGTTGATAATTAAGATTCCCGAAACATCACCCTGTTACCACACCACCAGCTAATCAGAAGGAAGTCCATGAGCTGATCACGAACCCTGCAACCCTCACCCCAAATGTTGCCTTAAAAACCCTTCCCTGAAAGCCACTGGGGAGTTCAGGTCTTTTGCTGCCTGTCCGCCTTGCTTGGCACCTGCAATAAACGCTACTTTCCTTTACCACACCCGGTGTCCGTAGATTGGTTTTGCTGCACACGAGCAAGCAGACCTAAGTTTGGTTTGGTAGGACTTTTAAGACACATTAATCATTCATTAATCGTACTGGGTCTTTGCAAATCATGATCAATCTGTCCGAGCTCTGCCTCTCCTTACAGTGTTTGAAAACATCCCCAAACCAATTAACCAGACTGCAAGCTGTGGGTTTGGCTTCCTGAAGAAAGTTCTTTCCAATGGTGAGTGAGATGTCAAGTTTCCTCCACCACACCGAACCTTCCCCTTCCTAGATTCTTGTTCCTGCCCTGGATTATAGTTTTCTCGCTTAAAAGTGCTCTAAGAGATCACTTAGGCCTCTTATTTCAGAGCAGTGAGGTGCTCATCATGGCTCTGGGCTTTCGGGCCCTTGGGGAATGTCTTTCTCTCTTCTCATTCTTGCTTATCCTTTAGGTGAATGCTTATCACCCTTGCAGACCCAGCTCAAAATCAGTCCTATCTAGCAAGTCTCCCCAGATCTCTCAAGGATGAATTAGTTGCTTAGTTGTTCTGTTCTCTGTGTGCCCACGGAATTCTGTACCTTTCTTTTCCTTAGCTCTAAGCACACTGTTTTATCATCTAAGCCAGATCAAGAGTCAGGTTAGTCAGGCAGGGTACCAGGTACCATCTGTGATGGGATGAAAATATAGCTAGTTGGAGAAACTTATATTTACCAGAACTGTTTACTAATATGTGATTGGAGGGAGATCTGAGGCCCAGAAAGGTGAAGTAACTTCTGTGCAAATCAAGCTTGTAAGTGGTTGAACTGGGATTTGAATCTGACTCCCAAATCAGTGCTCCTGCTGGGTGTTTGCTTGATCATACGTGTTAGATGCTGAGTGCCAGGCATTGTGTTAGGCGCTGGGATGTAAAACTTGAGCATGGCTGCCCTGGCTCACGGCAGGTAATGGTGGAGCGGAGCCAAACCCCTCATGAGACTCTCCTGTCCCGTGTGATTTCCCCACTAGGAAGCTCCATAGCCAGCTTCCCAGCATCTCCCTCTCCCCAGGAAATGGCAAAACACTTCCTTAGAACAACCCCTTCCCCTGCCCCAAAATCTTTGGCTGTGCCCGCTGTGGAAACCCAGCCAAGGCTGCTGCCAAGTTCATTAATAATTTTGGCTTTCTGGAGGAAGGATTTGGATTGCTTTGCTCTGCAAATATCAAAACATCCAATTAACACAGCTAATTAGCATCACTAGCAGCAGTCAAAAGAATGGCAATTTAAGATGCAGGATTTCAAAGCTTTCCTAGTTGTAGGCCAAGGCAACCCATCTCTTGCTAATGACAAGAGTTCCTCGCTTAGGCAATTCTATAGCAGCCATCAATTAGCCCAGCCACCGGGCAGACTGGCTGCATCCCCGAGTCCTTTGTCTAATCAGAACTGGAGAGACAGAAAAGAGACAGAATAAGGGGGAGCGAGGAGGGAGGAAGGGGGGAAGTGAGATGGAGAGAGGGAGAGATAGAGAGAGAAATAACACACAAAGACGTAGAAAGTCTCAGAGACAAAAAGATAGAGTGAAAGAGAGAGAAACATGAAAGGTGACTTACAGAGAGATAAACAGATAGCAATCATATAGGTACAGAAAAAGTAAAGAAAGAAATGTCCTAAATATAGAAAAGATGACAAAGTATCTGGCCACCAGGAGCTTTGGGAAGACAGCAGGTCACCAGGAAGCCTAGTGTCCTGGCCTGTGAACCAGGCTTAGCTGTGAGAGTTCAGATTACAGTTTGGCCAAGTTTGGCTGCTGTGGTGAGACCCAGGAGAGGGGAGCTGAGGATCCCAGAACCAGAGGCTTTTTCTTCCCTTCTCACACTGAGCATCAGCCTTCCTTTGGGTCTGGGTTTCTCCTTAGAAGGTCAGATGTGAGGCCAGTGCTCCTCCATTCGTGTATGTTCTTCTGTGAACTCAATGGGCCCAACAGCCAGGCCTCCGATCGGCCAGGGGTGCTGCTGTCTCCCTCCAGGAGGGAGGCCAGTGCATCTCTTACTGAGTCCCCCTCAGAAACAGCTTCCATGTCTTCCTCCTCGCCCCGGCGCTGCCCCTGCCCCGGGTCAGGCCTCAGGGTTGCGTCTCTAGCTTACCGTGACAGCTCTGGCCTCTCCTTGCTGCTGTCCAATCCATTCTTATCACTGTTGCCAGAGTGACTTTTCTAAGATGCAGGGATGACTATGTCCCTCTCTGACTTAAACCCCTTTCTAATGGGTTCCATACTTTCTCTAGCTCAAGTCCAACCCAAGCCCATCCAACACAGTATTCAAGGCCTCCCTCTGGGCTCTAGTCCCTGCCGTCTTCTCTGCAGCCCTCTCTTGACCTGTCTCTCCCACTCCCACCCTACACTCACACTCCAGAGGACACGCTCCTCCTCCTCCAGTCTGGCCCCCGCAACGCCTAATTGATCCCAGCTCTTACTCTGTGCCTTTCTATGTCTGTGCCTTTGCTTATACACATCCCCTGCCTATTAACTTGTTCTTTTTACAGCCTCATCTCTTATCCATCAGGTACGCAAGGGTCACAGACTCAAATATCTTCAGAGCGTGGGCTAATCATGTAAATATGTGCAGTGACAGGTGTGAAACACTAGGGAGAGTAGTGGCAGCAAACTGGACAGTGAACGCCGTGCTCCGAGACACTCAAACTCAACCAACATCTAACCAACCGCTGACCCAACGCACCAGCCAGCAAACATTCTCCTGGCCAAACTCACCATCTGCAGGAAGGAGTCAGCCATGGGCCACCAGTTGGTGACGCTCCATCTGTAACTTAGACATAGAGCTTAGCTTGGCCCACAAGGTCCCCCATGCTCAGGCTCTATTTCCATCTCTTCATGTCTCCTGGCATCTGGTTCCCCTGTGCAGGGGCATTTTCACACTCTCCGCTGTCTCCTCCCCTTTGGGTCCTGCTGGGGTATTAACTGTGTGTAAATAGCTGCAAAAAAACACTAACATTTACAGCCTCTAGGCCAATCCCATCATACGCTTGGCCCAGGCAAGATGTTATTCATCAGCATTTTAATGAAGCCTAATTACAGCAGATGATGCCTCCCACCAGGTAAGACAATGGTTACAGATGGGAGCAAACCAGGGAATGGCTGCCCTCTCCTGGACCATGCTCCACTGTAGCACCAGAGGGTTAACTCTGGAAGGACTGGATGGCTGTAGGGATGGGAGTCCAGCAGAGGGCCCTGCTCACAGTAAGAAATGACCTCTCTCCCTAGTGCCCACAGAAACACAGTCCAGTGAGTGGAGCTGGGCTTCTAGCTGGGGATTGATTCCAGCCAAGGATCACCATCTCTTCTGAGGTCTCCCCCAGCTGACATTCTGTCTTTCCAGGTACAACTGGTGGCTATTTCCAGCATTTACCCCTGAGCCAGGCCTCAGTAATAAGTTTTGTTTTTTCTCTTTGCCCCTCCATGGACTCCTCTTTTCTCTCGACAACACTCAGGCACCAGGAGGCCTCCTAGCCCTGCCCTCTATTGCAGTCCAGTGGATAAGAGCGCAGGCTGTGGAGTCGGACAGGGCTGGTGCGCACTCTGACACTCACCTCTACCAGCCATGACCTTGGGAATGTTACTTTCTCTCTGACCTTCAATGTTCTCATAAGTCAAATGAGAATAACCATCTCTGCCCTGTCTTCTTCTCATGGTTCTTTTGAGATAAAATTATGGAAAATTCCTAGGGCAGTGGCTGCCACATAGCCAAGTCCCTTCCCTAATTCTGAAACATCACTGAGAAGTCAGTTGGTAGCAGAAATTCCTGGCCCGTGCTGGTGGTTTCTTTCTTGGTTGTAGAATGAAGTATGGATTTCACAGTGCTCCCAAATCATACCAAGAGGAAGTGCTCACTGGTCTAGGGTAAACTGGCCTGACTCCCCTTCTCTCTCCTCCTATATACACCATCTGCTCCTCTGGTTAATACAGTGAATTCCTCATGCCACTCTCTTGCTCAAGAACATTCTCTGGTTCCCTGTTGCCTATAAGTTAAAATCTCAAATTAGTACTATGGCATTCAAGGATTTCTATGATCTGGTCCCCAAGGACTTTCCAACTTTAGTTCCAAAGTCTCACCATGTATGCACTTGCCGGTTAAGACAGGACGATTTCTACATGCTCAGTTCTACCACTCAGCCTTTACTCAGGATGAGCTGCTCTCCAGAGTGCCTTCCCTGCTTCACTGCTAGACTGTAAATTCCTTCATTAGACTGTGAGGGTGGATGTGATTTTTGTTTTGTTTTGAATCTCAGTATCAACAGAGCTAGACACAGTGAAGGCCCTCAATAAACATTTGTTAAAGTGAACTAACAATCAACACGATGCCCAGGTAAGCATTCAAACATTTTTCTGGATGTTTCTATGAGGACTTTCTGAATGAGATTATCATTTAAATTGGTGAACTTTGAGTAAAGCAGATTACCCTCCATAATGTTGGTGGGCCTCATCCGATCAGTTGAAGGACCGAATGATGCAAAGGACTGACCTCCCTGAGTAAGGAGGGATTCTGCAACCCACAGCCTTTGGACCTGAATTGCAACATTGGCTCTTCCTGGGTCTTTTGGATTTGCCAGCCTGCATAATCACACAAGCCACTTCCTTAAAGTAAATCCCTTTCTATGTACACACACATCCTACTGGTTCTGTTTCTCTGGAGAACCCTGGCTTACACAATCACTTACTGGCAGTGCACTTCTGTCAAGTTATTTTACCAGGCTGAGCCTTTCTTTTCAAAGCTGGAAAATGAGAAGAATTGTTCCTTCTTCGCAGGGTTGTTGTGATGATTAACTGAGACCCAGTCTGTGTATGTGAGAGGCTTGTCAATTGTGAGCGACTGCACCTCGCTAAACCTTATCATCAAGGTGCATCCCCTCTAGGAAGGCATCCCCTGCTGCTCCAGCCCTCTTTACTCTCAGGCACTCCTGAGCTCCAAGAGCAGTCTGTGTCCACACTGCACTGTCTCTGTCCTTTCTTTTAGCATCTAAGCATGTGTGATGCCTGCACTGGATGGGAGAAAGAGGGGCTGGGGGCGGGGGCCCAGTAGAGACACCCAGTACAGACCAGCCTCGTGGCAGCTCTCAAAGCTAGAGCAGAGGCTGCTGTGAAGGATTCAGACACAGTGCTGCAGCAGGCTGGGTCCTGAATTTAAATGCAGCCCATTGCTCTTTGTCTCGACAGGGTAATAAAAAAACCCTCAGACAATGTGTTATGGATGCAAAGGTGCAACACTGGCTCTCTGCTCTCTGCCCACATCCGAACGAAGGGAGACATGTCTGGGGCCTGAAGGAGACAGACCTTGAGGGGAAGGACACAGGTCAAAGCAGATAGTGTGACCTCGGCAGGGCAGGGAGGGCCTGGACCCCTGAAGGTCAACCTGTGCTTCCCAATGTTTCATGCTGAGATTCAGAGAGAAAGTGATGGTATTTGTTTGCACAGTGAAGGAAGAGGTGAGGGGCTGCCTTTTGCTGGAGCTTACTGGCCCCAGAGGCCGGGCTGCCCCAGGCCTTGTGAGGCTGCGTGTGGGCTGAGGCTGCACCTTGGTGGGGATCTCTGTGATACACCTTCCCCGATGGCTGGGAGCACAGAAGATGCTGTGGTCCTCACAGGCCAGCCTGATGGAGAGCTCCGCTGGGAAGTCTATTTGGCCCCCCAGCTCCAGTGGGTCTTGGGATTGCTGTCTCTCTCCATGGACTGAGGATCCTGCAAATCTGATCGCGTCATCCCTCGCTCAGAATGACTAGCACTTACACACCTGAGTAGAGCACATAAAACAAGAACCCCACCCCTCTGCTCAGCCCTCTCTCTAAGCATTCCTTCCTGTAATAATTCTGTTTTTGTAAACAACATCCGTTTCCACATTCTCTCTTCCCCCAGTCTGCAGGTGTCTGGTTTGACTGATGTAGGATAAACCTGGCCAGAAGTAGGGCTCTAGGCTGGCTTGGCTGCAGGCTGCAGGCTGCAGGAGGGTCCCCAGTGTTCATTCTGAGGCTGCGCTGAAGCGGCAGTCGCTCCCTGTGACGCGCTCTTCTCCCGGCGGATCACTGGACTAGCCGGTGCCGGGCCAGACTGCGCGGGCACACCAGAGACCTCCACCTGGGTCAGTCCTGTTCGCCTCCCATCCACCGAAGGTGGGCACCAAGATATGCCCAACACCAGTGGGGCAAGGGAGGGGACTCCGCTCACACTGGCACTTGAAGCTGTAGACATTCCCAGTTCTTGAACACAACATGTGGTGTCTCTGGGCCTGGGCCTAGAATAGCCATTAATTGTAATGTCTTCACGTCAACTTCTCCATCAGATTGTACTCCTGGAATACAGGGACCTCTCCTGACCCATTTCTGTGTCCCCAGCCACCCACTATGGGGCCTGACACACAAGGAGTGTTCAGAACCTCCTCGCTAAACAAATCAGTGAAAAATTGAACAAATGCATGGCCGGTGCCTAGGCACTTTTGATTTCTGTGTGTTCACCTGCCCATCTACCTGGACCCAGAAGTCTCTGTGTACGCCTTGACCCTGGGCCCACCTGCATCTAGGTTCCAGTAGATCTAAGATACAACGAGTAGGCTCCAAGTCCCCGGATCCATCATCCGAATTTATGGCTGTAATCTGAGTTCACAGAATGTCTGAACAGGAAAGGACATTAGAGACTCCTTGTCAGCTGCCCCTTGAGGGAAGATGCAACGTATTATTCACCTTTGATCTCCAGCGCCTACACAGGACCTGGTTCAAAGTGGCTGCTTCATAAAAATTTGATTTTGCGTGAATCCCTCTAATGCTTTTATAAATAAGAAAATGAAATGCTTTTAAAAATAAGATAAGATGAAGTCCCTGAGTCCCACAGTGTATTTTGGTAGTCTGGATTCCAGCCTGGCTCCCCTAACTTCCAGGAGGCCAGAACCCAGTGGACTTTTTCTAAGGCCTTATTTCTTGACACAGAGCTAAGGTTATATGAAGTAGGATGTTCATTACTTTTTTCAAATCTGTCCTAGATCATTGATGGATCCAACATGGATGAGCTCATGTTGCTTTAAAGCCACGAAGGCAAAAGGCAACTGAGGTGGCAGCAGCACAGCAGGCTTTGAAAGCTGACAGACCTTGGGCGAGTCCCTTACTCGCCCTGAGCATCCATCTCCTCCCCGACCTCCTGCTTCAAATGGGGCTCATAATGCCTGTCCTTCAGGGTTGCAGTAAAGACCCATGCTAATGTGTGCCATTTGCCTGGAACATCTTCATCTTAGATGGCCGGTCACTTACAGTGACGTATTTTCAGACTGTGCTTCAAAGCTGGCCTGCAGCACTAGCCATCCCATTCGGCGCCTGCGTGCCCTTACAGAGACGCCCATGCCCTGCCATCCTGCTATTTTAATATTCGCAGTGCCACTGCTCACTGTGGAACAGCCACCGACCATAAAGTTTGACATTTTGAAGATGAAAGGGCTTTGAATTAGTCATGCACATGTGAAGTCATTGTTCCTGCTTGTCCTGCTCAGGAATCTGAAAACGACTTTCAGCAGAGCCCAGTAACTTTCCTTCAACAGTCACCTTCTGGTGAGGAGCCACGGAGGGGTGTAGGCCAAGTGAACACCCTCAGTCACTCAGCGCAAAAGCAGAGCAGGGGAAAGATGGTGCGAATTAGTGTATTTGCAGAGGGGGGTCTGCTGCTTCCCCAAGGAGCAGTGGGGGCTGGAGGGCTGGGGCAGGGTGGGACAAGGCAGGGAAACCCACAGTCGTCTGGATGCGAGCACAGGAGCAGAGCCAGGGCTGAGGGACTACACGGCTCTGGGCTCCGAGCCCGCCTCTGCCCCATACAGGCTGTGTGACCTCAGGTAGGTTCATACCTTGGGCCAACATCTTCTCCGTGCGAGTCAGAAACAGTGACTTTCTCATAAGGCTGCTGTGGGAATTAACTAAGCTAAAAGGCGCTTAGCACAGTGCCTGGCACACGGCAGGCACCCAGTAAGTATTTCCCTTCTCTCAAGAGCTTCCCAACTGCCCACGACGCAGATAGCTTCTCATGGGAGGCACCCTCATGACACCGGTGCTGGCGTATGCTGAAGGCGGTTTTAAGTGGCCAGAGGTCACTCCTCCCAACCCGGCCCCTGGGTGAGAGGTTTTCTTAAGAGCTCAGGGCTGGAAAAGGCTTAGTGTTGTTTCACTGTGGCCTGCGCTTTTGTTGTAATCAGCACGAACTGGAAATAAATAAGCAAGCAAATTAAAATAACTGGCCCACGGACACACGCACCAGAACATCATGAGGAGCCTCAGGAGATGCCCTTCCTCCCCTCACACCTTCCCCCACAGGACACACTGGGAGGAGAGACTCCCCTACCACCCTGCCACCTTCTGGCTGTCCCTTGGCTCAGCTCACAGGTCTGGATCTCACACTCTGTCAAAAATCCACTCTGCCCACTCGGGGAGGCAGAAAAAAGAGACTGTGATCCCTGAAAGACAGTTCTTTCAAGGTGAAGGTCAAGTCCCCACTTTTCTGAAGAGCTTAGTGAATGGTATTTGGATCTGAATTTGAACTGAGTTATGAGGAGAGGGAAGAAGAGGGAGGGAGGGAGAGGGGAGGACTAAAGAAGAAAGGAGAGGAAGGAGGGGACCAGCAAAGCGGGGCTGCGAGGAGACAGGAAGGGAAGGGAGCCCCGAGGCCTCCCGTGGGTGCCCGCCACCTGCAGGGCCGCTGCCTCCCGCTGCCTCCTTTAATCCCACCATCAGTTAAGGAGTCCGAGCTCTGAGTACCCGCTCAAGATAGTGTAAATGGAGAACACCGGAGCCCAGCACAGATTTGGGGGCAAAGCATTTCTACTGTTTATCTTAAGAGAGAAAGGGAGCTAAGCAGGAAGAAGGAGAGAGAAAGGAAAAGTGGAGGAGAGGGCAGGAGATGGGAGGGTGGGGGAGAGAATGCAGGAGGAGGTGAGGGAGGGCACAGTAGACACACGGGTGAGTGTGTGTGTGTGCACGCATGAGAGAGGGAGTCAGGCAGACCAGCACACACAGAGAAGTGGGGAAAGGAGGATGGGAGAGACGGAAGAGGGAAGAAATAGGTGGGAGGAGGGATGACCTTGTGGGAAAGAAATCTGGGAAAGGTGATTGGATGTGTCCCTCCCTCCGTCACCCCACCCAAGGTGGCTCAGGCCCCCCAGAGCTCAGACCCCAGCCCAGACAAAGGACTTGGCAGCCTCCTAACCCTCTGTGGGGATGAAGATAGACGCTTAAAGGCAGCCATGCACCCTGTGGGCCAGGAGAGGGCACTTCAACCTCAGACAACAGCCACGGAGTAGGAGCTGGTGGTCCCCGCAAGGCAGGCGTCAAGAGACAGAAAGGGGGAGGGGAGGGGAGGCCAGGCTCTTGCTCAGGTCAGGGGTTACCTGCACCTCTGGGGTTGAGCCAGGTCTCTGTACATACACATCCCTGCAGATGCAGGACGGGCCATGAGCTGGTCTGGGTCCCCTTTGGCTGCCTCTGCACCCACCCAGCCTCCTCCGGCCCTGCCCCTGCTCTACCTATTCCAGATTTACCGTCCTGAGGAGCATCAGGCCTCCAGCTTCTCATCAACCCCACCTCCCCGCCCCACCCCCGTGCTCCTGCCATTCACCCAAAATCATCCCTTCCTTGAGTACAGGGCAGACTACGTTTCAAAACCATTTTTTACATGCTCTGCTATTTGATCTGCACAACCATTCACAGGGTGGGCAACAGCAGGGAGAGTGGGAAACAGAGGCACCAGGACAGAGCATCAGTTGTTGTGATTCCTTAAAAAAAAAAAAAGCCTTCCATGATGAGGGTCCAAGTATGTTAACCCTTACTGTGACATGCTTCGCCAACACCAGGATTAAGGAGGACGTGCACAGGTTGTCTCTGAGTACCAAATACCCAGCCTTGTTCACAGGCTGTCTTAGCCTCAGCCACACATGCTGACCACAGACTGAGCACTAGTGGCTTTGTCCTGGTGAAAAGTTTTGAACCCTGCACATGAGTACAGATAATGGAGTCTGACTCTACTGGGATAGCGGAGCACTCCAAACACATTTTTAAGAGGATTGCTATTTAAGAATCTCAGGAAATCCTTGTTCGAAATTTGTAGATAACTGACAGGCGTATGTAGAACAGACAAACAAGATCATACTGTAGAGCACAGGGAAATACATACACGATCTTGTGGTGGCTCACAGCGAAGAAGAATGCAACGATGAATATATGTATGTTCATGTATAACTGAAAAATTGTGCTCTACACTGGAAATTGACACAACATTGTAAAATGACTATAACTCAATAAAAAAATGTTAAAAAATAAAAAAATAAAAAAGAATCTTAGGAACTCCTTAAGAATCTTAAGCACCCTTCAAGAAAGTTTCTACGAAACCTCCAGCCTGCGCTGATGTCATCTCTTGAGCTGGCCCAAAAGTTCACCCAATTCAGTACTTGACTAGAAACAGTAACAATAACAACAACATGAGTGCCTGCCATGTTCCAGGTACTCTATTAGGCACCTGAAAAAAAATTTTTTTATGTTTCCATCTACTTGAAACAGCCCCATGAGGTAAGTAGCACAATCATCATTGCTACAGGTGTGCAAAGTGAGGCTCAGAGATTAGGTCTCTTGCCCAAGGTCACATCACTAGTAAATAGCAGAGCCAAGGTCTGTACCCAGGCCAGCCCAGCTCCAAAGGCCAGGCTCTTCTCATCCTATGAGGGGATGATAGCATCTGTTAGGTACATCTCAGCTACCATTAGCTCCTCAACCACATGACTGGTTTCTTCAAAGACAGCGTCTGCTAGAGGGGCAACCAGATTTGGATTTGACATCAGAAGAAAATGCAGGCATGTGGGAGGGTACTGCTCCACCACCCACAAACCCTGCCACCGGAGCAGGCTTCCTCTGTCCGACTCTGCTCCCGTACTTCTGGTGCTGGGGACAGGTCATGGCTTAGGATAGGCACTCAGGAACGATATGCACCCCCTTGTTTATAAAAGATAGATAATAATGCTCATCTCTCTAGATTGTTGTAGGGATCAAACAAGATGATGGCTCTGAATGCACTTGATACACTGATAAGGGCTATTCACTTCCTGATGGTCCTCTCACAGCTTAGCATTCTGTAGGAGATTCTGGAAATACCATCAGTGTATTTTGCTTTGAACTGAAATCCAAGCATCTTCGGTCTCCTTGCTTGTCTCCGTCTCCACTGACTCATGGCAAAATCTGCATCAATTCTGAGAGCAGTGGTCCTGACCTCCTCCTCCTCTGAGTTCCACCGTTCGTCCTCTCGGCCACAGCTCCCACCTCCTGCCTCTTGAGACACATCAACACGCCAGGCATGGCCACAGCCTCAGCTAAAGGCCATTGTCTCAGACAGGGTTGGCAGCTGCCTCCTGTTATTGGCAGGACATTTATCATCTTGAGGAAAATATTGACGGATAAGAAACCCAGACAGGCGACGTGTCCCACCCGGGCAGGCAGCCTGCTGCTTGGGAAGTGAGACTTGAGGTGCTGGTTCCAGGTTTTTCTGGAAGAAAGGGAGGGTTGATGGACCTGTGGCAAATGGCCTGTGCCCTCGGGGGGTTGACAAAATCCTAGGGATTCTGTGTCCAGTACATAGATGTTCCATAAATGTGAGTCAGACTCAAGCTCAATAGACCCTTTGAATGAGGCCTGGAGGATGGAGGCCCCTTGCCCAAACCTTTCATTTCACAGATGGGAAAGTGGGACCCAGGGAAGGCTAGTGATTTGCTCAGGATCACACAGCAAGTCAGTGGCAAAGCCGGATTAGCAAAGCTGTGGGTCATGAGTCTCACATCAGAACACTGTCCATCACACACTGATGTCAGTAAGAGAGATCCTCAAACCTCTGGTCAGATGGGATGATCTGAGAAACTGGAAGGCTTGGTTCTCTTGGGCAATCAGGAAAAGGGGCATCCTTCAACTTACTCTCAGAGCCAGTCTCCACGGAGCACATCCTTTTAAAGAGGAAAAGAGTGGGAAGAAGGCAGGCGGGGGAGCGTCACTCGGTGAGGTGGTGCACATTGGTCCGCTGCGCTCCCCCGTCTCTAGCTGACCATCCCCCGGCCCCCGCTGCTATGGTGAAGATAACCGGTCCTTCAGCGACTGGCTCCCATGGCCCTCTCCAGCCTCACTGCCTCTCACTCCCCAACTTGCCCCCCAAGGCCCAGACTTGTCCAAAGGAGGGCAGCCACCGTCTCAGAGCTCCGGACTCTGCACACGCTGCCCTCTCTGCACGGCCCTTCCAGGTCGGTGCTCCTTCCCACTACCCGCCGTGCCAGCCTCTGTCACAACACTGTCCTGCAGTCACCCTCCTGCCTGACCCCTCACCACACTGGGAACTTCTCCCGGCAGAGGCCACGGCCACTCATCTCTCCAGCCCCAGAACCCAGGCCAGGTCTTGGTGCACAATAATGCTCAGTAAGTGTGGCCCTGTTGTTAACTCCCACGTGCACGTTCCAACCAGAGAGGCCTCCCTTGGGCCCTTGTTCTGACCTCTAGGGCCACAGAGAGCAGATCTACTCCCTCTGCTCTCCCTCCAGGATGTTCTTTAGAAACTGACCAAAGCAAAGCCTCCAAATGTCTTCTTACCAAAGAGAACATCCCCAACTCCGTGACCAGTTCCTCACAGGCCGCAGTGTTGGGTAGGGTGACCAGCCTTCCTGGTCTGCCCAAGACGGTCCTTGTTTTAGCACTGCAAGTCCCCTGTCCCAGAGACCCCTCAGTTCCAGGCACACCTGCACAGGTGGTAAACCTAGTTTTGTTTTCCCTTCACATTCTAGTGCTTCAGAGGCCATGCACCATTTTCTCAATGTCCTGAATGAAAGGGGAGGCCAGAAATGAACACAGGAGTCCAAGGATTGATGACACATCAGGGCAGAGAAAGGCCAGTACTTCCTTGCTCCCAACATCAACCCCTGTTAATGCAGCCAGTCAGCATCAGTTTTGGCCAGAGGACAGTGTGTGGCGGATGTGGGGTTGATACATTTGCCTCGTGGACTCATGGCGCTTCACAGTGTCAATTAAGATGCCTAAATCATTTTACCACACAGGCAACCTGATTCCCCCATATCACTATTTCCAAAGCTGCTTTTGTTTTATTTATTTAACTGTAAAGACAGTAATCATTCAATACCTTTGTTCCTAATACTGCCTAAGCCGTCCAAATGTTCCAGCCATTTACCCATTCAATAATTATCTAGTAAACGTCTACCATAATCAGCACCTCCAGTGTGGCAGACAGTCTCTCTCAGTGTCCTTTAGGCTGGTCAAAGGCCCAAATCTGCACCTGCTTGGAACAGACTTTGGGTAAAATCCTTCTACTTTGGGGCCTCTCCTCATATCCGTACAACAAAAGGATGGGAACAAAACTAAGTGTGTGTGTAAGTGTGCAAGTGACTATGAATGTAAACCAATGGGTTCAAGTTACTTAAGAACCAGCCAGGATTTCTCTGACTGTCAGCTAACAGCCATAATCCTGAAACAATATCAACTCTTTTTTTGTCATCAACTTGGTTTCCATGGAGCCTTGCAGCACTGCTAGTGAAGGCTGACAGTTATCACCATAAAGCAACTTTACAACTTTGTAATTTGTAGCTCTCTGCTGTCAGTAATATTAACAGCATTTCGAATTATGGCTATAAACTTGACAACAGCAGATAAAAGCCTTAGAAACCTCATTTAGGGGGATGAGGGAGGCTGGGGGAAGGTAATGACATTTTGGTTTTCCAGGCCTGATCAGAAGGCACGCTTCCATCTGGAGGTGGGAGGCAGCAGGGTTCACAAAGAACGAGGCAGCTCAGCCTGCACCACAGAGACAGGGTCTGGGTGGCTGGAGATTACAGACGGGCCAAGGCTGGGTGCAGGGGTGACAGAAAGTGGGGCTATAGCACAGGCAAGAGCTGGCCGACGGGTCCCAACCTCTGGGGGGGTTTGTCCTACAGTAAATGGAAGCAACTTGGGCCAACTGCGGAGCAGGGAGGAAGGTAAGACAAAGGCAGAACTGAGACGGCAGCCCTGGGCACGTTATTTGACTTTTCTGGGCTTTACTTTCCCTCCATGTAAAATGGAGGTACTTGTCTCAAAGGCCAAAAATCAAATGATTCTTTCTGTATCTATCTATTTATTTGTCTGTCTGTCTGTCTGTCTGTCTGTCTAATGATTTGGAAATGAACTTGAAGATCATATCATTTCATCTTCTAATCTAAAGATAGGAAAAATCTGGACCCAGACTGGGGAAGTGAACTCCCAAACCTACATGGCAAGTTGGAGGCAAAGCCGATCCTCTCATGTAGGGACCCTAACCCGCCTCACAAAGTGCTTCTCAGCATGATTATTTTTACCATCACTACTACTGCTATGAGTCATTCGTCCCTTCAGCTGGGCATTCGCTAAACATTCACATTTAGAGACCAAATTCTAGTCCATGTCTGCAAGGAGGAGAAACAAAATCCAGCTGGCCTCAGTCCAGTTTAGTCTTCTGTTCCCAGAGCCCGCTGGCTGAAGCATCTTTTGTTTATGAATCTTAACAGAGGCTTGGCCTTGGGCATCACAAACAGGAACTGGAAAGTACCAAGGTAGCTTTACATGCCATCCAACAGGCCAGACCTGACTGCTTCCAGATCTTCTGCCTAAAAAGTGACGCCTCCTCCCCAAGAAAGAAAATCCAGGCGGTACCCTCCTCAGCTCCTCTTCACTGTCCCGGCACACACACACAGTCTGATAGTCCACCGCATCACCCGTTGTCCTAGTAGCGAGCCAGCCAGCAGATGAGGCCAGCTTCCATGTCATTCAGTCATTTACAGTCACCGAGGGTCTCCCTAGTACCAGGCTTTAGCCTGAGAGGCCACACAGAAGAAGGCCGTCCTGGAGCTGGGATCTCGACTCCCAGCCCAGCATTCTTTTCACCAGCTCAAGGGAAAGCCCACCTTGACTGTGACACCAAGAGAACTGCTTCCTTCACTCTGACTCTACAGGAGCTTGTAGGAACACCTGCTGTGAGCTGTCCGAAGCCCGGGCCTCTCCCTAGGACTGCAGGCCGGTAGAGCCATCTGCCTACCAAACTTCTCCATTTGTGTGTCACGGAGCCCCCACACTTAACACATCACAGACAGAGCTCTCCAACCCCTTTCTCCCATAGTCTGTATTTAAGTGATTGGCTCCACCATCCACCATGTTGTTCAAGTCAAGAAACTGGGCACCTTCCTGGACTTCTTCCTTTCCCCCCACAGCCAATCAATCACCCTAAATACTCAATCCTACCTGTCAGATGTTACAGCATGTTATTAAAATGGAACTGTGTCAGTCTTGGTTTTAGCTGAGATCTCAGGTCTGTAGGTACCTCATTTCAAAGTGAGGTATAAAACTACCAGGCAGGGCTTAGAAAAACAGTTTTGCAAACTTTGGCTCTCGTTCAGACAAGAGGGCCACTGCAGGGGTGCAGCGCCTCAGCGGAGGGGAACCACCAGATCGCCAGGGCCTGAGGGAGGACCTGTAAACAGCCAGCCTGAGCAGACACCCTTGCCCACATCCGCAGCTCCCCAGCCCTGGGGCAGGACGCTCACATGGAATTGCCCTGGCCCTCTCAGGGAGCACCAGTGACCTGAGGCCTTTCCTAAGCTTTCCTTCTCTCCCTCATCCTGCTCCTCCTTGGAGGGGTAAACGTGGGGTTAGTCAGATGGGAGAAAGGGCTGGAAGACAAGTCAGGGAAACAGAAGTCACCTTGAGCAGCCTGTTTGAGACAGGCCTGGGCTAGAGGATGGGGAGGTTTCACTTGGAAGAGATTTGATGGCTTTGATTGGACCAGACACAAGTCATTGCCGAACTGAGACTGTCTTGTGACCAGAATTAATTAGAACACGTTGAATTTCTGAGAGTGACTGCGAAGTCCTGGGGTCTGCCGGAGCTGTTACACCTCTAGATCTGGATGCAGAATCTGTATGCATCTATCTGTAGGGTCAATGGGAGGCAAACAAAGTTTATAATTGTGCCCTGTGAGTACAGCTTGTTCAAGGTACCTGTTACATAGTTCACAAACCTTTCTCCTTCTATTCATGGGTTAGCTCTGCCAATACTTATCTATCACCTGCTGCTTCTGCCCAACCCCAACCTCCTTCCAATACTTTGGACACGCACCCTCTCTCCGGCATCTGGCTCTCTCCTGTATGTCTCCCGCTGCCAGGAAGGCAGTTCCACCCTTCTTCTCCCACCCGCATCCCATCCATCCCGGAGGTCTGAGGCTAGTTTCTTTTCCTCCAGGAAGTCTTTCTTCCTTCTCCCTCCCCACCATTCCTGCAGGGTTAGATGACACCCATGTGCTTCCCCAGGCAGCAGAGCAACCCTCTGCCAGAGCATCTATCCCTCTGTGCTGCTGTTCTATTCACCTTTCTCCTTCCTCTCAAAACTGTCTCCTTCTCGAAGGCAGAAGACATGCCTTATTCATCTGCCTATCTCTAGTGTCTAATGACAAGGATGAATAAACAAACAATATCTTTGATGTCTGCTGTATGTTTCGGAGGACCTAGTGCAAGGCATATAGTAAGCTCTGAATTGAGACCAAGATAACTGAATTCTGAATCTCTCCTATTTTCTCTTGGCCATACCAACATTCCCTTCTCCTTGAGCCAGTGTTTTCTGATTTCAGCTATAAGCCTGTGTAGAAATCCATCTGCTTAGCACCCAAGGTCTCTATTCCCAATGTTTTTCTCATCCATTATGTCAAAGAGCTATTTCCTTTTGGCTTGTAACCAGACCATAAACAAAGGCCAGAGAAACTCTAGGTTATTTTATGATTCCAGTTTAGCCTTTCTCTCTCTCTCTTTTTTAAAATTGTTTGAATAGAGCATATTTATTTCTTGGCAGGCCAGTAAAATGTAAATAAGGTTTGCAGAAGAATGATCCAAAATTCTCAGGAATTTATCATTTCACAACAACAACAAAAACAACAAACCACAGGAAGGAAAGGCCAGGGAGCTAGTATTTACTGGCACTGAGTATGTGCCCGCTGACTTATACACTTCTTCCATGTTACTCTCAAAACAACCCTGTAAAGGAGATAATCATTATCCTCACTTCCCAGCTGAAGAAACTGAGGTTCAGAGTGGTTAAAGAACTAGGTTAGGATGACGCAAAGCAGAGCTCAGACCCCTGAGTCTGACCCAGACCTGCACTCTTGCCACGGCCGGAACGGAGACCACCAGCCAGGGCAGCGGCCCCTGAGGACAGCTTCCTTCAACATTCTGTTGAGGGTTATTAGTCTTCCTCCCAGTTAAGGAACTCTGCACATTTACTCACAGTTTTGCATAAATTTTAGACAGTTCATAGGCTCCTCTTGAAGCTCATCAATAAACCTCTCAATTAAGAACCCTCTGACTGAAAGAATACAAGCAGCTACAGGTGTGGCTTTCAGCTGCCTAGGACACTTTTGTACTGATTTTCCTATTACATGGAAACTCTTCTGCTCACGGAATCACTCGATCTTAGGACTCACACATAACACAACTGTGGCTTCTTAGTATCATAAATTCACCAAAGCATGGAATTATAAAACTTTAGAATAATCTTAGAATATCAGAGCTGGAAGGGACCAGAATAGAGACAAGTCCACGCCTAATTTCATTCTGCAGCTCTGACAGGTAGGAAGACACTGAGCCTAAGAGCAGGATAGGCCTGCTTGAGGCTTCTCAGTAATGATGATGACCCTAAGTCTCTGGCTTCAAGGACAGATCATTAGGTTGAAGATTCAACCAGTAGAAGGAAAGTCATGCAGCCTGCCTGGGGCTGAGAAAAGTGGGGACAGAGGAACATTCGTTGAGTAACTTTCAGGTGTCAGACAGTGCCAGAGGACTGGAGATATATTGCACCATTTCACTCCCCCAATACTCCTGTGAAGTGAGTATTATTATTTTTATTTTACAAATGGGGAAACAGGCTCAGCGTGGTGAGATAACCAGCCCAAGGTCAGTGGCAAGCATCCGTGACTGTGCCCTGATGTCCTACAGGAGGAGGGTCTGAGAGCAAGACTCTGGTAATGTTCAGCTGGTGCTTTTCCAGGGAGAAGAATTAAACTGGCAGGTGCATATCTTCTGGAGGGTGTGGAGGTGGACACTACTGTGGGCCTGGGTGACAGATCCCTCAGGACTTCCCCGCCTCCCCCAGGCCTGCCCTGCTTGTACTGCTCACCCAGCATCCTCTAGGTAACTACTCTGGCCTCTGTGGGCCCTGATGCTGGGGAGGAGCTATTCTGGATGACCAACACACACACAAGAAACCTCACGTGGGAACTGCACACACCCACTCAGTGCGTGAACCAGCTGGTGTTCTGAGGTCAAGGTCCTCAATTGCAGTGACCCCACCAAGGCCCTGTGCCCCATGAATGCTCCTGACGCAGCTACTGGCCTCCTGCTCTAACAGCCCTAACTGCCTTCTTTAACATAAACACAGGTCCTCATTCATAGTCACAGAAACCTTTTTGCTGTTTTAACTAGTAGTCACTTAATATTTAAATCTTATGGTGCACACTCATATACACGATTTCATTTAACCTCACTGCAACTCAGTAAGGTTAGGTGTTAGTAGATCTTCCTGTTACAGACGAGGACAGGGGCACAGCGACATTATGTAACTTGCCCAAGGTGACACATTCAGTAAGTGGCTGAGCCAGGATTCAAACCCAGATTTGTTTGAATCAAAAGTCAGCTCTCTCTGCATAACATCGTCCTTTTTCAAGAGTACCTCTATTTAATTCCCACAGCAGGGGTTGGGAAAGCTGGAAGGATCTTGATGCCTCTGTGAAGGTGAAGAAGCTCACCTGGGGGAGGTAAGAGAACTTGCTGAAGGGCACTGTCCGGGACGATGCTGGCCCTGTCGCCAGATGCCAGTCTCCTGACTCCCAGTCTAGAGGACATTTCCTCCCAGACCATATTGCCATTCCCATCAGGCCATGTCATTTCTTTTTCTGATTGGGACGTGGAGCCAGCAGCCAATAAAGATCACAATCTATCTGCCTGAAGTCTCCCTCTGTTATGAGATTTTTTTAAAAAATGAATTTCAAATAAGAACCAGGTTAAATCACCCTCATGCGTTTTGAATTCGCCTGAACTTCCCTGGAGAAACTCCAGGTTTCTCTTCTTGTCCCCTGGATGGCAGAACAAGACAGGGCGGCTGCAACAGCACAGCAGTCTGCTCAGCTCGCAGGCAGCCTTGCTACTGACCACCCTGAACTCCTGCCAATCACTCGCTCCTGGTCCCCACCGACATCCCCATCCGACCACTTACCAAGTCTTCTCAGTGCCATATTCTAAATACTCCACAGCACCACCCAGTCTAGGCCTGAATCATCTCCCATCTGGATTGTCATAACAGCCTCCTAGCACGTCCCTGCCTGCAGTCTTGGCCCCTCCCATCTCTCCATCCCACTGCAGCCAGAGGGGCTTCCAACGTGATTTAAAACCTTTCTACTGCTCTCCATGGCCTTCATATTCCTTCCAGTTTCAGTTCCTAACAGGCTGCCATTTTGGTCTCATCTCCTTCACCTGAAGTCCTCTAGCTACACCGGACCCCTGACAGCTCCTACTGCCCACCTGCTTCCTCCCCTCTCTGTCTGCAGTGCCCTCCCTCAGACAACCTACCCCAAGCAATCCAATTTCTACTCAATCTTAAAGACTTAGCTTAGATGTCACTTCAGCTGGGAAGCCTTCCCTGACCTCCTGAAGCTGTGAGTGAGTCTCCGCCTATTCCCCTGTGCAGAAATTTTTGTCTTCAGTACGTTCACTGCTACGTCCCCTGTGCCTGGACCTTTACCTGGCTTGTGGCAGACATTCCACATGTTTTTTTAAGTGAAAGTTTCCCATGGCTCTCTGGAATTCCTCCACCACAGAACTTGCCACACAGATTATAACCACCTCTTTCCTTTTCTGTATCCCCAAGTAGACTGAAAGCTCTGTTCGTCAGAGACCGTGCCTTCTTGTTCAGTGTTTCACCCCAGTGCCTAGCAGGATTCTTGGCATGTGCTAATGGTGTCTTTACTTTTGATGAATGAGGATTGGGTGTTGCGGGGAGGAAACCTGCGCCCGGGCCAAGGGAGGGGCATTTTACCAAGAAACACATCTGCTTTCCACACAAAGCATGTTGGAGGTGCTGAGATAGGGCAGGAGGACCGTTCAAATTTGCATCAGAATCATTAGCCACAAACTACTGCAGGCCACCTCTGGAGGGACCCTCGTCTCAACGTGACAAGTCACGTGCGCAATCCCTTTGGCGCACACGCTCAAACTCTTCTTCCAGGCAACTCCCTCTCTCCTTTGCCATGGTATCAGGGGACAACTAAGCAGCGGCAGTGTGGACTGTGACCTATGTGTGGATCGCAGGAGTGAGTGGATCCTGGAGAAGTCACAGACAACGCATCATCCAGCACGTGTGTGTGTGCGTGTGCGTGCACGTGCACGTGCATGCACACAGGGGGGCAGTGTGGCGCATAGAGGTGGCCAGGTCTTTGGAAACCAAGGGTCCTCTGCCTCAGGGCAGAGCCTACGCCCTTGGCCTTGTGAGCCAGGGAGTTACTGAAGCAGAATTCAAGATGACTGTCCCCGTCTTGGTGACTATAGGGATGGGACTCTCTTAGTTCTTATCACGATCTCTCTGGTGTTCTACTAGATCTGGAACAGTGGTCTGACACCTGGTCTACCTATAGCCAGCACCCTGCTCCCATGTTCCCAGCTAGGTCACTGGACCCCCAAGGGCCACTAGGGTGCAACTGACTCTGTGGACTAGTGCTAAGTCATGTCGCAACCACAAAAGAAGTTTTCCCACACAGAGTGTGGTAAGAACTCTTTAAACACTCCCCAAGGGTTGAAAAAGGTTGCAAGACCCCTCTACATCCGAGGAGAGAGAGTTTGTATAGAGAAGGAGCTAATATCATCCTTTTCCTTTCTTCTCCATCAACCATAATTCTTTCTCTGAGAAAACCAAATGTTCAGAAAGGAGAAACAGGTCAACACAAAAAACAAAAGGGTAAAGAAAAGCAGAAACTATCACAATCTGTCACAACCCTCATGTAGTGGCCTTGAAGTGAAAATCAACACTCAGGAAACAAGAATTACTAAACAATCCCTAAAAAATCAAGCAAGCTAGGAAGTGACCTCTAATTTCATCATGATAGGCTTGGGGGTTTTCAGGGACACTTTCTGAGGAAGCCAAGAGGAAAAGCAAATTGGCAGAGGGAACACAAAGGCAGAAAGATGCAGAGAGGATGAGAGGGAGGCTGAGGAGAGAGAAAGGAAAGGAGGGTGGGAAGAGGAAGGAAGGCAGAGAGGAGGAGGGGGAGGAACACATACCATGAAGTAAGGAGAGGAAAACACAAGACGGGATTGAAGGGAGAGTCAGAAAGATGGGGGACAAGAGGGGAACAAACAAGCAAAGGAAAAACAGCGAGCCAAGGGAAGAGGAAGTGAGGGAGCAAGAACACAGAAATGTGTCCAGAGTGAGAAGGAGGAGTCAAGACCATCAGGGTCTTTCTCAGCAGCCCCAGGGATGGTCATCTGACCCTGTACTTACATACCTCACAAGACGGGAGGCTCACTCCCTCATGAGGGGGTGGAGGGGAGAGAGAGATGGGAGCAGCACAAGGGACGGGTAGGCCAGGGGTCCAAGTGCCTGAGGGAGACCTGAGACATAGCAGAGGCAGATATGGGAGGGGGGTGTCCTCTAGGAGGGTGGGGGGCAAACAGGACAATCCAAAGACAACACCAGCAGAAACAGCCATGTCCATCCTCACCCCAGACGCTCAGCCTCACCTGTGCGGGAGATCAAATTCCTGATGTGCCTAGTAAATCCTCGTGGAGCTGGGTACGCTTGGCTGGATGCAGGCTGGCTGGTGGGGGTGGGGGACCTGCCAAGGATACAGGCTTCCTCTGTGTAGGGCACAGCAGCCGTGGTGCCACCGATGATGTAGCTGTAGAAGGAAACCTCCAGGGTGTAGCAGTAGGAGGTGTGGTCCAGCAGCCCACCCAGGAAGCGACGGCCAGTTCCTGCCTTCACAGCATCCCTGTTAAAGGACGTGCTGGACTGTGAAAAGACAAAGAAGGGAGGAGAGAATCAGGGCGGGGCGCCTGATGGCTACGGGACCTCGAGCAAGTCTTACAGCACCTCTGGGTCTCAGCTTCCTCATCTCAAAAGTGGGACGTGAATCCCACATCACACGATGATTATAAGGACTGACTGAACAAATGAACAAGTAAATGAAAGCGTCCGGCACAGTTCTGAGGGCACAGTAACTACCACTTGACAAATGCTTGTGGCAGTTTGAATGGGGACAGATAAGCAAGGAAAAGCAGACAGAAGATAAGAAGCAATTATGTTATAACGACGATCAGGACTGAAATTTGGGCATCGTTTTTGACTTTATAATATTGTTTCTAGTGTAGTATCTCATTTAGGCCTCACAATAATGCCTTGATGTAGGTATTATAATGCTGCCCCCCTAAAGCGTGGAGATGGAGGCTCACAGAAAGGGATACAGCACAGATCCAGACCAGGACTAAGTGACACCAGACACCCCAACACTCCAGCACACAAAGCTCCCCCTCCCTGAGGGACAGCTGAACTCATGTTCAGCATCTCCAGAGAGCAGAAATCACGGCTGCTTCTTCCCCGGGGACTCAACTACACCCATCGCAGTAGTTACAGAAAGAGCCAGCAGGTCAGCATCTCAAAAATATGTGAGATGTTAGCCAACTTGCCTTATTTGTCTTAGCCTCAGTTTTCTCATCTGTAAAGTGGAGATAATAGTCACATCTCTTTCACAGATTGTTGGGGGGCAGTTCACTTGAGGTTAAAAGGGCTTCCTGTGCTAACCCGTGGAGATCTAAGTAAACAAAGAGCCTGGTTTCAATAAGAGAAGTCATGTCCTGTTCAGCAGGACATAAGACAAGAAGGAAAAGAGGGAGAGGAAGGGGGAGAAAGAAAACAGCGCAACAAGCCAGACATATAGAGAGACACTGAAAGAAAGAGCTGTGTATGTGTGTGTGTGTGTGTGTGTGTGTGTGTGTGTGTGTGTGTGTGAATTTGAGGTAGAGGAAAGGACCAGAAGATCAGAGTGTCAGATCCGAAAGGACCGTTGAAGTCCATGTAGTGAAATCCAGCTCTCTCATTCTAGAGTTGGGTACTGAGGACCAGAGACGAGGGGAGACAGGTTAGACTAGGACAGATGACCTTGACCCCAGCCCTGAGCTCTTATGGAGGCTGCAGTGCTGGACCTGTCATCAGGCAAGGCCAGAAATAAAGCTCCCAGGCTGTGCCCCTTTTGTAGGAAACCTCACCCTTGAGGGTCTCTGCAGCCTGTGGCCCAGCCCTAGAGAACCAGTCTCCCAGGCTCTCCCCAAGGGGACCACAGTCTGCTCTGAAATCAGAGTGGTTTCAAAACGACAAGGGTTGGTCATCCTACAGAGACTCCAACAGAAACAAGTGTTTATCCCCGAGCGGCAAATGAGGAGCCAAATCGTTCTACCTGCTTCAGATGCTGAGTGACCTTGCCCTCAATACTCAACTTCTCTGGGCCATTAAGTGCCTCCACTGGTCTAAAGAGTAGATTGGGCTAAATAATCTCCCAGTACCTTTCCTGGTTTGGCATTCAAAGGTTCTAGCATTCAGAGTACATTTTACCTCATGGAAAAATCCATCATCTCTACTCACGTCCAGGCCTGAAGCCACAGGCGGGCAAGTTTGCAGCTCATCAACTTTAAAAATTGCTCCGACCTTCGTGGGCCTCTCCTCCTCTGGCCACATGGAAATAACAGGCCTCAGAGATTTCTACTCCAAACAAGGGAAAATGTACAAAAAGCCTTTCCCATGTCCCAGTACCACAGGCTGATTCCCCTCCCTATCTTCCCCGCCCTTTTCCAACATTACTTTTTGCTGCAAATTATTCTAACGGCCAGGCCGCAGCCTCTCCAGCCCGTCTAGGAGTGTGAGGGGTAGCGACAGCGGTCTCTCAAGTCTGCTGAGGCCTTTACTGCCTGCAGAGTACTTTCATATCTATTACTGCATTCACCCTCCCAGGAAGTTATGAACAGGCAAGGCAGAAAATTACCACCCACAAATGACTGACAAAGAAATTGAGGCCTGGAAAGGGTGATGGCGGAGGATAATGGTGGGCGATGACCCCCTCCAGCAGACATGTTAGGCGCCTACTGAAAGAACGAAGGTCAGAGGTCCCTGAGAGCAGATCCTCGGGGGCACTGGGAGGTGCTCAGAGAGCTTGTTCTCTTGTTAACGCTGGAGTCAGATCAACTAAATGAATGTCAGCTCCTCAGACAAACCAAGCACTATCTTTTCAAAGAGTCTCCCTCCCTGATGGGCGATGGGCTGCTTGCAGGCACGGGCTCAGCTTGTCGTGTCCACCTTTATCACCCACGCGAGACCCGGCTCAGGGTAGGTGCTTCGTGGATGTTAAACCAAGCTGAGCCAAGTGAGGAGAAAGACAGGGAGGCGATGGGAGGGAGAGAGCCGGGTTGCGGACAGAGGGTGGGGGTTGGGGCTGGCTGACGGAGAACTCGACTCACGTAGGAGAAGTCCTCGGCATTCTGGCAGAGGAGCTTGGGGAAGACGGCCTGCCTCTGGAACCGCTCCTCATCCTCAAAGATGTTGCCGTACATGAAGCCATTCATCATGGTGGAGTGGGCGTGGATGTCAATGTAAAACTCCAGGCTTGTTTTCTGTTGAGAGCAAGGATAACAAGTGAGAAGGTGGGGCCACAGAGTTTGTCTTAAATATGTGTGCACACACAGACACACACATGCACACACATATACACACACAGACACAGACACACGCACACGCACATGCACACGTTTCCTTTTGAGCTAGCCCTGTGAGTCCTCAGATTTAGCGACTGTTCGCAATGGGATTGGAGGGGTTGAGACCTTACTTCTAACACCATCTGCCTTCAGGGTCTAAGAGCTCTAAGAGCAGGGCCATTCACAGCCCTCTTTAGAGGTCTGCTGAAGAAGTGATGTTACTTAGAACAGTTAATACATTAAAGACTAAAGGCATTAGTAGAATGTGTTTCTCTGATTAGTGAGAAATGCTTTCAGGTTAACACCATTGTATTGACACTGGGCCAGCTAAGGTTTTGCCGCACTTAGGCCACTTCCAGCTGGGGAGTCTGGGGTAGACCGTGTACTCACTTCGAAATTTTTATTTGAAAAAAATGGGTATTTTAATTCCAACCTCGGCAATAGTAATTACTACTGTTCACTGCGTAGTGGATGCATGACGGATACCAATCTGGGAGCTGTGTATATGACACCTTTGCTCATTCTTTTATTTAACCTCTTTTCATGATGCCACACCTACTTCCCAATCATATAAAAATAGTATATGGAAAAAAATAACCTTGTAATCTGCACAGATGATTGTGACTAGTCCTTCTCTGTTCTCTGCACACACGTGTTAAGGCACTCCCTAGCCAGATGCAGTATTATTAACCTTCTCATCTATAGGCTCCTTGAAAGTAGGGGGATTATCTGTGAAGAGCCCTGCACCTCTGTGAAGGATGCTCAGTAGCTGGATGCAGAATGACTGAATAAATGACCCAGAGGGATTACACCAAACACCATAATGGACTGGCAGGAATTGGGAATTTTCAGGCCCTTAGAATGTCAATGTCCCTCAAATCTGACTTTCTCTTCCCATATATCAGCCCAATTTATATCTATTAATGCTTTCTGAGAGTAACAGGGGCCCCTAGTGGGACTGAAACCCAGGTCTCCTGACCCCTTGCACGGTTAACGTATCACCATCAATGGCCAACATTAGATACAGTCAAGGCAAAACTTAGCCACCTTTCCATCTGCTTTCAAGTGTGTAGTCCTGGGAAAGAAGAAAAGCCTACGGTTTGAATTCTCTCTCCATGGGACACTTTCAAATGAAGTTAACACCAAATGAAAACCATGTTGCTTCTAGAATGTGGGCCTGATGACTGTCATTTCATTTGCCTCAGAGTTGGAGTGAAAAATCACGTCTTGCCGAGATCCCAGTTGTCTGGGTAGCATAAGCTGCCTTCGGAGAGATACAAGATGCGCTGCTCTGTGTGATATTAAACTCATCATTTTCAGCTTTGGAGGTGGAATACACAATGATTCAACAGGAGCCCTATAAAAGTCATCTTTGCAATTTTATTTTCTTCAATTGTCTGTCTTTTCCTCTGAGCTTTTGATGAGCTGCGGAGGAAAGGAGGTGGTAGAGGGATGACTTAGGAAATGTGTAAGGAAAAACTGCAGTTTATATCTCTGGGCGTGGGAGCTGGAGAGAGCCTTGGAAACCAGTTTCTCTGACCTTTCCCAGAGCAGCTCTGAGCCAGGAAGCTGCTTGCTAAGGCTGGGCAGCAAGCTAGGGAAGAAGCAAGAATGAGAACCTGGCTCCTCTGAAAACCATTCTGGAATGGCTTCCACTGCCCCATCCTGACACCTGGCACATAATGTGATTTTACTTTCAATAACCAGAAAGTGAATCATATGATTGATTTACATGGTTCGAAAGTCAAAAAGATAGGAAAGGATTGACAGTGAAAAATCTCCCTTCCACTCCTGTTCTCCAGGCACCCAGTCTCACTCCCCAGAGGCAACCCACGTTCTTAGGTCCTCATACATCCTTCCAAGACAGTTTATGCACAAATGAGTAAATATTCCTTCCCCAGCCCCCTTTGCCCCAACATGCACATTTTTGCAGCATGCTAAAAACACATTATTTGGATGAGCTTTTTTTCCTCTTAACAGATTTAATTATTTCTCATTTCGTCGTTACCTCATTTTTTTGACAGCCATATATAAACTATTTAACCAGTCCCCTATTGACAGACATTTATTTCCAATCTTTCCTGTTACAAACCAAGTCTTAGTGATTGGCCCTGATTACACTATTTCACACATGTATAATTACATGTAGGACAAATTCCCAGAAGTAGAATTCTTAGGTCCTCTATGTATGTGCAATTCTAATCAATATTGAGAGACTGACCTCCTTAGAAGGACCAATTTACACTCCTAGCAATGTATTACAGCATCTCTTTCATGATTACCTTGAAAACATGAGTGTAACCAGACTTTCTGGTATTTGCCAATTTGATGGGTGAAAAATGATACCTAAGATGAGTTTTAACCTGAATTTCTTTTAATATAATTACCTTTTATTATATAGTATTTTTTTTACATGTTTAGGAATGATTTACATATTATTTTCTATGAATTGTTCATTTCTTTGCCCATCTTTAAAACTGGGTTTTGGGACTTTATTCCTTACTGATTTATAGAAACTATAAATTAGAGAAATTTGCCCTTTTTTGTAGTACAGAGATATTTTTGTTCAGTTTGTCACCTGTCTTTTGACTTTGTCTACTAGTTTTCTTATCCATGAAGAAATTTTTTAATGCTAATTTTTTAGACAGATGTATCAGTCTTTTGTAGTCTCTGGGTTGAATTCTTTCATTGTTTATTCTACTACTTCTATTGTTTCATTTTTTTGTATTTAAATATTTCATTTCAATTTTAATTTACATGGGTGTAGGGTGTGAGGCAAAGATTAAACTTTATTGTCCCACACCATTTATCAAATTGTGTATCTTCTCCCCACAGACTTGAAAAATCATCTTTGCCATATAAATTTGTTGTATGTATTTGGGTTGACTGTTAGATTTTCTATTAGATTCTAATTATTTATCTTTTCATGTGTCAGGACTACACAATTTTAATTATGTTAAGTTTATAATGTTTTTTACTATTTGGAGGGCTAGTATCACCTTATTATTTTCCCAAATTTTCCTGTAATTTCTTGCATATTTTTCTATGTGATGTTTATAATTAGCTTTAGTTTTCTTGCTCCCTCATATCCTGTCAATATTCTCAATATTTGTAATATAATCATTATTAATGCAGGAAAAATGGACTTTCACAACTTTGAGCCTTTCAAACTAAGAATATATTTGGATTTTCCATTTATTCAGTTTTCTTTTGCGTATAGCATGAAGTTTTAAGTTTTTTTTTTCCTTCGGATAGACATTTCTTTTTAATATGAAGGTAGCTTACATTTTTAGTTGCTGTTGTAAATGAGATGTTTTCTTCCATTAAATCTTTTAACTGGTGGTTCTTCATAAATATAAAGGCTCTTGTTTTCAACATATTACATTTGTACCCAGACACTTTACTAATTCAATAATTGCTTGTAATAATTTCTTGTTTTACTTTCTTAAATTTTCATTTGTTTACTTATTCAACAAATAATCACTGAGTACCTACTATGTGTCAGACAGCATTCTAGGCACTGGGAATATGCACCGGGGCATATTCTGGCATTAGGGATATAGCAATGAACACAATAGAAATCTCCTCATCTCAAAGAGTTTACATTCTATGGGAGAGAAAGAACATCAATCAATTAATAAATATACCAGATGTCAGGAGGTAAAATGCTGTGGAGACAAAGTATAGTAAGGGAATAGAACAGAGGTTCTGGAAAAATAGAGACTTGAATGGAGTAGGAGAGTTAGTCTTGAGGATGTCAGGTGGAACAGCCTTCCAGGTTGAAGGAGAAGTAAATGCAAAAATCACATGCACTTGGCAAGTCTGAGGAATAGCAAGGAGGTGGGGATGCCTGAGGTGAATAAAGGCAACAGTGTTTTCCAGGTTTGTAATTATATCACCTATACATAGTAGTTTTATCTTCTCTTTTTCAATTTTTATGCTTCTGATTTCTTTTTCATGTCTAACTGCATTGGCTAGTACCTTGAAAACAATGTTAAAGGGTCATTTAGTTTCTAAGAACCCTTCCTATTCTGGGAGTCTAGATTCTGCCTAGAGTAGAAAAAGGTCAAGGAAATTTACCAGAATATGGTCTGAGTTTGAAGTCTTAGTTCTTTGTCTTCTTCATTACACATATTCAGTGCTTTTTTGGAAATGCCAAAGACCACAAATACTAGTTCCATAACCGTCCTAATTATATTTTGTGCCTAAACTGGCCTTATGGACTTGTATTGATCCATTAGAATGGAGCATAGGAAGCAGAAGCAGGATTTCTAAGTGATTCTGATGTAAACATATTCTGTGACCATGAACAAGTAGCAGCTCTTCACTGTGCCTTAATTTCCCCATCTTTAAAAGCAGTTGTTGAATGAGAGAGAAGAGATATGACTCTCTTAAACTTTTCATGATTTCTTCTCATGCTTAAAGTAAACCCCTCCTTCTTCTCAAACAGCTTCATGCTTGGGCTGTCATGTCAGTGCTTGTTACTGTATACCTAATCTGACTGAAAAGTACATCTGCCTGTGAGCTCTTTGAGGACAGGAACTATGTCTGATCCAAGTTCCATCATCTCTTTCTTGTTCTACTACAATAGCTTGTGACCTGGTTTCCTTGCTGCTTCAGAGTGATTTTTTAAAATGCAAACAAATCATGTCACTTCCCTAGTTAAAACTGTTCTACCCTTCCCTGTTGCTCACAGGATAGAGTTCAAGCCCCTGAGTATATTTTAAAAAGCCCTAAATGATCTGGTCCCTGCCCCCTGTCTAGCCTCAGCTCTTGCCACTTATGGTCGGATACTCTACATTCCAGTCCTACAGAGCTACCTGCAGTACTCTGAACCTCCATGCTTGTGACTTTTGTCTCCACATTTACACACATGAACATCTCCTCTGCCTGGAATACATTTTCTCTTTATCTGGCTAACTCTGACATAACATTAAAATTTAAGGTGGAAACAAAGTAGATGCTTACCAATCCCATTGCCTTTTCCTGGACCATGGAAGACATTGCCCAGTCTCCCTTCGTATTTGGTTGGGATCAAATGGGATGTGGGCAGTGGTAACAAGTGCCACTTCCAGGCCTGGCCATTGAACTCATACACAATCATCCACATTCTTGCTCTTGTGCATGGAAGTTACATGTTTAAAAAAAAAATGGTATCAAAGAAGGAAAAAGGCTAGGTCCCTGTATCAATGCTGGGAGGACAATGGCCAGAGAGTTGCCTGACTGGCATCAGAGTGTGATGAACCTTTACTATATTAAGACACTGAAATTTGGGGATTGCTGGTTATAGCATCTAATATTATTCATCTGACTGGTACAAAATATTAACTCAAATAGCCTTATTTTATCCTTCAGGGATGAGTTAACAGCCTCCTCTGTGCTCTGATAATTCAAGGTACATGTCTCTCTCCTGGCACTTACTACATGGCATAATAATGCTTTGTTTATTTCCATCTCCCATTAGAATGTGAACTCTTTCAGGGCAGGGGCCCATACGTTGCTGACTTTTTAAATCCACAGGACCAGAGCAAGGCCTGGTATATAGTAGGTTATCATTAGAGGTTTGGTGAAGGAATGAATAGAAAATGAATCAATGAATCGATCGAAGAATGAGTGAATGAAATGAATGAACAGCTGCATCTTAACTTTTTCCCAGCAGTCCAATGAGGTACTTTCCTGTGGCCATATCAGAGCCAGGGGTGTGCTGCTAATGCAGGGCCCTTAATTACAATTTGGGATTGAGGATGGCGGGGGGTGGAGAGGAGAGAACAGCATCTCTGTTCTTTCCCTCCAAACTTAAGAGCCTTAATTAAAACCAAGTGATGAAGGGCTGTCCCCTTGCCAGCAGCCAACAGCTCATCCTGCAATCAGGGGCCTAAAGAGTAAATTAAAATCAGTGCCAATAAAATTAAAACTACCTTAGGGCATATTTGGAACATAATTTAGTGTGGAGTTTGCTTCCTCCTAGACACTAGGGAGGAAAGGTTTTTTTCCCTTCTATAGTCTAAGCTGCTTCCCTGCTTCCTTGCTTCACCTTAGTTGGCACAAGCAGAAGCCTGAGCTTGGTGATCTCCTGTGGTCCTGACTCCTCCACATTAGGGTAGCATTTCAGGGTTTATTACATTTTCAGTCCAATGAAGGATGGGAGATCCAACCCAGGAAGTACAGAGGGATGTACCCCCAGTTGGAGATGAGAAAGAAACTGAAGCTTAGGCAGGGATAAGGGCAAGTTGCGAAGGATGAGCTGCTCTGTTGTTCCCTTCTGCAGAAAAGTGAGCTGAAGCTCAGAGAGGTTAAGTAATTGGCCCAGGCTCCCACAGCAGGAAGTGGCAGAGACCCGGACCCAGGCTCTGGTTACAAGCCCACACCCTGCTTCCTGCTATGCTCTTGGGAACCTACCATCTAGCAAGCCAATGCCCTCACCCCAGTAAGGTAAGCCCCACGCAGTTCCCTTCATCTCTGAGCTGGGGGACTGTGAGGTCTGGGACTGATCCTGTCAGGCTCAGCCTCTCAGAAAGGCACTGGGGTGGGGAGGGGGAGGAGCGAGGACCTCCAGACTACTCCCCTGCAGAGATCTGCCCGAGGCAGCTGTTTCTCCATGGATCTCAGATAAAACAAACACACAAACAAAACCCCACATCTATTCTTTTTATTATCAACTAAAATATCTCCTTGTTTTCTTTATTTCTTTAAGTTAAAGTAGATATTTATGGAAGTCAGGGTGCCTGTCCTAAAGCAGGAAGGAGAAACTTTCAGAAAAACTAGAGGACTCGTACTTTAACAAGAACTGAGCCACTCCAACAAACAAAACAATATCCTTTATGACGCACAGTCTAGATCTCAGAAGTGGCAGAGTTAAGGCTTCCCTCCTCACCTTGAATGTGGCTAGACTGAAATTCCTGCCACAAAAAGAGGAACTGACCACGAAAGAAACCCAGGCAGCTAGCCTAGGGCCCCCCGGGGATGGGCTGTGGCACCTGGTCTCCTGTCTCTCTCCTTTTCACTCCGCAGCCTTACAGACCACCTGCCACTTCCCAAGCACATGCACCTTCTCCTCCTCTGCCCCTGTGTCTGCTGTTCCTGCAGGCCGGGATGTCTACCCTGTCTCTCTCCCCTCCTGATAACTTTTTGCTTATCTTTCACTACCAGGCCCAGTGGCCCCTTGTCTGAGAAGCCCTCCTTGACTCTCCCAGGGACAGCAGCTGTCTTCTCTGAGCTTCCACAGATTTTTAAAACATCCTTCTGTTAATGTGTTTATCATCCAGTTTGTTCAATCATTCATTCGATAGATATTTACTATGAACCTACTGGGTTCCAGGAACTGGGGGTCAACAAGACAGATGAGGTTCCTGCCTTCCAAGAATGACACAAAAGGGGACAACACAGCAGGGACGGCAACTAAGCAAGGTGATGGCAGATGTAATAAGTACTGGGAATGCACACGGTGAGCCACCAGATGGTGGGTAAGGGAGTGGACGGGGCAGGGTCCACTTTAGACAGTGTGACCAGGGAAGGCTTTGATATTTGAGCTGAGCCTTGAAGGATGATCAGAACAAGGCCAGAAAGAGAATTCTGGGCAAATAAAGTTCCTGAAGCAAGGAACAGCATGGCATTTTCAAAGACCACAGGAAGGCCAGTGGCCAGATTGTGATGAGCACTGGAGGTGAGCCTGGAGAGGTTTATAGAGTCCAGCTCCCTCAGGACCTTGCAGGCCAGAGTCAGAGTTTGGAGCCAATGCTCTGTACAGTGGAAGCCCTTTCAGCAGGCAGATGCTGTAAAAGGACTGCCTTGCCTGTTGTGTAGATGCTGGATTTCAGTGGGGAATGGGTGGAAGCAGATGCACTGGTCTCCTAAGAGATCACAGGAGCCTGAATTAGAGTGATGGCAACAGAGATGAGAAGAGGAGGACATGTTTGGTAAATGTTTTGGCCACACCACCACAGGACTTGCACACGGGTTATATGCAAGAAGAATCAAAGATGGGTCAAGGGTTTGTGACTTGAGCGACTGAGCAGATGGTGGTGCTGTGTAGAGAGGTGAGGAGACTGGGATGCGGACCAGTTGGGAGAGTGGTGAGGAAATCGAGAGTTTTGACATGGACCTCTGCATTTGCAACGAGTATCGTGTATCAGACCGGAAGTGTCAGGTGGGCAGTTAAATATATGAAAATGGAGCCCCGGGGAGAGGACTGGACCACGGTGTGAAGGTAGGCATCATTAGCTTGGAGGCGCTACCTATCACCACTGGGAGAGAGTGTGGATCAAGAAGAGGTCCTGGGACTGAGCCTGGGACCCATAAGGTTGAGAGTTTCAGTAAAGGAGGAAGCAAAGGAGACTGTAGAGGGACCAGAGAAGGAGAAGGAAGCAAGGATGGTGTGGTTCCACGAAAACTAAGAGAAAAAAAAGAGAGGTTTTAGGAAGGAGGAGTGGTCTGTGAACCCCGTAAAGGCTAGGACCTGCCTGGTTCACCTCTGCATCCCCAGGGGATACTACAGCACCCAGCGCACAGTAAGGACTTGGGACATTTGCTGAGTGACTAAATGAAGAAGTGAATGGATGGACCAGGTATCCTGGTGCAGCGAGGACCGAGGTGATCAGAGTCTCAGGGTCCAGAGTCTCCCCAGCGGAGTGGTAGAAGGAAGACAACAATAATAACAATATTGCGCTTGCTACATGCCAGGCACTCGGGAACACTTCCACACCCTGTTCCATAGAAACCTCACTTACAAATAAGGAAACTGAGGAATAGAGAGGTTAAGTCACTTGCAAGGGAACCCCCAGGCCACACAGGGGTGACTGGCAGACCCCAAGTAGTTTGGTTCTGCTGTCCATGCTCTTAACCATGACAACCCAGAGCTGGTGACGTTTACTGAGTGCTTCCTACGTATGTGTTGTAAAGACAATCCGGTGAGGTAAGTCCTGCTATCAAACTGAGGCACAGAGCTTGCAAGGAGCAGATCTAAAACGAAAACCCATTTCTTTCTGACCTAGGGCCAAGCTCTTCATCTCCAAGCTATTCAGAATGCCCCCCCTCCCAATCTCTGCATCGTGACCTCTTTGGCCTCAGCAGTATTAACTTCAGGACAAAGGAAGTTTGTTAGAGTAATGCTTCGGTGTGGGGAAGAAGCACTGGTCGCAGCAAGGTGAAGTGTAAAAATATTTTCCTACTTCCAATTTGTCCCTTACCATCCTACTCTACTTTGCAGTGAAAAGGAAGATGTGCATGTAAATGGAGGCATTTCTGCATCTCTTCCAAGGACCTAGGAAGAGCCAGGCCAGACCTGGGAACCTTCTTCTGCGTCCATCCCCTCCTCCACCTCTGTCTAGCAAAAGAGAGAGAGAACAGAGGCTCAGCATGAGAAGTCTAGGTTCATAACAGACCTTCGCAAAGCAAAAGGAGAACTGGTCACCTCTTCTCCTCTCCCAAGGCTGGTGACCCTCACATTGATCATGATGATGACAGAAGGGCAGTCATGGGAGTAGCATGGTTTTGGGATCTGGCAGACTTGGCTTCAAGTGTCAGCTTAGCCATAGGTGAGCTTTCTGACCTGAGCCTCAGTTTTCTCATCTAAAAACTGGGGATAATAATCCCAACCTCATAGGGTTGCCATGAAGTTAAATGAGGTGACTGGCTTTGCATCCAGAACATGCCTGGCAGCTTATACATTCTCAGCACAACACAGTGATACTATGTTGAGGTGCTGTTCTTGGCACCAGGGATATGGACCTCTTTGAGCTCAAAACCTTACAGGGAAGATGGACATTTTAAAAGTAACTACATGCTCAATGGAAGATTCAAAGCAAGGTGCAGGGTCTATAGGAGCACAGGATTGAGAGGGGCTCGGGACCTGACTTACAAAAATGTGAATCTCTTCCTTGTTCAATAGAGCATCTATTGACAGCAACCATCATATTACATGTTCGTAGAGTTTATAAATCATTCTCAGGCCAGTGAGCTCATTTGATTCTCTTAACCATCCACTGAAGTAAATAGGATCATGATCTTAGCTTCTCAGAAGCAGGTCATACTGGCTTGTCAAGACCCAGAGCAGGTTAGGGCCTGAACTGGGAATCTAACTTCCATCACATTGCCTCCAAAGTCTCTGCTTGAGCCTCCCTCTTGGGAGTCACCCCAGGGGTTCACGCCTGCATCCAGAGTGGACACAGATACAAGTGGAAAAGCCAGGCCTCCCTGCAGAAAGCCCTGTCTGAGCAGGAAGATGAGACAAACTAAGAAAAGAACTGAGATAGAATATTTAAGCCTGTGAGAGCCAAGGGACATTTTAATTTCATAATTAAAAGTTAATGTTGCTTCATTATAAATCAAAGACTGACGAAACTAGGGCGCCCCCAGGAACACATTAAGAGCCCGATAAATACGTGTGGCCTGATTGCTCAGAGGCATCTCCTATAGGAGGTTGTTAGCTGCTCCAAGGAGGTAATAATGTAGGTCTGACTGCCGAGCTGGGGCTGTGGTAGTTCCTCAGTAAATGTTAGTTCCTCTCTTCCCAGGAAGTGCACCTTGGCTCTCCCACTAACCTGATCTGTGACTCTGGAGAAGCCCATCCCTCTCTTCAATTTCCCCATTTAGAAAGTGGCTTTGGCGACTTCTCAGGGCCCATTATGCCTTCTGTCTTTCAATCATCTCGTCTTCCTGCTTTGCACTGTTTAATTTTTTTTCCCTCCTTCCATAGCCTCCGAGGACAGATTCTGCCAGCCTTTCCCACCTCATCGCCTTTAAAACCTGAGTTCCTGGTCCCTTTTCTTGGCATGGCCCCGTGGGGAGAGAAACGCTGCAAGATGGCAGTTCAACCATGACCCGTGCTGACATGGTCTTCCCACTCGGCAGAGGAGATATCATTGCTTTTCAAGGAAGCGTTCAAGGTGCCAGCATTCATGCTGAAATTATGCACTTTGTTCTGGAGAACAATAAGATGGTTCCGACCTGCTTTTGCAGTGTGGGCGGTTAGGGGAGGGGAAAGAGGCCATGTCTGTCCTCTGCTCATTCCGTTGCTCTTTCTTCCCCTTTCATCTCCCATACTCTCTTCTGTCCTGCCCCTTCTGTCTCTCCTCTCTGTTCGTTCTCTCCTCCTGTCCCCTCTTCCCACCGTTCTCCCTCTTTCATGGTCTCGTGGGGGCTGACAGACAAGGTCACTGATACATGCACATAAGCCTGCCAGGCGCTCTGGGAGGTGTGTGTGAAGATGGGTGAAGTCACAGCCAAAGGAGCCATCGATTCACTGGGCGGTCACGAAAGACTTTGTGGAGGAGGTGACTGTCGAGGAAGGTGTTGACAGACAAGAAGGGGCTCACCAAGTGGATGGGAAAGCAGAGAGCCGCCGGCGGAGAGAAAGACACCCTAGACAGAGGGAGGTGTGTGCGCAGAATCCCCAAGACCAAAACCCACCCAGCTAATTATGGGAAC
This sequence comes from Camelus ferus, assembly GCF_009834535.1. Classification (NCBI taxonomy): domain Eukaryota; kingdom Metazoa; phylum Chordata; class Mammalia; order Artiodactyla; family Camelidae; genus Camelus; species Camelus ferus. The sequence goes on from NC_045708.1 coordinate 34,852,898, forward strand.
TGTAAGTTGTCCGGCACAATTGAAAGGCATGGGGTGGAGGGGCAGTGGGGTGAGGAAAGGGGCTGGAGAAGCTTCTCGGGACCCATTCACGGAAGGCCTTGTAAGCCACAAAGGAGTCAGGGCTTGTCAGAGAGCCAGAGAAGTATTTTATGGAAGTATAACATGATTTTGTCTTTTGGAAAGATTGTTCTGGAGACTATGATGAAGAATTGGAGGTTATAAGGCTCAAAGGCATAGAATGGTTAGAAAATTTTGTTCATAGTCTAAGTGGAAACTAATGTAAAAAAAGATAAGGTTATGAATTAAAGTAAAGGCAATGAGGATGAGGAGATGGGGACAGATAGGAGGCTTATTACAAGGTCAGACTGACAGTGCTGGATATGGGACTACATTTGGACTGATCCCCAGGTTTCTGGCTTGGGTGGCTGGGTAGATGGTGGGGCCATTCACTGAGCTCGGGCAGAGGGGTTATCATCTTACAAGTCTGAGTTGAATGTTTGCCTAGGTACTTGCCCCCAGTTAGAGTGAGGTACTATCAGATGGTCTATGGTCTTAGGTTATGATATTTTGAAACAAATTGATTTTTTTTCCTGAACATGGTTATCTGAGTGAAAGAAACACGTTTCCCATGAAATTGTGTGTTTCCTATAAAAATAGAGCTCTCTATTAACACAGTTAAACATAAGCATTATTACACATTTTTGGTAGGATACAGAATCAGAACAAGAGTTTAAAAAAATAACAAACCCACATGTATATCCTCAAACACCTGGGACCCCTACTAGAATGCAAATGGGATGAGGACCAGGATTTTCTCAAGCCACCACTCTGCTGCAGGCTCTCACTCCCTCTGACAATCAGAGAGTGATTGTTATGGAGTCATCACTCACCCAGGAAGCAGCGAGGAGTGAGGGGTCAGTTGTGAGAGGTGAGCAAGGGTTGGACAAGGAGGTGGGGACAAACCAGGCTTCTTCTCTTGGTTTGAAGGGAAGTCCCAAGAGACCACAGGCTCCTTCATCCACATGCACATAAAAGCCTTCCTCAAAACCACATGGAATGAGTGTGTGGCTTCTCTGGCTCTCTGAACTGTTTGGAACTTTGCTCCCCGACCTGCTTTCCTTTGACATATGAAATACTATCAGCAGCTTACACAACGTGTTCATGGTCACTGTCTCATTCCCACCATGCCCACTTACGTTTTACACCGCTCAGGTCACACTAGGAAGTGGTGGAGCCAAGGATGAAACCTAGATCTTCTATCCACGGCACCAGTTTTTCCCGCTCTGTCCTTCTGCCTTGATCCTCTCCTCTTGGCCTGGCCTTAGGGGAGCCCAGGGGCATGGGAGCTATTTCCTGTATATGAATAATCAGGTCCTTGATGACCTGCCTCCGTCTCCAACCTCACTTCCTACTGTAGGCTCACAGGCATCCAATGCCAAATTAACAGTTCCAGACCGTGCTGTGTTCTTCTGTGCATTCCAAGGCTTTGGTTGTGCCATTTCATCAGCCAAGAAAGCCTTGCTCTACCTGGCCATCCTCTAGGGCCCAAGACAAGCATCTCTTCCTCTGTAAAGGCTTCCTTAACTCTCCTGAGTATGGCTGACAATGCCCTGTCTCACTTATATTTTCACTCTACCCTCCATTTTCATTACACTCATCTCACTGTTTCATCATGATTGCTTTGTGTGTCCATTTCTCTGCCCTACTGGACCAAGCACTGGTCAAGACCTGAAATCTTGATACCGCCAGCACCTAGCACAGTGCCTGGCACACAGCAGGTGCTGAGGAAATCCATGTTGACTAAATAAACGGATGAGTTAATGATGGAGAAGAAAACATCCCTGAGCAGAAATGATCTCCATCCTTGACCTTCTGTGGGAAATGTTGTCGTGGAACAGGGACGGAGGAGGGCAGACATCAAAGGGACACAATGGGTAAAAAATTCTTCCCTGTTCTCCCTGTGTTCCTCCCCTTTTTTTCCTCCTTCTTGCTATTAGAACAAAAATAAAGAGTACATCATAAGCAGAGCTGTATTTTCTGTTTATTGCTACCAGGTTAATAACAGTAATGGTACAAGGAGAAAATGAGGTGTTATGTAAAACCCTGCATTGCAGATTTTGCTGCTGATGTAAAGAACTCAATAAAGTGTAACACTTTAATCATAGAGATAAAAATCATACAGCAGCTTCCCACAGGCTCCCAGAGCCTTAAGACAAAATAGTTGTGGGGAAATGAGAGATGAGAGACGAATATTATCAGGCAGCAGAAAAATAATGTTTGGGCTTTTGTGGTTTTTTTCCCTTCGTTTCTAAAAAATTGAGTAAGATTTTTCTATCTTCTTCCAAGACATCTTCTATGAATTTCTGTATTCTCTAGAGGACAGCTCAGACTTCTGGGGGAAGATTCACTCATTCTTTGTAAAAATTAATTTGTTTAGGGAGCACTGAATCCCTGCCTTTTAGGTGACTCAGTGGCCTTTAAGAAAACAGGCCTGTCTCTCAAGACGAAAGGATTGGAATGGAGGTAAAAAGGTTGTTGATAGTAAAACCTCAATTGTTATGATGGCCTTGTAATGCAGGGAAAAGATGGTAACAGGCAAAAGATCGTATCAGGAGATGGGAGCTCCTGTACCAACTCAGCCAACCTTGGGAAAATCACCTTCTTGCTCCTGAGCCTCAGTTTTTACCATTCTTCAAAGAAGGGCTTGCACCAGAGGATGGTCATTCCTGCTTTGACACTTAGCAGTCTGTGAGGCTCTGGGCAGGGTCAGTGGCTTGGTTTTTGGCATTGGTTACTGTGATTCTGAACCACTGCAGTAGCTGACCGCTCTGTTTCCACTCAAAAACATCTCTTTCCCTCCCTCACCACCCAAACCCACTCTCTATCCTGCAGCTGTAATGATCAATTCCTAACCTTTCGTACATGCTGGAGCCAGACTCCAGGAAGGGTGAGGAGGAAGGCCCCCGGGCAGCACCATATGCCTGAAGAGATCACTGGAAAGGAAGCTGGTGTCTAGAGCAGAGTGAGGTAGGGGGTCTTGGAGGAGGAGGTCAGAGAGGCGATGGAGGGCCAGACTGTCGGGGGCAAGGAGTGGGGCGCTCACAAGCTACTGAAAGGGCTTCACTGCCGCCAGGCCCCACCCCTGAGTGCTCCCTGAGGCAGCAGCAATGCCCCTGCTGTTTACAGACAGGAGAGATTGCTAGAAGGCAGCATGAGCATAGATCATGACAAGAGAGGGGATTTGGAATTGGAGATTGAGGCTCAAATTGGAGATTGTGACTAGTGAAGGAGTCACTGTATCTCTCCAAGTGTCTGTTTCCTTGCCAGCAAACGGGAAGGGGCAATAAGCCCATTCCTCTCACAGGGCTGACCTGGGGTAAATGAGTTACTGCATGTCCAAGTGCCTAAAACACAGCAGGTTCAGGATTTGTTTCCATCCCACGATAATTATTTCAGGTGTCATTAAAAACAAGGGCATAGTCTAGGGCTGCACTGCCTCATATAGTTGTCACTTGTAACTATTTGCGTTTAAATTAATTAAAATCAGGTTTTAAAAATTCAGCTCCTCAGCTGCACTAACCACACTGCAAGTGCTTGGAAGCCACGTGTGGCTAGTAGCTGTTGTTAATGGACAGAGCAGAGGAACCCCACCATCATCACAGGAAGTTCCACCGAGCAGCACTGTTCCGGTACCTCAGCAGTCACAGGCTGTGCACTGAAATTTAAAACGTGTCCATGTACAGCTCCACCTGCACCAACACATCTGCTTTCATACCCACAAACACACTCACACACACACACACAGAATCACAAAAACAGCATGTTTAGGTTAGTGATACTTTTCATCACTAAGGAAAAATAAATGAGTCCAGACCCTGAGTCAATACACTGAGCATAAAAGTCAGGTACTGTGCTCAACATTGCACATTGGACATTATGTCACTGAATCCTTACCACCACCCTGACAGGAAGTGTCATCCCCATCCTGCTGATTCTGATGTTGAGGCCCAGAGTGGTTGAGTAACTTGATTGAAGTCACAGGGCTTACAAGCAGAATAGGACCTGCTCCCTGCTGTACAATATTGCTGCTTAAGGGACATTTCAGAGACAAAGGGCTTACAGGGCGAAGTCACTGTGAACTCTACAATCTTTGTTAAAGATGTGGATGTTTGGAACTGCCTGGGGACGCCCTGGCAGTCCCAGGTGAATCACAGGGACTGTAGAATTCAATGAAATCAGCTCCTCAGGCCTTTCAACCTACCCTTCTTGATTTACAGAATGTGGCAGTATTAGAACTATGTGGGATAAGCTCAAATCGTCAGGGAGGTACCAAGAGCCCTGTGAGTGGGAAGGGGTGGAGAGAGCTCTAACACTGTAAAGAAAGAAGGCACCTTCCAAGTCATCCAGAGCAGTGGTCTTGTCACAGTTTATTTTTCTCTCTTATTTTTCAGGGGACAGGCTCTCAAGAATTGCATGGTAAAAGGTGATCCATAGAGAGGTGGGGATTGCAGGTAAGGGCCAATGTGACTTGAATGGTTCGGAGTCGGTTACTGCCCATGAGTGTAGATGTAAGCACAACCAGAGTCAGAGAGAGAGATGGGTGGATGGGTGGGTGGATGGGTGGGTGGATGGACAGATTGACAGGCAACTGGACAGACAGGCAGAAAGTTAGAAAAATACAACAGGCTTCTAATCTAGTTTTTTATATACTTCTACTCTGATCCTCTAGAAGGCTGGTATTGTTTCTGACTCATTATAAACTCTCTTATCAGACACATAGCAAGGTGCCTAGACTACATACTCAATGAATGTTTAAAAAAAATACAAACAAAACATAACACCTGAGGAAGCAGTAGCTAGAAAACACTAATCCTTCACATTTGTATGGCACTTTGTAATCTATAAAAAGACCTCACATGCCATCTCACATCTAATCCCTAACCCAACCTTCTGAAGCTGGCATGATGATCCTCATTTTATTGATGAGGGACCCTGGTCTCAGAGTGGTGAAGTGTCTTGTCTCAGGTTACATAAGGAGGCCGAGGGGCCACAGAAATAAGACAGATGAGATAGAGCTAAAGACTGATAACCAGACAGATACAGGTGAACAGAGACAAGACAGAGGAGACCAAGACATGGATTAATGATGGAGACAAATGGAGATGGATGGTTAGATGCTGAGAGAGCCCCCCATCTCTCCTCCTTCAATTCATCCTCCGCACATGGCTGGGGATAACTTTCCTAAGCACGAGTCTGACCATGTCCCTCCTCCACCTAATACACCTCTGTTGCTTCCCCAAAGACTTAAGGATAATGTTCTAGCATGAAAAGCCTTCACAGCCTGGTCCTACCCACTCCTCTGGCCTTAGACACCTTACCGCCTTTCTATAGCATTACTCACTCTAGTCATAGGACCCTCTTTAACTCCCAAGAAAGTCATGCCATTTTCACTGCTCTGTGTTTCTCACATGATCTTCCTCATACCTAAAACTCCCTTCCTCCTGCTTGTGGATGTCTGGCCAACTCCTACTTACCCTCTGAGATTCAATATTAGCATTGCTCCTTTCAGGAAGGCTTTCCTGCCCACCCTTCCAGGCTGGGTTAATTTTCTGTTCTCCTCGGTCACCCTCTTCTTTATTACAGGAGTCAATAGAGTAGGAAGAACTCCAACTATGAACTAAAAGAGACCTGGATTTAAATCCTTTTAGCCTTACCTATCAGCTGTATGACTAGGTCAGCCCTGGTTTCCTCATCTCTGCAATAAACCTGATAACATCTGCCCCAGGGCAATGTTGGGATGAGAGATGATGCGAAAATGCCTGGTGTAGAGCACGTGCCCTACATGTGCAAGCTGCTGCTGCTGCTGCTCCAGCCTGACTATGGTGCACCATGACAATCCCATGTTGGGTCTGCCTCTCCCTCTGCACCGTGAGCTGCCTGAGGATGGAGGTGGGTCTAACTCATCTCTGCATCTCCAATGCTTGCTGCCAGACACATGACTGAACGTGCTGAATCCCTCCTGCCCACAATGAAGCCATTGGATAGGGTGCATCTCTTGGCAGAAGAAGGCACAATGCATAGGAGAACCATGGGGGACGGGTACGGCTGGAGAGGTAGGGTAGGGGGTGCAACCCTGAAGGTGAGAATGAAGAAATGGTTGACTGAACGTTGCTTTGGGTTTATGTTGTATATTTAGGTTTAGGATGAATGCATTTTGAAGATAAAAGATAATATTTAAAGAAATTTTGTAAGGGGCTGCTTCATCCTCCCATCTCAAAACTCCAGAACGCTTGCGTTTGGTCATTAAGCACGTTTAGGTGGGAAGTGTCAGATCAGGTAGTCTAAGATAGTTTATCTACTTTCTTTTATCTTCCAAGGTGCCTTCACTTCCCTCTGACTTTTCTTTGTAACTTCCTCCTTATTCTCCCCTCCTCGTCCCACCCTCCCGGTCTGCTGGACCCTTCTCTACCCCAGGAAACTAGCTTCCAGGTGAAGAAGGAGTCAACTCCTCCCCGCCATAAACACACACGCACAAACACACACAATCTGAAAAAAGTGGGCATCAAATGCAAATGAACAGCTCTCACCATGGTTGAGGACAAGAAACCATCCCCTAGCACAGGGGCAGGGACTGACAGCTGGGCCCTGAGCCCGCAAGATTTATTCTCCCTGACTACCAGGCCAGGGCCCCCGGGTCATAAACTCCCACTGTAGGCTGAACCAAAGCCTTCATTGAGATTCCGTTCACAGCCAAAGCTGTTGCCAAGTCTGCCCAGCTCTGTCAGCGGCCCTGATATCTGTGTGTGAAAAACGGACAGGCCGCCCAGCCCCCTGGCAGCCTACAGGTGGTTTCGGAGTAGGCCAAGGCTCCCTGACGGAGGCCCCGGGCTCCGGGCTTCAGGGAAGCATGGGACAGAAGGGGTTCAGGTGGCGTGACTTCCAGGGCAGGGGGCATGGAGAGCAAGAAAGAACAGGGGATGGGGAGAGGATAGCCAGGGAGGGTCTGGCCTCAGCCGATGCCCGTCTCACCCCAAGGGTAGCGAGATGCTGGCACTAGGAGGGCACACTCTGCTCACACTCCCAGGGGCCTAGAACTGTCTGCAGGACTGCACAGATAAGTAGTTTAATTTGTTTATTCACCCACAGAATTGGACAATAATAATACCTATCTTTCAGTGGTGAGAACCATTAGAGTTAATACAAATAAAGTACTTTTGAAAACAGTGCCTGGCCCTGGCGAGTGTTAGGTTTAGCTGTCATAACCCAGCAGTCTTCACCATTTAATGAGACTGTCAGGCTTTGTTATGTTTTACATGCATTATCTCCTTTAATTTTCACATAAGCCAGAGCTTTAGGTAGTATCCTCATTTCAACGATGAAGAAGATTTCAGAGAGTGCCTCACTTACCCAAGGTCACACAGCTGAGTAAGGGAGATAAAGAATTTAAAACCAGTCTTCATGACTGCAAAGCATACGCCTTGAACCACGTCCAATGAGAATTAGTATCGAAGATGCAAAGAACAAAGAGCTTTATTTGGAGTCTTAAGAATTGTAATTCAGGAGACACAGATTTGGGTAAAACTGAAAGAATGCTGGGGCAAGAGAAAGAGTCAGGGGCTTGTTAAAGTTGCCTAGCGAGAATTGTAATGGATTCTGACAGTCAGGAAATATTTGTCCTTAAGGAATCACGAGTTATTTAAGGATGTGGATCCAAAAAGTAGATAGGCTGTCACAAGTTATTTTAGGGTAAAGGTCCAATAAGTACCTTGAGTTTCTGGCACGTCTTCTGGATGCCTTCCTTAAGACAGTAAATGGTCAAAAGGTCAGATGGCATCCAGGCTGAGATGTATATAAGCCACACTTCCTCCATGGCCTCCTGGTTCCATTTTAGAGAACTCTGCTAAGGATGCCAGCTCCATCCTGGTTTCCCTCCCGCAAACACTAGGCCACACTGCAGATGAGCATTCTGCATGCCTCTTTGTCTGTGTAAGACTATCTCTACTGGTGTGAAGGAAATAAGATTTTTTTTTAACTCTCTAGTCAGAAAGAAACAAACAAACAACTCAGGATAAAACTTGATCCCTTTACTTTTAAAATTTAAATGCTGCAACATTCCACAACAGGGAAAAGAAAAACAGCTAGGCTCAGAGCTCTCCTGGCCCCTTGAGGTAGAGAAGGAGAGAGGGAAGTGGAAACAGCAGAGAATTCAAACCTGCAAAGCAGTGCTGAGGGAGGGGCCGCAACCACCGCCAGAGGGCTGGAGGGCCTGCCTCGAGGCTGGGGCTCACTGCTTTGTGGGCATCAACAGCTTGCTCGGGACAAACAGAACCACATTTATAATTTATTCTACAAATATTCACTGAGCATCTACTCTGTGTCACACCCTGAGCTGCGTGCTGGGACTAAAGAGATAAATCAGCCCCAGTTTCTGCATCAGGAGGAGTTTGAGCTCTCAGGGAAGACAGGCAGAGATCAAGCACCTCCCATGCAGAGTGACCTTGGCTGTCACAGAGGTCAGCCCAAGGGCATGTGAGGGAGCAGGGGAGAGAAACCTAACCGCTGGGACGGCTGGGGCAGAGAAGGCTGCCTGAGGAAATGGGATCTACATGGAGGGTCCAGGATCTAACAAAGGTGGGGAAAGCAGGGGTGCTCATCCCTGTGGAAGCTCAGAGCCAAGGCATGGACACTGTCTCGGGTCAAAGGGGAAAGTTAAACCAATCACCTGAAATCCTACAACCCAGAAGCTATGACCATTAACAACTTCCCACACATACAGACAAATTAAAGCATAGCTGGCTGGCCGAATAGACGGCTAAATAAAAATCTTTTTATAAAAGCATCATGTACTATAAATATTTCTATTTAAAAACGTGTTTGAATTCAAATTTTCTTAAATTTAACAGAACTTTAAAAATCATATCTTAAAAAAAGTGTTCTCTCTCAAGAGACATTATTTCCTAAAAGATATTTCTAAGGTGAAAAGAAACTAAAGCGTTTATGAGAAACATTAACAGGTTGAAGCCATTCTGGTTTTTTTTCCCCCAAACTATAGGTTTCAATTTTAGAAGAAACAGAAAACAGAGAGAGGTTAAGTAACTTACCTAAGATCACACAGATAGTCTGAGGTACAACTATAACTTGAACTCAGATATACCTGACTCTTTCCATTATATTAATTTGTTTCCTTAAGCCAACTCCCTCATTTCAAAGATCAGAAATTGGGGTCCGAAGAGGGCAAGTAACTTCCCTGTAGTCATATTTTGATTCAGCAACAAGGCAGTTTGGTAGATCAGATCACTCTTCCTGATTATTCTCCTTCTGTAATAAGGGATCTCCTGTTGCCCTTGTTTACCCAAGAATCCAAGAGGAGCACTGACAGCCTGACCTCACTGACTTTGGCCTTGGCCTCGGGACATGCTTTGGCCCATGGAAGGCAAGCAGTCATGATACTGGCCACTTCTGTGTGGAAGCTTTGACTGGGGTGGCATCCCTGCCCCCTGCCATGAAAAGAGCAGATCCCAGACAGGGGATGCCCACTCACCTTGGATGTAGAGAGGCGAGGTGAGCAGAGCGATGGGGTGGCTGACTCACCCACAGCCCTCACGGAACATGAGTGTGAAAGAAATGTTTGCTGTTATCAGCTACCAAGCTATTGGGGTCATTTGTTACCATAGCAAAAGCTGACTAATACAGCACAGTTTCATGCAGAAATGTGCTCTTTGTTTTTCTCAGGCTCAGAGTTGCCTTTAGTTGTGCAACAATTATGAATTCAGGCCATGAGGGTAATAGCTGCATTTGTGAGCATTTGTATTAAATACATGAGAAATAATTAGAGAAAGTGTTGGAAAGTATAAGGCACAGGAGGAGGAGCCAGGTGTCAAAGGTCTGGATTCCCAAGGTCACCCTCTGATGAAAAGAATACAGTGGGGGAAGCCTACTGTGCTGGCAGAGAGACAGTGATGAATCAGAAAATGGTAGTTTCTTTCTTGGACATCTGCCGCATGAAGCACTGTTGGCATTAACTAAAATACACGTTCACCCAGAAGCACCTAGCTCTGAAGTGGAAGGTGCTGAGGCAAAGGATGCAATAAACGCCAAATGAATCTATGCCACTAAATCACCGTGTGACCTTGAGGAAGTCATTTTCCTTCTGGCGTCAGTTTTCTCATTTGTAAAACGAAGAGGCTGAACGAGTATCTCTCATTCTCCTTCTGGCTCTGACATATTATGATTTGATTGCCTCTAACTCATTAGTCTCAACTGGCTTGAATGGGACCCAGTGGTACTGAGGATAATCAGAGGAATCCATCAAAATGTAGCCCAAAGAAGGTAATCTTGAGACTCAAGATAATGTAGGGAAAGGACTCTCCCCACCGTGTGTGCTTTCTCGTTGAAAAGAGGTGGGCGGAGACGCCCCTTGTTCCCCAGCTTGCATCGCCCTGGCAGCCTTCCCCTGCTTCTCACATCCAGCAGTCTTTCAGGCCATCCCATCTACCTCAGCCTCTTTACCCAACAAAACTGTTTCCTCCTCCTGTCAGAAAGAAAAGCAGCTCTAAACCAAAGGAGTACGTGATGACGCCCATAAAGACGCAAAGAGGCGAGCCAAGGAGGGGGAAAAGGCGTTCAGACTTCAGAGTTCAACAAATCTGGGTTGGAATCTCATGTCCTTTTTTTCTGTTCAGATATAAAATGGGTGATAGTTACCTAGCACAATTCTTCTCAGATAAAATGATACAAAAAGGTTTGTGGGTCCATGTTAGTACTCACTGACAGCTGTGATGATGACAGAAGGCTTCCTGGAAGTGGTGGCGTGGAGACAAACCTGAATGCTTGTAGAATTTTGAGGGCTGGTCAATGAGAGAGGAGGGGTAAGAGTCCTATTAGAGGGGAGTGTGTGTGTACGGGGAGAAGGTGCAGAGATGGGTGTGAATGTAAGAAGGGTGTTGATGTGAATGTGGATGAACCACACATCTTTCTGGGAGAAGAGGAACCGGCAGTTAGGATAAAAGTTTCATGCAAAGGAGTATAGAGAAATGAGTCTAAAGCTATGACTACCAAGCTGGAGGGTCTTTACCCAGTAGGTAATGGGGATCCTGAGGGGCTTTAGGAAATTAGCTTTAAGAAGCTGTGAGTGTGCTGGTGCACCTCGGGAAGGAGCCGTATCCCATGTGCACACCACGACGTGGGGAGGGGAGAGAGTCCCCCGCCCACGGGAGAGCTGTTGCTATACTCATCCGAGATAAAATCTGGGCTACGGGGAAAACATCAGACTGCACCTTGAATTAAAACAGATGTGTTTACTGTAGAAGAAATTTCTTTGCAACCTTAGAAGTTCAATTTTATTCCTTTTAATCTCTAAAGAGAATCACTGGTTTTAAACCCAAGATAGTGAAAATCCCAGGTAATAAAACGAACCCAGAACTCTATTTGCCGACCCGATCTGAGTGAGATTGCTTTTATTGCTTGCTTTCCTTTCAGCAAGCTTAAACCCACATCCTCGGCGGGTCCACCCTGTACCCAAAAGTTTGCTCCTACCATAGGTTAAGCCCTTGCGACTCACTCCAAATGAGATCCTTAAACTAGCAAAGTCAGCATCGCCTGGGAGCTTGTCAGAAATGCAGATTCTCAGATGGTACTCCAGGCCCGCTGATCAGAACCTGGGTTTTAATAAGATACTCAGGTGTTTCTCTCACTTTAAGGTTTGAGAAGCACTGAGTTACACCATGCCCTCAGATCCCAGGAGTTCTCCACAACCAGAGGTGGTTGGAGCTGGGTCAGCCTCTTCACTGAACTAATGAGGAACAAATCCAGAGAGAAGAAAGAACTGGGTTTTCCACGGTCACACAACTAGCGAGCATAATTGGTACAGTGAAGTTTGCAACAGCATGCTGTGTGGCCTAATGAAAAATAATTCTCTGTAACTGCTGGAGAGGAGGCAGAGTACACAGCCGGCCACCCTGATTTGGGAGTCAACTCTGTGTGCAAGATTTACAACCCAGGGGGCCAAATGAGTTCATCTCTCCTAGCCTCATTTTCCTGTTCTGAAAAAATGGAAACAAGAAGACCCTATTAATAAAGCTGTGAAGGTTAAATAAAATAATGTATGTGGAATACTCACCACAGTCTGGGTGCTCTGGATCTAGTAGCTGCTCTGTTTCAGAGATGGGACCAGAACCCAACCCTTCGGAATCCTACCTACTGTCCTTTCTCTTGTCAGAGTCAACCCGAGTCCTACAATAGGACTCAGTTTCCTAACTTAACAGGAGGTCCCTCTGAGGAATGGACAGCTTCTTCCCTCAACTCCTGGCTCCTTCCTCTTCCAGCACCGGGTACACCAACAGCGGCTGGTTTCCTTTTCTGTCTTCCCCACTAGAGTGTGTCTTGTCTTAGAGTAGGGACCGTGCCTTTATCTCTGTCTCCCCAGAGCACATCACAGTAGATTTGCCAAGAGGTGAGAAGGAGTAAGGGATGGAAAAGAGCAGAGAGGACAGAAAGAAAGAGGGAGGAAGTGGGGGAGGGAGGAAAGGAGGGAGCTGGGGAGATGCTGGGTGTTGGAAGGCAACCCTTCTATGGCGTGATGGATTCATTCAAAGAACTTGCCTGACAGCACAGAATTCATCTTTTTATGACTGTGACAACACTAATACATTTATTTCCCTTCTGAAATTAACTTTCTAATATTAAGAAAGGTCAAAATGAACTGCAGCAAAATGAGACATTTTGTCATTTTTAACAAATTATACCAAAGCGGACTGTCAGATTAAAGGGGTCACCGTTTTGAGGTCTGAACGCTGGTGCTGATTGCATAATCAGAGCTAATGCTTGTCATTCTGCCCTCTCCCTGCTCACAGACCTCCAGTGGTTCCCTCTGGCCTAAACGACAAAACTCAGCTTGTATTCTGAGGCCCTTCAGATCACTTAAAAAAAAAATTCATTCCTTCCCCAAAGGGACACTGTATACCAGCCAGACCCACCGCCTTTCTTCTGTCCTCTTCCTCTGTGCCTTTGGTCATGTGACGTCCCTTGTCTCAACTGCCATCTCCCCCACTGAACGCCCACGGAGACGCTCCCCTCCCCCTGCCCTGCCCGCCCCACCCCCTGGCCGGCCCCTTGTTCCTCAGGATTTGACTCACTCTGGCCTGGAGTCTGCCGTTAGGCTCTTCTGGCCTGGAGTTGGCCCTGACCCATGGACTCTTGAGTTCCCTCTGCCTCTCCCACACCTTAATTCCCTTGGAGGCATCTGGAAAAGGCTTGGGGGTCTGGAGGGGACTCTGAATTTGGGTGCTTTCTTAAAGGGGAAAGAGGGAAAGAAAACAGTGATGACCCTCCGTCCTGCTCCCTGCGTTCCTCCTGCTCTTGACTCATCCACCTGGATGCTCAGCCCTGGGCTGGACTGGGGGGTACCTCGAGGCAGACGAACAAAGACTGGACCTTGGCTCTGTTTCTTGGGAAAGTTACTTAATACCTGTAGGCCTTCATTACCCCATGTGAAAAGCAAGACAAAACAATACTCCCCTGTCTCACAACATCGCAATGAGGGTCGAATGGATGCTAAAGTGTGCTCTGGAAACTACACATCTCTGCCACAAAGCAGCAAGATAACTGCGACCAGACGGATGTGCTAATGACTCACCCCCGGTGCCTAAGAGGTGTGCTCCACTCTGATGGAGGCCGTGCGGGCCCGAGTTTGAGTCCCGGTTCTGCCCCCACGTGGCCTCAGGTGGGCTGACATGCTCTGCGCCCTTTCTCTCTGAAAGGGTTAATTTGGGGAGCCTCTTCAGCGTTTCCAGCTCTGAAGTTCCCTGGCTCCACAAAGTGAGCTCTGAGACTGCAGAAGGCTGGGATTGAGTTACTAATTCAAGGTCAGAAGGGGCCAAGTCGGGAGAAGTTAGGGATGTGTGCACCCTCGGGCCATGCCCACAGTCTATGAATAAAGAGGAGGCAGCCTGCGGTGCAAAACTCTTGACCGCATCAGTATCAGCTGGCCCCGCTCAGGACTCCGGCTCCTAATTTCCCTGGGGTGTTTAATCCAGGATTTCATTCTGGACTTCTCAAACCAAGTGCTCCTTACAGTGCTGGTGGCGAGGGGACAGAGTACCCAAAGTAACGGAATAAACCTGGTGTATCCATTTATAATGTCAACTGACCCTGAAGACTACTAGGGTAACTGAACATTTGCTATTCAAAGGTGTCATCATACTCAAGAAAAAGCCGAATCAATAGAATCCCTCTTTTCTAGGCTGGCCGTGTGCAAGTCTTTGAGAGGTAAAAGAGGAGACTCCTGAGAAATGCCGAGGTCCTGCTGGCTGCCGTGTCCCTGGGGAGCACACCCACCTCACCTGCAGTGAGGACGGGCGGGGCAGCAGGGGTGGTGCACGGGAGACCGTCCTTGGGATCAGGCAGCTCTGACTCCGCTTCCGCTCCGCTACCACCAGCCATGTGACCTTGCAGGCTCTAGCTGCTTTTCATTTGTTCCTTCTTTCAACTGACACATTTTACTGACGTGTTAGGCACTATACTCTGGGCAAGGGAATGCAGAGGTAACAGATCCGGAGTTTTATCCCTCAAGGAGTTCACAGTTGAGTAGAGAAAAACAAGCACATAAAGCCATCAGTGTGCTGTGGGGTGAGAAATGTGAGCGCCAGGAGAGATTACCGTGGGGTGTGTTGGAGGCGGGGGTGTCATGAACTCTGAGCCTTAGTTTCCTCAGCTGAGAAATGGGGAAAATGATGCCCACTTCATATGACTGTTGTTAGATGGGTTAGAAGGGACGAGGCCAGGCACTTAATAGATGCTCAGTAAATACCAGCATCTTACCCTTTCTTCACCCCCACCCAAGGATCCCAAAGGATCCTTTCATTTGCCACATCCATGCAAGAAGGCCCAGTCATGTAACAGAAGTGTCTATGAAAGAACACACCTTAGCAATTAGAGGATTTTTCAAGGTCACAGCCTAGAGCTCAACTCTCACAGGAAAGAAACTGTCATCTTGTAACTGGGGGCCTGAGTAAGTCAACTCCTTCAACTGCTGAGTGTGCCCTGGTGGTGCCAGGAGTTTAAAGAAAAGCTTTGGCCTTGACATGCCCTCCAGGTGTGGCCAGTGAGAAGTCATTTCTGTCATGTGGCCTTAGCTGCCAGTCAGCGTACAAACTCTGCCTTCCAGCTAGCCCCCCCTTCCAGAGCCCCTCCTAGGGCAGCCCATCCCCCGCCACACCTGGGGTCTGGAATCACCCCCAGGGTTCTGGAGGCTCACATCCACTGATATTCACTTCAGAACCATACTTGCTGCCATCAGCCCTTAGGGATTACAGCAAATTGCCCCATCACCCGTCCACACATGCGCACACACATGCGCATCCGAACCCTAGGAATAACGAGTATCCACTTGGCTGCCAGAGGTTAAACTGTAAAATCCATCCAGAATGGATTAGAAGAGACAAATACAAGAAGCCATAAGAGAGAAAGGCTCCCACACCTGCAAATGAATTGAATGTCATCCAGTTGAATGTTAACTCAGCTGAAGAAAGCCTGAGTCACTGATGGAGGTTGGGGAGTGGTCAGAGAGCTGAGATAAAGGCTAGACTTGCTCCTGGTCTATTTTTTAAGACCTACTTGTAATGCTGTTGCAATAACCAGAACTAGAGCTATTTTTCTAATGCTACAGTTTAAAGATAGTGATAATGTTCTGAAGATAGCTCTGTGAAATTAACACTGAAATATCAGCTATTGTATGTTACTAGATTGAGCTTCTAATAAGAATAAATGCTAACACTTACTGAGTGCTTACAATTTTCCAGCCTTAGGAAATATTGCACTAAGTGTCCCTAATCCTCACAACACCTCTCTGAAGAGATGCTACCACCACCCCATTTCACAGATCAGACCACAGAGGCTCAGAGAGGTGAGGTGGCAGTTAGAGGCAGAACTGGAGGCTGGAGGCAGTTTTTGACTGCAGAGCCCTTGCTTTCAGTACCCTAGGAGAGTCAAGGGTCCGCCTCCAGCGCTTCTGGCTGACAGGGCAGTGTTTGAAGGTAAAGACTTAGCAGACCGAGAAAGAGCCAAAGGAGGAATAAAGGGCACAATCTGAGGTTTGGTCTGGGGATGGGGACGTAGGGAGTCTTTATTATGCTACAAAGAGGGTGAGGAGCTGGTAGACTTCCTAGGATGTTAGGAGCCTGGATATGGGTACCTGTGGGATAGGCGCTTTGAACAGAGAGGGTAGAGGTACAAAGGGTGGATGGTTGGATGGAAAGATAGATAGAGGATGGCTAGTTAGAGGGATGGATGCACAGATTGATCCCAGTTTCCTTCCACAGCGTGGGCTGAGCTGGCTTCATGGGGCTTTTGCCCAAGGGGAGGGCCCAGAACCATGCAGTTGACTCTGATGAGTTTGGTTCTGTTTTATTAAATAAAGTCCCTCCTCATATCTAGGTACCCAGGTCCCCTCCTCCCTCCATAATTTTTCCCCCAATTTTAAAGTTAACATACACTTACAGAAATTGTGGGGAAACGTAAAAAAGCAGGGGGGAAGAAAACAACCCTAATATCCACAAATACCAGTTAACATCTAGTTTATATTCATTCATTTTGTGTACGTTTTGAACCTGGTTGTTAGATATGTCTTAACATACAATACATATGCAACTTTGTCATCTGCTTTTTTCTTCACTTAAAATTAGAGCATTTTTAACTATATAATAAACTCTTCAAAAACATCCATTACATGAGTGTACTGTGATTTACTTAATCAGTTTCCAACTGTTAGGCATTTAGATTTTTCTTGATTTTTCACTATTTATAAATAATGATTCTGTGGACTTTTTTTTTTTTTGCATAAATCCTTACTCACACTTCAGATTATTTTAGTCTAGGTATCTAGTGCTGCAATTGCTGGTTCAAAGCTACAAACACACAATGTATTTTAAACCCCAGAAAGTCATAGTAACATTTTTCTTTTTCTCTCTCTCTCTCGAATTCCATGCCTTCCCTGCTCCCTGGTGGAAAGCTGCATGGCTTTCAGGATCAAGTCCGAGCTTCTTGGGGCAGCCCACGGGGCTCTTTACGGCTGGCCTCTGCCTAGCATCCAGGCTTTCTTCCAGCCCCTTCCCCACATGCTCCCCCCACCTCACCATCTAGGACACAAAACTCCTTGGGATAGCCTGAGTATATTGACCTAATACACTGTGTGTTCTCATACACTGCTCCCTCTGCCTGCAATGCTTCCCCTGGTCTTGGTCTAAACCACTTTTATTCTTCCTTCAAAACTTATCTCAAAATATTTGCAAATGATGCAACTGACAAAGGTTTATTTTCCAGAATATATAAACAGCTCATACAACTTAATAACAACAACAAAAAAAAATGGGCAGAAGACCTAAACAGACATTTCTCCAAAGATGACATCCCGAAGACTAACATGCACATGAAAGGATGCTCGACATTGCTAATTATCAGAGAAATGCAAATCAAAACTACAATGAGGTGTCACCTCACACCAGTCAGAATGGCCATCATTAAAAAGTCCACAAATGATAAATGCTGCAGAGGGTGTGGAGAAAAGGGAACCGTCCTCCACTGTCAGTGGGAATGTAGTTTGGTGCAGGCATTATGGAAAACAGTATGGAGATTCCTCAAAAAACTAAAAATAGACTTACCATATGATCCAGCAATCCCACTCCTTGACATACATCTAGAGGAAACTCTAATTTGAAAAAATACATCCACCCCAATGTTCACAGCAGCACTATTTACAATAGCAAAGACATGGAAGCAACCTAAATGTCCATCAACAGATGACTGGATAAAGAAGCTCTGGTATATTTATACAATGCAATACTACTCAGCCATAAAAATGAATAAAATAATGCCATTTGCAGCAACATGGATGGACCTCGAGATCATCATTCTAAGTGAAATAAGCTGGAAAAAGAAAGAAAAATATCATATGATATCACTCATATGTGGAATCTAAAAAAAGAAAAAAGAAGACACTAATGAACTCATCTACAAAACAGAAACAAACTCACAGACATAGTAAACAATCTTATGGTTACTGGGGGAAAGAGGGTGAGAAGCAGTAAGTTGGGAATTCAAGATGTGCAAATATTAACTACTACATATAAAAACAGATAAAAAACAAATATCTTCTGTATAGCACAGGGAACTTATATTAAATATTTTGCAGTAACCTTTAATGAAAAAGAATATGAAAACAAATATGTGTGTGTAGATGTATGACTGAAACATTATGCTGTACACCAGAAATCGACACATTGTAACTAATTATACTTCAGTAAAAAAAAATTAGCTAATAAAAAAAACCTCATCTCAGAGGTCACCTTCTCTAGCAAGCCTTGCCTGACGTGAAGTCCTGTTGAGATGACCTGCTTTTTTCACGTGGTACCCAGATCCCTTGTCTGTCATAATGCTGACCACCCTGTTGTGCAATCATTGGTTTACTGAGTCTGGAATGCAAACCAAGGGTTTGCAAAGTTTCTATGGCCATTGAATCCTTTATTCAAATCCTTTTTTTCTATTAATAACAGTTAAAATCTTTTGAAATATATGTGTCCACACAGTGCCCTAAGCAACTCACGTGAATCACTTCAGTTAATCCTCACAACAGCGTCTTACAAATGAGAAAACTGAAGCTTAGAAATGTTAAGAGGCCTGCCCAAAGTAGCAAAGTCACTGAATGTTGAAATGAGATTTAAACCTGGGCCTGAGTCTGAGCTCTTAGCCACAAACTTAAACCACTCCGATTAAAATGGAGAGGAGCCCCGACTTGGGGGTGGAGGACAGGGTCCTCAGACCTCTTGCAATTTTTCTAAAAACCACTGCGGTATTCTGGATCATCAATTCCTTGAGGGGAGGACTGTTTCTTACTTGCCTTTGTATTCCAGTAGACAGGGTCTGGGCTCACAACATGTTTGCTGAATGGATAAATGATTTTCTTCTTTTGAAGACTATAGGCAAGCTCCTCTTTTAAGTATATACTTTACTAGCCTTGTAGTAAAAGCAAGAAATATGAGCCTGGAATGACTTGCTGGGTGGGAGAGTATCAAGGCTCACCGGCCAGAAGGTCAGGCTGTGTCCAGGCTGATAAGACTTCTCTCAGACAGACACCTGGGACCAGCACGAGGCTTGGGAGGTGGGCATTGGTACTTCGGGAGAGAGGGGCAATTTCTTGATGAAAGGTTAAACTAGTTCAGCTCTTGCTGGAAGCGGTGATTAGTCTGGCCCCTTTCATCAGAATTCAGCTCTCTCCACCATGGTAAATAATGGACTAATTAGGCATCTGGCTTGCTTGATTTCCCATGGCTAAGGCCAATTTCTGAAATGCAATACGCTATTTGATGTACCAGCATGAATTCACCCCTGGCTCGAAAGCCTCCCAACAGCAACAACCAAAAATAACTCTCGGAAAAGTTCCACACACATTGAACACAAAACACCCTAAAATGTAACCTGTACTCTGTTATAGGCCAGCTCGCCTGAGTCTCTAACAGGATAGCAGGCTGTGTGCAAATCCCAAGCTGCTTGGACCAGGGGCCGGAAGGGGAGGAGTCTGCCGGAGCGGTGAGAAATGGGTGGGGTAGGTGAATTGGAAAGCTCCCAGAAGAGACGACCTGGAGTGGCTGAGTAAGTGAAAAGAGGTTATTTCCAGAGTGTCAGGCTGCTCACAGAGACCCCTTTTCTAACTCACAGTGGCCTGGATAACTGGGTGATTGTGGGTTAGGAAAAACCTAGAAACCAAGGTAAGTGGAGCAGAACAGGGGTGAGGAAAAGAATTTTATGTAATGTGCGAGTTTGTGATGGAGATCCTACGTGGATGGATTCCAATATTCTGGAAGTTCCATGTCTGTGAGCTTGAGAAAAGATTCCATACGTGGGAGTACTTTGTGACAAGGGAGCAGCAAGGGCAAAAAATGAAGGTGAGAAGACGAGTCAGTGGAAGCGCAGCACAGTGAGAGGCTGGAGGTCTGCGAGTCAGGCGCGCCAGGGATTTCTCTGGGAGGCTCCCTTGCTGTCTTGAGAGGGGTCGATGGGTCAGGTGAGGGAGCCGCCAAGATTTCCCCAGACCTTCCTCCAGGGCCTATCGAGTGTGGGCCTGTGCCGGGTGAGGGAGAGCCATGCTGAAAAAGACGGAGCTTCTGTCCTTGAGAAACTCTGTCTAAAGGAGGCGGGAAAACGACCCCTAAGTCACAGCATTATGTGTGCTTTAAGTGGGGTGGGGGTGGGGGTACCCAGCTCTGGGAGCTGCCTACAGAAATCCAACTCACCTTCAGGAGAACTACATTTTAAACAACGCTTAAAGGGTTCTCGTTGAGCTACCTGTGAGCAGCCGGCCCTGCCCAGGGCAGCAGGGAGGTGAAGGCAGACCCTTTGTACTGGAGGGGTTTGCAATTTAGCTGAGAAAATAGAACCTACAGTCAGAGGAGATGCTTCTGTGGCACCTAGCCATGGAATGGGACACTCTGGAAATGTTGATGGAATGAACCACTTGATGAAAGAAGCAAAGTCTATTAATAGACAAACAGAGAAACACAATGCTCTATGGGCCAAAGGGTTCAAGGAAGTCTTAGAGGAGGTGGGTTCTGAAGAAGGATTTTGAGAGTGACTTAGTATGTCTCTTGACTGGTAATACTTTTCCTTCTCTTTACTCAGAAAATTCCCATCCATTCTTCAGAACTTTGTGCAGATGTTAATTCCAGGTCTTGATGAGTGGATTTCTTCTTCACTACCTGTCTCTCCCCTCTCTCTCCCAGCACACAGTCGTGGCGGGGCTGTGCCCTGCGCTGGGGGTTAGGGATCCAGAAATGACCACGGTGAAGCCCAGGGCCTCGGTGGGATCACAGTCTGCGGTGGGCTACGGGAGCTGGGGCGGGGGGTCGTTGGGAACAGTGAAGTCAGTGCTGTAATGGCCAAATGCATAAAGTATCAATAGCTCCATTTCTAGTATACCAACTACTGAAGGTTATTTACATATACAATCTTATCCTGAGAGAAATCTCATAAGATGGGCATTGTTAATCCCAATTTACAGATAGAGAAAATAAGACACAGAGAATCTGACCTGACTCAAAGGGAACCTTCTAGAAGCTCTGCTGACCCCCATGCCGTTGAAACAACATGTATCTCATAAGGTGGTGAGAGGTATCCAGAGTCTTTCAGAAAGAAAAGATGGTAGAGAAATTGAAGGGAACAAGCAACTCGACAGGAATTATTACTAGGATGTGAGAGCTCCATCTCTCCCCTCTGTTTGCTGCCAGAGTCAAAGCTATAACCTAGAGAGGTAGAAAACCCATGTCTTGACAGAGGTGAGAGAAGTTGCTCTTTAGGAAAAATAATGATTTCTTTTAAAATTCCTTAAAGTTTCATAAACCATCTCAAACCGTTGTAGGAAAACGTGTAAAAGTTTCATGAACTCAAAGCACCCCGTGTTCTCAGTCTTTATTCCCACACTGAACCTTTCCCCTGGTGGCTATTTACTGCCTTTCTGGGCCATGTGGCTAGGAGTGGAAACATAGTCGAGTAGACCTACGTGTGTGATCTGTGGATGCTGGCGTGAGTGCCCTGGACCTACCCCTCACAAACCCTCCAGCAGCAGGGGGCAGTCTGAACATGTCCACACGGCGTTCCCCTCCACGCTCCCCAGGGGCCATAATCCTTCCTCACCTTTATAAAGTGCTTCACCTTCACATACATGGGCTGTCTCTCTCCAGCTTGAAAGGTAGGCAGGTCAGGGGCTGTTCTTCCCTTTAGCAGATGGACACACTGAGGCTCAGGACACTGACACTCATGGAGATTCTGCCACGTGCTGAGCACCTCCCTGGGCATCCACTCCAGCCTCTATTTCCCTGGCACAGCCAGGACTTTTGTGCCCTGTCATCAAGTCCTGCCTGGCAGGGAAGCATACATAACCAAGAGACAACTCCAAGATGCACAGACTGTTGGAGCCAGAAGGGCCCCGTGGAGATCATCCTTCAGCCCCTGCAATGTATAGACGCAGGGAATGAAAGGCCCAGAGAGGGGAAGAGACCTGCCCAAGGGCACCAAGCAAATGAGCTGTTCAACCAATCTGGCGGGGGAGTTATGTTCCCAGCAGGGTCCCTCTTGCTGCCACAAAGACCAGCCCACATAGTTTTAGCTTCTCCCTGCAGGGGACCTCGGAGATAATAAAGTCACAGATGGAACAGAAGTTTGGGAACCCTCAGTCCAGATTCCAGAGTTCCCGAGGCCTCTGCGAGACAGTCTGCAAATGCCCCAGGGATGTGGTTTCTCACAGGCCTCGGGGAGAGGGGTGGGCGGCGGGCGACTGCCTCCTCCTAGGGGATGATAATCTTCCCACCACCAGGACAAAGAGTGATCCCACCCAAAGTGCCATGGCTGTGCCTCCTGTCCTCCTGGTGCATCTCTAAGTGTGTGTCGGGG
This sequence comes from Camelus ferus, assembly GCF_009834535.1. Lineage (NCBI taxonomy): Eukaryota > Metazoa > Chordata > Mammalia > Artiodactyla > Camelidae > Camelus > Camelus ferus. The sequence goes on from NC_045708.1 coordinate 34,875,332, forward strand.
GTGGCGATGGGTGCCCCCCCCCCGTATCCCCGTTCTTCCCCAGGTGGGTGGGTTTCCCCTTCCACCAGCAGGGCTCTCCCCCGAGGCTGTCACATATGAATACGCAGGTGCCCCGAGGTTTCTAGTGAAAGCTGCCCCCTCACTTCCGGCCTGGTGACCAGTGAAACCTCTGTTCACCCTAAGAACAGACATCATGGGCCATTTCCTCCCATTGTAACTGAATGTGAAGCTGTGCCTGGCTGTGTGTCTGTGTACTCATCCTTTGTGTGATTACGTGTACCTACATCCTTGTCTGTGTGTCGATCTCTTATTTCCCATGTTCATGTTTTTACAGGAAGGTATTTTCTGATTTATGTACGTGAATGTGCGCGCTTTCTGTGCATTTCTATGGTGTCTGTGTGCGTGTTTGGTGGGTAGTGTGAGTGACTATGTGTTCTGCGTGTGTCATCCGACCATGTCGCTGACGGCTTGGTTTGCACGCCCACGTGTTATAATTTATTTATTTATTGGACAGAAAGAGAGCAGCTTATCTTGAAGACTACAGGAGGCAAGCAAGGAAAAACCCCCAGCCCTATGTTGCTCTATTTTAAAAACTACTCCGTGTTGTTATGGCAGCTAATTTTCCTTAAATGATTTAAGGAAACGGATCTGTCTCAAAGAGCTGCAGCCGAGTTGTTATAGCAACACAGGCCTTTCTCCTCTAGGAAAGGGGGGGAATCACCCCGGAAGCATGGAAACCTCTCAGAAAAGCCACCCCGGGGCTCTGAGGGACCGGGGAGCTGAAGGAAATGCAGGAGGGGACCCATTCACCTCCCGTGTCCGTTCCTGGGCGCTCTTCCTGGCAGCAGCCCTGGCCACTCTCAGTTCAGGTCTCACCTTCACCTGGAAGACTATGGTCAGCACCTCACGGGCTCTCTTCTTCCTGCTCAGTCCCCACACTGCAGGCCTTTGCCACCTTCTACAGCATGCATCAGTCATCATAACATTCTCTCTGGTGCCACGTTCCGTGCTGCGCCCTGGGCATGAGGAGGGCGGGTCCTTGCAGAGCACGTCAGGAACGGTGGCCTTCATCCCACAAGTGATGGGGGAGTCATTGGAAGGACATTAAGCAGGGAGAGAGGCCCAGCTGGACTTCAATTCTAGAATGACTCCAGAGTTTCTAGATTGGGGGACTGCATGGGTGGAAATACTAGTCATCCATCTCTCTCTCTTGCTCAAGTGTTTTTGATGGTTCTTTACTGATGATACAGAGTCTCAAGATGAGGGAAGGTGTGTGCTGAAATATTCCTAACAAGCAGCATTTTCTCCACTGACTTGATTTTTTTTTTACAGTTATTATACTTAATTCAATTAAAAATCAACTTAAAAGAAGGCATAAGACTTTGATTTTAATGAGAAGAGAGCTTTGGGCCATAATAAGAAGCCAAATTCCTTAGCCTCGTGTTTACACATGTCCATAAGCTTCCTCATGGCTGCCCCTCAGCCGGGCCTCCCTGTCGTATATCCTGTAACCAAGCCCTGCAGCGGTCTCCCACCTCCCTTCCGGGCTCAGCTTTCCCTGGAACGCCCTCTCCCTTTCCCCTGTCACCTCCCTCATCCTTAAACTATAGCCACCTGATAAAGTAGTTCCCAGTCCTAAAGGTCCAGTCCAAATGCCTTAACAAAACTTCCTTGGACCCACAGACAGACAGACAGACAGACAGACACACACACACACACACACACGATTACTCTCCCCCAGCCCCATGTTTCTAAAGCACGGCATTTTCTCTATTACACTTCATCTTCCTGGTTGCCTTGGATTAAAATTGGTCATGAGGGTGGCCTCACACCCTGCCCCATTAATCTCTGTAACCCTGAGGTTACCTAAGGGTCTTGCACATGGGAACCTGCTGAGACTGTCCTAAACTCTCAGGTTCTGTCCCTGGGAGTTTAGGACAATCCCAGCACTTGCAAGGGAACCCAGGAGAGGGTTTGTGTCCACAGACCAGTCTTAAGTAAAGGAGGACACAGCCATGGTTGCAGCAGAATTCGGGACACTCTGAGGGGGAGATGAGACTGGGGAGGAGTCTGTGGTTCAGCTGCTCCTTCTCATCAGGAGACTCTTATAAAAACCAACTCACAGAGGCTCTGAGTTTGCCTCTTCATCTGCTTGGCATTTGCACGGAGTACCTGCTCAGAGCCAGGTCTCTGCTGAGCTCTGGGACAGAATCAGCCAGACCCTGCCCTGGGGACTATCAATCACAACTGGTAAACAAGGGCCATGCAGTCTAGAGGGACAGTCTGTCCCGGGAGTGGGACATAAAACGTTTTATATCTGAGATCCTGTGCAGTCCTCTGGGTTAACGACTCCTTTGTCAAGATCATCATTTAACGCCCATGTCCCTGAGAGGGGAGAAGGGTTTAGTGAGCACAGGGCTAGGAAAGCAGCCTTTGAAGTAAACACTGTCATTGACACAAGGACAGCAGGCCCTTGCTGCCAGGTGAGGACACAGAAGGGCTCATTCCAGGAGACTCACTCCTGCTCCCCTTCAAAGTCAGCACGTCTAAAGCTTGTCCCCAGGCTTACTGTTCCTCCTGGGTTCCCTTCTCAGGAAGGTACCCCCATCTACTCCACCGGCCAAGCCTAACCATGAGCATCACGCAGGACCCCCTCCCATCAGCCACAGTCAGTAGGTTGCTCACGTCTCCCTCCGTCGCGTCTCCAGACACCTCCTCTCCACCCTCCAGCAGCAGGCTCCAATGTCTCCAGCCTCCAGCTGGCTCCCTCTGAATCCATCTCCTTCCAGGCACCAGAGGGATCTTTCTGAAATGCATACCTGATCCTATTCCTTCCCTGCTTAAAATCCTTCAGTGGCTCCCCATTCCCATGAGAATAAAGTCCAAATTTATCCTAATAAAGCCCTATATTGTAGCCCCCTGCCTCTGCGCCTCTGTGTGCCCCCAGTACCAGCCACACTGGATGACCTGCAGCCTCCCGATAGTGCTCCCTCCCGAGGCAGGTGCACAGAGCTCTCCTCTGCCTGAAAGCCCTCCCAGCCCTGAGAGTTCCTCAGGCATCAGCTCCGGTGTGGCCTCCTGGCTTGAGCTCCTTCTAGGGCCTCCTACAACCCCCATGCCTCCCTCCACAAATGCACTTAGAATAACTGCCTGTCAATTCCTGTCTCTACCAGGCTGCACACTCCTTAGGGGTGGACACCAGCTCTGATTATTCACAGCACCCAGCATGATGCTCCTCCCTGACCAGTTCCGTGAGGAACGACAGCGCTCACAGGTACAGACCCTGCCCATCAGTGAGGGTCTTGCTGACACTCTGCGTGTTGATCCTGCGAGCTGAAGGCCACTGGGATGGATGAAGTGAGGTTGTGAGCATTTAGAAACTGACCCAGAGGCTGTCCTGGCAGTTCAGATAGCTCTGTGGGTAAGTGATTCTGATGATGCAGGCAGCAGTGGAGGTCTGGAGTAGAAACAAATTTAAAGCTATTAGGGCAGATGCCTCAGGGCACTGCAGTGTTTGCAACTGGACCCAATGACTTTTGAAGTCAAAAGTGAATTTGAATGGGATCCAAATAATGTTTGTTGAGAATCTGCTACATACCAGGTGCTGTGTTAGGTGCTTTCACATAGCTTTTAAGTAGAGAGGCCATGTAAGTTGTCATCCAAACAGTGACACTTTTGAGAGTGAAAGGGGGCACTCCAGGACAAGAGGTATAAACCAGAACTGCCCCAGGAAAGCCAAAACTTTTAACCATCTATCTGTAGACCACACTTCATGTACCTTTTTTGTAACCACTGACACGATTTGTAAATCTATATTTCTTAGTATTTACTTGTTTAATGTCTATTTCCCCACTAGATTGCAAGGGTTAGGGCTGGGCTCACTATTACAATTGCAATGTACTGAGATAGGAAGGAAGGGAGCAGGGCACAACCATTAAAAGAATGACACAGCCATTGAGGATACGACATGAACTGGTTAGAACCAACTTGGCCCAAGATGGAGGAAGATTCGCCTTCCGGTACAACTTGAACGTCATTATACGCTCTCTGTACTATATTAACATGGTAAATGACATACCCACAGGCACCAAGACAGTTTCAAGGCCATATAAGGCCAAAAAGTGGGTGGTGGTCCAATTTATAGAAATCCCTACCCCTTCCCCCAAATAGCTGGGAATAATCATCCCATTGTTAGCACATGAATTTATCTAGTCTATAAAAACTCTCCACCCCAGCACCTCGAGGGTACTCCCGTTTTCCTAGACAACCCCATGCTCTGGGGCTGCTCTCCCTTCTGAGATGGCCTGCACTCTGTCTGTGGAGTGTGGATCTCCCTGAATAAATCTACTTTCATTTTACTATGACTTGCTCTTGAGTTCTTTCTCACATAAAGCCAAGGACCCTTACTTGGTGGGGGGTGTCCCAGGGACTCAGCAAACACCTGGGACATGACCATTCTGTCTTGCTCCATTTTCCTGCAATAGCATATAGAAACTCCTTGATAACTAGTTGAGGAAAGAAAGAAGGGAGTAGGATTCTGGGCAAGGAGAGAGGGAGGGGGTGAGAGGGAGAGACTGAGGAAGCTGGGATCCTGGGCCAGGTCAGCTTGGCTCCCAGGTTAGTGCTCCACGTCCTTGCTTGGGGCGTACAAGAGTGGACTTTCAGGAAGAGTGCAGCTCCCACAACTCGCTCAGCATCCAAGTGTGTTCATTAAGACCCAACCAGCTGATGATCCACCTGCTCACGGCACAGAGAGTACCCTAACAGCTCTGAAATTCAGTGTTGCCTGATCTATGTTCTGTGTCAGGGCCGAGTGCCCCGCCGCTCGTGAGCAAATCAGTGGCTTCTGAGTGACGATGGCAAACCTGACGCCCTCCCTCTGGTTCCTCCCCCAGTTCTCTCTAAAGCACCACTTTATTCTGGGGCCCCCTCTGTCACTTCCCCTGCCTCATGTCTTTTCTTTGATCGCACCTCATTGTCCCTTCTGTGAATAACTGTTTTGTATCTATAAACCATATTACAGTTGGCTTAACAGAATTTGCCATGTTCAGTCCAATTCAACTCAACAAACAGTTATTGAATATCTATTATCAGCCAGATCAGAAAAAGTGTAAGGGCTGATCTCTTTAAGAAGGAGGTGGCAGAAGAAGAAGGCGGCGTGATTCTATCAGGGAAACTGCAGTCAACACAGAGGTCTGGGGAGCAGAACCCAGCCGACGACAATTCAGAAGCACCTTCTCTCTGCCAGGAAAGCTGGCCAGAATGGCATCAAGAGTTCAGGGTAATAAAGGGGTGTGGTGAGCACGGCTAAGGCTTTCTTTTGTAGACCAGGAAGGAAGCAGATATACAACTGTGGTTATGTGAGCTCTGACCGCACAAAGACCTAGGCAAGCAAAGATCACAGAGGAGGATCAAGAGTTGAGATAACTACTTCGCACCTAAGACTCACTTTTTCATTAATCCTTGCTCTGAGATAGGCATTATATATTATTCTTTAATTTAGAATATTCTTATTGGCATCTTCAAAGAGAGTGAGTAGAATGAGGTACATGGTCCATCTCTGAAATACCCCAACTCTGGTTGCTGTCTTGGCAATCACTATCTGTACCCTGATGGCAGTCAAGGGGTCAAAAGTCAGTCGTCAAGACAGGAAAAGACTCAGATGTAATCTCTCTAGAGTGTCCGCCAAATAGCCGAGTCTCCTTGAGGCACCATTTTGGACAGGGTCATGTAGCTTAGAGCTGAACACTTAGTAAGGCCAACTTCACGGCTCACACACCCATTCCATCATCAAGCAGCTCTAATGGTTAAAAAGTTTTATTTCTCCCCAGCCTTACCTCTTGCTTTGGCCTCCACCCAGAAGCTGTCCATCCTCTCTGCTAACCTTCAGACAATGATGATGGTCGACTCTTTTCTCTAAGCTATGAAATCCCAGTGTCTTCTCCTACTTCTCACAAAGGCTTGCTCCTCTGAGCAAACTCAGTGTAGAATCTACTGTTTCCCTTTTTTTCTAGAAAAGCAGGCCCTCTTCTCTGGGAAGAGGTTCATCACTGCCACCACACCGTGCAAATCCAACGTGTGGTTCCAGGGAGGCTGTCCTGTTCTTGCATACACTTGCCTCGTGGGCCACAGCTGCCTTGCCCAGAGGTGAGTCACTCTCATCTGGCACTTGGCATGCAGAGGACGGGTGGAGGACACCAGGCTACAGTCTTCAGCTAGATGAGACTCTGGGACTCTTCTAAAAAAAATTCCCTATTTTGATTAAACTAGTTCAAGTTGTATTTCTTCTGCTTGTCACCCAAGAGCCCTGCCAAAGTGAGGCCCTCCTCCAGCCTATGTCCTTCACCCCATGAGGTCTCCACAACGGAAGCCAGTATTTGTGGGGACTGGGGGAAGGCACGTGGCCAGTAGGCCTAGTCCCTCCCTGGCTTTGATCCTGAATCCCTCATTTGCAGCTCCTAGCGGACTCACTCAGGACAACACTGCCCGTTCCCAGACCAGGCCATAAGTCCGGCAGCGCTGAGGGGGTTCGGTTACTCACTGGGTCGTTGTACATCTGGATGATGAGCTGTTTCACCCCGTGCAGGGTAGGGTGGGCCCACGGAGAGGGATCCAGCCAGTGACGATTCAGGTCGAACCCCATCAGAGAGCATCTAGGCAGTACCCAAAGTCAGAGTCAGTGCGGACAGGACAAGCCTTGCTTGTCAAACTGCAGCAAGGAGCAGGAGCAGGTGTCATGCCACTTGCCTAGCACTTAATTTTTTTTGCCAGAGACAGTTCTGAGCATTTTACATGAATTAATTCTGTCACTTTCAACAACCCTATGAGGTCACCACTATTACAATTCCTACTTTACAGAAGAAGAAACCGAGTCACAGAGAGGTTTGAACATATTCTGTGAGCAGTCTCACTTCAGTGTCCATGCCCTGAGACCACAGAGGCATGCGCATCTCCTATGTAGGGCCAGGAAGAAGGCTCAGGCCCAAACCACTGGCATCCCCACTGTCTCTCTCTGTCCCACACCCACAGCCAATCCATTGTCTCTGCCTTCAAAATATATTCAGAACCCACCACTTGACCTCCACTGCTGTCACCTTGGGCTTGGACCAAGGTCCAGAGCACAGTAACAATCTCTCACCTGGTCCTCTTGTTTCCACCCTTACATCCTCCCACCCCACTCTCATCCTACACACCACCCCCGCCCCATTTTCCACACAACAGCCAGGGTGATCCTTTTAAAACATGAGTCAGATCGTGTCCCTTCTCTGCTCAAATGGTTCTCTGTTAGGTGCAGAGTAAAAGCTGAAGCCCTGACCACCAGCTACAAGCACCCACGTGGTCCACCCCCGTTAGCCTCTCTGACCTCAGTCCTACCACCCTCCCTCTTACATCTTCTGTGCCAGATTCTGGCCTCTCTACTCTTCCCCTAACACACTTGGTGCTTCCTGCCCCAGGGCTTTGGTACAGGCTGTCCCCTCTGCCTGGAAGCCTCTTCTCCAGATGCCCAAGTGATTCATTCTCACGTATGGCAAATCTTTGCTCAGACGTTACCTACTCAGTGAAGGCTACCCTGACCACTTTTCCATGATCTGTCTTGAGCACACTAATTATTTCACCAGGGCAGGTGTCACTGTGACCTCTGGTCTCCTCTTCTCTCCCCCTTCCTTCTTTTATCCCTCCCTCCAGGACTCAAAGCCCTTCTTGGACTTGGGAGGATGCACCTTCTCCAGGCCCCTGGGCAGCCCCCATCTGTGGGGCATGTGCACACTGTAGGCACCCCCCAGGCCAGCCCAGGCTGAGGTGCAACTTCCAGGAACCCTGAGCTTGCTCACGACTCCTCTCAAATCCATCCTCCTCTATCCCCAGAATGTTTCCCATACAGATCTGACTATCTTGCTTTCTTGATCAAGATTCATCTATGATTCTCCATCACCTATAGGATAAAATTCTCTCTGCAGACTTTTAATGAGATTCAACACAGATGATGGCCATCTCCCTCTCTCCCCATTCTCTGCCCAAATTGTCCCCCTTTTCCTTCTCTATCTCCCCATCCCACTATTTTATCCATCCCATCTTACCATCTAAACCCCTCTATTTCCCTTAAGTAATACCATTTACCCCCCTCAGCTTATTACATCTACACCCCCACCTATGCCCCTACGCAGAAAAAGAAAGGACTCTACTGGGGACCCACCTCTGCTTCCCAGGGAGTGGTGTGAGAAGTAAATAACAATAATTTCCTTTGACACAACATTGTAAAATGACTATGACTCAATTAAAAAAAGATTTGCCTAGCCCTCAAAAAAAGAAAAAACATTTCCCCCATCACTTAAAATAAGCCTGCGGGGAACCCTGTGGGAGAGTAGCCAATGTCTTGTGGGCACACATGGGGAAAAGCTTCATTGAGGAGAAGCCATTTGAGTTGGGTCTTGTTGAATGAACAGAATTTTTCCAGGTTTTGGGGCAGAAGGAAAAGTGTAAGCAAAGAAAGGAACTATGAAGCCACCCAGGGTATTGGGGGGATGGTTTGATGAATCACAGAGAATATAGTGAGGAGGGGGCGACAGTGAAGCTGTAAAGGGAGCCGGAGGGGAACGTGAAGGGCCTGGAGTGACTGGCAAGGAGAGGAATTGTTTTGTCTTTGCATTGCTAGGCAGACATTAGCTTCTTGTCAGCGGCAGACTGGGAGCAGAAACAGTCTTACATACAGGCGACAACAACCTCACCCTCACAGTCAAGGGAGCATAACCAACAGAACATCCACTGACATTACTTTGCCCCGAGGATTAAGTACTGTACTAATCACGAAATACGTCATGTGTCAACCTTACAAGGGAGGTGCTATTATTCCCATTTTGCAGATGTGGAAATGGAGGCACTGACAGGTTATAAACAACCTGCTTGAGAAAAGAGGTGAGGTCAGGATCAGTCTACAAGCCGTCTGACATTCCCTGCTCACAAAAAAACATAAAGATGTGCTCACAGGCTTATATCCATTTACAATTCAGGACAATGTTATGAGGATTAAATGAGATAATGCATGTAACAAAGTTAACTTAGCACAGGTTCTGGAACATAACAGCAGATCAAAAATGTTATGCTGTTGTTTCATTGTATTTTATCATTGTTTTGTGCCACATGCCATGTGGGTGACATAGACTATTAAGTTTGCAGCCCACAGGGGGCTGGAGTGGGTAGTAGACGGTGGCAGTCAGGGATGACCTCTCGGCTTTCCCCTCAGTCCGGAAATCAGGCAGGTCTGAGTTCATAGCCACATTCCCTTCCCTCCTAATGCAGTAGGCATTTGTCCATTGTCTTTGGGGAATGCCCAGCATCTAACTCTGTGATTAGATGGGTCAGCGCTGGGGAGAGTTCACTCCTCCATCACTATAAGATGATGAGACTGTGGTGGTGCCTTTTCTCTTACCCTAGAAGGCAGCCAGGCCAGATGACCTGGCAGCCAGGGCAGCAGCAGGGAACCCAGACTCAGGTAACAGCTACTTCCGCTCAGGACTTAAACTTGGACTAGGTGATGCCAGGCTGGAAGTTGGATCACATGGCAGGGCCACTGCAGAACAGAGGTAGATTATTCCTGCCAACGGCCAATCTTTTGTCCTCCAGAGCTCTTTTGTTAATTGGTTGTTTTCCAAGTCTGGTCCTCCAGTTTCTGCTTCATTCTGTAAGCCCCTTCCTATAAAGTCCATTTTTTTCCTTAAGTGGCAGAATCAGTCCTGTTTCTGTAACTGAAAGCATCCCTAACCACATGGCTCTGTGGGCTTACTTATAGAAAACTCCAGCAGGCCCCTATATTGGCCACTTCCCCATGGCCAGTCACCAAGCAAAGGAAACCACTAAGCTGGGTTCTATTCCCACAGAGCTCTTCCAGACGCACTGAACATCTACAAATTTAGAAAGGAACATTGTTGTTGAGAGCAGGACTTACTCATAAACAGCCTATCCTCACAGATGGTTAGCTTCCCTACCTCTCCCATGTCCAAAACAGAATGTCCTCAGCAAAGTCTTGGCCGTGTCACCAGCCTATTGCATGACACCTCCAGGACCTGGCACCCATCACCTCCCAAGCAGCTTATCTCATTCTTGGACTTTCTTAACAGAGAGTTTTCCTTCTCTTTAGCTGAACTTTGTCTTCTGGTGACTTCCTCCATCAGTCTCAGCCTTGCCCCGTGGTATCACACAGAACAATGAGGCTAACCAAAGGGAAAACCAAAGGCTTTGGAAGTTAGCTAGGCTTAAGTTTTAGCTGTTCTTCTTAACAGCTATGTGATCTTTTAAACATTTCTTTTTAAAACACCCTTCTGGGCTTCTGTTTTATCATATGTATAACAAGGGTAACAGTCTTGACCTTCTGAGTTGCATACATGAACTGATGTCTGTAAAAATGGCCCAGCAGAATCCTCAGACAAAATGAACATTGAAGAAACGGTAGCCAGTGATGACTGTGGCAGGGGTGATGACTGTGGTATTGTTGGAATTGTCTAAACCTCAATATTGTCTCCTCCAGGAAGGCTTGCTGACTCACTCTCTGCAAATGTGGGATACGTGCTTTCGCATGGCATCCGTTGCTCCCCCATCAGAGTGGCTCCACACAAGATGTAGGAATTGTTGGGTCTGTCTTCCCCCTGGACCGTGAATTCCTCAAGGGCAAGGATGATGTCTTATTTGTGCTTTGTTCCTGTGCCTGACAAAGCCTGGACTACAGTGAATTAAAGACGCAATTGTTGAATGAATACTTCATGATTTTCCAAGCACTTTCCTGTCTCAGATGATACAGTTCTCACAACCATCCAGCCACACAGGTGGATTCCATTTTTCAAGTGAAAGCGTTGAGGGCCAGAGAAGGTAAGCCATTCCTCCAAGGTCACCCATCCAAGAATGCATACGGCCCAACCTGGAATCCAGATGCCCTGGCCCTGGGCTCCATGGTCTTCACACCTGGCCATGCTGCTTCCAGGAAGCCTCTTCAGTTCAAAAAACTGAGACTTGAAACTGTAGGAAAAGTGTCATAGGTGAGAGATCCTGAAAGACCAACTCCATGATCCAGCCTGCAGATGAAAGCAGGGTACGGCTGGTGATTCAAAGGCAACGCAGTCCCCAAGAACCCCAGCACGTTTTAGAAGCTAGAGCATTTGTGGAACTCTTCAATCAGTAGCACCTGTGCTGGGTTCTTTTTGAGCGAATTTTTAAAGGCGGCTTCTAACAGCAACCAGTTGATCAGTAGATGGGTATTTATTGAAGAAAACATCTTAATCAAGGTGCAGGAGCCCTGGCTAGGGGCCGGGGACAGGCCTCGCTTCCCACGTCTGTATCATCTTGGGAAAGGAACCTCCCTCCTCTGGGCTCCGTGCTCTTCTTTGTAAAACGAGGAGGTTATACTTCACTCACAGAGGACCCTTCCAGCTCTCTCATCATATGATTTAAAGCATCAGTAAGTGGGCTTTACCTCCCAAGGTAGGGACTTGGAGGAAGCACACATTTTGAATAAAGTTAAGTTGAAATATAAAAAGAAGGAAAATTCTAGGAAAAGGGTTGATACCATTTTAAAAAGAAAAGAAAGAAGAACTGAATAATCAAAGGTTACCAATATCTTAACATTAATGGCCTGCATTTTCCAGTATTTGAGATTCGCCTCAGACTGAGGCCTTATTTCTAGGAGTTCACAAGTTGCTCAGAGCTGTGAAGAGATGAGAGTTTGCCAAAGTCAAGGCATGAGAGAGCATTCCAGGCAGAGTTCACGGCAGGTGCAAAGTCAGGGAAGTAGAGTGCTCGGAAATGGCAGAGATTTCCAACAGGCTACTAGTGCTTTATGCTTGTGTCCTTAACTGGGCTGTAAGCACCAGGAGGGCAGGGCTGGTGCAGCCTCTTTCTCTTCAGTGGTTCCAGGACCCAAATCATCTGCTTAAGGGGGAATGGCCAAGACAGCTCCAGATGCCAGACTCTTACCCCTGTGGTCGCCAGTTCAGAGTCACTGCGTGTGAAACCCGGGGTCTCTGCTCTGGGCCTCTGTCTCCTTGGTCCTTCTCTATTCTGTTACTTATTTTCAAGATGAAATTTCTGCATGAGCTCAAAATCAGGACCCATGTTCTGACAATGAGTGGGGCCATCTATGGCACCAATGAGATAGAATATTTAACATTAGGACCATTCTAGAAAATCCAAATTTATAGAAGTCAAGTTTATATATAACTGCATAATACATAATTTCTATCTCTAGAGTTGGAAATACTCTTGAGTGTCTTTTCTTTCTTCTTCCAAACTGAGCCCAGTGAGGTCAGGGGCTACATCTGAGTCATCTTGCCCACATCCACTCCAACCAACTTACTACACACCCACGTGCAGAGAAGGCTTGATATACCTACTGAATGAAGGAGTGAATGAACAGATGCACAAATGCATGAACGAACACCCTGAAGGTCTGCACACAAGGTTTAGATAATTACTTGAAGACGTGTTTGGAAAAGTATTTAAGCATTTGTTACATGCTAGACACTTTCACAACAACCAAGTAAGGTGCATATTATTTATCCCCACTTTATAAACAAGCAAATAAAATCCAACAGAGATATGACCCTGAGAAGGTCACTTGACAACTACTAGAATATACAGCTGGGATTCAAACCCAGGTCTTATTGAACCCAGGCCTTGCAGTGACCCTTTGAGGGCCCCCTCGGCCGTCAGCGAGGCTGTGTGATCTCTGAAAGAGATGCTAGGCTGCCCCTTTGTCTGCTCTTCCTGTGCTGGTCTCCTCCTCCTCTGGGGCAGAGCTACCGTGGTCCCAGAGAATATTATTTAAATAGAAAATAAATAGCTCCATCTTGTGAAGGGCATCGTGTCTCATCCCCGTTGCAGTCGTGGCAGCTGGAATGAGAGCAATGATTTTAATTCCCCTCCTTATGACTTCCTTTTCATCTCCTCTAAAGGATAGGGAAAAAGGCAGCTTGGTGGCTCCAGATCAATCTCGTCCTGAGCATGGTGGGGCTGTGTGCTCCTGGAAGTGTGGCACTGACAAGCAGAGATGTAGGGGGCACACATGCAATTGTCCCTCAAACACAGCAGTTTTTCAGCATTACCAATGAGCTGGATTGAATTAAGCATATTTGCACCAAAAGCAAAATAAATATTGCTTTATTTAATGTCATTAAAAGGTTGGGATTCAATTGCCCTTGGCCCGAGGCACCTTCTAGCTCTATTGATTGGACAGAGTCAGCGTGCCAGACAATCTGTCATCAACAGCTCCCGCAAAATGCTAGCTGGTGGGGTGGGCTCGGCTGTGGTGGAGATGGAGGTAGCAGGCAGCGTCCTTTGTCCAAAACACATGCAAGGGATGATTATCACGCATCCACTCCCCATCACCACTACCGAGATATTTAAAGCATTTCCCTCATGTCCCTTCTTAGATTATCACAACGAGGATGTGACCCGAACTGTGGAGACAGAGAGGAGGATGGATCATCACACAGGTTCCAACTCAGAAGGATTTGGGTCTGAGTCTCAGATCTACCAGAGTGGTTTTACGGCCTTGGACAAATTCATGTTTTGTTCAAAGACCTAAAAGCACTGGGAAAGCAGAGACCGAATCGATTTCATCTGACACTGAGTCTTCAGTGTCAGCCCAGTGTCAAGTATACAGCCAACTCGCAGTTAAACTGCATAAACACAAATAAACAGAAAGGTTAAGTAATTGGCTCCTAGCCCAGCAAGGGCAAGGGACAGAGGCAGGACTTGAACCCAGCACGCCCAGCTCTAAGCCCGTGTTCTTAACCATCACTCTGTTCTCTCTCAGCAGCGCTGGGAGTCAGGCCGGTGCCTAAAAGAGGGATTCATGTGAGGTGAAGGGTGGATGCAATACCATTAATTTTTAAATGGGGAAACTGAGTCTCAAACAGGGCCTTGCACGAAAGGTACCTTTATGCAACAACTCCCTCCACTACCCCGCCGAGAAACAGGTGCCCCTTCTGGGTGGGTGAAGTACAGAACGATGCCACTTGCTCTGGTCAGACGTGGGGCTGGGAGCAGAGCCGCAGCCCACCTTGGCCCTGCTGACCAGAGCCTTTGTGCAGTGCACAAACTGCACGTCCGCGGGAGGTGGCCCTGGATGTGCCCAAGGCTCACAGTAGAGCCAGGATGAGCACTCGGGGTTCCTGCTGCCAAAGGTCAGCGAGGCCTTGACCCTGTAATGGTGGTCTTTCTGGCAAGGTAGGAGGACTGGGGAAGGGGGTGCTTCCTGGAACACAGCCCATGTCTAGCCCTAAAGTCCCTGGGGCCCTTTCTCTCAGTACTCATTCCGGGTGGACAAGGAGAAGCTTCGCTGGGGTGCCCTCTCCCTTCCTGCAGGCAGCACGTGCTCCAGGGAGTCCACTCCTCCTTCCTGTCTCCTGCTTGGCAGCAACAGTCACCAGGCCTGGGGGGGATTTCCACCCTGTGACTTAAAATACTCGTGAGAGCCAGTCACCAACTGGGAGGACCCAAGATTTCATAAAATCCAATCTGCACAATTTCAAAGATGGGGAAACTGAGGCCAAGGTCACACAGGTACGTGAGGGTAGAGTTGGAAGTCCATTCCACGACCGATGGGTTATTTTTCTCTCTATGAGGACACTAACAAAGAGTGAAAAGAACCATTTAAAAGGCTCAAGGTGGGGTATTTTCTAAAGGAGTGCCCTGGCCCTTGGGGCTACGAATAGGCTAGTTCCATTTCTTAAGTGAAAAGGGGCAGAGGAAGCACTAGGGGAAGAAAACCCCTTTAGGTCTTCACACATCTGGGAGCTGACGGGACCCCTGCCCACCTGGTCTGAGCCTGAGAAGCAGCTTAGATTAAGTGTGGACTCCGGAGCCACACTGCCTGGATCAGATCCTGGCGTGGCCACGTATTAGCTGGACGCTTAACCTCTCTGAGTCTCAGCCCTGATCTGCAAAAGGTGGGTTCTGCTTACCTCAGGGGATTGTTTTAAGGATTAAATGAGATCAGCTGTGTACATACTGGGGACACCGCCTAGTTTAAGTGCTACACACGTTAGCTGGTCTTCTGGTCTGACCTTGGTGTGGCTCTCAGGGTCCTCCACAGTCTGATTCCCACTTACTCATTCCTTCAGCTTCTTGCACCGTGCCCTCCAACCTATACACCACGCATGGCTCACACCTTATACCCCCCGTGAGCTAATGACAAAAAGGCGCCCTTTTGCTGGCTGGTGTAGTTCCTTCAAGTGGCAAGGCTTGTCAGCCCCCACCTGCCCTCCACTGCCTTTGTGCTGTGCGCGAGCCTTCACCGTGGGCCGCAGCCCTGACCACATGCACTGGCCACGCCAGACCACCCGGCATCCCCAAGGCTCCCTGCTCACTCAGGGCTCACACAGCAGGGCTCGGAGGCTGAGCCCTTGGGCTCCGAGTCAGTTCTCTGGTTTTGACTCTTGACCCCCCTAGTAGGGGGCCTTGGGCAAATAAGTTAACGGCTCTATGTGCTTCAATGTCCTTGTCTGTAAGATGAGGATAACACAAGAACCCACCTCGTAGTTTCACAGGGTGACTGGGAGAAACTCCCCAGTGCTTTCCATCCCAGTGGGGACTTTTAGTCCCCCAGGAATAAGGAGAACGACCTCTGTTTCCACCTTCTCGCTTCCTCTTCCGGAGCGAGGGGATGGAACTTGTGTGACTGGTCAGCCTGAGGGAAGGAGCAGAGCCTGTCGGGCCTGGTCCCCCTGCACAGCTCCTCAGACCTGCGACTCTGCAGGGACGGTCTGTTCTGGCCTCCTCTCTG
Source organism: Camelus ferus (assembly GCF_009834535.1). NCBI lineage: Eukaryota > Metazoa > Chordata > Mammalia > Artiodactyla > Camelidae > Camelus > Camelus ferus. The sequence goes on from NC_045708.1 coordinate 34,891,104, forward strand.
CCTTCTGGGAGGCAGCTCACTTCCTGCTCGGCTTGTGGCTGGTGGGGAAGCTGAATTTTGGGAGGAAGTAAAAGGAGGCCAATTTTAGCCACAGGTATAAGCCATGCCTTCCAAATCCTGCTTGTATTGATACTAACACGAATATTTCGACCTCTATCTGTCTGATCCCTGTGTCTCCTCCTGTGTTGGCAGAAGTGGGATGAGAGTGAGAACAGGAGCAGGGTGAGTTATCGCCCTGACATCTCAGGTGGAAATTATACATTCAAAACTCCTAGGACGGGGTCTGGCAGCTTGTGTAATTCCTAGAATGTTTGTATTGTGATAGTCATGGCTGTCATTGAGCATCACTATTCCTTTGGTTTAGAATGCGTTGCTGGTCTCTTCACCCGGCTACCTCCCACCCTCATCAAGACCCCGCTCACACAGCCCCTCCTCCTGGAGGCGAGCACAGGGCCGAGCCCACCCCAGATCATCAGCGCCCCATACAAAGTATTTGCTGGGTGAGCATTTGAGGGAAGGGGAGGAAGGAGAAGGGAGAGAAAACAAGAACAAAGGGAAGAAATAAGTCAGTTGAAAGGCTTCTTAAGCAGAGGCAGAGCGCCAGCAAAGGCCAGGGAAGGCAAGGGGACAGGCTGGAGGGTGGCGGGGCAGCACGGGCCAAGGGGGGCGGTGGGAGATGAAGCAGAGAAGGAGGTTCCTGGACACTGTGCTTGCTGTGAAGACCAGACCAAGGAGTCTAGGCTCCCTCTGATGGTCAGCAGGGAGTCACAGAAGGATGGGAAGTAGGGAACTGACATGATTCCAGCACTGGTTTAGGAACTAAGACCAAGAGTGAGGAAGTTCTTGATTCTGTCACATTGTGTTGTTCCTTGGGCCTCCCCAGCCACTAACTCTGGGCTCCTGTCTCCTCAGAGGCCCATCTTCACTGCAGAATCAGTTATTAAAATCAACTTGCTATCAACTCTAACTTTGGAATGCTATTCAGCTGCTTGCCGGGACAGAGATGGGGAGCTGCCTCCACAGACATCTAGCCATCTGGCTTTTTCTGCAAAACCTGGCTGGGAAGCTCATTTGAATAATTGGTTTTGGCGGTGTGCACTTGTGGGTTAGACACCTGATTACACTGCCAGCCCCAGTGTCCTTTCAGACTCTGTAGAATCATCACTCAGGTTACATAAAGCAGGAGAGAGTCTCTGGGAGGTAAGGCTTTGCCTGGCCCCTGCTGCCACTTGTGCTTCGTCTTGACTAACTACGTGGCTCACTCACTGTGTGACCTTGATCAAGTTACTTACCCTCTCTGTGGCTTGGTTGCCTCTTTGTTCAAAGAGGGAGCGTGATTTCTGCCCTGTCTATGCCTCCTTGTAAGGCTCTCAGAGAAGGCGGGGTGGGAGGGTGGTGGGGGTTGTGACTTAGCTGGAATGCAAGTGGAAGGACTTCGGCTGAGGAGAGCACACTGTCGGGTAGTGATGTGCGTGTAGGCTGCACCAGACGCACGTCCCCAGAGTTAGGCTTGTGATGCTCCCTTCCTTCTCCTATGCCACTTGCTAGCTCCATGAACTTAAGGGAGTTACCTACCTGTGCCTCAGTTTCCTCATCTGTAAAATGAGAATAATGATAGAGGTGTTCTAAGAATTAAATAAAACAATACATGTAAAATGCCTAGAATAGGGCCAGGCCCAGGAATTTAGCTACCTACTTATCACCATCCTCATCACCATCCTCATCACCATCACCACCGTCATCCTCACCACCGTCACTGTCATCATCATAACTGTTCCATCCTCGACACCATGTCTCAAATACAGACCATGACAAACATATGGAGCATGTTCAGGGGACAGCAGGAAGGATGGGGAGGGAAATGGATTTTAGATTACACATGGGACATTCAGCCTGGAGAATAGGAGCAGTCAGTGGAGTGAGTGGGGAGTGAGGAGACGGGATACACAATCCTCAGACTACTGAAGGGCTACCGTGTAAAAGATGGACTGAACCTAACCAACCTTTTCTGGGGAAAAGCAGAAGTGATGGGCTGGCAAGGGAACTATATTCAATATTTTGTAGTAACCTATAGTGAAAAAGAATATGGAAAGGAATATATGTATGTATGTGTATGACTGAAACATTATGCTGTACACCAGAAATCAACACACTGTAAACTGACTATACTTCAAGAAAGAAAGAAAAAAGGAAGTGATGGTTTAGCTTGAATACAAACACCCTGTAACAGTCAGAGCTGGCATCAGCGATGCATTGCTCTGGGAGGGAGGGAACCACCCAGGCCTGGAGGCAGCCCAGCAGAGGGGCACGGCAGTCACTCAGGGATTCTGCTGAGGGGACCCCTGCCTTGGGTGGGGCACTGGGCTAGATGTCTCTGAGCTACCATCCCACTCCCAGGCTGGTGAGGCGACAGCAGAGGCAGCAAGGGGGACGGGTGGCCAGGGTGGAGAATGAGGCACAGTGAGGAGGGGCTAGCAGCTCTCTCATGAGGCCATACTTGCAGTGGATCTTTGTGTTCCATTTCTAGCTTGATGAAAAATGCACAGCTTTTATGCTGTTAGAGAATAGAATATCGACATGTATTTTACATTTTACATAGCTAATTTTATGTCCTGTTCTATTTTGGACAGCTTAAGATTTTTTCCCCCTTTGGATGTTGAGGTGGGCAAGGTTGGTCAGTTATAAAGTCTGTGCATGTGTGTGCGCGCGTCTGTGTGTGTGTGTGTGTGATTTGGAAATACTTCCCCTGGTGTCTCACCGTCTGCCATACTTAATGATGTTTGCTGTGCAAATCTTCCCTTATCTCCCTCTTACGTCTGGTGAACTCCTATATATCCTCCATCCTTCGAAAACCCTCCCTCATCACCCCCAGTCAGAAGGAAGCACTCCTTGCCTCCAGGATACAGTGGAGAAGGGGGTTAAATCTGTAGCAGGCTAGGGTTGGCCAGCCTGGATTCATAAACCTGATCTGACCCTTCCTGCTGGGTGACCTGGGGCAGGTTCCTTGGTGTCTCTGGGCCTCAATTCACTTAGAGGCCGTCATATTACCTCCATCTGAGGGCTGCTGTGAAATGATATATATAGTGTGTGGTCAGTAGGCCCTTAGACATTAGCTCTGATTGTGTCCAGGCCTCCACAGTACCACACAAACACACCCACGACCAACACTGGGCTTCTTATTGCCAAGGACTGCCTCTGACTTCCATCTGCTTCCCTGAGGTGCAGCACAGGGCCTGACACTTAGCAGGCCCTCGACAAACCTTAGTTAAATTGAATTTACTGCACTGGAGCATCCTCTGCTACACGAGGCTCGTGCGGGCCAAGAGACACAACGCGCTGCGAGCCTGCAGACCCCAGTAGCGCATCCGTTCCCACCGCAGGGTCTGTAGCGCCTGCCGTGCTATCAAGCTGGACCATTTCTGCACCACCCATGGAGGTCTGTTCCTCTCCCCCACCTCCGCACTTCCAAGAAGCACCGAGGCTTTCTGAAGATGAGAAATTTCACAGCATCCTGGTATCTTTTGGGTAACTGTGTATTTTATGATGACTAATAGGCAATTACTATGGTAATATTGCAATTCAGCATGTGTGAGGTTTGGGAAATGAGAAATTATGGGTAACTACTTTGGACTCATTTCTATGGTAACAAAAAGTAATTGTCATTAAATACCAGTTATACTGAGGCTGTACCTGGTAATTATAGATTTTTATGCCCAGAAACATAAATAAAACCAATAAATTTATTCAAAGGCCTATGACTGTTTACTTATACGTGGCTCTATGGAATACACCATGACAAGCACCTAATTAAGAAATGCAAACCCAACGCAGAGTTTCATATTGTCACATGGAGATGGAGAGTCTGTTTTTCACATGCAAGGCGACTGGCGCATCACCAGGGCTCAGCAGAAAACACAGTGGGGTACGGGTGGGGATAGAGGCTATCTCTTCGGCAAAGGAGATGCTTGGGAGGAGGAGGTGGCAGAGAGAGAGCGCCAGTGCTGCAGTGTGTGGGGACAGCCACGTCTGCTGCCGGACAGTGAGAACTGCCAACCATCATAGACCGGCTCGGTCCGTCACCCCCAATCCCTGAGGCCTCCCAGCCTTCCGCCCAGGAACTGCCTTGGCGCTCCTGGCTCTAGAATACCAGAATTACAGCGTTCACCCCTCAAAGATCCCAGATCCCAGATCCCCCTAGAACTCTTCAGAGATGCTCAAATTGCATCAAGAAGTCATACCATTTTTTATTGTGATAAAATACACATAAAATTTATCATTTTAATCATTTTTAAGTGTACGACAAAATGGTATTAAGTACATCCATAATGTTGGACAATCATCACCACCAACTATCTCTAAGAGTCTTTTCATCTTATAAAACTGAAACTCTATACCCGTTAAACAATAACTCCCTATTTCCCCCCTCTTCACTCCCTCTGGAAGTCACCATTCTACTTTCTGTCTCTATGATTGTGACTACTCTAAGTATTTCATATAAGTAAAATCATAAAGTATTTGTCTTTTGGGGTCTGTCTTATTTCACTTAGCATAATGTTCTCAAGGTTTGTCCAAGCTGTACCATCCTTGACAGAACCTCTCCCCAGTGCTTCTACTAAATGATGAGAAATGCCTTTCACCCCATTTTCCTCTTCCAAGAGGGCCTGAGGGGACCAGAGGCCAGGGGAGAGGAGCGTCTTGCCCCAGGAGAGGAAGGTGCAGGAGAGCAGGCACAGTTCGATGGCTGGCTGGCTCTCTGTTTCCGACAAAGGCAGGATTTGGAAGCAGGGAGGGGCCTGGCTGCACATAAGACCCTGAACATGGCTCTTCCTTTGCAGCCTCAGTTTCCCTGAGCTCAAATGGATATAATAAAAACTGACTTTCCTTTCTCAAAGAGCTGTGGTAATGATCAGATGTGGCTTTTAAGTGTGATGCCCTGTATGATAAAATGTGGTTGTGAACCCAGAGTTCACCGAATCATTACAGCAGCTCATCACAGCATTCAGGTCACTGCAGCGGAAGATCCAACAACTGGGGTTTGGAGGCCCTGCCGCTGAAAGTAAAGGGTTGGGAGCTGACGGCATCTGGTGAGGGCTTCTCTGCGTGGGGATTGTAGCTCTGCACCACAGCTCAGTTGCTAAACACTGCTGTGGAGTTTATTTATTCACTTGGAAAATACATGTCAAACGTCAGCTCTGCGCTGGGCACCGTGCTAGGCTTGGGGGACACAGGTGAGCAAAGCCCTGACTTCGTGGGGTCTAGAGTCCAGAGGTGGAGACAGTCACCAAACAGTCACACAGATAAGCACGTGACTACAAACTGGGGCACAGCCTATGAGAGGACAGCGCAGAGCACTCTGAACGGGTGTGAGGGGAGACCTAATTTATATTGGAGGCTCTAGGCAGGTCTGTCTGTCAGGTGGCGTTAAACCTCAGACCTGGACTGAAGAAATATCCAGTGTTATTGGAGCACTGTAGGTGAGACGGGGGGTACAACTGTCCTGTGCTTTTATTATATTCCATATTATCATTGCTATCTACTGTTACAGCATCTAGCCATTCTAGACAGCGACCAGAGAAAGCACTATGGCTGCTATAAACTTGAGGCCCTCCAAACTCCTCCCGGAAGCCAGAGTCTGGTAGCATAGACAGCTCGTCTCTCCACTTTTCCTCCTCTACTCAAGCTAATTGGAGTAGATTTTTATCATCTGCAAGCAGAGAAACCTTAACAAAGAACCAGAGTTGCTCACAGAGTTGCTGTGAGGAATAAAAGAGGTAAGTGTGTGAGCATCGGATGCAGCTCTGGGTCAGCGAGCAGAATTCTGGGCACGACCTTTCTAAAACATGCCTTATAACCCTAACACCACTGGGGCCCGGAGGCGGTGGATGGTGGAGGGAGTGAGGGGTGGAGGATGAGCAGACTCTCTAGAAAAAAGTTCCTTTGGGAAACACTGAACCTTATTTTCCCCTCTTGGGATTCCCGTTTATTAGCATGTTCAAAACTGAAGAATCCTATTGTAAAAGAACGTGTTTAAATTTGCTTAAATGTGCTTTCCACATTTCTTGAACTCCAAACCCTTTTCTCCCCTGTAACACCTGGGCAAGTCCCACCAAACCGTGGGACACCTGCTGTGGTCGGCAAAGGGGTTCGGGGAGGGGCTGGCCTACAGGACCTCTCAGGCACCCTGGAGGTCTCCATTCAGAGTCTTGATTATTATGTTTCAGTCTCCAAGTCTTCAGTGGTGAATTCTCATGATTGATAGGCTCTTTGTTGCTCCTCAGGGCTATTTTAGCAACCGGATTAATGCATGTGGTTAGAGATTTTCTTCAACTTTCATAATGAGAATCACATAGTCTCACTAGGAGAATGTTGGGCTTTTGGCACAGAACCATTTCTGAGGGGTAGAGCTCCTTTATCCTGAAATCACCAAATCACAAAATTTGGAGCTGGAGGACAAAGCTAGGAAGCAGTTAGTTCCCAGGACAATTCCCACCGGCCACACAAATCCCAGAGAGAGGAGGCGTTTTGGCCAAGGTCATAGACCTCTTTCCCACTGGTCATCCCTGGACAGCAGACGGTGACACGACACAAATAAGTGTGTGGAGTGGAGAGTACTGACCTCTCCCTGACCATTGCCACTCTTGTAATTAAACAGAAATGTTAACATGAATCAAATGGCCCTTCCACCACCATTATCACTAACAGCGCATCCTGCCCAGGGATAGTGGAGAGGCATTGCTCCCAGGCCTGCAGCAAGCCGTCAAACCTGCCAGTGCTAATGAACCATCACTTGAGCCAGTTAAAAGAGGAAGCAAATTGTCTTTAATTAAGGCATCATGCATATCATGGGTTCTCTCCAACTGGTACTCAGGGGTACTAGGAAGCCCCTCTGGACCCAGTTGTCACATTCTGGGAAATCATTAAATCAGCTCTGTCTAAAATGGACCTGACTGGGTGTCAGGAAATGTGGATTCTGGTCTAAGCTCTGCCACTGATCTTGGGCAAGTCCCATCTCATCTCTGAGCCTCAGTGTTTTCAGTCAAGTCATCCCTTTCCTTCTCTCATATCCACCAAACTCTTTTAGAGCATCTACTATGTGCTGACCTCTGCTGACAGGCACAGGGGACACGAGGACTATTAAGGCTCAGTCCCTTCCCTCTGGTGGCTTTAGGACCAGTGGGGTCTATGCCATGGGGTAAGTCGTGTTCAATAGCCAGGCCTGTGGGAGCTGAGAGAAGGGAATGACCAATTCTGTTTTGGAGGTTTGGGGAATATTTTCCAGAAGAGGCACAAGCTGAGTTGGAGCAAGGGTTAGTGAGATGAGGAAGGGACCAGAAGGCTCTTGACAGGGAACCTTTAAGAAGGTAAGCGATCAGGGACCAATAGGAAAAGTTAAGGGAATGAGGCTTTCCTTAGAGTGGCCAGAGCAACCACTCTCGGATAACAGGGTGGGAGATGAGGCTTCAGCCCACACAGAGCCTTGCCTCAGAGCTGAGCAGTTTGAATGTTACCTTGAGTGTTGTGGGACTAATCAGTTTTAAAGCTGTATAGTTTGGGCAGTGAGGTTAGACAGTCAATGATTTACTGGTTGTACGACTTTGGCAAGTCTGTTGCCTCAGCTGTGAAATAAGGGTAATCACACTGTCTCTCTCACACGAGTCAATGTTCTTTCAGCAGATGGTTCCCCGGGCAGTGGAATTTTCAGCTGTAAGTTATGGTGCTAGGCCAGGAGAAAGATAATTCAAGACAAGAGAGTATGAGTGAGTGTGGGGCTAGCAGGGATGCCCGCACCAGAGACATGCTGTTCATGTGATCCGGGATGCCACTCTCCTTCATTAATAATCTCCGAGAAGAAACACAGAAACCAGACAGTAATCACTATAACCACCATATGATATTCTACAAAGCACATTTGTCACCACCATGTCTTTTAAAGCTCACAGGTGCCCTGCCAGGGAAATAATTATTGTCTTAATTATGAAAGAGAAACCGCAATGCATCAGAGAGGGAAAGTGAATTCCCCAAGGTTACATAGGAAGTAGGTACCAAAACTGATTCTAGGTCTCCTGACTCCTGGTCCAGCAAGCTCCAGCAAATGACCTCAGGTGGCTGTGCATGAAACAGTCAAGGCCCATCAGTCACATTCTCAAGAGCTAGGGTGAAACTTCCTCTAATGAACTCAAGTGTAAGTCTGAAAATTCTTCCTCAAAAACATATCCCCTCTTGCTTCTTGCTTCCACACCACCATTGACGCATTCTCCCCTGTCCCTCACCTGTAATTGCCCAGGTAGACTCCATCAGGGTTGAGCATTGGTGCAATCTTGAAGACCAGGTGTTCCCGGAGGACACGAGCAACAGGGTGCTGGCTTATGAGGAAGTCAATGATCCCTAGGGAAAGAGAAGTATCTAGGTTAACCTCGAAGTGTTTCAAGAAGGAGGGAGCACATCTTCCTGAGCTTGGAAAAGTCAGAGCTCACCAGGTGACTTTTGGACTATGTTGTTAGCCACTATGAGTGCACAGCTGCAGACTGCCCAGTGAAGTTTACAAGTTATACCTCTGTTTCCAAGAGACAGTTCAAGACATAATATTGAAGCTCACGGGCTAGGGGAGAGAGCATGCCCTGCTGAAGAGGACAGGGAGGGCTTCCAGGAAAAGACCGCATGTGAGCTGTGCCCAGGAGGGCCCCCTGGGTTTTGATAGACAAATATGGGGAGAGGCAGGATAACTCAGGGCAATAAATTCCGAGTTGCTCCCTAATGGGCACGCTGTTGGCCAAACGTTGGCGTTGGATTGGATGATTATGGAGTCTGGGACCTTAGGGGTCTCAGTCCTCATGTTGCTGATGGGCACACCCAGAGCAGAGAGGAGAAGCCACAAGAGGAGAGGGAGGTTTTATCAATGACCCCAGCTCTGCTCCTTTCCCCACTTCGAGGGTCCTTAGTTCCTAGACTCAGGGCTGACTGCCTTTTCTGCTTTCTGCTGGTACCAACACCACCTCCAGGCCACCAGACTTAGAAAAGCTGAATTTCCCAGGATTCTCTTCCCACAGTCAGGCAGTGTCACTCATCTCTGCCTCTCTTCTCAGCCACCATCACATCTAACCTATATGAGAACCACCACATCTGGCCTAGGTAACAGCAACCACCTCTGGACTGTACCCTCATCACTGCAGCCACAGGGACCTTCCTAATGTGCAGATCTCATGCTGTCCCTGCCCTCCTTTGTATTCTGGCAATGGCCTGCATATATCAATGCGGGGAAGGGGTGGCGAACGACAGCTCTCAGCCCTTGCCCTGTCCCTCCTCTTCTTCATGTTCCTACTTATTCATCAGAGACCTAAGAAGAAATAAATAAAATGGAGCTCTGGCCTTCCACAAAATGACTGCAATGCTGGAAAGTGGTAGGAGAGTACAAAACCCTCCCAAAAGTGCAGAAGGAGAACTCCTGTCCTGCTGCAGAGAGCAGGAAAGGCAGCGAGGAGAAAGAGGCTTTTGAGCTGGGCCCTGAGAGATAAGTAGGTTTTTGACAGCCAGACAGGAGGAAGCAGCAGGGTAACTGAGAACAATCTACACGCCCAGTGGCAGGCACTTAGCTCTTGGGATGATAAGTCACTTCACGGCACATTCCAGAGCTGCTGTGACCAGTGAGGGACAACTGAGGCTTTTCATTAGGCCAGGGCTGAGAACCCATCAGTGGCTGAGAGCCAGTTGGACATCATTTACTTCTCAGCCAACACCGTGGTAGACCAGATGCCCTAATTTATTTGTTGGTCTTCATATTAAAGTTGTAGTTTGCCAGTAAACAGGCAGGGTAATGATGCCAGGCACCCTTGTTAGGGGCTAATAATTGCTTAATCTGTCCACTAATTGACCCCAGCTCCCAGTGGCCCTCCATCAAGGACTCAGCCTGTGCTCAGTGCCTGGCCATGCTGCCTCAGAGAATGGCTTCTGGAAATGGAGGAGCTCATTGTGAGCCATCCTCCTTCACAGATCAGCAGATTAATTGGGCTGCTGATCAGGCAGCTAATAAAAGAATGAGAGAAAACAAAGCCAGACCAGAGGCTGCAGCCATCCAGGGTGAGAGTGGAGCAAAGAAAGGAGAGGGTTTACACTCATCTCTCGCCTTGAGGTCAGAGTTCAACAGGAATCTTTCCCATGGATCGGGAAGTTTGGGAGGAGATCTTTCACTTTTATTTGGTGTAGGGAGGGGGTGCTAAGTGAAGAGGAACATGAGAAATGCCGGAGAAAGGAAGACTGGAGAGGAAATGCCGTCCTTCAGTATGGGCCAAATGCATTGCATGGACAGAGCAGAGTGTGGACCTGGGGACCTGCGTGTGAATCCTAACTGGTAACCAGCTTTCTCTGACCAGTTTTCTCATCTTGATAGAGAGTTAGTAACACCTAATCTGGAAGATGGCTTTGGACTAGATTAGAGCTCCTGTATTTTAACTGCCTGGCACCACACCTGAATATTGTGATGGGCTTTAATAAATTCACTTAGATCAAAGGTTGAAAGGCAGTCAGGGTAGTGAAAGACAGAATGGATGTTAGAACTGGGAGTCCTGGTCTGTGAAGGTGACTAACTACGGGACCTGAGGACAAGGATACTGAACTGGAGAAGCCAATACACTAGCAGTCAGAGAACCTGGCTTATCTTTAAAATTAGAAGAAAGAACTCAGTTATTCCCACGGGTGCAGCCCACACCGACAGTCTATGATTCCATCTATTTTAGTCCTCTCCCCCAAAGTGGAAGAATCCTCATCTGTCAAGTAAGGAGAATACTCTCTCCTGCTGGGAGACACCATCCACCCCCTTAAGATCGGTCTCTATCTCTTCAGTAAACAGGTTTGTTTCCTTTGAGCTGGTACAATCAGGAAGGTGAAAGAAAGCAGACCAACAGGTGAAGGCTGGAGGCTAGAGAGACTGGAGGAGGAGGAAATGTCGTGACAGAGGATATGAAATTAGCTGGGTGGCCGGCAGATATCACTGTCTTGTGCCAACCTTGCCTGGCCACGATGACCTTCATCCAGCAAACCAGACTGAACATTCATTGTTGTTATTTCTCCTGGTGTGCTTGGTTCAGGGCAAGGCATACAGCAGGTGCCGAATAAATGCTCATTGGAAGATTTTTCCAGGAATTCATTCAACCTGGACAAACTAGAAGGTTAGCTGAACTGATAAGCATTCATGCCAAGATATATGAGAGGCTCCTGCTCATAGGGGTGCATGGCAGGGAGCAGCTCCCCACTGCTCCCACCACAAAAGTCTCTGATGGGAACAGTACAGGGAGTCCTGGGAACCCAGGGGGGCTCCTGACCCAGCCTAGAGGTCAGGAAAAGGCCATGGAAATTTACAGGATGAGTAGAGTGAGCCAGGTGAGAGAGGTGCCAGGGGAGGTGTCCCAGGCAGGGGAAGCCATACACAAAGGCAGGGAGGTGAGAAGGAAGACAGCCTATTTGCTAACAGAGCTCTGCAATCCCAGGGTGCACAGCTCCACGATTAAAGACACAGACCCTGAAGCTGGACTAGCTGTATGGCCTTAACCGCTCGGTCCCTCAGTTTCCTCATCAGTTAAGAAGAGAAGAATAATAATAGCTACCTAGTGGGTTACTGTGAGGATCTCAGTGAATTAATGTAAGCCAAGCTGCCAGCACATAGGAAGTGAGCTGTTTACTCACTGCTCTTATTTGGTTTGGCTGAAGGTGTGGGGAATGGGAAGATGTTGAGAGAGAAGCAGGAGAGGTAAATGGGGACATGCTGGTCGAGCTGAGGTGTAAGATGGGCACAGAGAGCCACTGCAAGGCACAGGGTCAGAGCTGGGCTTTGGAGAGTGCCCCCTGGCTGCAGTCTGGAATGTGGTTTGGACTGAAGTAATGGATAGATGTCCTGAAGGTGGACAGGGTGGAGGTAGAGGGCAAACACAGGAGAAAGCCAGCAAACATAAAGAGGCTTGCAGTCAGGAACCAGGACCCCACATGGTGGTGACTCTGCAGTGACCAAGGCCCAGAGAGCCACGAGGATGCAGCTAACGGCAGGGAAGCAGTGTGGATTGTGACACTGATGGTGTCAGGATGGTGACGCTGATGACAAGACTATTTGTCTACCAGCCCCAGAAGCATCAGAAGTTTTTGCTTAAATCACACAATCCTGGAGAAAGGTGACTCGAAAATGACTGAAATTAAGTTTCTGGCCCCTGGCAGAATGTGGCCTTAAAATGGAAACCGAGTTCAGTTTTAGAAAAGTAAGGAAAGTTGCATTTCTGGCATCTCTGAGTATGGGGGATTGAGGCTTGCATGTGCCGTGCGAGTCTGTCTTCCCTCTGAAGCTTTAGGAGGGGAAGGACAGCTCAACCTCTTTACCATGATTTTGTCAGTGCCCAGCTCAGCTCTGGGACAGGGAAAGTCCTCAGTAGGTATGAAAATGTGAAGGTGTGAAAACGAAATGAATAAAAATGGACCAGTGATGGGCACTGCATGTTCTGCAGCTTCATTGAATGGTAATTACATCGGCTCCATTTTTGCAGACAGGTAAACAAAGGCAGGGTGGTGACCTCAGCTGCTGAGGGTCTCACAGGGGCCTGGCTGGGATGCAGCCAGTTCTACAGGTTCCAAAGCGATGTCCTTGCCTTTAAGCCAAGATGGGAAGAGCCAGGAGTCTATTTGCATGTGATTTGCAGAATGATTTACATATATGCCTGCATGGTTTTTCTCTAGAGAGTTCTGTGTGAGGTTTATGGATACTGTTCTCTGCTAAGAGGCAGGACACTGCAGTAGGAAGAACCCAAGCTTGAAGCAAGACACTTGCAGGGGTCAGGGGGGGGGTCTCTGCTGGGCCCAGATTGTGGGTCATGTGGCAGGAGCCACTCTAGCCCCAACCTGACCGGATACCAGACCCCTGTCCGCCCTCTGCCAAGCCCAAGGGCCCTAAATGATGGAATCACAGACAGTCTGGTCCTGAAGAGCCTGAAGTTCACAGACTCTTCATTCTCCTCCTCCCATCCCCAACTCTGCAATTTCACAGATGAAAAGACAACTCGGGGAAGCAAAAGGCCCCACGACATGACAATCCCTTAGTGGATCTAGTGTCACACTCTAGTGTCACACACGTGTGAGGCTGATTGGGAAGGGGAGGGAGGACAAGAGGAGGACAGGTGAGGGAGGGGGTGGGGGCAAAGCAGAGCAGGGGAGGGAGGGAAGGGCAAAGGTCACCACTTCACTGTGGGAGGTGCTAAGTTGTGCCTGGTCCTGGTGGTTGTGAGTGTGTGTGAGTGTGTGTGTGTCCTCCCCACTCCTCTCCCTGTTCCCACAGGACAACCCTGAGGAGTGAGCTCCCGGAGGGAGACCCCCCTGGTGGCCCCCTGGCCATGCTGAGCAGGGCTCAGTGGACCCTCGCAGCAGCTCCTGGAGGACCATATTGCTGCTGCATTTTACAGGCGGAGAAGCCGGCTCTGGGAGTTGAGGACTTGCCAAAGGTCCCCAGCTGGGAGGTGAAAGCGGTAGGACTCAAACTCGGCAAACTCAGGCCTGCCCAAGTCCAAAGCCTCAGCTGTGACCACTGCCCCTGCCGCCTCCAGAGGGTGGTGTGCCTTCCCCCAGGAGCACTCCACAGATGTGGGCTTAACTGAAGAGGACAAGTGCTCTGCAGATGGAACTTTCCAATGAGAGACATCCCAACAATTCCAGGAAGCGTCAGTGAAAGAACATTCACTTGACCAGGAGTGAGACCTGAGGTCTAGTCCTGGCTGGACTTCTGACTTGCACCGTGGTCTTCCCAGTGTGCAGATGAGGAGGGTTCAGCTAAATGACTCAGGAGGCAGCAGGGAAGGCGGGGCACACAGTACAGAAGTCACACGCCTGGGTTCGGGTTCACAGTAAGGATCAGAGGAACCATACCTGGCACCTGCAAGGTTCTCCATTAGTGCTGCCTCCTCGCCTATGAGTGACTTATTCAGAGCTTACTGTGTTCCGGGCACCATCTTAAATGTTTTATGGATATTAACTCATTTAATCTTCACATCAACCCTAAGAGGCAGGATTTCCATTATTACTTCTCTTTTGAGATAAAGGGACCAAGGCATGGAGAGGTTACAGAACATCCCCAAGGTCATCCTGGACGAAGCAGGGCAGCTGGGCTTCAATCCCAGGAGGCGCAGCTCCAGAGACCCAGCTCCAGGGCAACACGGGCGCGCCCTTGACCTCTCATGCCGTAGCTGGGAAACGAGGACAGTTTGACCTTGTAGAGGCCATGAGTGGGGTTCAGGGCAGCAGAGAGTGACTGAGAATCAGCCATCCCACCACCAAGGAGAGCCCTGAGGACATCAAAGCCCTGCCACCCTAAATGCCACCCCTACCAGAGCTCTGCCATGACAGGGCTTTACTCTGCTCCCAGCAGCAGGTGCATCGGCAGCTCGGCCGCAAGAACCGTGGTCCCAGCCAGATGGGGACAACCAGGCCCCGCGTGTCTGTCTGTTCTCCACTCAAGGTCACCAAGTCAGTTAATGGGAAAAAGATTTAACAAAATTTAAGGTACCTCAGCCATCATCCTTCTAGGCCTTCTGTCCTTCCCAGAACAAGGTGGGCTGGTGGGGTAGGAGGGGTGCAGATCCAGCTAAGGGCTGGTCTGCAGGGCTGTGGTCTGGGCTGTTCCCAGCAGGCTGGGAGATCCTTGGGAAAGAGTATGCCTCAGTTCCTCACGGGCAAAGTAGGGGAAAGATGCCTGTCTTAAGCTGCCTCAGGAAGGATGAACTGTGTCTCAAGGGACAATGAGAGAGGTGGGGAGATGGGCCACAGTGCCACATCTGACATGAATTAGCTGTGTCACCCTGGGTAAGCCACTCACTTCCCTGAGCCTCCACAGTCTCACTGTCACATGCACAATGTTGCGGGGGTGGCCAGAGCACTGTGTTCTTCCAGGCAGGAAGCTTGGCCTTCTAGGGCTTCCTATCCCTGAGGGGGCAAAAAAGCAGGTACAGGCTTGGGAGAACCAGGTTCAAAGCCCCCTCCCGCTATTTACTGCTGTGAGACCCGGAGGCTTCTCTTTCTGAACTCAGATTTAGCATCCCAGAGCCAAGACAGCATTTGTTCTTCACAGCAGCCCCGTGAGATAAGCAAGACAATGTCCATTTTACAGATGTGGGGGATGACACTCTAAGATCCAGCCCTGGGCCTCCAATACCTCAAGTTTAAAGGGAGAGCAACAAATACAAATCAAATGCTAACGAATCAGGGCAATGAAGATGACCATTGGGTGGCCCACGATGCAGGCACAAAGCAGGGGCTGAAAGCAGTGGCCAGAGGACCCACAGTGGGTACTGGAAGTGAATCTTGGGAGGTGAGGGGTGTTTGCCAGGTGACAAGGAGTGGGCCTGAGACCTCCCAGGCAGAGGAGCAGCAGGTGCAAAGGCCCGGTGGTGGGGAGAAAACTGTTCAGGGATTAAGCTGTGCAGGGCTGGGATATAAGGAGACTGAGGCCACCTGGGAAGAGCCAGATCATGGAGGATTGTGACCATTTACCTTGAGAAGGTGGTGGGAAGGCACTGGAAGGCTCTGCCAAGGAGCAAACATTGATTGAAAGCTCACAGAACAGCACGGAGTCTATCCACTCAGCATGGCCAGATTTCTTTTGGGGAAAGCAGGGTCAACAACAGAGAGAGCCCTGGAGAGCTATTCAGCTTCTCTCTGCCTCAGGCTTTGCCTGAGAAATGGGATGGTGACCCTGCGCTCGGTCTGTGGCCCACAGAGGAGGTGGGCACGGGAGTTGGGCTCCCAGAGATGAAAGTATTGACAGTAAGTCTACTGTCTTTTCACAAACAAGGACAAAACAGTTGCATCCGATCAGCTGGGGGAACAGGGCTGCTGCCAAGTTTAGTAACTGGCAGATGGCTGCCAGCAAAGGAGTTGGTACAACCAGGAGGGACTGGGAGAGGTTATTACAAGGACAGTGCTGGGGAGGAAGGAGGAGGGAAATGAGAATGCCATGGAGTCAGCTAAGGTGCCTGGAGCGGGGGCCTGAGACCCCTGCCCAGCTCTGCCTCAGACAAGCTGCTTGTCTTTGGGCAATCACTCCCTCTCCCTGAAACTCAGTCTCCTTGTCTGAAACAAAGAGGGAGACGCTGTGCGGAACACAGCCCTGTAAAGATATGAATGGGGCGAATAAGCCCCATGTTTGTTTGCAGAGTGCCTTCGCACTTACAAAGCAAATTACCCGCTTCATCTTCTCAGATCCCCATGGGGAAGGGGTGGCATCTCCTGGGGGCCTGCTGTGTGCCAGGCACCGGACTGGGTGTCTGTTCGCTTTCATCTCCTGCCAGCGTCACAACAGCCTTCACAGATCAGTATGACTGATTTTACCTTTAAGGAAAGCAAACTGCTAGGAAGCGGCGGAGTCAGTATCTGACCCCAAGACTGTCCGACGGCAAAGCACGGATACCCGCTGCCTCCCACGGGTTGTTACCACCTCCGTGGGCTTTTTCATATCCCTTCGACCTCATGGTCATTTTGAGACTAAAATAACCTCTCTAAACTTCAGTTTTCTTATATGTAAAAATATAGTTGATATTCATTCCTATGACATAGAAAAATTAATACAATCAAGATAAAGCAAATAACTTAGATGACATTAACAAAATAAATAACAAAATATGTAAAGTGCTTAGAAAAGTGCTTGGCTCATACATAGTGTCACATATTTTATACGTAACAGACCTACTAGAAGGTAAAAATGAAAAAGTACTGGCGAGAACGTGGGATAGGAGGAGCTCTTACACACTGCTGGGGGCAATGTCAAGTTGTGTAACGTTTTAGAGAGAAATTTGGAAACAGCCAGTAAAGTTGAAGACACACGTATCCTATGACCTAGCAATTACATTCCAGTTGTACACCTTAGAAAAATATTTGCACATGTGCACAGGTAACAGGTGTGTATCACATTTGTGTGATACAAATATGACATTTGAATCAGTACTGTTCTTAAGAAAAATCAGTGTAAACAACTAAATGGTCCATCTTCAGGAGAACAGACAGGTAAGTCAAGGTATAGACAGAAATGGAATAGAACACATGGAGAGAACAAGAGAACTACAGCTATACTCACCAACACAGATGCTGGGCAAAGCAAGCTCCAGTGCATACAGAATGCTGCCATTGTTAAAAAGTTCAAAACAAGCAAAACTAAAAATGCATTGTTTAGGAATGCTTACATGTATAGTAAAACTATTAAGAAGGACAAATACAAAATTCAAGCTGATGGTTAGTTGTGTGCAGGGAAAGTAAGGAGGACAGAGGATTTAAAGGAATAGATAATATTCTGCTTCTTAGGCTGGTGGGAACCTGGGCATTCATTCAATTATCATTTATATGTCACCTGTTGAACATATTTATATTGCTGACTAGTTGAACATATATATATATATACACACATGGATTATATATATTGTTGACTAAATATATATTTAACATGGATTAAACACTTAATAAATAAAATTCAATTATAAAGAGATATATTTGAGAAGAGAAATTACACCTTATTTATCTCTGGTTGTCTGATATGAAGCATGCATTCCTGCTCATGGTAGGTATTTTAAAAGTTGTTTGTTAACTGAATGACTGAATGAACGAGTAAATAATTTTCAATTCTTACTTCCCTAGTCCACCACACTTCTACCAATGTATGCATTGACCTAGGGCCAGATTTTTTTTTTTTCTTGGTGGTGATGCTGAGTGGGAGGAGGCCAGATTTCTTATTTTTGTAAACCAACAGAGACAAGTAAAACAAAACTAAGAAGTGTAGCTGACTCTATGACTCATCCTCAATACAGCACATACAAGAGAACTTCATTCAGCCCTACCTGTTCATTTATTCATCCACCCGTCCATCCGTTCATTCAGCCATTCTTCCATACATACATGTAGTCAATAAATATTTAGTGAAATAATACTAACAGAGTTCAGGTGCAGCCTCTTTAGAAGTGAAGTGAATTCTCGTCCGAGATAATGACTCTGCTGCATGTGACCATACCATCCCAGAGGCCATCACAGTGTCCAGGTTGGGTGTAGGGGGTAGGCATGGGATGCCCATGAGATCTGGCAACTCACCTTGACACACAAATGAAGAGGGTGTTTCCCCCGGGTGGACTCGCCCTGTGATGAATACCACCTTCTGCTCCGCCCCTTCTCGAAGGTTGTCTGTAAGACAAAATGGAAGAGGTTGCTAAGGAGGACAGGGAGAACTTAGATGAGGAGTTAGTATGCGGGAGAGAGGGAGGCAGGAAAAGGATGCTTTGCACTGATCTCTTAAACCACTGGGTTAGAACCATTAAGTCCTAGCCATTACTGACTAGTTGTATTAAGTCCCTGGTTATCTAATATTAAACACTTACATTCCTCTTCTTTGGTGCAAATGATCATTTTAATATTATAATCATCTGAAGAAGTCATATGAAGTCCAATCCCAGATCCACTGACCATGGAACTAGGCAGGTTATGTATCCTTCCTGAGTTTCAATGTGCTAATCTATAAACGTGGATATTTTCTTCATAGGATTGTTGTCATAACTAAACAGGCTTACATATCGCCCAGTACACAGTAGAAATTCAGTAAGTGCAGGAGTAGCAAGGGTGCTATTTATATTGGTACTAGTAACAGTGGCAGCTGCCGTTCAATCAGCACCTTTTGTGGCAGGTGCATTATATACATTATTTATAATCCTTACAGAAACATGCACAATTAATACTCCTTTTATCAAGGCAGAAACTGAGGCTCAGAGGTTATATAACTTGTTCAAGGTCTACCTACCCAGCTATGTAGGGTAGATCTGAGATTAGAATCCAAGCCCCGTTTGGCCTTGATGGAGTAAGAGGGACCAGATTTCTCTTTCATCTTAAGCAACTAGAAGATTGGACAAAAATGTACAGAATAACTGTTTCCAGACATTGAACAAGAGTCAGTGCAAGACTAATTCACGAGAAAAGGGAAACTAATGAGGCGTGCCCCATGACTGGTTTTTTGCCTGGCGGCCCATCCCAGACCAAAGAGCAGGGAGGGGTATGCTGAACAGAGCATGGAAGTCTCACTGAGATTGACGTTTAGGGGGTCTGGAGCAGGTGGGGAAACTCTGTAAGTTCCAGAGAAGAGGGAGCTCTGTAGAAAGAGTTCCAGAAATCTGTGAAGGGGTCTTCATGAGTCTTTGTTGGGTCCCAAGATATGCATGCACAGGGTGAATCTCCACGATGTTATTTAAAAAATGAACACGGAGTTGTGAAGTGCACTTTCTCAGGGCTCACACAGGGCTAGGCATCACTTGAATTCCCACCTCCAAAGTGGAAGTCTGCACTGATCATTCAGGGCATTGGGTAGAGAACCCAGAAGGGCCATGCCTTAGCAGTGGGGCTAAACCACTCTAGACTCACTCCAACAAAATTTTAAAATAAATCTCAAAAGGCTTAAATGGAACAAAAACATTTTGACTGCCTGCTATATAAATTCTAACTCTCTTTAAAGGAAGACAACAAAATCCAGATATTCAACAATGTATAATTCACAATATCCAGCATCTGATAAAAATTATTAGACGTACAAAGAAATAGAAAATTATGGGCCAGAATCAGAGCCCAAGCTCTTGCTGCCTCTACAGAAGTCCCACTTGTATAATAAAGTTTTGCATTGTGCAAAGACAGTATTAGACAAAAGCAGTAGCCAAGAGTGACATTTCCAGAAAGGAGGGGCAGGAAAGGGCACTTAGCCACGAGCAGAAGAAGGACCGACTGACATAGAACAGAACGATGACTTGAAGGAAATTCAGAAATGAACGTTGAGAGGAGCTGGATTAAAGGATCCCATCTGTGCTAGAGGTTGATTCGGAGGGAGGGGGCAGGTAGTAACCAGTAACAGGCTTTTTGCTTCTGAAATGCTAGGGACAGGTTATTTCGAATGTGGTTCATGATCCCAGCAGTTGATGCACCAACATCAGAGACTAAAATCAAAAGAATTAACCCTCTGAAGCCTGGCTCTGACGGCTTAGGACTTGCTTGGTCTATTGGGGTCACCAGTATCGTCACTGCTTCCCTAAAACTACATCCCTATAAGGCAGTGAGACATATAATGAAGCCAAAATACATTCTTGAGAACTCGCTCTGCACTCGGCTCTATGCTAAACACCTTTAGGAGCAAAGGGAGGGAGAGAGAAGGCTCATCTGCTACAAAGAAGTCTATAGTTTAAAAGAGGAGTTAGATACATGAACATTTCATGGACAGAATACAAGCTCCTTGAGGAACAAACTGTGACTTTCATGGTGTATGTTTAATGTCTTTCCCAGGACCCTGCATGGACTAAGTTCTCAGGAACTGGCCATTGAATTAATAAGTAAAATGTGCTCATACTGATCATGGTTTATAAAGAAATTCAGACACGTTTAATCTTTATCATGCCTCTGTGAGGTGGAGGGTATCCCATTTTACAGGTGAGGGAACTGAGGCTCCCAGAAGGAAGGGACATGCCCAAGGTCACAGAGCTAGCAGTCTCCTCCTGGACCCACTAATGACAGTATCAGATTCCGCACCTACTGCCTTTCTATCTATAATGTACACAGGAGAGTTTGGTTTTATCCCTTGTTGTTTGTGGAAGCTGAGGTATGTCTCAGTATTTATACTGCTTTTTTGCTTAAAAACTAACAACAAAATAAACCAAAATGCCACCAAGCCCTTTTAAAAAACACTGTCTGACACTGACCCCATCTATCCGAGCAGCGTAGAGATGATAAATGGCATTACCGAGGCCTCAGTGAAAGCTACCTTTATGGATGTCTCCCCCAACCTGGTATCAACTCAATTGCATTCAGAATTTCTGCTGACCACGGGGAAATGCAAAATGGGCATTCTATTTGCACACTAATTTTACTGAGCCCCTGCGTCTTCATAAAATGATAACGTGGGGCTAATAAAAATCAAGCATCTCGGGTGCTAATATAAGCAAATGTTGATGCAGGCAGGTAACAAATTGCTTTGTCATTTAGGAGGCCGTAAAAGAGCATTATAATCATCTTTAGGCAAAATGGATGGGTCGCCTTTGCTTAGCTTTTAGCTTTCATTTGCAAAATCAATTTAAGGTAATGTAGCAGCTCTGAGGTGGTGTGACATGGGACCCCCCCAACACACACAATCCTGTCACTAAATCCCCAGACTCGTGCAAAGCCAATTAAACATATTCTTGGTGGAGGCAGCAGGGATGATGAAGGAAGTATGCTTGAACAAAGCCAGGGTGGCAAAGAAGCTGAACCAGGAGACCAAGAATAACACAAAAGGGAAGATAAAACTGGAAGCTTTGGAGGGGACATGCTCAGGGTCCAGGGGACACTCAAATGGAACTGGGACAGCCATACCAGGCTCCCCAGGTAACAGATGGTGTTGAAGTCAAGTGTTTTGTGCAGCATCCCAACACACACAAACACACAACTTTGATAGAGGGATAATATCCCTTTATCACCCCTCCACCATTTCCTCTTTCGTAACACATTTATTGAACATCTACTAGGTGGCTGGGCACTAGCTTTTATTATCTTCTTTGTATAGAAGACCAAGGCCAAAAGACACTGAGCAACTCACCCTAGTTCTCGCAGCTAAGGGCTGGCGGAGCCAGAGTCCCCACCTTGACAGTCTGACTCCACCTGTGTTCTCACCTCTATGCCATCTTGCCTCTTGCGAACGAGGACAATAATATTATCCCACTACAATAGCAATTAAGTCATATTTATTCAGTGCTTACTCTGTGTCAGGCACTTTACATGTATGATCTTATTTAATTTTCACAGAATCCAAAGAAACATCTACTATTCTTACCCCTATCTTATAGGAAATTGAGACCTAGCAAGGTTAAATGACTTGTCCCGACCTGCATCAGTAACAAATGTGGGGCCGGGATTAAACCTAGGTCTTTATGAATCTCAAATTATACTCTTAACCACTGCGTCATATCACTTCTTGGAGATTAAATAGGTCCTTGTGGTGGTTTTCAAAATGCATCCACAAATTCATTAATCTCCTCCCTTCAAGAGGTGAGCTCCCCCAACTTTGGTTTGTTGTTTTAAAATGCTGAACTCCAGAGTAACGTGTTAGGAAGTGATAGATAACTAATGAATCCCCTAGAGATAAATACACTTCCCCTAGTTGATTGTAGAACTTAAGAAACTTTGCATCTCATGCTGAGCGTGAGTGAGGACCAGAGCCACAACCTTGGTGTCAGGATGGAGAGAGAGCCTC
This sequence comes from Camelus ferus, assembly GCF_009834535.1. Classification (NCBI taxonomy): domain Eukaryota; kingdom Metazoa; phylum Chordata; class Mammalia; order Artiodactyla; family Camelidae; genus Camelus; species Camelus ferus. The sequence goes on from NC_045708.1 coordinate 34,913,353, forward strand.
AGTTGATCTGGTGAATTATCCATGGACCCGTGGTTGATGGATACCCACCAAGATGCCCCAGAGAGCACCAGCTGGGCCTTCTGAGGACAAAAATCTCCCAGAAGTTCACACTGTCAATTTTGTTTCCCTCTGTCTCCTGACAATAACTCTGATAATAACTTGTCATGGGGAGAGAGGTGTTCTGTGAAGGAAGAAGTGGGGGGAACCTGGGAGGGGAACGTGGAACGTTACAACAGGAGAAGGAATTTTTTTTCTTTAAAGATAGCCTTTCATATTTTCTTGACTTTAGGATGCCTTGGCCTGAGGCCAAGAAAATGCCCTCCTGTTCGTTTCCAAACCAGACCAGTTGCAGTCTTGTCCCCCGTAGCCTGGGGCCCACACAGGTCCACACTGCTTCCAAGCAGGAGAAAAGGAAATCCTGGTGGCAACAGCCAGCTCTGGACTGGAATAGCCTGGTCACTGGTGTCCCAGTGCAGGCGCCCTCCTTGCCAGCCCATCCTCCACCCAGCCACTAAAGTGGTCTTTTCAAACAGCAACTAGAACACGCCACTCCCTCTGCTTCTCTGCTTACAACCCTTGAGCAGTGCTCCGCTGTCCTCCGGGCAAGTCCAGCCTCCCTTGGCTGGCCCTCCCAACCTCCACCCCACTGCCTGGTCTCTGGTAGCTGCTGGCCGCTCACCTCCCCAGCCCCTTCCCCAGGCCCCAGCCTCGGCTAACTCTTGGCAGCCCCATAAGCATGAATGTTCCCTCCACACCTCCACACCTGGGCGCATGTTTTCCTCTTTATAAAATATTCTACTTTATTCAGACTGGCCTTGTCACTATCTTCCCAAGCAAATCTTCAGTTTCTTAGACTTTCTGTCTCTGCCCCAACTCCTCTAAAAAGCCTTTCCAGATACCTCCAGACCTTCACCCTCTTCGGAGCTCATGGAGTTCATCTGGGCCCCTCATCTGGTCATAAATCACTTGCAGCTGCTCAGGCAGGACCGAACGCCACACCGCAGGTCTGTTCTCCCTAAAGCCCAGCGTCTGCTAGCCTCTGGGCCACCTTGAGAAAACAGTGGTGTCGGCAAAGTTTATTTTCAGCTCTCTCACTCCCTCACCCTGCTGCCCTCTGGGTCACAGTCCCTTAGCGAGGCTCAGATCTCCCACAGCCTAAAACCTCATATCTGTGAGGTAGACTCACCCATGCTCCAGGGTTAGGGACTGAGTGTTCTACCCTTGAGACAGAAGAAGAGAACAAAGATTACCATTGAGAAGAGTATGCTCATGACAGAGAAATGCTCCTGATGAGAAAGGAAGCATTAATTCTGGAATTTCAATCCTTTGGGAAAGGAGCCTCTCCCCCTCTGGTACACCTCATGTGTTGAGTACATATTAAAACCACTCTTTTGGCTTTAAAAAGCCCTAAGGAGGCCTCTGACTTATAGGGGACTCTTAGAGCCCAGCAGAACTGCAAAGCCTGAGGAGTGGGCCAGCCTCACTGTGAAGATGAAGGGAGAGGCCCAGAAAGGACAAGCGACTGGCCCCAGGCCACACAGCCAGAGAGGGGTTGAGCCAGAGCTCCAAGGTCCAAGTGGCCTCCTCTTCCATTACTGGGGCACCTTGGGCAATGTCCATGCAGGCTGGTGCTTGGAAAGTGCCTGGAGATGCCTGCCTGAGATGTGAAGGGAGCCAAAATGCGACCGGCCTGAGATACAGAGGGCTAGGTCAGTCGTCACCTTGACAGTCACGGGGGCAGCACCCCTCAGCCAGGCTGCCCTGCTAGCCTGGGGCCCTGGGCCTGGAGCATGTCAGCAGGCAGCCTTCTGGGGGAAGGCTAATGGCAGGAGGACTCTCCCCACCATGCTCTCTCTTGATCCCAGCACCCTCCAAGCTCTTCCAGAAAGTCAGAATCAGAGCAGCCTGCTCAGAGTACCTACCGAGGTCAGGTCTCCTGGGGCACAGGCTGGGCGGCTCTGAGATCGCCAGGCAGGAGATTCCTCGGGACTGCTCTCAGCAACGCTTGTGAGAAGTGAGTCGAGCAGGGTTGGGACAGTCTTAACAGCGACTTTAATCAATCACATGGGGAGCTCTGGGCCAGGAGGGCCCTGTATCATTGTTCCAGGAAACAAAGGGGCTGGGTCTGCGTCCTGCGTGGATGTGGGCTGCCCCCAGGTCTGGGGTGGAGCCTCGGTCAAGGCAGCTTCCCTCAGCTGAGTGTAATTTCCACGGAGGAGCTCAGCTGTAAGCTGTCAGGCACCAACACTCCTGGGAACTGGGGAAATTGGTCCTGAAGAGAGGTGGGGTGGGGCACATAGCATCTGCTACATGGCCTTCAGCTGAGGCAGCTCACGAGAGTGGGGCAGATCTGAGGCTGAAAAGCAGAGTAGGCTGAGGATGAAGGACTTTCTTTTTCAATTCAATTCTATTCGTATTTTCTAACACTGACCATCTGCCAAACTTTGGGCTGGCCCCTGAGGACACAGAGAGCAATCAGACACTGTCCCTGCCACCCAGGAGCTCAAAGACTAGTGAAGAAGAAAAATCAAGCCTGGCTTTGCGGTTATAAACTTGAATTAGAGTCAGACAGAACAAGGGCTAAATCAAATCCTCCCATGTGTGACTTTGAGCTCTGAGAGTGTTCATCTCCTCACCTGCAAGATGAGGATAACAATATCAATGTAAGAGTCTCGTGAGAGTTAACTAGATAATGCATCAGGTCTATGCCCACAATCTGATGCATAGTATGTGTTCAAAAATGGTACCTTGTGGGGGAGGATATAGCTTTACTGGTAGACCGTGTGCTTAGCACGCACATCCTGGGTTCAGTCCCCAGTACCTCCATTAAAAAAAAATTAAACCTAATTACCTTCTTCCAAAAGATAGGGGAAGAAAAAGGTAACTTGCAGACACTTAGAGGTTATTTGGTCCAACTGCCTGATCTTCCAGATGCAAAAACTGAGGTCACTAGACTCTAAGCAACACATGACTGCCTGTCTTTTTCACATATTGTATTCCCAGTGCCTCGCACACAGAAGGCGCTCAATAAATCCCCATGGAACACTTGTCGGGTACTTGTTGCCCTTTGGCTGCACGAGTGAGTCAGGCTAGAACTGAGTGCCCAGGCTTTTCCTAACACGTGCTCTGCCTTTTATCTCGCCCAGCCTCTAGAAATGTCTCACCAGGTTCAGTTTTGGGCTGATTAGCAAATGCAAATTGAATTACGAGGTGCCCTTTTGCAACAAGGACAACAAAAACAGTTTCCCCAGGAAAAGAGGGCGAGAAGAGGTGAAAGCTAGGATGAAAGTCGAAGACAATACATTCTAATCAAACTTGATAAATATGTAAATTAAAGCAGCTAAACAGTTGGCTTTGACAAATGACTTCTCGGTAATGGATTTTTCCACACTGGAAGGGGAGAGTTCAGCCTGCCTGCTAGTCGCAGTCAGAGCCCTCTCCTGCTTTCCCGGCAATGCGGGCTGGTGGGGCGGGCACTGGGATGCTTGGAGGCAGAGCAGAGAACTAATCCTTCTTTTAATGGACACCATTTATTGAGCATCTGCTAGCTGCTAGGCAAGCCTCTGTCAGCCCTGTGAGGGCTGAGAATCCCTGTCTCGTGCATGAGGAAGCCAGGGAAGAGGCGAGGACCGGCCAACTCACCAGACCCCCAAGCCTGGTTCGGTGGGACCAAAGCACCAGCTGTTGCAAACACAAGTGCAATCCCTCCAGTGGCTTTACTGCCCCCAGGGCGTCTCACCAACTCAAAAGCTAGTGCCTTTCAGTTTGTTCTCCCCTCACAGGACCTGGTGGTGGTGTTCAGAAAAGAGCTTTCCTTAATGCTCTGTAGCTCCAGGCAGACCCCTTCCCTCTGGCCGCTTCCGTGGCTGTTTCTCCATCTGTAAACTTAGCTGTTGGAGTCGGCCCTGCTGAAGGCCCAGACAGCATGAAGCAGAAAGGAGCGGTCAGACTGCAGATTCTTTGCAAAATACGAGACGATTGTCGTTGCAAGCACTAAATTTGGAGGCGGGGGTTACTAGGTAGCAATAGATAACCAGGATTATTGCCATGAAACAGATGAGTCTAGCGGGCTACAACAGAGCCATCAGGTGGATGAAAAGGAACAGGTTCTGAGTGGGCCCCGAGTGCCAGGCCCTCTCCATACACTATGATCCAGATCTCACCAGGCCCCCTGGGAAGTGAATTGTTTCCTCCTATTACAGAGGAGAAATCTGAGGTTAAGTCATTGCCCAGGGCCACCCAGCTTAGATTTACAGCTGTAATTTGAACCCAGTCTTTCTACTTCTCGTGACTGGTCTTTGCTCTGACACTGCTGAGGAGAAGAGTTCATTCCCACCTGTACCAAATAATCCATGTTATTCTGCACATCCACGTGCGCAGGCCCACGTGCGCATCTGCCTCTGACTCAAACTCCTACAAATTCCTGAGCTTTTGTACAAAGTTATCAGAGTTGAGGTATAAACAGAAATTCAAGTTGAATGGTTTGCAGCCTTGGAAAGACACTATTAACACAATTTCCCCAAACAGAGAACCAATATTTATGAGTGCTCGAAATGCCGCAGGAAAAGTTTCCCAGTAGGGCTGGGAGTGATGCGGTCCAGGCCCTGAGCCGGAGATCTGTCTTGCCTGTTGCTGGAGGAATTTAGATTTGAAGTGTTCTTTCTTTCCTATTGAGATCTTCATTGACTTGTATAAAAATACCACTTTCAATCTCAAATCCCCACTGGCATCTTCATATAAGCACCAAAAATGCTGCTGGGCTTTGGAGATTTCATTTAATGAAGGAAAAGTATTTCTATTAAAGGGTGTAATTTTTTTCTCTCTCTCCACACAACATCTTCAGAGGAGACAGGGAAGCTGGATTGTTTCAGGCTCCGAGAAAATGAACCCCCCCACCCCCTTCTCACCTGTGATGCGGCCACACAGACTATGGAAGGCAAGGAAGGGTCAGTGATGAGGGGAAAAGAAGAGTAATTATAATACACAACCTCCCTGTAAACCGCCTGAGACATTACAGTTTATGAGGGCGGTGTTTCTGCTGCCACCGCCCAAGCACAGCGCCCCCATGGTGCGTTGTCTGAGCTACTGCAGCCCCCTGCCCTGTGCCCTGTAACCCCTTCTCGGGCACAGTGAGCCCACTCTCCTGCTCCCTGTCCTGCAGGGGCTCCCTGGTGCACTGGAGGTTAATCCAGGCTGCTTACCCTGAGTTTGTCCCCTACCCACCTTCCCCTCTTCCCTCTCTCATCTGCTCATCACGCCTCCTCACACAGGGGCTCTACCTTGTTTTTCTGCTCTGCCCAGGGGACTCCCCTGGATTCTGCGGAGCTGGCTCCTTACCCCTCAGGTCTCCTCCCACGAGAACGGTAGCTTCCTGGTGGCAGGAACTTTGTCTCATTAACTTCTGTGGAGCCGGGTCTAACACGGTACCTGCAGGTATGCATGCTGACTGCATATTTATCGAGTCAAAAAGTACTGCCCACAGGCACTGAGTGATGTATGCTGGGGAGGGTGAGGGCCAAAGGAAGAAGATGAAAGAGACGATTGGGGTCAGCAGATGGTCCAAGGGCATCATCCAGCTGACAAGTGGTGAGAAGAGTGGGCCGCAGTCTGATGGAAGCTAAAACCTGTGTTCCTTCTCCCTGAGGCTCCCCTCCCCACAAAGAGGCCACAGAGCCCAAGGGTGTGAGCAGGACCTTAGGTGTGGCTGTGCCCCCTTTCCAAATCTGTCTCTGCCACTCAGTAGCTATGTGGTCTTGGGAAGGTCACTCACATGACCTCTGGGATCCTCAGTCTCCTTATCCATGAAATGGGAATAATCTTAATAATATCCATCTTATTGGGTAGTTGTGGGGACTAAATGAGCTAAACTAAAGCACTAATAACAGTGCTTGTCACAAGGTAAACCCTCAGTTAATTTTCACTATTCCCAGTCATTCAACAAGCATTGCTTATATTCCCCGTCACCCCCTCCCCAGCCCCAGGCTCTCTCTACCCTGTTCCCTCCTCACCCCTTCCGCTATTACAGCAATTGCCCAGCAGTATAATAGTAATTTGCTTCTCTTTCCATCCTTCCTTTCCCCTCTGGTGACTCTGAGCTTTTGGGGGGCAGAAGCCCTATCATGTTCATTGCTTTGTGGCATTCATTTCCTTTATCTGAGACAGAGAAGGGCATTTTGACATGGTTGTTTTGATGCAAGAGTTTTGAAATGGCTGCATTTAAATGTAAAATTGTCTTTGAAAATTACCAGGTACTGTGTGAAACAGCACCCCCCCCCCCTGCAATCTTGTGCACGTCTGGTCATCACTGCCCTTCACTCCCACCAGCTCCTTACTGCCTCTGCTTCCTTCATGGCCAACTTGACCGGAAACCCACCCCAAGCCCAATCTCTGCCCCGCTCCCCTCCCTGAGCCCCCTGCCAGAGGGGAGGTCAGATATGGGGTAGTTCTAGGAGGAGGGAAGGTTGCCTGAAATGTCTCCTTGGCATGTTACTTGGTAATGTTTATTAAAAAGCTGAAGGTGTAATGCTTTGTTTTCTCAGCTGTGTCAAAATGTCCCCATTTCAAACCAGTTGTGTCAGAGCAGCTGCCTCAGTGTGGCTGAAACAAAAGAACTGTGTCAAAATGATATGAACTCTGCGAGGAAGCCACCTGGCCTGTAGCAGTCCTCGTTAATGGGTTTAAAACCTACACCGTTGTAAATGGATTAAGGAATCAGCTACACTTAATACCAGCTCTCCCTGTAGTGATTCCTTTTTGTTCCCATGAGGATGTCTCCACTGCCATAAGGATCAGAGAAGTCAAGAATGCTGCCTGATGTCACACAGCAGAGATGACTAAAGCTGAGTATGGTCTAGTTAATCTCCCCCATTTTGGTGCCAAGGCACCAGGAGAGAAAGTGACTTGAGCAAGGTCTCACAGTGAATTGGATTTTCACATTAGGTCAGAAACACGTGATCAGTCTTGGATAACTTCTCCACACTGTGCACTAAATTTTGGACCACAGCATTACCACTAAGCTCATGGCACGCATGCAGCAGAATGAAACAGAGACCGCAGCCGGCTGCTAAAACCCTAGGCATGCTGCTTGAAGACTGGATTGGCCATGTTCTCAGTTAAAGAAGCTTTGGTGTCTGACCAGGCAGGTTGTCAACATCCCATTAGCCAGGCAGTCCAGTGGAGCAGCAAGCCCTGGGTGGCGCCCGCTGCAGGAGGGAAGGGCAAGCTGCTACAGCGTGGGGCGCAAACCAGGAGCTATTTGCATGTTTCCATAATTGGTGTTTCTGTAGTGGGCAAAATAAATAAACCCCTGTTAACCTGAGTTAGGAAATTACATATTCCTACTGTCTTCATGGTTCCACGACTCAGCTTGAATGGAATCTGTCTTGAATAAAATAAATTGTAAAAACTTAATTCATAAGAACGTATTTCCAGAGGGTGTTCTCATACAGTGATGTTATATGTCCCTTGGATAAGGCTTCTAGGATAAACCTGGACTCTGTATACAAATTCTATCTCAGGCTATCCCTGTGGCACATGGACCAGAGTTGGGCAGACCTGGGTTTGAAGCTGTGTGACCAGAATAACTATGGTTTCATCACAGGCTAAGTGAGGAAAGGTGTGTAAGTTGCAGGCGCTCCTCAAAGGTACCCTATGTTATTACTGAGCTCAGAAGCCTTCAGTCCCACCTTCCAGTAGATCTTTTTCCTCTAGGAAGGCCCAGTCCTGAAGGTGTTGTCAGAGCACGTGTGGGCTGAGGACAAGAGAAGTGATTTAGCACAGAGGCTACAAGCAAGGACTTAGGCACCAACCAGAGCCATGCCTCCAGCACTCTCTGGGCATGTGACCTTGGGCAAGTGACTTCACTGCTTTGTGCCTCAGTCTTCTCCTCTGTAAAATGGGATCATAGTGGACCATCACCTAGTCATGCTCTGATGAGTAAATGAGTTGGTAATTTGTAAAGCACTGAGAACAGTGTCTGGTACCTAGACAATCTTGTATAAATATTTGGTTTTTAAATAAAACAAGTACAGACTAATGATACCCATTCCGGTGCTCTGGGTCTGCAGAGGGAGATGCTCATTTGGGGGCCCTCCCCTGTGACAGGCCCTACCCCTTCTCAGAAAGTCTCCTATGGGTATTTATTTTATAACTAGTTTTTTTTTTTCCAGATATGTGAGGCTAGTACATAGACAAACATTTTATTCTCTGGTTTTCAGCCCTGGCTGCATATTAGAACCACTTGGGAAGCTTTTTAGACATGCTGATAGCAAACCACCTCCTCCCTGCTCTACACCTCTGCCCTATCCAAGGTTTGGGGGCAATGGGGGCTCAAGCAAATTATTCCTCTAACACACAGTCACAATTGCAAACCACTGATCCAGTGTGAACTGGGGCCAGGCCCTCTACTCCCTGGGTTTTGGTCTTCTTACTACATCATGTGTAGTAGGAGTGAGTGGGGCTAGGTGGCGTCTCAGCCCACTCTAGTTCTAAAATACAGCGATCCTGAAGGTTTGAAGGACCCAAGAGCTGCTTGGGATGGCTCGGCTTAGACCTCATTGGTCTTAACAGGCGCTGGGGCGAGTGGACAAGAAAACATGCACACACAAGCAGATAATTCCTCGCAGACACAGTCCCTTTCTAGGAACAGGATGAGAAGTACTAAGATAATAGTGGTGCAGCCTCTCCGGGAACTCACAAAGCTTAGAGCAAACAGATTGGATTTATAATGGAAATGGAAGCCATGCTCATGAGGAGAAGGAGGAAAGGCATTTTCAAATGAAGGAGGAGGATTAATATATTTGCTCAAATGTATGCTCGCCAGGACACAGAAAGAACCAGGATTCTGAGAGGGCAGGAGAAGAGGGAGGGAGACCACGGTAGATGAGCATCTGATCTGTGCAGGCACCAGGGGGCGGGCTATCATATGATCTCATTCCAAGCTGGCAGCCTCCCAGGGGGCAGGTGTCTGATCCCCATCCTCCAGATCCCACAGGTGGTGAGCAGCTGTGCCAGACAGAACTCAGGCCACTGACTCCAAGACCCTGTGCTCCTTCCCCTCTGACTGGGTGCCTCACTTACCCAGGGCTTCCTATCCTCAGAACCTCACATGCCCAGATCACAGCAGAGAGACAGAAGGAAGCAGAAAAGGGCTGAGAAGAACAATCCAGACATACAACCCAATCCTGTCAAGTCTCAGGAGAACCTGTTGGGGACAACGGGGTGACAGGGGGACCTTCCCGATTTCTGGGGAAAGAGGGGTGCACAAAGCCTACCTTTGTGAGCTAGTCTATGAGCACCAAGTGACATAGGATGGGAACTGGCAAAGTCCCCACGGAGAGACTGGGCCCTCCCAGGACATGTTCTTGACAGCCCGACACTACGCACACATCAAAAGGAGGCAGGCATCAGTTGGCAGTGGGCTGGAGCACCTCTGGGCTCTGCAGGGCAGCACCAGCCCAGCCTGTCCCTGGCAGGGGGAGGGCAGCCCGACAGCACTGGGACGTGGGTCCGCTCAGCGCAGCCAGCACCACAGTGCGGTGACCACAATGGGGTGGCCGCAGCTGTGGCCCCTGGCCTCACCTGTCCTGGGACCCCTCCCCCCCGCCCAACCCCGGCACTCAGCCGCTGCCTTCTAGATGTCATTCAGCTTCTCTCAGACACTTGTCCCTACCACACATCTTTGGGGGAAACCAGGCTCACACTCAGGACCAAACTGGCTCCATGGTGGCCCCTATCTCTTCACTTGAGGGTCTGAGAGAACAGCATCTGTCAGAAGAGTCCCCAGTCCACTCCCACACCTTGGCCCACTGCGTGCCAGTGCTGAGCACGGAGACCACAAGAGGATGCAGGCTCGGGGCGGCTCCCCGGAAACTTAGCACCTAGTAACCAGGTACCACTTAAAGAATTGGAAGTAAACTTGTTTTGGAGGCCTGGGGGCTGAGGACAGTATGCTCCTGTGGTCTGGAGGGCTCAACAGACAGGTGCTCCCAGACAGGCCAGTGCCCAGCTCTATAGCCAGTGCCAGGGCGGGAGCTTCCTGGGGACTAGCTCCCTCACTCCCGTCAAGTTCAGAGCCCTGTGGACTGGGCTGGGTTGGGCTGGGCTGGGCTGGGCTGGGCCGGGCCTGCCTCACCCCCCCCCGCCCCCCCCCCCGCACTCTGGTTCTCAGGGTGAACTGAAGGTCCTACATGGTGGGGCTCGCACCCTCTCCTCCCTGGCGCACAGTAGGTGCTCCACGTGTGACTGTGGAAGTGGGTGGACAAGCCACCCGCTCACTTTAAAGCTCTGCCTTCAAATAGCACCCACGTGGTTGATGTGACTTCCGGGAGAACTGAGGCTGGCTTTCGCATGGTGCTAACGTGGCAATGACAGGGTGGTAAATGTCTATCTTCCCATCTTCTAGCAAGGCCATATTCTCCAGTCCCAGCATTCCCCACACTGTCCTTTCAAAGCCCTTTTCTTTAATGCCAAGTGGAGGAGTTCCAGACAGCCATTTGCATTTTCAATTCTAGAAATCATTAATGTTTTAAAACTGCCAGCACCATGGTTTATTAACACACTTACATTTCCTACCTGCTACTGTTAAAGGGAAACTTTCTATTTGAGAAACATCCCAACATGGGGTGATTTTCCAAGTTTTGTTCAAGTTCTGCCCTCAATTCCCTGTTCTCAGGATCTCAATGTGGGAGACGGGTCTGTAAGCGGAGAGGGAGAATGTTGAGTGGCTGCCACGTGGACTGAGGGATGCACAGGGGTGGGAGCCCAGAGGAGACCCAGGCACAGCCTGGGGGTCGAGTCAGGCTTCTCAGAGGAGGCCTTCCGATTCCAGGGGGACATTTCTGCAGACTGGAAAGAACTTGGAGAGAATCACAAGACCTGTGTGTCGACCTGGCCCTTTCGATTACTTTCAGTCGTCATGGCAATGGGTTGAGGTTAAGATCAAGGGTCTTTGGGCCAGACAGGCCTGGGTTCACGTCCCAGCTCGGACACCACTGGCTGGGTGGCACCAGTCCTAACTAACAACTTTTGAGCCCTTTCTGGGTGTCAGGAGAGGGCAGACCTTCTGGGCCTGCTCAGTGCAGTCAGCGACCTCAGAAGGGGTGTCCTCGCTGGGTGGCTACGGCTGTGGGACCTGACCCGGTTGGTCTCCTCTCTCGCCCCTCCCACCTCACATCTGCATTCACCAGTGTGGGCGACTTCCTTTCATTCTTACAACCACCCCACAGGGCAACCCATCATCCCCAGTTCACAGAACAAGACACTGAGAATCGGAGAGGTTGAATCACTTGCTCCAGATCAAGAGGTGGCCAGTCAGGATTTGATCCCTGAGCTTCAGGGCAATTAAACACTGAGCTCTTCTACCACTCACTCCAGAGAGGGCATGAGGATTAAAGCCAGCGGCAGCTCGGCAGGGACACTCAGTAAGGCAGCTGCTGTGGTTGCCCACCGTCTCCAAAGCCCAGCTCATTAATCTCTCCTTCGTTAATCCCCTCCCTCTGCCCTGATCTCTCCAGCCAAAGGACCCTGGGTGTCCCTGGCTCACAGTCCCTGTGTCACTGCCATCGTCACCTCCTTCTTCCTATTCACTCCGGGCAACTCTCACGGCTCTTGGCACGTGTTCAGGCTGCAGTAGTGCTGGCCACACAGATTGAGAGAGAATACTATTAACCACACCAATTCCTGGAAGAAGACGTTTGCCAGAGATCTTGAGCCTGGACACATCAATATCAAAATGACACAGCTATAATTTGCTTTCAGATTCAAACTGGAAAGGTGAACTTTGACCCTGTCAAAAATTAAGAACGATTTAAATTGAAACACAAAGTTGTTTCCTCTGTTCTGGGGCTCTGGATTTCTAATTAATATGCAGCATGATTCTAGGGGCTGCAGGGGATCGGCGAGATGGGGTCCATTACCTTGCAAACCGAGCAGAGCTCAGGAGAGAGCTTTTTGCTCCTTGGTTCATTTATTTTTCCTTTCTGGGATGAATTGTGTTTCCTGTGCTGTAAGTCCTCAGAGGAGAGCAATCCCAGGCAATTAGAAAAAAATAATCACTAGAAGCTGAGCTTGTACAAAAGAACCCACAACCAAACAGCCCTCAATGCGATCACTCACCCTCCCTGTCCCAGAAGGTAGCGGCACAGCCCCAGGAGCTGGAATTTCAGCAGCACTAGCCCAAAGGTGAGGATCCCCTTTTGGGAGGCTGAGGGTAGAGGGCCCCCCTGAGCAGGTGCTACCACTTAACTCAGAGTCTTGGCAAGGCAGCTCTGGGGCACTGGCAGCCAAGGCTCTGAAATAGTGACGCGGGGACAATGGTGAGTGACAGGGACCTCATTCAGGCAACAAGGGGGCAATCAAAGCAAAGCTACAAGCTGGGAAAGGAAACTGCCTGAACAGAAGGCGAGAATGCAGCCTGGGCAGCGCTTTCTTGGAGCCGCCACCACGCCTGCTTGGGGCAAGGAGACATGGGGTGATGTTCCCAAACCTGCAGATCCCCAAATTTGCATGAGTGAGAATCACTTGGTGTGTCTGCTAAAATGACAGGTCCCTGGGGCCCCCTCAGGCTCACTGAATTAGAATCTCCAGCAAAGGGCCTGGGAATGGATAGGTTTTAGACCGGTGCTCTGGACGCTCCTTATGATCAGCTTTGGAAGTGAGTGGCATGCAGCACTGCCCCTTTCCTTATTGGAGACCCTGGAGACTGCCTGGCCTTGGGCAGGTCCCACCCTTTCCCTGAGCTTCCATTTCCACGTCTGTACAACGGGGATGGGACCCCTGCCTCTGGGGTCTGCCGTATCTGAGGGAGATACGCTGAGTCCGTCAGTTCCTGGCAGCTGGGAGGTGTGCAGAGAGTGGGGGGCCTGCCCTCGCAGGTGTGGGAAGGCTGAAGTCCTCCAAACTGGTGCCTCCAGTGGCGCCTTGAGCCCTTCTTTTTATCCTCAAGTTTTTGTTGCACAGCCCCTGAGCTTCAGCCTCAAACAGTAGGCGCGGTCCAGGGATGGGCCCTCAGCTCAGAGCAGGGCTTTGAGGAGTGAGTTCCCTCCCAGCTCATCAAGTCCACCAAGAAATAGGACTCACTGGGGCAGGGAGGGGATTAGTGGTCAGGAGACCTGGGTGAAGAGATGTGGGCCCGAGAAGGTGTGTCATGGGCTGACTTGTGTCCCCCAAGTTTATATGCTGAAGTTCTAATTCCCGGTACCCCCAGAATATGGCCGCATTTGGAGACAGGTTCTTCAAGGAGGTAGTTAAGGTAAAATGAGGTCTTAAGAGTGGGCCCCAATCCGCTATGACCGCTGTCCTCACAAGAAGAGATCAGGACACAGGCGGGCACAGGGGAGAGCCTTGTGAAAACGGAGAGAAGACGGCCTTCCACAAGCCAAGGAGAGAGGCCTCAGGAAAACAAGCTGGCCGACACCCCACTTTTTGGGACCCCAGAACTGTGAGAAAAGACCTTTCTGTTGTGTAGGCCCCCAGGTGGCGGGGTTTGAGGGGCAGCCGGGGTGCACTGAGACAGAGGGCCTGGCTTTGGTGTGGGCTCCTCCCCCAGCTCTTCGATACCTGCTTTGGGAATGTCTCCCTCAGCGGTCTCGTCTGTGACAGAGGAAAACAGTCTGTTTGACTCAAGGTTGTTAACTGGGCAAAACTCAAAGATGATCTAAGCGTGGCACGCCTGGCATTTACTACATGTGTGATATGTGTTCATTCTCCTCCCTGTTCAGCCGTGTCCTGTGACCTGTCACCTCGATTTCATCCCCCAGGAAATGGGGGTGCAACCCTTGTCTACCTCATCTAACAGAGCTGCTGGGGAGCCAGCGAGATAACTTGTGTGACAGGTTTAAAGAAGAACAGAGACTTTACAGACGGGCGGAACCACTGCGCCCAGGCGAAGCAGGACACCGTCCTCCCCAAGAGATAGCTTCCAGCTGAGATCTGAAGTACAGAACCACAGAAAGGGCCTTGGGTTTAGACACAGAGGCTCTGGGTCTGAGCCCCGGCTCTGCCATCTCTGTAAAAACGTGGGCATGCCCCTCAGCCTCAGTGTCCTGCCTATGAGATCGGGATGGGGATGGCCGTGACGGAACGTGCCCACACTTTCCATCCATGCACCCACCAAGTCCCGAGTGATTCCGTGGGCTTGACCAACCCAAGAAGTTTCTCCTCCTGCTCCCAGTGGCATTGTGTGAAATCTTAGAGAAGCTCTACTTCTTTCCCATCGGGATTCCCTTCTGGCACAGACATCACACCTTCAGAAAACCTAACGGAGAGCACATGGGCCCTGCCGCCCTTCAGCCTGCAGCTGGGGTCACCAGCAGACTCAGCCCAACTCCCTGCCCCTCCCCTCCACCTGGGCAGTCCGTGCGCTTCCAAATCGCAGCTGAGCTCTCGCTTCTCCCCACCATCCAACATGACCCAGAGTCAGGACAAGGAAGGCATTTGGGGATGAGGCAAAATGCACAACAAGAATGCTCTCAGACTCCTCTGGGGTCCTTAATGAGCCATGTCTGTGAGGGGCCCACTGCTCAGGCTCTGCTCCAAGGCCATCCTGAGTGACTCTGCCCTGTGAGGTCACGGGCACACTTCCACAGGATGGAGGATGGCTCCTTGCCTACCTGGGGCTGGTAGGCCCGTGTGAGTGTGTGTGTGTGTGTGTGTGTGTGTGTGTGTGTGTGTGTGTGTGTGTGAGCTCACACTAGGCACGCTGTCATGTCAGTACTAGGCAATACTGGGGCAGGGTGGGGTGGTTGAAACTCACAGGGGGACCAACACAGAGGGGGCAGGGGGATGTAGGTCATGGGAGCGGGTTAGGTGAGGGGGTGATGGACAGAGAGAGCAGAGACCCCCAGAGAGACAGAGGCAGATGTGGGCAGGTAGAGCTGAGGCAGAGAAGCAGACAAATGGGGAGAAGAGTGCAGAGAAGGACATGAGCAGAGGAAAGGCCAGGGCAGCTGCCAAACCATTGGCTTCAGTTAAAAACTTAACTGGGTGTCCAGAGACGGTGGGGTGGCACTGCTAAGTGGAGAGAAATGGGTAGGAGAGAGGGCCCCGCAGGCTCTCAGTCAGTAGGTGATGACTCTTCGCTGCAGGCTGTGCCCTGTGCTGACACCACCCCAGCCTGGATGGAGGGAGGCAGCTGGAGAGGCTGTTCATGTGAATGAAATTCTCTGGTCCCATCCTATGCTCTCAGACTTGGGTGGTCAGGCTGCAGTGGAAAAAATCCACACTGGGGTTTGAAACCCAGATCTGCTGATAAGTGGCTGTGTGACCTTGTGTCTATTTCTTCACCTCTCTGAGCCTCACTGTCCTCAGTGAGGTAGGGGCACTCATGCTATCTGCTGCCTCTTTTCCCATGGAGTTTCTGATGATCCAGTTGGTGGGTGTGGTCTGTGGGGGCCCTGGGCCAGCCCCGGCTGGCAGCTCTCCCCACTTTGGGGCCCTGTTCATGCTGACCCTCCCACAGGCTGGCAGGCTCCTCTGAGGTCTCCGCTCAGGTGTCACCTCGCAGGGGAGCCCTCCCCGGTCACCCCTACACAGCAGCAGCCCGCCCCTCCACCTGCTTCCTGTCCTTGCCACACGCTCATCACCCCGGATGCACAGATGTTTACTTTCTTTACCCCACTAGAACACAGGCTTCGTAAAGACAGCAACCTCGCAATATCATACTGCCGCAACCCAACCCTAGAACAACAGGCACTGAATAAATACTCACGGGAGGGGAAAGGGAAGAAGGGCGGGAGAGGGGGAGGAGGAGGAAGGGACATTCGCACCCGCGTTCACAAGGTGGCTCAGAGGGTCAGGAGGAAGCCCATGTGTTTGGAAAAGATGATGGAGGTGAGGCCTCCGACTCCGTTGGTCCTTCTCACGTGTGGGCCCTGGAGTTCTCTATTCTCAGGCCCACCTCTGCTTTGGGGCCTCCCCTCCCTCCTGCTTCCCATGTCCCTGGCTCCCCCATGACCCTCTCCATGCATCCACCCACTGTGCACCGCCCTGGGCCCAGAGTCCCTCCCTCTGCTCTACTCTTCCACGTCCTGTCTCCAAGGCTTAGTTCCAGTCCTGCTTCGTTCACTCATTTCACATCCATTCATTCAAATGCTCGGGGCTGAGTGTTTGTTGCTGAGAGGGATGCTTGATGCAATTAGAACAGACTCTAACAGCTCAGAAATTAGGCTGTGATGTTTTGGAGCCCACGGCCCCAGGGACTCAGATTCCCCCGATATTTGAACACAGCCCGTTCCTCTGGCTTACGGTGCAGGAGAGACCTGAGTACTGATGAGAACTTGCCAGCACCCTAAACAGAAGACGACACAGATTGCACTCCTGGGATTGAGGAAGTCATCTCAGTGTCGGACTGCAAGGGAGAAAGGAGGCCCCAGGTGAGGAACGGTCTGATCTAAGAGGCCCTGCGGGCCCTGCAAGAGCATGAGAGTTCCCAGGAGTGAAGCCAAAGGCACCTCTGTGCTATTGTTAAGGGATGGAGGCACAGCAGGAGGGAGAGTCTGTGCATCTTTGGGGAGATGAGGGGTCATGAATGGGAGGGTCTAGGGTTGAGGTTAAGTTTCTGCTTTTGAGCCTCAGGCCCAGATTTGCCCCCTCAGGCAGCGGACATCAAGGACCCACTGCGATCTATGACATCAAGGCAGGATGCCTATTCAGAAACATGGGAATCTTCTCTGGCATGGAGTACAAGGGAAGCTGGCAATCATACACCAGGGAACGGGCCTGGCCCAGACGGCTGCCATACAGGGCAGGGAGAGGAGGAGCCACTTTTAGGAGGCCCCTCCTGGTCACCTCAATCCCGAGTGACTCCTTCCTCCCTCCCTCCCTTCCTCTCTTCCCTCCTTCCTTCTTTCCTCCCTTCCTTCCTCTTTCTTTCTTTATTCTCTCTCTTTTAATAGACATTTCTCAGGTACTAGGACTTGGGCAATCTCCAAAGAGGGTAGCCAAAACTCACAGCCGCTGGGAGATGGGCACAGTGCCCAATAAAGGGAATCCATTACACCATGTTGATAAGCTTTTTTCTTTATCCTAAAGTTACTGCATGTGTTGGGGTGAGGCTGCCTGTGATTTGAGGGCTGAAGGGGTTTTTCTCTGGTGACCATCACCCCTGTTGGGGAGGAGAGGCAGCACCTGGTCCAGAGGCCCTGAGGCCCCGCCCCTCTGTAGCTGCCTGGGCTGCACTGTTATAGCTCTCCGCTGTGGCTCGGGGGGTCCCTTGTGCTGTCATCACCTCGAGGGCAGGAGGCAGCAGGTCTGTGTGTGTGTCATAGAGCCTGGCTGTCCAGGCCTGGGGCCCAGTGAGTGTTTGCTGATGAATGACTGCGTGCTTGTGAGTCAATGGAACAGGCAGGGGCCCACCCAGGTCCCAGCCTTGGGGACATGTGCTGCTTCCACTGGGCTTAAGGTCTTGAGGTCGCGAGCACCACTCTGGGCTGAGCCCGGAGACCAGGCTTAGCCTGTGAATTCCTTTGACTCAAGGGGAGAAGGGTGCACAGAAAGTCTCAGCTCATTTACATAACTGATGCAAAAATGGTAGCATGGAAGATTGCAAGTTTTCACATTAAAGCAGAAGAAAGATCAGGATTCATGAACAAGCAATCAGACGCCAGAGAAAGAAAGGCTATTAGAAACCAACAAGTCCAGGCCCCTCCTTCCCAGGTGAGGAAACGGCCGGAGTTGGGGGGGGGGCTGGCTGCAGGTCACATAGTTAGTGGCAGATCACGTGTGAAAAGTTACTCTACACACATAACACCAAACAGGGCAATAAATAGCAAAGTAGCATTTGAATCTTATCAAGTGCTGCAATCTACTTTGACAAGGTAGAAGCATGAGAAGAGATTAGTGCCAGGCTCAGAACCGACAGAAATACCACGTGTGCCGCAAATGTGACTTCCGTGTGTCAGTTCTCTAAAAGCCACATTTAAAAAGTAAAGGAAACAGATGAAATTAATTTTAATGAGTTATTTTACTCAAGTATCTAAAATATCATTTCAGTACATAATCAATATTTTATTAATGAGACATGTATATTACTTTTTGTACTAAGTCTGAAATGCAGCTGTGTATTTTAAACGTGAGCACATCTCAATCGGACTGACCACACTTGAAGGGCTCACATGGGCTGGGGGCCGTGTACCAGAGAGCACAGGCTCAGAGGAGTGAGGGAAGGCTTTTGGGAAGGAGTCCCCGAGAACGGAAGAGTGTTCAGGGAGGCAGAGAAGGTAGAAGGCTTTACATATGGAAGTAACATTATGAGCAAAGGTGAACGTTGAGAATGAGACTATTCTGTTCACGGAGGGTACTGGCTACAGTTTAGAGTCATGAGGGCGAGAAGTTGAGGGTGGAGACCACTGAGTTGTCCCTCCCTTGTTCTACACAGTTTCATCGTACCAGCCTTCACAACTCACATGGCACTGGAGGGTGAAAAGCACACGCTCACACTCACTGCGTATTTTTGTCTTCTTCCCACCCTGGGAGGTGGATTCAGAGCAGAAGCCCACGATGGCACAGCTGGGTTAGTGATGGAACCCAACCTCCGTCTCCCCCTGCTCCTCCCAGAATACCAGCCCCGCCTGGAAGCCAAGTGCAGAGGGGTTTCCTCCCCAAGCTCCGCACAGGCCTGTGCTTTTGTGTGTCACTTGTCGGTTCTCCCTCCTCCTCCACTGGGCCTGATCCTCCCCACCTGCCCAGCTTGGGTCTCTCCTCCTTTGGGAAACTTTCTCTGACATTTGCCTCATCAGAGTCCATATTAGTTTGTAAGTTTCTATTAATGAGGAATCTAAAGTTTTATTGTAAAATAAGTTGTTTCTAAAGATTTTTCTAATTAGACTGTTATCCCCTTCCACTAAAAGACTAAGAGGGAGAAAGAAGAGAGGAGAGAGGGACGGGGAAGGGTGGGGGGACGCATTCCCCACATCCCTGATGTTACAGCACAGCAGCAACTCACGGCAAAGAGCGGTAATTTCAGACAGAGTGAAACAGGCAGAACCTCGCCAGGAGTCCCATTAATTATGAGTCTGAAGAGGCACCGACAGATTCTAGCACCAGCACTGGGGGCGGTGTGCTGGGGAGCGCTGGAAGTCTGCCATCCCAGCCTCCCACAGGGACCTGCAGGTAAAGCTAGGGGAGCTGGAAAGGCTTTGCTAGGATGTCTGTCAAGTCACCCACACAGAGCCGCTCAGGAGGCGGGAAGGCGTCTAGGAGAGTGAGCGTGGGCTGCCATCCCCCATGGAACCATAAGGGGGACAAATGTTGTGTTTGCAAACAACCATGACCCCGCTTCCTGTTCAGATGGAACTGGATCCAAATCCTGGCCCTGCCTCTAATAGGACTGTGATCTTTGGCAGGTCTGGGCTTCAGCTGAAGTTGGCTTGTCTGTACAGATGACCCCACTTGCCTTATGGGGTGATTTGGGAAGTCAGATGGACTGGCGTATGTTATGATGCCCCGCACGGTACAGGCACCAGATACAGGCTAGTGACCACCTCTTGGGGCTTTTCTCTCTCCCCTCTTCCTCCTCTCCCTCTTTCCTTCTTGCACAGGAACATGGGACAGGAAGGAACTGTAGTGTTCTGGGTAAGAAGCCCATAGCACCCCAATGACAGCTGAGGCCTTTCTGAGACTTACTGTGTGCCAGGAGCTGTTGCAGGCTCGTCCCTGGATTCCCCCATGTAATTGTCTCAGCAGCCCTACTGGGTAAGAACTCTCAGGAGCTTGTCCATGGTCACTGAGCCCGTAAAAGGAAGATCCAGAACTCAACCGCAGGCCATGTGGCTGCAGGGCTCCCACTGCTGGTGCAGCCCCAGCAGAGGGGCTTGCTTACAGGCTCATGTCCTCACATATTCCAGGCTCTCTGCTCTTCTCATGAGGCACAGAAGCCAAGCCTACTCTGCCTGTTCTTGATTAATCTTCCCAGCAGACCATCTGACCCTCTGGCCCAGGACAGGGCTGGGTGTCAATTAAGTGCCCAAGGAGTATTAGCTGGGAAAGGGAGTGTCTCTAAAAACTATCTGCACAGGAAAGAGACAGTCCAGTTTCACCCTTAATTCGACAGAGAGCAAACTGGGCTACCCCACAACTGTGGCTTGTCCCACACTCAACACGGTGGAGGAAGAGCTGGGAATCCGTCCTAGGGTCCTTGACTCCTGGATGGCCTGCTTCCCCTGTCACAGGGCCCATCTCCTGCTCCACAGGAGCAGAGTCCACGATGACATGTGTGCATGCAGAGAGCTAGACCCCCTTGTGGGAGGCTCCAGCGCAGTCCTCCTGCTCCTTGAACTGCAGGAAGGTCTCCGGGACCAGAAGGTGGCGCTCGACTCGACATGTCTTTTGCTCTCCAGTAGCTCAACGTCCCGAGCACCGTCCCAGGAGAAGCCTGGTGAAATCCGTTTCTCTGTCACTTCACAGATCAGCCGCGGACCCCACAACCCAAAACAGAAACCCCTTTCCAAATCCGCGGGGAAATGAAAGGCAGAGATTTCTCCTGTGACTGCCAGGTTTTCTGCCCCAATAGAAAGTGAGGCAGCGTGCTGAACAGAGCCCTCCTGCTGGTGCCCTGCATCCTCCTTGGGGGCCTCCAAGTTGCCAGGTTCTGCCTTTGTATCCACTCGGTCTGACCTGCTCTAATCCTCATGTCTAGAACCCCTTAAAAAATAAACTAGAGCCTGTGGCTTGGGGTGTGGTGCTCGCACCTGAAAGGCTTTCGTGGTCCTGAGGATTCGTTACATGCTGAACCACACGCAGGCGTTCCTCCTAACTCCGCACCCAGCCTCTCTGAGGAATCCTAACCCGGCACTAAACGAGCGGTGGGGAGGGAAGGGTGGGTGAAGGGAGAGAGAGAATACGAGTATGGATATACAAATATCTAGCGCTGGAGACGCAGACCACGAAGAAGGATTTAAAACACGGCGTCACAAATAAACATGCTTTTGCATTCCAGCTTCACTTACTAGCTGTGTGTGTAACGTAACGTTTTTAACTAGCTGAGTGTGCAGATTCACCTCTTAAGTATTGATTTTCTTGATGGTAAAATGGGGGTAATAATCGTACCCTCCTCATGAGATTGTAGGGAGAAATAAAATGAGACGGTTCTCATAAACCCGGTGCCCCGCACAGTGCCTGACACGTAGTGAGTGTGCACCCGGGCTCTAGCTACCTGGTCCTTCCGTGTTTCTGAGTGTTCCTGCAGCAAGCAGGGAGGATTGGCCCCTCCGTCCTCGGTGCCATTTCCCTAGCCATTCATTCATCCATGTATACTCCACCCACATCATCAGCCTCCTCTCTGTGCCAGGCCCAGGGCCAGGCACTAGGGGACAAGAGGAGGGTAAGACGCCACGAAGCCAGTTGCCTTGATACTTCCTGACTCCTTCCTTGGGTTCTCACCACACCCTCTTGCGCACACCTCTGTGGGGCTCATCTCACAATGGTATAGTCAGTTTACCCGTCTCTCTGCCTCACTCATCCGGATGAGTCTCACCTGGTGATGCTAATGCCATCCTGCCGCACCCCTCCCCCACCCACTTGCCCTTTTCTGATTCAATGGCAGGAGTTTCTGTTATTGCCAGAGTCCACGGCTGTGTCACTCAGAAGGTCCGGGACTCTGTGATGGGGCTTCACCCTGATTCCCAGATGCCGGTCCCTGGCCTGGAGAAAACCCTCTGCTACAAGGGGTCTGTTTCAACCCTCCCGCAGCCGCCGCAGAGACACAGACTGCTGAATCCTGCCAATTCCACGTCCCCCAGCTGATAAGGGATGCCCGCATCGGACTAATCACCTTCTAAACAAATGGCACAGTGACGAGCAGGGTGGGGGAAGAGCTGGGGCCGCACAGGCTGGTGTTTTCAGTTTAGAGGCCATGCATTATTTACACTGCCATTACTCCCCTCAATTTGACTTCACGCTTTAGCCCTAATTTCAGTATAATCAAAGCCAATGAATATTTAATCAGGATTGCTTCCAGAAATTGAGTAATGCCATTAACATAATGGCCTCAGGACTTCAAAGCTGCTTTCCTTCAAATGCATCTGACTTCCACCTTTCCCCACCCCCTCCCCTTAACCAGTTGTGCACGTTTCCTGTTTCCTATTTAGTAATGGAAGGGAGCTTGAGACCCATCGGAGAGGCTGGTTACATCTTTGCCCAGGTGTCAGGAGGTGGCTGCGTGGGGGAGGAGTGCAAGCCCCAGTGAGAGAGACTTGGCAGCCAAACTCTGCAGGTTGTTCCCATTTTAAGGCACCTCAGTTTACGAAAATGCCAAGTTTTAAGCCACACCCCCAAGGGGCTTCAAAGACTGACCTTCGGAGTTCAGCTTCTAAACATGGCTATAGTCAGACACAGCCAGGTATGGGAAGGGCTGGCCCAGACCACTGCCAGCCCCCTACCACCGCCAGCAGAGGAGTCCCCTCTTGAGGAGCCAGCCCTTGGTTCATCTTAGACGGCCCAGGCTGAAGGGTCTCCTCATTTATTAGGTGTGGAAACTTGTCTCCTGCAGGCTGTTCACACAGGCCCAGGCCTGCTCTCTGAGGCCCAACAGAACAAGGGTGCTCCTGCCCCAGGACAACTGGGCAGACGTTAGAGAATGGTTTTCATCTCTTCCTATGCATCGTCTCCAGGTGCCAGGTTCCCGGCCAGGCTCTGTGGGGGACCCAGTGGTGAATCTGACACCACTTGCTCCCCAAGAGTTCAATGTGAACTTTGGCAAGGGCTGCACAGAATTTCCAAAGCACTCTTACTATTGGCAGTAACTTTGATCCCAGAAGGATCAAGCTGGCGACCTTCCCAAAGTCACCCAGCAAGGTGAGTCTAGCATCAGGAGGAATCTCTGTTAGATGTTGAAACCGAGAGCTTCCTTAGGAACTTCTAGGTCAATCTTATTGTACAAAATGGGAAATGGGCTCAGTCAAGGTCACAACTGGACTGTGGAAGGACAGGGCTTTGAATTGGTTGTAGGGGGTCTTAGATTCCTTGCTCTGGGTCTTTTCCTCTATAAAAGGACCTGTGGTCACCAAGCAGGAAGAAATATCATGGTACATCCAAGAGCTTGCTTACATGCAAAATCTGGTCAGGGCTGAGGAGATGGAAAAATTCCTGAGAGAGGCTTCACTCAGTGTCCGATGGGAGATCAGGCATCTCTAGGGTGAGAATGTGAGAGTGCTGGGGGTTGACAGAGATGATAGTAATGTGGCCTACATTTACAGCCTGGTGGGTAGTGAAAAGCGGAGGGGCTCATGCTCCGAGCTACAGAACCACGGGCAGCCCTGGCAAAACCTTAGCCACCTCCAGTCATCCCTGACGTCCTTCTGCTCCCTGGAAAGCCCTTGCTGACTCCCCTTGCAGGGCTGGGTGTCCCTCACCGTGCTCTCACAGCCTCTGTGCTGCCCTTGTTAGAGCACTTCTCCTGCTCCATGGCCTGTCTGTATGCAATTCTGCCCTCCTTCCCAGACTGCAGACTCCTTGAGGTCAGGGCTAAGGCTGTTTCTCTCCAACCCTGGGGGAATTGGTTCACACTCTGTACGTGTCACACCCCACTAATAGAGGACTCAGCTGTTTTTCACAAGCAGGATGAGAAGCTGTCTACAAGCTGTCCATCCTTGACCCGCTAACCTACAGGGCCCAGGAGCTCACCTCTGCCTGGGTTCATTATAAACATGACTCAAGTGCCTCCTCACCAGGAGCAGCTTGAAGGAATAAATGCCCTGTGCTGCCATCTGGTGGTGACTTATAGTATGGCGTCCTCCAAATCCACCCTTCCCACCAGGTGGGGATGACAAAGAAGGCATGTTCAGGGAGTCTCTGCCAGGTGCTAGTGCTTTACACATGTTGTCTTACTCTTGATAACAACACAGGAATGTGGGCATTATCATTCCCATTTTACAGATAGGAAAATTGAGGTTCAGAGGAGTGTGGTAATAAACTGCTAGTAGGAGGCAAAGATGAGACTTAGTCCCTCATCTACGGACTCCCAGTCCAGGTATTTTTCCACTGCTCCAAAAGCTAATCCAAATGGATGAATCTCTAACTGGGGGACTTCAGAATTGACCAAACAGGTGGAAGGAGCATTTGTGGGGTTCTAGCAACTTCCCTGGTATCCCTGAAATCCCACCATGTCATCATTCTCCTGTCCCATTAGTTCTGACCCTTGAGATACACCCAGAGTAAGAAACAGAAAGAACAATCACAAAAACCTCTCTAGGTCTGCAGCTTGAAGTCCCTTTACCCAGTATGGGCAAGTGTCCTGGGGCCTGGGTTGATGTGAGGGGCTAAAACCCTGCCAGTCTGTTGGGGTGGATGGCTGAATATAAGAGAAAGGAAAGTTGTGTCCAGCTTCTGAGCCTTAGCCACGGTGGAGTCTGACCCTTGTCACATCTCAATCCCTCAGCCTGACTTCAGACCAAGCCCTAAGGCAGTTACTGAATGAACCCTGTCACAGAAAGACCTGGGAGACTGAACTGAGCCTAGAACAGTCTAGTCTGAGCTCTGGTCCATGTTCTCCACAGTGACCCGACACCTGGAACTCTGCATCCACACACATGGCCAGGCCCTGCTTTGGGGATGGCCTCAGCGGGGCCGTGGACACTGAGCATGGCTATTGGGGTTGGGCCAGTCCAAGAGCAGATCATTGGGGCGCAGGGAACCACTGAGAAGCAGCATGGCGGCCGGAGCCAACAGAGCTCAGATGTCCATAGAATAGAGACGGTAATGCCTGCTGCAGGGGTTCTGTTAGAATAAGAGTGCTGGGCATGTGGTGGGCACTTAGTTAATGACTGCCCGACTAGCATGACTGCCACACGTGTGCCACGCATCTCTCTCTGCAGCAGGGGCTGTCTGCTGCACGCCCTGTTCCATCAGCCCACCTCAATACAGGCTGCCCGCATTTTCACCCTTGGCCCAAGGCCGCCCTCTGGCCACTGCAGCCCACTGTGTCCCTGAATATATCAGGCCAGAGGTGGCAAGGATTTATAGCTCCCTACCCCCAAAGCCAGCAGCCTTCAACCAAGGGCTAAGCGACCCATGGTATGTTCCCTGCCTCCCTCGCCCCTTGCTTGCAGGATGTATTCCACCCTGTCTCCCAGAGTCCCCAGCAGAACGGTGCCTCAGCTGCCCACAGAGGTCACCTTTCAACAACATGCCTCTGATCAGCTGCTTTTCCTTTTCTCTTATTCCTCCTCCCTCCTGGTGTTTCTTCACTTTCAAAAAGATTTCTTGCACTCAAATCCTTGTCTTAGGGTCTGCCTGTGGGCTGCTCTCAGGGTGCTAGTGGTCCTTCCTTTAGTCCCCTCCCTCTCCTTGCCTCCAGCAAGTCTCTCAGGTGGTGATCCACTAATGCCTGCGAGCTGCTGGCGGAGTCCCTCTATTCGGGCCCCCAGGAGTTCAGCTATTTGGCCTCAAGGGCCATCTCTGAAGCTGGAGTAAGTTACCCAGCACATCCAGGCTTCCTGTGACAGTGCCTTGTTCACGATGCATCTGGTACTCGTCTTCCTGGATGGCGAGCAAGGAGAAGGCGGCTCAGACAATTAAAATGCACGGCACTTGCACGGAGCACAGGGCTTTGTTCTGACAGCAAACAAGGGAGTCCACCATATGCGGAGGCTCAGCTGCCAAAGGCTTCGCTGAGAAGGAAATTAGCCTCAGCATTCAGAGGAGGGAGTGTGAGATGAGGTCCCCTTCTGAGAGATGCAGCGTGGGCCCCACTGGGGAGGAGGGCGGGCCTGGCCTCGGCCTGCTGCTGTCTTGTCTGCGTTCACTCCACTGTGCTCCAAGGTTCTTTGAGCATCCAGGGCACGGAGGCCAGCTCTCACCTGCCCACAAAAGGGCCAGGGAGGGAAGGAAGGGTGCTAAGAGGTTTCCATCACCTACTGTGTGCCATGGACCTCATGGACATTCTCTAGTCTAATCTTCACAAAGCTCAGCAAGTCCAACATTACTGTCCCACACCCAAGAGAGGAAACAGAGTCTCAGGAGAGGCTGCAAACTGTCTGGGGCAGGTCTGGTGTATGTGGAGGGGTCAGCCTTCAAACCCAGGTTTGTCTGATTGCACTATCTCTCTTCTCTCCCCGCCCCCACCCCAACGGAGATAAGACGCCAGTGCCAGACAGGCGGCATCAGGGATGAGCTGAGACCAGGACTCTTGGCCGAAGTGCAGTTTGGACATTTGGGGAGGATTTTACTGTCCGTCCTTCCCCCAAGCACAGGAGAGGCTGGGAAAGAGCCTTTGGCCCATCTCCCCATGACCCTCTGGCCACGCCCATGCCGTTGCTCCTGCTGTGCCCTGCTTGGGACATTCCTCTGGTTGTCTCTCTCTGTCTTCAAGAGCCAGCCCCAGTCCTCCAGGAAGCCTTCCCTGATGCCTGCAGACCTCTCGGCTTCTCTTCTCATCCTCCTGACCAGCCCTGGGAGGAGGCAGCTGGTCAGGAGGAGAGCGCACCTCTGTGAGCAGGGGAGACTGTGGCTCTCCATCCTACCTGTGACCCTGTGTGACCATGGGCAGGTGTCTGCCTCATTTAGGGGCTCAGTTTCTTCATCTGTAAACTGGGAAGAATAGTATCTGTCTTGCCTAATCCCAGGCTGTTTTTAGCATCAAGTTAGATAATAGATATTAGAATGCTTTAAAACTGTAAATGTGGTATCTTGTTTTTTTTTTTTGTTTTTTTTTTTAATGGAAGTACTGGGGATTGAACCCAGGAGCTCTTGCATGCTAAGCATGCAGTCTACCACCGAGCTCTACCCACCCCCCGTCACATTGTGAATGGGTCGTACACCTGATGATGATTTAAAGCACTAAGGCTTCAAAATATAATTTCATTCACACGGAGGGTCTGCACTCTGCCCTGTTTCTGCTCGGTTAGCATACATTCACCAAATAGTTATTGAGCAAACATTAGATGCCAGTTCCTGTAGTACGTGGGAGCAAAACAATGAAAATCCATAGTTTTCTGAATTCTCAGTCTAGTGGAAGAAGTAGACGTAAATGAATGAGTGAATGGGTGAGTGAATGAATGAATGAAGCACATACAATTACCTTCCCTTCACTGAAATGTTCAGCTATAAATATGCTACCAGACTAACAATACTAAACATGGCACCTTCTGTAAAGACTCATAGGATACACAAAATAATAAAAATGGATAATAGCATTATAAATTATCTCAGATTTTATGGTGGGGCAGTTTTGGGGCTCTATCCTCTGAATATCCTCTCATCTGAAACTGAGGGAAAAGATTTTACTCCCTGAACATCCTGTTCCCAAATCTTGGATGCGCTTAACAGGAAAATAGGAGTCTACTCGGTGAGAGGACCTGTCTTCGGAGCCAGCCAGGTGTCTGAGCCCTCACCGCCCTCCCTCTCCCCGACCTTGTGGTCCTCTCCTCTTCTTCCTTTCAGTGTTTTCTAACATGCACTCAGAAGAAGCAACCCCGAGCAGGCAGCACAAGAAGCAGAGACGGGCTGGCATCCAGGAGCACTTAGAACTGCAGGAGAAGCCCTGTAAACAGGGACAGGACAGCTCGTGCTCTGGAAGCCATGCATGTTGGGTAGAGGGGGTCTTTTAGGTACTACTCTAGGGAAGGAGGTAGTACGAACTGCACCTTATCCTGCAGTCCGAAAATCTAGGGTTTGTCCCTGGAGAAGAGCCAACTTCAGGCTGCGGAAGACACTGTCATGAAACCTCACAAATGGAACTGGGCGGAGCAGACATGCATGGTAGATCTACATCAGTGAGGGGTCAACCATGCTCTGCTCCTAGGCTTCCTGGTTGCAATGCCAGGTCTGCGTAGACCTCACTCTATTCAAAGATGATGAAGCGAAGCAAAACAAAACCTCCAAAGAAACAAACAAACAAACAAAATGAGGCCTTTGAAGAGACACTACAGCAAAAGGAAAAGAAAACATGGCCTTGAAAACTTGGAGAAAGAGAAAGTTTGAGAAGAAGTTAAGACCATTTCAGAGCCCATCTGCTTGGTACCCTTCAGAAGGTGCAGGAGGACCTGGCTTCTACGAAGAGCGGGAAGTAGGATGGGGTGAAAGCAGTGCTACAAAGGCAGTCGGATGAACAGGGATGACATGGCAAGATTTTTTTTTGAATTACATAAAAATTTGTAAAATTTGTACTTGTTTTTTTTTTTCTATTTACAAAGTTACTATGTACTTTTAAAAAATTGAAAAACCAGAGAAGCACTGAGAAAAAAGTTGGAAATTTTTAAAATTACCTTTAATGTTTTCACAGGAACATGGCAAATTAACACAAAATAAAATACACAATTAAAATACCCCGGGGAGTGAGAAAAGAACAGAATTGATACTGCAGAAAACGACATCAGTGCTGAGAATGAATTTGAGTGCCTCTCAAAGAACATAGAGAAAAAAAAAATCAGTGATGAAGATGACGAGAAAGGAGGTGATAGATAGAGAAGACGAGAACGGAGTCTAAGAACACTCAATATTCTGGGCGGCGGAGGACATATAATTTTTAAAAAAGTGACAAAAACACAACAGAGAAAAAATTTTAATTAACCGGAATAAAAAAGAAGCAAAACAAAAACAATATCAACTTTAGTCAAAAACCCAAAAGAGATCAGTGATCTAGGCTATATCAATGGGAAAAAAAAAAAAAAAAAACGTAACGAGCAAGATCCTGGCAAAATAAACTTCAAGGTTAAAGGAAATATTCTATTAACATTCAGGAAGGAAAGCCGGTTGACAGCTAAGCTTAGCACTAGACATTAGAAAAGGAGGATTATCAAGTGTTGAGGAAGATGGCAAGGGAAATAAAAGCACCAGAGATTCTATGTTGTATAAAGAAAAGTAAAAAATCATTGCTTTGTTTTTAACTGACCATTAAAGAATACGGATGTAACTGTACATGTCAAACACTTTAAGGCATGCATTTGAGAATTAAATTACAAAGAGGATTTTAAACTTCTAAATTAGTACAAAAGATATAAACAAAGAAAATACAGTTTACAAAGAGAAAATGTTGTTAAGAGCAAATATATATATATATATATATATAAAAGTATAAGATCAGGTGACAGAGTAAGAACAAAGAGATTAGCTATGAAATGACTATAAACACTTTATTCTATTGAAGGGCAAACATTCTCAAGGTAAAATGCAAATATTAAACTATGTGCAACTTCCAAAAGATGAATGTGATTTGAACGATTAACATGTACTGTATACTTGCCTTGTGCATTGCACTGTGTTAAGCATTTCACATGAATTATCTCATCCAATCCTCCCAACAACCATATGGGGCAGAGATATTGTTACCCCTGAATAACCTGCCCCAGGTCGAGCAGCTAATACATAGTGGAATTGGAATTTAAGCCCCATCCAGTCTCAGAGCACAACATCTTAAGCATGACCATCTACTGCACCTCAGACAAAAGTACACAGTAAGGTTAAAAAAAATTAAGCTTCCAAATATTTCAGGCAAACTCAGTTAAAGAGAAAACAGAGATGACAATGTTAACAATAAAGCAGAATTCAAGGCAAGAACCATTTAACAAGAAAGAGGTTGGTCAAACTAAATTGATAAAAGGCAAAATCCACCTTAAAGATGTAACAGTCATGAACTCACTGCAACTAACAAAACACCCAAATATTTAAAGCAACAAGTACTAGAAACCCAAGAAGAAAGTAACAGAAATTGTAGCAGGAGGCTAGGTAGTAAGCACAGACAAAAATAGTTTATAGAGTTGTTTCTAGTTTCAGACGTTCATACATACATAGGTGATAAAAAGTGTATTTAAAAAGCAAGGAAGTGATATATACAAAATTGATGGTTTTACCTCTAAGGGTAAGCCAAGTGATAGGACACTGATAAACATGAGTTGTTGGTAATGTTCTGATTCTTGAGTTGAGCAGTGAGTCCACAGGTGTTCATTATTTGATTATGATTTATAACCTACATATATGCCTTTATTATTTTATATGTATTAAATAATACAAGATAAAATACTAAAAGAAAAATAAAGAAAAGAGATTTGAATAAAATAATAAAATTGAGTTAATGACATATAACAAGTTTTCAATCTGCAAACACAATAATTTGATACATTCCAAATGATAATATATATAAAATTTTCATTCTCTGACCATGACTGCTAAAACCAGAAATTAGTAATAATGTTTCAACAACAGAAACAGACGCAACTAACTGCCACACGGAGATTAAAATTACTTTTATAAAAATAGCATATCAAAGAATAAAAGAAGATAATATAATTACAAAATATTTAGGAAATAATAAAAAATTTTTTAAAATGGTTTATAAAACTAATGGAATGCTGCTAAAGCTATGCTGAGAGAGCAATTCTTATATTCAGATGTATTCTTAACTAAAAACAAAGGACTGAGAAAAAGTAACTAAGACATAACTACATAATTTGGAAAGAGAACCAAAAAGAAACCTATGGAAAGCAATAGGGGAGAAGTAATAAAGATGTAAGTGAATACATCAACAAACAGAAGAATTGCAGATTTGATAAAGAAATACAAGAGCTGATTTTTTTTAAAATAAAGTTAGTATGAGATACTTCTGAAAATCAAAATTAAGGAAAAAGTAACAAACATAAACCAACAAAACAAAGGAAATAATATAACAATAATGGAGAATTTTTTTTTAATTATAAGAGATAAAACTGCCAAGATGAGGGAGATAAGTTCTGGATGTTACCAGAATTTCTGAGTACTATAGAAAAATAAAAAAAGAAAAATTATAAAAGGCTTTTGACCCAAATGGTTTTATGGGCACTTTTTCCCCTAAATATTTGAGATTAGAGAATTCTTGAACTATATATCTGTTCTAATGCATATAAAAAGATAGGGAGCTACTCAAAACATTTTACTAAGACAACATAAGTTTGGTATCAAACCTATAAACAAATTTCCCTTGTGCTTATTAAAAAGCAAAATCCTGAAATAAAGTACTTGCAAATCTAAGTTAGCAAGATCAGAAAGGTTCATATCAGGAATGCAGATTGGTTGATGAGGTAAAATAGTGAAAGAAAGTCGGTCAAATCAGAAAGTTCATAGCCATTTGATAAATAAAAACATTCATTGATAGTTTCTTAAAAACTAGTGAACTAAAAATGGAAGGCACTTTCCCAACATGCTAACTAATATCTATCTTAAAATGAAGGCCAGTATTATAGAGTGAAGTACCATAGGTGTTCTCATTGAAAATTAGGAACTAGTATCACTATTATTTTGAATTGATGTGTAAGAATAATGTAGTATGGTGGAAAATACAAATGAGAATTACAAATTTTGGAAAGGCAGAGACATTATCACTGTTTGTAAATGATATGATTATTACCCTAGAAAACCATAAAACTGAGAAAAACACTCCTAAATAAATGAGTTTAATTAGTAGGCTTAATACAAATAAATATAAAATAAATGAATAGTTTTTCTAAATACCAGCCAGAATTAAAAGCGAAACTAAAATTTTAAAATAGTTCAGTTACAGTAACAACAAAAATACAAAATCTTTAGGAATAATTTTAACAAGGACTATATGGGACCTATGTGAACAAATGTGTAAGACCTCACTGAAAAGTGTAAGTTTACTGAAAGACATAAAACAAAGACTTGAATAAGGAAAATACATGCCACATTTTTGTATGGGAAGGTTGAATAGTCTGAAGATGTTAATTTCCAAACTAATGTATAGATTTTATTCAAAATTAATCCATACTGAAAAAAAAAAAAACACTCCGAAGTTTATCTGGAAGAATAATTGGAAAGATTAAGCTATTCTATGATAAAAGAGGGAGATGTTCAGCCTCTTATACGTTAAAACATTACAAAGCTACAAGCATAACATAAGCACATTAATGGTGTAGAAAATGAACAAACGTTTCAAAGTAGGTAAATGAACAACTTTAAAACCAAATCCAACATACACACTCAGGCACAAAAGATTCTCTTATAGGCATGTACTTAAATGCACATTATCACTGAATTTTACGTGAGTGTATTACACATGAGTGCATATCTATCCACACATAAATACCTAATACAATTCACATGTTAGTTTAATACAAGACAGCACGTATCTAAAAGCTAAGTAAGGAAGAGACACCACAGGGATATATGGACTCAGAGGTGTGAGAGGTCCTTCTATGGTCAGGTGGGGCTCCCTGGGGTTTGAAAAGGTGGGGCGGCCATGAAGAACAAAGGTCTTTTCAGGGTGACTGTAAAAGTATCCATCGCCTGACGTGATGCTCAGCACATGACATTTCAAGATGGGCTTGATGACTGAATGAATGATGGGGAAAGGAAGAAAGGAAAAAAGAGAGATGGACCAATGGGAGGGAGGGAGGGCAGACAGGGAAGAGAGGAAGGCAGAGCACATCTTGTTGGGAGCATGGAGGAGTTCGAGGCTGGTGGGAGAGGAGGCCAGCCAGAGAGCATCCCCACGCAGACCCAGCACAAGGCCTGGCACAAAGTCGGAACCTGGCACATGTTTACGGAACTAATCAGTTAGCTCTCTGTGCTCTCTGCCTGGCTTATACACTCCTTCCTAACACTGAGCACTACCTGTAATCGTACCAGATGTTTGTTTACTTATTTTTGTCCGTCTCCCCCTGCCCAGAACAGAAGTTCCTCACCCCTAGAACACTGCGTGCTGCGCAGGAGTCCTTAAGAACTATCTGCTGAATGGATGAAGGAAGGCTGAGGAAAGCCATGGCAGCCTGGTTGATGGGCTCAGCAAAACGGCCTCCGGAGTGTTGGAGCTGGGCCCCCATAGGGTAGGTTACATCTGTGACGGGAGGGGCCCGTAGAGCACGCCATTCTTACAGCAGCCCCGTGCTTCACACACGCACACTCTCCCCAGGGAAGGCGAGGTGGGAATGTCCAATGCAAGTCAGGAGACACTTATCTGGATGGAAACCACCAGACTGAAGAAGTCTTGAGGCCTGAAGCAGGGGGAGGGTAGACATTTCCTTTTCCTGACTTGTTCAGGCAGCATCTGGGGTCCAGCTAACGGTCCCAGAGGCCCTCAGATGTGAGCGGAGCTCAAAGCAGAGCTGACTTCCTGGCTGCAGCAAGGAGGCCTCTCAAACTCCAGGGAGTGACCTCATAAAGGAGTGGTCCACATGGGCCGGGTGGCAGCCCTACTGTGCTCTGCCACCTGCCCTCCCCAGCCTGTCCCCACCCTCCATAAGGTCAGCAGCAGACCTTCCCTGAGAACCAGTGTCCAGTGCCACGGGGCGGGCGAGCGGGGCCCACTCAGCCTGAGCCCAGAGCCCAGACCAGCGGCGTGTGCTCTGGATTCACAGGTCACTGGTGCTCCGGGGACACCAAGGAGCCTGGCTCCACCTGCCTGCCATGTCTTTACTCCCACCTGCTTGTTGGGGGTGCATTTCTTGACGTCTAGGCCCTTCCAAACTCAGACCCTGCCCAGGCCCACACTCTCAAACACAGTTTCTGGTCTGAGAGGCACCTGCTTTGTGCACGTTACAACCATTATCTCCTCTAATTCTAACAACAGCAGTGAGGGGTACATATGATTTCATTTTATAGATTGAGAAACAGGCATGCAGAGAGGTGAGGTGGCTTTCCTGAAGTGGCAGGAGGAAGCCAGCCCTCATCCTCAGTGGCCTGTCCTCCGCACCTTGCCAAGCAGTTTTCTCTACAGAAGGACACGCCGCCCTCAACCGTCTGCTCCTCCCCAGCCAGCCTAGTTCACGTTCCTTGACTTTACCACGGTGTTTGAAGTCTATTTTTGATCATGCAGCGCCCTCTTCCAGGCGGGCCCTTCCTGCCCTGAATGTCTGGTGAACTCTTGTTTTGAGACTCAGCAGCAGAAGAATCACCTCCTCCATGAAGCTTTCCTGATACAACCTCAATCTGGGAAGACTTGGTGCTCCCTCCTCAGAACCCCTGCACACGCCTCCATCCTGACACGTGACAGCGAGTGCACCTGTGTGTGTCAGCACCACTCAACCAGGCCGGGAGCTCCCTGACGGGAGAGGCTCAGGCCTTCTGTATTTCCAGCACCGCGCCCAGGGCTGGGCACACAACAGGGGCTCCATAAAGGTTCACTGAATCATCTTCACAGTCGAGCCAGGTTTGCAGCTCAGTCCCTCCAATTCCAGCGCCTTGACTCCCCACCCCCGACACACACGACACCATGCAGGGGATCTGTCCCCAGCACAGGTCCAGGCGGTGCACTGGCATCCTGACAACCTGCGACAACTGCTGCCTCACAGTAGAAGAAAAACACATCTAAATGGCACTCGAAGGAAGGAGGTAGCACTTTTTTGCTGCCCCTGAGGACATACCAGAGAAATCACGTTACAGTGAATCAGTGATAGAGGCAGAGAGACATGCACGTTTACCCCGCTCCCCACCGCTCGCCACGTTACAGGCCAGGCCCAGGCACGTGCTGGGGCTGGGATGATGCTTGTTGAATGAATGAGTGAAGGAACAGACTGCTTCTCACCTCCTCTGTCAGCACCAGGTGCCGCCCCTACCCACCTCTCAATGTCTGCATGGTCACGTCCAGTGGCCAACTTGGAACCCTGAGCAGCCAGTGATGACAAAGCTCCCTCAGGGCCCATCTGGTGAGCATGGTGAATGGAGTGGTCCCCATGCCACCCTGCTGCCCCTGGGAACACCCCAAAGTTAGGGGAGCACCAGGCGGCCCTTTGCCAAGTCAGCTTCCCCTCTTGCCCACCACTCAGAGTGTCAGGATTATGTGTCCCTTCTGATGCCAGCTCTGGTCTCCAGGTCGGGCACCACAGATCGTGGGTAATGGAAAGGAGAAGGAAGAGGAAAAAACAGTATTTGCAAACCTGCTGGGTGACAGGCAATTCACAGACTTGTCTCAAATGTTCACAACAGCCCATGAGATGGATTACATCCATTTTACAGGCAAGGACATTGAGGTTAAAGAAGTTAAGTATCACCCCCAAGATCAGGTGGCTCGCACGAGTCAGGAAATGGGAGTTGAACTCAGGTCTGTTTGATTAAAACGCTCATGTTCTTTGTGCCTCGGCATCCTTGAGCATGCATGTGCTGGACTCGGGGATCCCCAAATCCAACAGACAGTCTCTGCATTCAAGGAGCTCTCAGGCTACTTGGGGAGATAGAAGTGAAGACCAGAGTTCAAGTGTCTTCCTCTATGATCCTGGGTGGTTCCTGGGATGAGTTCTGGGACCCCCGAGAGACACCCTATTCCCCGGAGAGCTCTGCTGAGATTTGGGGAGCTGGGTCTGCCCTGCTCTGGGTGAAGGAGCGCCCTTGTTTCTCCCATTTGCACAGGTGCTATCTGGAATCCCTTCACAATTGTTGCCTTCTTCCTCTGTCGAGGGAGTCCTCACAGACAAGCTCTTGGGACAGAGACTCCAGTGCTGGCAAACATCCCCCTCCTCTTCCGCACAACCAACCAGGTTGGCCCCCGCCTCCCTGGTGGATGCTGAGCCCTGAGTCCTGGCCGGTGAGGAGGAGATGAAGGCCATGCACTCCAGGCCTGGTCCGCAGACCCTCCCAGGCACGATCCTCACTCTCCCTGACCACCCTCCCCAGACACCGTGTTGTTTCGTATTTCTTTTCCTCTTGATGCTTGGAGTCCAGAAGTGGGGAGCCTTTCCCAGGTTTGACTGCACTTTTGTAGAAGACAGCAAGCCCCTTGTCTTACCCACCACAACCCCCGCCCCCATCCAGGGTCCCCTAGTGCAGCCACACCGCCCGCCTGCTGCTCTGGATGCCTCAGCCCCCACCACACTGAGCTCACACTCCCTTGGGCTCTGGCCTTCCCCCCACGTGTTGCTGGGGGCTTTCTGCCACGCTGACAGTTCTGCCTGACGAGTCCAAGCGGGGAGGCTCCTGGTGTTCAAGGAGTCAGGACGTAGGTCAGAGGCTAGGGATGGACTTGAGTAGCAGCTAAGCCACTCTCTGGCTGTGTGAACCTGGACAAACCACATATCCTGGCTGAGCCTCCATTTCCTCACCCAGAAAATGGGTATGATAATATCTACCTTACAGGTCATTATGATGATTGAATGGGGTCAAGACAGTAACATGGCTTTGTAAACTGTAAAGTGCTATTTGTGTCAAGTGACTTGTGTTTGTGGAAGGAAAAAGCAGGCCCCAAATGAACTAGAAGACCAGGCTTGGCTTCATTCAGATCTGGGGTCAGGGTGGGGAAGAGATGGAACAGAGGTTAAACCCCAGGGTGGTCCTCTTCAAGCATTCTGGCCTCCTTGCTTCTCCCGGGACACCCGAGCACCTCCTGCCCCGGGGCCTCTGCACCCACAGAGCCCCACGTCTGGATCCAGTGCCGGCCCCCCAGACGCCCACAGGGATGGCCTTCTCACCTCCTCAGTTCTCTGCTTAGATGCCATCTCCTTAGAGAAGATGACCTTCCTAAAATAGATCCTTCCCCCGTGGACCCTGTAACCTACTTTCCCTTCCCTTGAAGCACTAATCACAACTTACCATTATGTATCTGTTTGTCCATCTGTTTTTCTGTCTGTTCCCTCCGTTAGAATACAAGCTCCATGAGGGCAGGGAGGTCAACCCTTGCATTCGCTTTTAAATACCTAGTGCTCAGAACAGGCCGGGGATGATGTGGAAACTCTGTGAATGTTGGTTAAGTGAGTGAGTGCGTCAATGAATAATGGTGAGTGAATGAAGCAACAGTTTCCCACCTCCAGGTCCGGAGCTCTTACTTGGATACAATTCCCCTTTGCAGCGGCAGGAAAGCCCTGGGGCCACTGTATCCAAGGTGGCCACGCTCCAGAGGGTCAGCCTCAGCCACCTGGAACGCTCACCCCTGGGGACAGTGTAGGCCGTCTGGTCTCCCTACGGAGGCCATCCCTGAGCAAAGCGCCCTGGCTGGGGGGCAGCTGTCTGTCTTCCCAGCTCCCTTCCTGCCCTGACCCTGCCTGGAGACGCAGCTCCTGACCCAGCAAGAAGAAGCTGAGCAGCGCCGGGCAGCAGTGGGGAACTTCAGCTGGACCTTCATGGCCAAGGGACCGAGAGGGCCCTCTGCTGAGACTCCGCCGCGTGCTGGGGCCGATCCACACCAGCCCCGGGCATCACCACCCAGGAAGCGTTTTCAGGGCTGCTGGTGGGCATTCCCAGTGCTCTGCTGAAATAGCCGCTTTAATTATACAACAGCAGGCGACAGACACTGATTTTCCTTGGCAGACACGCCCCGGCACTGGGTGTGCTTCTCACAGTTAAGTCTGTCATCGCGGAGGGCCCTGCTCTGTGCGCTGGAAGTCGGGCTTTTTCCCTGCAGTGCCTGCGGGAACTGCCGCGCCGGGGTCTCAGATCCGGATCCGAGTCTGGCAGGGAGACACCGGCTGGTGTTTGAGTAAGGGCCTTGGGTCCTTTGTGTCCAACCTGTCCAACCAGGGGCAATTCTGTTGCTCCACTCTGAGCTTGGGGTCACTTTTTGGCCCCTGTTAGTATTTTACTCAGTGGCTGTCAGCGCTGTTCTCTGAAGGGAAACAGGCAGGGCATGGTCTCCATGTTGAGCATCTCCTAGAGGTTTGCTCATTTAACCCTGTGAGGAGGGCAGTGTTGCTGCCATTTTTCAGATGTGGAGACTGAGGACGCTCTGAGAGAGGTGAAGGCATTTTTCAAGGTAAAGCACGATTTGCCAAGATCACACATTTGCTCGAAAGCTGCTTCCTGGGGGAAAGCTGCCCACTCCTCACTCCACATCCAAGCATTTTCTGTAGAACTGCCCTCCCAGCCGTCCAGTCCTGTGACTGGGCTGGATGCCACCCGTGGGCAGGCGATGTGAGCAGTCCCGGGGTGCTGGTGGCGGGCAAGGGGCTTTGTGGGTGCTGCCCAGAGCTTGGTTGTGAGCCAAGGGCAGCAGAACCCCTGCAGAGGGACTGGATGCTCCAGGAGAGAGACGCAGATGGGACTTGAGAAGCCACAAGGGTTCTGAGACAAGGCGAGGACATCACGGCACAAAGACCCAGAGGCACAGAGGGAGTGACGGAGCACCGGTTAGGAAGGCTTGTTGGAGGGTCTCAGAAGAGGACCGCCATCCTCCCAAGGGGATACTTCATCCTGCCAGCAATGGGGTCCCCATGTTTACAGTCTTGTTTCCAGGAGATGATCAGGGGCACTGAGTGTGGGACAGACTAGAAGGGCTGAGCCTAAAGTCTTATCTCTTCTTTTAAGAAGAGGAACCTCCAAAATACTCTCACCTCTGAGAGGTCACCTGCCACCAATGGGGACACAGAAATAAGTGTTTCTAGTGCCAGCAACTTTCCCCCACTGGCCACCTGCCTCTGCTTCCCTCAGCCTCCTTGCCTGGGACCCAGTCTGGGGATGGCTGCTCCAGCCTTTCCAGCAAACCAAGGCCCAGGGAGGCCACAAAGCCCAGCAGGACCGGGGCGAGACGCCTTGGGCCTTGGCCACCTGTTGCCTGAGGAGAAAGGCCCCGGCCTGACCCGAATCTCCCTCTGGCTGACTTGCTGAGTGAGCTCAAAGAGGGTCTCTAAGGTGAAGGGAGGATGCGGTGACAACTGCTTTGCTGTCTCTGACTCTCCAGGAGCAGCCAGAAGGCGCAACCCTAAGCCTGCCTGCCTGCCTGCCTGCCTGCCTGCCTGCCCTCCTCCTTTCCTCCCACAAAGCTCCCTGAAACGCCTGTTCTGTACTGGGCTCTGAGCGAGGCTTTCTGGCTGCCGAGACAGATAAGAACCCTGCCTATTCACTAAGACATTTGTATGTGCTGATAAGTGAGGAAAACAAGCTACAGAGAAGGGGTCACACTTGTGTGTGTGTATTCTGTGGGTGTGTGTCGAGCAGATCTACAACAACAAATGCACTGAATAGGAAACTGGAAAGATACATACTTATCTCCTAGTTATCTGAGTGGTGGTGGTATTTCTTTTTAACTTTGGGCTTTCCCCCCTCAGATGTTTTTGCATAGCATTTTCTTACTTTTGAAATTAAAAATCAATAGCCATGGCTGGCCTGTAGTGAGCTGCTGCTATCTGCCGGGCACGGATGAACTAATTTAATCCCTGTAACAGCCTCACGAAATGGGTCCTGCTGTTACCCCATTCCGTATTTGAGGAACCAGAGAACAGACAGGTTAAATTACTCTCCCCAGGTCACACAGCTCATAGGTAGTGAAGCCGGGATTCAAGTACCCCCCGTGGCCATCTGACTGGAGAGGCTGCACCTCTACCCCTTCACCACGCAGCCCCAGGTAAGCAGCAAGTATGACCATGATGCAAAGCTCTTCCCTGGGTTGGAGGAAGGAGACATAAACAGGAATATGAAGAGTTGGGTGTGCACTGAGGTGCTGCCCGAGGCGCCCAAGTTCTCCTGGGGAAGACGTCTTACTGCAGTGGACAAGCACACAGAGGATGCACACACAGGATGAAACAGACTTTCAGGCAGAGGAAGCAGACAGACAAAGGCCTGAAGGTGGGAACTGTCTGGGGCTGTCTACCTGCAGAGGCCTAAGGTGAAGGTGTGGGGCCTTGTGTTCGGTGGGGAAGGAGGTGAACCTATGGGAGAAGACTGGCCGGTGATCCATCAGAGGCCAGATGCAAAGAGTTTTGATTGAGCTGAGAGGCTGAGCTTTGTCCTGGGCGGCAGGGAGCCACAGAGGGTTTTCCAGCAGGGGAGACGCTGGGCAGATGGGGCTTAAGGCCCTCTCCTGGGGAACCTCCATTCATT
This sequence comes from Camelus ferus, assembly GCF_009834535.1. Lineage (NCBI taxonomy): Eukaryota > Metazoa > Chordata > Mammalia > Artiodactyla > Camelidae > Camelus > Camelus ferus. The sequence continues at coordinate 34,953,013 of NC_045708.1, forward strand.
CTGTCTCCGTCCCCTGCTCCCTTCTTTCCTTCCTTTTTTGATGTGGGGGCAGGGAGCCCAGGAGCCTTCCCATTTCACAGGCTTCGTAACTTCCATGCAGTGTTTCAGGCCCTGCCCTGGGAAGATCCAACAAGGACCAAGACTGGGTTCCCCCACCCCCTTAGGGATCTTATAACCAGATACAGACCAATATTAGGACACAAGGACTCAAGAGAGGCTCAGAATCAACCACCCCACTGGCCGACCTATGGGGCCCCCCGTGCATCCTTTAAAATCCATTGCAAACTCCACCTCCTCTGGGAAGGCTTCCCTGATGAGCAAACTCTCACATGGTCGTCCATCTCTCCTTGGGACACTCTACTCCTGGCACTCTGTGTCCTTGTTTGTCTGTCTACCCTCACTGCACACCCTTGACTGGAGGTCCTCCAGGGCCCCACCATGGATGAGCCACCTCCAGGTGCCAGGCCCCAGCATGGCTGGCATCTGCAGAGTTTGTTGACTGGAGGATGATGAAGGCTGGGGCCACACTCCTGGGGGGACTTGTGGGTGAGCAGGGATCAGCAAAGGAGAAGGGCCCTGAGGTTCAGAGATGTCAGAAAAGGCTGCATGTTGGAGGCAAGACTGGCTCGGACCTTGAGTGACATCACTGCAAACTGGCCACGCACTCTGACAGACAGCCTCTCGTGCCTCTGGGGAGCATGCCAGTTCCGTGTGTGTTCGTGGGTGCCAGCATCCCTGGTCTCACCAGAGAAGCCATTAACCTCTGCTGTTTAAGGGAACCTGTCTGCTTACAGTCATGGAGACAAGCACCAGGCATCGTGCAGTCAGGAAGTCCTCATCTGACACCTATCTGTCCCCGCTCATTAACAGGCCCAGAAGCACAGAGATTGGCTTTTCCAAGAAGGTGCAGTAAAACCTCCACCCCAGGGGTAGGTGCTCCCACTGTTGACTGCCAGGACTTGGCCTAGAATGTGTTCCCCAGCTCCCCCCAGTCCCAAAGCAAGCAGTACCTTCACTCAAACACTTGGCCCTCTATTTTTGGCATCCCTTTCCGGCCCCTCCCTGCCCTCCCCATTCCCACAACTTCTGTTTCCTTTTGCCTGGATTCCTGAGCAACCTTCTAACGACCTCCCTGCCTCCAGTCCTTCCTGCTCCAAGGTTCCACACTGAAGCCAGAGTGAACTTTCTAGAACACAAATCAGATGACGTGACTCCTTGCTGGGACCCTCCCCATGGCTCCCCAGGCCCTGGGACGTGGCCCCCACCCTGTTCTCCAGCCTCATCTTCCTGGACCACCTCCCTCTCCCCATCACACTTGCTCTGGCCTCTGTCTATGCTGCTTCCTCATCTGTGAGGTTCTTCTGCCTCCCGCTTCTCTCTGAATCCTAGGGGCTCCAGTCCACCTCAAGGCTCTCTTGTGCCTCAAGAAGGTGGCCTCCCCCTTCCCTGAGATCCTAGAGTGAGCTTCAGCTTACACAAGCTTTCCATGCACATTCCTCCCTTCTTCCATTCGACAAGCCTGTGTTGAGTGTGTGCTGTGTGCCAGGCCGTGTACGGGTCACTTCCAACCATCAAAACTGCCCCCAGGAGGCAGGGGTTCTCTGGACCTGGCCCCTTCCTAACGGCCCAGCCCCATTGCTTGGGGCTCTTTGTCCCCATGGCCACCATCCTGGGCACATCGTTTGCCCTCTCTGGGATTCAGTTTCCTCCCTAGCAAAATGAGGTCTGAATGCCCACCGTCGAGGTTGTTGAGTTAATAGTAGTAGCAGTAACAGTAATAATAACGCAGAGCACTGAACACACTCAGTACAGTGTTTTACACGCATCAACTCCTTCACCCCTGCGGGCTGATCAGAGCTGCTAAGGGACTTGCTTGGCATCCGGCCCGGCCCCCAGGAAGCACCCGGTGGCTGTTGGTTTCACCAGTCACATCTGGCTGGAGGAGGCGGCGTGGGAGATGAGAATATGCCGGGCACGTTCCCGGGCAGCATGCAGACGAGCCTGGCTGGAGCTCAGGGCCCGTGTTTAATAAAAGATTAATGAAATTGTCAAATTGACCTTGTCAGTGTCTGCTCAATCCAATTACGTGGCTGCGGCCCCCGTGAATGGGGTTGAAACAGGAGCACACAGGAGAGAGACAGCACTGCCCGGGAAACCCTGCGGGGCAGCCATGTCCCCTTACTCTGGAAGAATGGCCGCTGAGCATTACTCTCCACCAGACAGGGGCGTTGGCACTCTTGGCAGATGCCCATGCCACGCTGTACCAGGCACAGTCTGCATAGTGAGCGAGACACCATCTCTGTCCTTGAGAAGTCCTTGGTTGGGTGGGTGGGACAGACAGGGAAACAAGCAGAATTCACAAATTGTGAGCAGAGCCCTGATGGATGGCAACCCAGGGAAGGTGCACCTCTATCAACCTGGCTCTCCGCCAGTTTCCTGGAAAAGATGGCACCTGAGATGAGATGTGACCTAGGAGCGAACCCAGAAGAGAGAGATGATGGGACAGTGCAAGGCGGAGCACCATCCCCAGGGGACGCCAGATGTCAGACGGGAGGACCCTGGAGGAGCAGTCTGCAAAACAGCAGGGGGTAGGGAGAAGACTAGGGTGGGGAGGGGCTGCGACAGCAGAGGAGAAGCACAGAGCAGCTCAGGTGTCTGGAGAGGAGAGGCTGGTGGGTCACAAGATAAAGGGAACGGGGAGCTTCCCTGGGGCAGAGCTTTTCAAGGAATGAGCAGCAACTGTCCTCTGAGTGTGGGGAAGTCCAGCCCTCTCTGGAAGGGTCCTGCAGAGCCTGATGGAGCGACCAAATTTAGGGTTCTGAGGAAGACCCCGAGGAAGAGGCGGGGTGCAGAGCTGCTTCCCCCTCTGCCTCCACAGCAGCACTTAGCCCGGGACTGGGGCCTGCCTGCCACCCCCTCCCTCTCTTTTGTGGCATTTCCTGAGCTCTTCCAACTGAATGGCCCTTCTCAGTTTACTTGCATCCCTCCAACAATTACATCTTCCCTATAACCCTGCAAGATAGAGAGCATTGTTATTCCCATTTTACAGTTGGTGACACTGAGGCTTAAGAAGACCAAATGCCCCCACCTAAGCCTTGTTCACAATGGAGGTGAGACTCATGCCTATTAATCTGGACCCAAATCCTATGCTCATTCTACTACTGCATGGTGATCTTGAAGGGAATGAGGGATGGAGGCTGGACACCATGGCATGAGCAGTCGGTAGAGACGGGCAGATCCTGGCTGGCTCCTCATTAGGTAGGCCATCACTTGTCTATTTCATCAAAAGACAATCCTGCCAACTGCACTTCTAGGGCTCAGCAGGGGCCTTGAAACCTGAGACCCACATCTGGATGTTGCTTTTCAACAGCATGATTCACGTTCAGCCAAGGATTCCTTTTAAAACAAGTATTTCTCCGTGACCCCTTCACACAAATTCCTGGTCCCCTCCTGGTGAACATCCCTGCCCACTGGCTCAGACAAACCAGAAACAAGGGAGTCATCACTGAGCCTGCCTTTCCTCCACCCCCACCAAATACATATTTCCATTTTGATCTGCCTTGCCCACCCCTTCATTCCCAGAACCTCTGCTTGTTCTGGCCCCCACATTTCTTGTAGGGACCATTCAACCAGCCTCTTAACTGTTTCCCCACCTCCAGTCTCACCTCCTTCCGTTCATCACCTACAATTCCACCAGCGGTGCTTCTGAAACATCATTCTGACCACGGCACTCCCAGGCTCAAAACCCTTCAATGATTCCCTGTTGCCATCTGAGAGCAAAGCCCAGCTCGTCAGGTGGGCACATGAGGCCTGCGCACCTGAGGGACCCTGACCCCCACCATCCCACAGCCATGCCTCTCAGCCCACTTAGACCCTGCACACCAGACCCTAAGCTGGACTCTTAGGCGCTGAGAAATCATGGAGCTTTTTCAGTCCCTCATTCATTTACCGCACCTCCTCCCCCCACCATTTATCCAACTTTGAGCCCCTATTATATGCCTGGCACCCTTCTACTCATTGCTCTTGTGACACCTCACATTAGGACAATATTCAAATAAATACACCAGGATGGGAGAAAAAGTAAGCAGCAGAAGAGTAGTAGAGTGTGCCCTGGGGCGGGGCGCGATGTGCGTGTTCCTTCAGACAGGGTGGACGAGGAGAGCGCTTCTGATGGCGGACACAGAGGTAGTCGGGGTGAAGCTCTGGAGGAAGTGGGAGCAGCCATGTGGACGTCTGCAGGGGAGGGATCCAGACCAGGCCCTACCTCCCCATTCTCTCTGCTGGTAACGCCTACGCCCTCCTCCTGCCCACCTCTCACCTGAGCATGGGCTCAGTGGTCACCAGTCACCACCTCTAGGACCCACAAGAAGAATCAACCAGTCCTTCTTTTATGCCCCTGCAGTGCCCCGCACGGCTTTAGGCTCAGCCCTGTAACACTGAGGCTCTCAAGTTTTCTCTCTCTACCCACCCCCTGATTCATTCATTCATTCATTTCTTGAGCGGAAACTGCCTCAATCGCCCCCAGAGGCAGGGCCCTGTGCGAGGCCTGAGGATGCCTCTGTCACCCCCTGCCCCACGCCCCCAGCACTCCTGGGAGGCTGGGAGGAGCTCACTGCTCCACCTCATTGCCCCCTAGCTAGCGCAGCACTTGGCCCCTAACGGCTTTGGTGAGTATTTGCTGAGTGAATAAACATTTGGGATCGTTTATTGAAATACTTCAGAGTAAATTTGGAGACAGACATTCCTCTACTTCAGAGTAATTTAATAACCACAAGTGCCTTGAACACAGTGGGGAGGAAAAAAGGTGTGCATTTCCCTTATTGCTGCGGTTAAAAGAAATGGCATTTTTAATAAAGTGTCCCCACACAGCATACAGAATGTGGCCACATGATGAAATAAATAAATATCTGGTGAAATTATGCATTGCAAAGCAGACTTTTCCTGGTCTTTCAGTTATTAAATTTAATCACTTTTGAGTTGCGCCCCTACTCCTTTTCCTAGAGGCAGGTACGCTTTTGATTAAAATGTGGGCCCCAGAGCACTTTCACGGGGGAAGGTTGAGCTACGTCCCCAGAGGAACCGCAGTGGAGCAAGCGAACGGGATGATGGGGCCGAGGCAACGCCACAATTTGCTTCTGGCTTGATGGACGTGTTTATCCCCAGACAGAGTGCACGCAGTCATGGCGTATGGAAATCTTGCAATTAAGGCGAAGTCTAATTAGAGACTGCACATTCAAAATACAAAGGGACCTCCGAGTGGCAGCCACTCTAGTCGGCTCTGAAATGTGATTATCTCACTCTAGTCCCTGCTTCAACACCCAGCCGACTGCATTACGGGAGGCGGGGGCCGAGGAGGGGATGCATCTTGTTGCTGTATACGGGTTCTCCAGGTACCCCCTGTCTTCACAGTCTGCGGAGACACCTAGGTCCTTGGAGAAGAGCACAGGTTTGGGGATCCATGAGACTTGGCTTTGAAATCTGACTCTGCCCATTATGACTGCTCCAGCCTCGGCATGCTCGTCTTCCTAATGGGAGTGGTGACAACCATCTCACAGGGTTGTCCAGTAAGGATCCAGTAAGTGTTTCGTGAGGATGTAGTTCAGGGAAGTCATTCACCAAATTGGGTCACTTATACCTGATTCTCCCCGAGCTTTTGCCCCCGGCCTGTCCATGCAGGTGAGGATGCACAGCTCAGGGGGTGCCTGGCCTGGGACCAGAGGTGGAAGCCTGGGAGGGATGGGCTCTTATTACTTCACCCTTCACCCTTCATCCACAGGACCTTTCTCTCCTGAAGTACCTGACACCGCACTGAGCAATCAATTTTGTGTGTCTACTTGAGGTGGACACCACGAATAAGCTGTTTCCTCCCAGCCCAAACAGTCCTGTGAGCAAAGGCGGCCTGTGGATCAGGGAGAAGGCACTGCTAGCAGCGCTTGTTAGACCCAGAATTCTAGCCTGGAACCAGCAATGTTTCTGAGCTTAGACTAGGGTCAAGAGATTAGTTAGAAACTGTCCCTGCCCTCAAGGTGAGGTGGGAAGCCCCATGAAAAGACTGGCAGGGCCACTGCTTTCCTGCTGGCACTATCAGGTTCCCTGCCCAGCGGCATTATCTCACTTCTGTGCTTCTGTAAAACGGCTTGCTTCTAGGAGAACAGAACTTACCCCTAAGAGTCTATTGGTTCCCAAATCTCTCTCCTGATTGGTCCATTTCTAACACCTCATTTGCATAAAGTGTCTCCTGATTCGTCCATTTGTTACACCTACTCTGCATATAATGTTGCAAAATGTTGCAAAGTCTTGACTGGTAGCCTATAAAAGCCTGTGTAAACCTACAGATGGGGTCTAGAGCTCGGAGTGTTAACTCCTCTGGGCCTGCTGGCATAATAAACCTGAGTCCTCCAACCCTCCGAGTGCCACTTGGTCTCTTGCCAGGATCCAGGTTGCTGTAACACTCTGCTGTAGCACTAAGCTGTAACACTTTGCTGTCGCAAAGGAAGTCACAATCTACTCGGGCAGACAGACAGGGAAAGAGCACAGAAGTGTGTGACATCGATTTACATTCCTACAACATGGCATAGCTTAAAATGCCTTCGACTGACCCCTGTTTATTTCTCCCAGGAGCCTGTGAGGGGGCAGTTAATGCCAACTCCACATGACTCTGAGCTTCAGGCCAGGTCTACACTCCAGGTACACGAAAGACGAGGTGTGTGATGCAAATCCCACCCCCTAGTACCCTCCCAGGCATAACAAGGCAACCTTTGTGCTTTCTGCTTTTTTCCTTCAGATTTCTTTCTTGTTTGTTACTTTTAAATAGTTTAAACATTACAGAAGCCTCTTTCACACTCTTTCCCATTCTTTCCTGATAAGGATTATCCCAAAGCTAGGTGTATCCTTCCTGCCCAAGTTTCCATACTCTGCCTGCACATCTGGATGTCCATGAACAACCTATAGTATTGTTTCGTGTGTTTTCCAGATTTTACGTACATAGTCTCAAACTCTAAGTTTCATTCCGCCACTTGCTTTTTTGACTCCACTCTATGCTTCTGAGATTTGTTTATATGATACGTGGAGACCTGATTCATTTTTTTTGCTACATGGTATTTCACTCTAGGAAGAAAGTCAGCCTATATGTGTATGGGCTGTGTGTGTGTGCATGTGCATGAGCACATGTGCATTATTATTCTGTTGGTGGACAATTACTTCCACTCTTTCCATCCTGTGTTGCTTCACAAGGAAACGCTGCACATGAAGGTGAAACTTGAACTTGTCTAGACTCCAACCAAGGGAGGAGGAACACTACTCTTTGTCACACAATGCAGGCACCCAGCTCGCTTGGTCACTGCTGGTTACTAGAAGGCACTGAGGCAGTGATGAAAGAACAGTGGACTTGATCTCAGAGGGACCTGGATTTGAATCTTGACCCTCTCACTTATTAGCTGTGTGACCCTGTGCAAAAATTCTAACGTCTCTGGGCTGCGGTGTCCTCATGAGGAGAAATAAAGACAGTAATACCAACTCCCAAATATTCTTGTTGTGATGATTAAATATATAAAAGTCTTCAGTGTGGATCCTGGCAATCAGGAGGAGCTCAAGAAAGCTAATGCAAAGAGTCCCTGATCCTGGGCAGAGGAAAGGACATGGGAGAATGCATCGGCAGGCTCCTGTTTGCTGCCCTTCTCCCTCTGGGTAAGGATGCTCAGTCTTAAAAACAAAAGGAAAAGAAAAAGAATGAAAGAGAAAGAGAAAGAAAGATAATAAGCCCCCTGTGAATCATAATTTAAAATCCAGGGAGCTACCTCCAAACCTGGCTGATTATCTGTTCCATCTGTGCCTTTGATTGGCCAACACTGGAAATCTGGGGACGGTGGACTTGGCCTTGGACCAGGCTCCCTGAAGGGCAGCCCCACATGGCAAAGGTGACCTGCCCTTCTGGGCCCTGTGGAAGGCAGCACCATGCTGGGCTACAAAGGGTTAAATCTCTCCCTCCCCCACGAGATTGGCGCCAATGAGGCTTTCTGCTTAAATGGCCTATAACTATCTCCCAAAGTGCCTTAGCTCAGAAAAGTGTACGAGTCAGCAAAATGAAAATAATTTAAAGAGCCATTGGGAAGAAGAACTCCAGCCTCCCTCTGCAGCACTGCTAGCTTCAGAGCAGTGGCTCACATTTTTCATATCCAGGGCCAGGGGCTTTTACCAGTTTCAGGAAAGGATGTATCACAGGCTGAGATCTCCCTCTCAGGAGGGAGGGGCAGGGGGAGCAGGGGGACAGCAGGGACCCACCTCCCCACCTGGAGTGCTTCGTGGTTTCCAAGCCCTGCCCTGAGCACAATGGTGCTTCCAGGCCATGCCAGCTTCAGGGGCTGGAGGAGCAGGGACAGTCATGCCTGTATTAAAACCAGTGACACCACAGATCCTAGGAAGGAAGTTCCAGGACCACCCTCAGCATGGGCGAGTGTGGTGCTCCTGGCTAAGCATGCAGCCCTCCTGCTTCCCTCAGGGTGGGCAGCACCTGTTCGTGAGCACCTACTCTGCCTGCCACACGCGCAGCGCTTTATGCCCACAGATCTGAAATGCTGACACTGTTATTCTTGTTCCAGAGCCGAGTCTGAGGATCCAGAGGTTGAGGAACTTGGCCACCACGGTCACACTACTGAAAAGCAGTGGAGGAAAGGTTCCAACCTAGAGTCTCATTTCACACCCACATTATTTCCAAGGCTTCAAGGAAGTGCTTAGGAAAGACCCGACACAAAGACAAATACAGCCCTGCAATCTGCGCCCCCATCCCCTGACACGTTTCATCTCCCGCTCTGGGTCTGCTGCCCCTCCATGGGCTGAGTCCCCACAGGGACCTGAACAGAGCAGGTCCAGGGCATGGGACTGCCTGAGGACCTGCCCTGGGTACCCCTAGTCTGGACTGCTGCAGGGTGGTGCCACAGCCCGCTTCCCACCTGGCAGTGAGAATGGGCACCTGCGCTTTACCATCTCTCACTAGGGTTATTCCAAAAATTGCTTGACTCTTCTCTCTCCCTCCAAACCACCCACCACACTGCTCTCAGCATGATCTTTCAGCAGCTGTCCAAGGTCTTCAGAGTCCAGCACCTCAGCCTGGGACCAAGGCCCTCTAGGATCCTGCCCTACCCACCTCTCCCTCCTCCTTTCCCAATACCAACTTTACTGCCACTCCTTGAAACACCTACCTTCCTCCACCTCTTGCCCCTTGTTCACAATGACAACAGACATTTACACAGGGCTTCTATGTGTCAGGCACAATTCTAAGTGCTTTATAGAAATTAACACTCACAGGAACTGAGACCTCTGTTTCATGGAGGAGGGAACTGAAGCCCAAATCAATGAAATGACTTGCCCCAGGTCACAGCGCTGGTAAGCGGTGGAGCCCAGAGTCAGACCCAGGCAGGGTAAACAGATTCCTCAACCTTGACCACTGCCAAATCCTTTCCTCCTTTCTTGACCTGGTGACAGCCTATCCTGGGGGGACAAGGCCAGGAAGGGCTCATGACACCCCTTGAAGGACTTTCTTGATCCCTCAAGTCCTTAAACCCCCCAGGCAGAAAGAACTGCTTCAGTCCCTGGTTTCCCACACCCATGGTCTTCAGGGACCAGGAGTCTAGGGAGAGCTCCATTTCACCAGTGCTGGGCCCTGTGCTGGGCCTGGCGCTCAGAGATGAACACACAGTGGCCCCACTTGGAGGGCTCACAGGCCAATGAGAAAGCTGGACGCACAATGACAATACAAGCTGACAAGACTAGCGGAGGTCATGAGAGGGTGTGACAGAGCAGGGGGAGTGGTCCCCACTCAGATAGGGGAGGGAGCACTGAAGGCCTCCTGGAGGAAGAAGGAGTCGAAACAGATGGTCACAGGGCAGAAGAGACAGTTTGTGCCCACAAGAGATCTAAGGTAGCAGCATGCAGCATGGTCATTAGGATGCCAGGCACTGGGGTCACCAGTCCTAGCTCCTCCTGCTCACGGTGGTGCCACCTGGAACCATTTACTCGATCTCTTTTAGTCAGTCTCCTCATCTGTGAGATGTGGATGGTCATAGTATCTGCTTCACAGGGTTGTGTGAGGAATAAAATAATGAGAGTACCTAACACATTGTACGTGCTCAATGACTACTAGTTGATTAAACAAATATTGTCCATATCTGTATCTCCCGCACCTAGCACTCAGCGTTCATCTCTGAGTGCCAGGCCCTTTTGCTTTTCTGCAAAGGGATACAGAGATGCATTTACACAGTCCTGCCCTTGGTTTGCTGATAGCCTCAGGAGAAGAGGCAGCTAAATAGACTTTACAACACAGTGCTCTGAGTGTTAACATGCTGGGGAGGTTAGGGCTGGGAGGGAGGGTTAGGAGCAGATTTGGGAAACTATGGAAAGGAGGGAGTCCTTTCTTCTAGGAAGAGGTGGAAATAGGTCCTTAGAGGAAATGATATTTAAGCTGAGTCTTCAAGCTGAGGGAGGGTAGGTTTTCCAGAGTTAATGACCCAGGAGAGGGGCACAAATGAGAGCCCATCCTGGAATAAAAGTGAGGCTCTAGCTAGGCAGGACAAATTTAATATCTCGTACTTCCCACACTCCTTGGACATCTCCATTCTCGCGGCAGGGGCCCCAGGCAGGGCTTCCAGGCTCTGACTCCCTCGCCACCTTCTGGTCTTTGCTGGGATCTCACGTCCTCCAAGAAGCCTCCCCTGGCCCTCCACTTCTCGCCACATGCTCCACTGCCCCTGCTCTACCTTCTCCTTTTTTCATGGTACTTATCACCTTCTACAGTTTTCTTTCTTTTTCTAAAATTGAAGTACAGTCAGTTACAATGTGTCAATCTCTGGTGTCCAGCACAAAGTCCCAGTCATGTACATACATACATATATTCCTTTTCATATTCTTTTTCATTAAAGGTTATTACAAGATATTGGATATAGTTTCATGTACTGTACAGAAGAAACTTGTTATTTTTTTAAAGTCTGTTTTTTATATATAGTGGCTAACATTTGCAAATCTCAAACTCCCAAATTTATCCCTTCCTACCCCCTTTTCCAGATAACCGTAAGATTGCTTACTATGTGAGTCTGAAGATAAAGAAATGATTCTAAAGGCAGCAAGAGAAAAGCAAAGAGTTAGTTACAAGGGAACTTCCATAAGGCTTTCAGTTGATTTCTGAAACACAAACACTGCTGGCCAGAAGAGAGTGGCAAGATACATTGAAAGTCCTGAATGAGAAAAAGTGGCAACCTAGGATACTCTATCCAGCAAGGCTATCCTTTAGAATAGAAGGAGAAAGAATTTCACAGACAAGCAAAAACTAAAAGAATTCAGCAATACTAAACCTATGCTAAGAGAAATATTGAGAAGTCTACTCTAAATAGAAAAGAAGCAGGAAGCTATAGAAAGGAGAAAACCATAATTGGAAATGTGACAACTACAACAAGTTGCAACAGAATAACCATGAAGACGTAGAAAAGGCCATCAAAATCATTAAAGGTGGCAGAGGGGAGCAAGAAAATAAAGATTTTTTTTTCTTATTTTTGTTCTTTGTAGGATGTGTTTGAGCTTGTATGACTATCAGTTTAAAGCAAACAGATACAGTAATGGGTTAATATATAGTTTTCTTATTTATCACATTTACTGTTTATCTTCCCACACATCGCATTCCAGTCCCACTACAGTTTAAGCTTTTTGTGTTGGTCTTCAGTGATATGCCTCAGGCATTCAGACTAGTGAGTGACACCTAGTAGGCATGCAGGTATTTGTTGAATGACTGAATGAATTCCATCCATTACTCATGGGGGAACTTCTGGATGCCGATGTTGGTAAGGCTGGAATACTGAGTCTCTCTCCCCATTAGCTAATGACATGGAAACAGTAAATGCGCAGATCATTGGGTACCAGACTGGATATGGACAAAAGGGCACATACTGGAATGGGAAGAGCACAGGGTTTGAAGCCACACTTAAGGCGTAACTCCCTGGTCAGAGTTCTGGGCACAGACTGTATATTCAGTACTTTGAAGATGAAGTTGGGGAGAGATAGATCGACAGACAAGTGATCTCCTCATGGCCATTCTCATCCTTCTGGTGGAAGGTCAAAAGTTACCTCTCAGAGGTCTTCCCTGATCACATCTAGATGGAGGAGTCCTAGCTAGGCTAGTCCAGCTCAGAGAAAGTAACTGGTGAGGAGAAGTGGGGTCTTACACGGAGGACCACATGGCTCTTTCCTTTTCCCTAACCTAAACATTATTATTGATAACTTGGTGAAGATACAAAAGATCATATTTACATACTATGAAACTGAAAGAAAGGATATAACATAGAATAAAATTCCATATGGATCTCAAGTACCCAAACATATGCATGGATAATTCACATAGAAAGAAGTTGACAAGGTACATTTGTATAGAAAGCTAATTTGCTATACTTCTTTAAAAATTCCGGATGCTGGTGAAGTGAGGAAATGGCACATGCATGTCCACCTTGCTTGAGACATGGCTTAACATTTTGAATCACAATATAACGACACAGATATAACAACAACATGGAAAGGACTATGAAAATGTTCTTGCCTGTTAACTTAATTAGCTCACTCGTGAGAATTTAGGAAACAAACAACTATAAACGATCATGGCAACATTACCTCTAACAGCAAGAAACTAGAGACAACAAAATACACAGCGAGGAGATAAGAAGGTCATCATGGCCCAGTGCTGGGAAGGGCGCTGGAATGGTGGTTATGCAAATCAGGCAGCAGAGGGGGAGATGTTTGCCACATGATGTTAAGCAAAACAGGCAGGATCACGGGAGACTGGCCAACAGCCGTGAACACAGAGGTGCTGCCCTGGACAGACAGGAGGGACTCCCAGGAGCAAACATGCAGTGGGCTTGGTCCTTGGGATTGTGGCTGGATTTTCCTTTCTGGCTTTGGCTTTCCTCAAATTTTGTTTTGTATTTTAAACACAAATGGAAAAGAAGATCTCAACCAGCTGGAATGTTGGGCTGAAACCAAAAAGATGAAATGGAACTGGGATGCATGCAAAATCCTGTACTTCATTTAAGAATTGTATTTAAGAACACACAGTTGGAGTGAGGCAGGTGTAAGGAGCTGCTAAAACGAATAAGGGAAGGGAAAAAGAAACAAAAGAACCACATTTACCGCAGCCCGGAATGGGGACGTGGGGGCTGGAGGTCTGGCACAGCGCAGGCTGCCTTGCTTACCGTAACAGCTGCATAACGGACCAGGTGCCTGGTGCTAGAAGACTTAGGAACTTGCCCAAGTTCCTCTAATCTAATAAATAATGAAGTCAGGATTTTTTGAATTTGAATTTTGTGTGAGTTACTCAAGCTTCACAATCTATGCTCTTTCTCTTACAACACAGTGAACTAAAGGGATAAGTATTGTGTTAGCCAAAAAGAGGGAGCGGGGCAGTGTTTGGCGATACGTAAGCTCAACACTAAAGATGCTGATTCAAGGGTAGGCCACATTAACTGAGGTATGCCAGAAGTACGCCATTAATAGAAGTATGTAAGAGGTGACAGCCTGCTCTAGGTAGTAGCATCTGTCCAGTCCTGCACCCCACCTTTCAGTGGCACATCCATAAAAGAGCAACCAGGGTGGTCAGAGGTCTTAGGACTAGGCAACTAACAGTGATGCCTCAGTGCTTTACTCACATTATCTCATACAGCGCTGTGTACAACCCTGTGAGGTAGGCACTGTATTCCCATTTTAAAAATGAGAAAACTAAAGCTAAGAGAGATTGAAAACTTCTTCAAGGTCACATACTAGGAAGTGGCAGACAGGATTTGCATACAGGGCTGTCTAAACCCAGAGTCCTCACTCTTTCCTGTGCAACCTCCCCCATGTGAGAAATGGTGGAACAGAATTTGAGCTATTTACTAGTCGCTAAAGAGACATGACTGCCACCATCAACTGCAAAAGTCTATGAGCAGAAGCATCCTGCACGACCTCAGAGGAGAGAAGCTGAGTGACCTCAGAAGTGTCAGGAAAGGAGACTTTTAGCTCAACAGAAGAACATCTTAGTGATGGCAATAATTCGACGGACTCCTGGGTAGGAAGAGGAATTCTCCCTTCCTGGAGGTATGCTAGCATGGTCTGGAAAGGCATTTTGCTTACAGGAGAGAGGAGATCTGGGTGGAGGACCTCAAAGTTCACTTTTGACCCTTAGGTTCTGTGAGCCTATAAAGCTGCTTGGCAGAAACTGATTAATCCCTTCAAAAGAAGTGGTGAAAATACCTGTTGGCTTGTCTATCTGCAGATATCAAAGTAAAAATCTGCCCAAGGTAAACACACTGGTCCAGAGAAAAACTAAACACAGAAAATGAAAAATTCTGCTGGAAATTCTTACAGATTAAGCTTTTATTTTGTGTAAGCAAGAAACCAAATTCTGGAGAGATGTGCAGTCTCAAAAATAACCAAAGAAAATGTACTGAAGTACTAGTTTTCACCTGTTAGCTTGGCACAACGATTTAAGACATAGTCACACCCATTCTAAGTATCAAGAATGATAAAAATGACATTCCTTTTTGATCCAGGTAAAACGATCCCAAGAAAATTATAGAAGATACAAAGGGAAAAATCTGTGCCAACAAAAATCTTCATAGATGTTTTATTTAGAAACAACCTAAAAATTTGAGGAAGGGCAAAGGGCTGGCTGGGTGGCAGGGTTGGGGGCTGAGGTGGGTGAGGGGAGCTGGAAGCTGGGGAGGGGGCCTTGTCAGCGTGCACAGGGTAAAGCCCATGAGTACTGAGCGCTACAGGATGAGCACAGGATGTCTGGAGGTGCCAAAGGCAGGCATGAAAGCCAAGGTCGCCGTGTAAGAGGTCAAAGCAGGTCGGAGACAAGACAGGCGCACAGACAGGTGGGGACCAGTGGGCGTGGGGACAGGAGGACGGGAGGGCCAGGGAGGGGAGGAAGGCCAACATTAGCGCGGGCAGCCGTTGACCCACTCCCGCTGGAGAACTTTAATGACGTCCTCAGTCCTCTTAACAACCCCCTCACTGGTTACTACTTTCTCTAGTTTGCAGATGAAGAAGTTGGTGTTCAGAAAGCTGAAATAACTCACCTCAAGGGAGGCAGTAGGTGCTAGAGCTGGGACCTGATCTCAAATGCACTGACCTAAACTTAAGCTCATTTTACCACCGCTCTGGACCCAAGTGTGCAGGGAGGCCTTTGGTGAATTGGCAGCCCTGCGGGTTAGCCCCACGGCGGACCAGGTGGTGGACTCAGTTGTGGGCTGATGTCCATCCACTGGGTGGATGTTAGAATTGATGGTGATACACTTCATGGAGCAAGAGGGAAACATGTTCAACACAAAGGGAAGGACACAAACCTGATCATATGCCACGACCACATATAAAATACACATTTACTCTCTTGAAAGAAGGACTAGAAGAGATACATTACGATGCTTACAGCTGTGCAATTTGGAATGTTTCCCCAATTTTTCCAAAAATTTCTATAAAGTGGTTTTCATTTTTTTCTTTTTCTTTTTTTTTTTTTTTTTTGAGTAAAGGTAGATTTATTCAGAGAGATACATTGAAAGGCAAGAGAAAGGCCACGAGGTGTGGGGGCTGGGTGCTCAGATTAAAAGTATGTACACACTTCATAGGCAGAGTACGGGCCGTCTCCGAAGAAGGAGAGAAGGGTCGGCGGCCTAATTTCTTTATAATTACCAAAAAAAGTCGTAATTCAGAGATGCATCTAAGAAACCCATGGGCATGTAACAGTCACTAATACACTTTCCTCAGCTGGAAAATAAAAATAAGCCACATCTTTCTGTTTGGTCTGGTAACAGAGAACTTGTGGCCAGGGCTTCTGAAGACAGTGCCCAAACCTCATCACTTCAGGCTCTGCCAAGTCGGGACCGACGGTCCTGTCCTCCACAACTCACTGGCCTGTCACAGGAATCGGAAAAAAGAATCGAAGTGTACAAGTGAGGGGAAAATCACTGGCACCTACGCTGAAAGTCACCTTCTGCATCACGTCCAACTAAAGAGCATTTGGTGAGCATGAAAGAGTAACTCTAAACAAGTTTTTAGGGTAGATCCTCAGCTATTTAAGACAAAATTTATTCTCAATTTCAAATATCATCAGGCCCTTTAAAAGGAGCATGTCTTTTTACTTAGGAAACACTCTTGTCCCTTTATTAAAGCAGGATTTCTAATGACGTCTACTCTACTGGTGTCATTTAGAACTGGCACTTGTGTTAAAATGCACGTTCCCAGTTCTGTCGCAGACCTACTGGATCCAGCTCTCTAAACTAAAGCCCAGGAATCTGTATTTTAAGCACCTCAGCAAATTCTTGAGATTGGTCAAGTTAGGAGATTCTCTACTACACAAAATGATCTTGAGTTTTGTGTAAGTATTTGAATGTAATAAAACTGTGGGTCATCATAAGTGGTACTATTATTCCTCATCCCTCCAAAGGCTTAAATTAATGGGACTAATTTCCATTGATGGATTACTTAAATCTCCTAAATATGCCCTGAAATTACATGGCTAGATTCTCAGCCCAGACCATAATATCCCACTCAGCTTTCGGGGAAGAAGTAAAAAGATTTTGTACAGACCTGGATTCTGACCCCGCTCTACTGCTGACAACTCTGGGACCTTGGCCAAGAAGTTATCTAACCATTTCTGAGCCCATTTCCTCATTTGTATGAGTGTAAGAACAATGGCCCTGCCTCATCTAACAGTCACAGGGCACCCAGCACACAACAGGTGCTCAGAAAGTCTCAGTCCATCTAGGGTATAAAAATACTTCCCCCACCCCTGCCCCAATTCCCCATCAGAAACCGCTCTTACGTCCTTCCTTGTCACATACACTTCTGATTTTATTCCTGCCTTACAAGCTAAGGATAACTAACAATTGCATGGCTCTTTGAGGCTTACAGACCCCTTTCCCAGATACTACCTGGATTACCCTCCACAACAACCCTGAGTTAGGGATCATTATCTCCACTTCAGAAGAAACGAGCTCCAGAGAGGTCAAGTGACATTCTCAGAAGTGGGAAAGAACTCAGATCCCATAATCTTTCACAACCTTGCTCTGTTCCTAATGTATGTGTCATATATTATGCAAAGCACTTCCACGTCACAGTATTTTTAAAATATGCAGTAGTATTTAGTAGTAATATTTTTAAAATATCCCATGACTGTTTTCCCCTGCAACCTAAAAGCATCTATGAAGCAGGTATCATATTGTATTCGTCTTTGTAGGGAAGTGCACAGCGCCCCTGGGGGTCTGCATCTTTGCCATGCTTAGGGAGAAAAGGGGATGAGCTCAAATATGATGCATACTTGATCACCACCTCTCAGGCATCCCATAGTACTCATGCCCAAGTTGCCCCCGCCATTAAAATGAACACATCTTAAAAACAAGAATTTATTGAGCACTTCTAAGTTTCACAAACTTTACTTACCTAATGAATCGAGTTAACGTACATTAAACACTTAGGAAAGCCCTGGAACATGTTAAGTATGTTATTGTTATTATTATTTAATTATCCATATAGCCTGTGAGGTACCCATTATTTTTCTCACTGTACTGATAAGGACTCTGAGAAATTAAGTAATTGGTCCAAGATCACCCTGCCGGTCTATAGGGAGCTGGGAAAATATCATAAAAGGAAATTCACATCTATACATCCTATTAGCAAGCATATACTATTTCATATTACAAAGAATTATTTTATTTACTAAAGTAAAATTCCTCAAAGAGGCAGCCACCTCCACTACTTACCCTGGTGACACTGAGCTTTTCTTTACAGGCCACCAATGATCTAATAGTTTGGTGGATAAACCATTAGAGACACCAGATGCCAAAGTTTTCCAACCAACGCCTAAAAGCCAATAACCAGAAATGAAGAAAATAAAGACTGCCAACATTGATTGAGCACTATATATATATATACACACACACAATGTAAAATTCTTAAAGCAACTCTGCAAAGTAGTTATCTCCTTTTTATGGAACATAAAATGGAAACTCAAGAGGTTAGGTTAAATGCAAAGTCAAGCTTGGAACCCAGGTGCTGGGCCCCAAACCCTTCCCATTTCCCACACAACATGCTGACTTTACAGGCATTACAGAAAGGAAGCTGCAAATCAACAGGAAGCTCAAATGTGGTTTGCCAGATTGTGCACCAGGCACCTTAGAGACGCAGCTACTGAATGAGATAAAAATTATGTAACTTGAAAGATCATTTGAGATACAAGATAGGATAAACGTACCAACACCGGGTGACATTGCCCCCGACTTCCTGAAGGTAACCTTGGACCACATCTAACATTACCACCCGCTGACACTCCTTTATAAAAACTGACTCAAATTATCAGTGAAGCTGAATCTCAGATCACCTTGAGTGAGAGGCGACTGGTCCCAGATTTGTCCTTTGAGGTAAAAGAAAGTAATCTGCTTCAAGATAGCCCTTCAGATCCGTAGACAGCAACCACATCCCTTATGAATTTTCTCTCCTTCAGCCTAAAGAGTTCAACCCCTCAAAGAACACTGGTCACTTTCACTGTACACTTAATAGCCATCCTTAACTAAATAAGGACAATGATTGTCTACAGCAAAGAATTAATACACTTTATTATAGCACAGAATAGAGAAGCAAAGACAGAAGTCCTTGAATGGTAAAAAATATCAGCTCAAATTCTTAGCTGAGTGATAGGCAACTCAGAGACACTTTGTGCCCCTGGGAAGACAGTGCTTTCACCATTCCCAGAATGACACTGGTGTCAGGTTGCTGCCTGAGTCTCAGCAAATCCTTCTGCCTTCACTGGAGTGAGAGGTCCAAGTTCAGAACAAGCCACTGACCCCGGAACCCTACTGGCTCTCTGCACACACACCACCACGCACGGTGGGGTCTGATCTGGACGGCGCCATCGCCCGCAAATCACATGCCACGCAAGGAAAACAAGAAGGCTTTATGAAAAATTCAAAGTTTATTGCAAATTGTATTTTGCTTCCCTCCGTTCTTCATTTTTACAGGATTTATTGATATCCATGATTTTTTCACAGATGTACTTGTTGACTTTGGAGAGTCTCTGTGCAATTTCAGTTTCATCCACAGTTTCTTGTGCTATTCTGTCGTACAAACACTCTAGACAGGAAAAAGAAACAAGAAGGCCAAGGATTAATGGTGCATTCCAGTATGTACCTTTTAAACGGGGGAATGGAAAATGTGCCTCCTGACACACTTCCAAAGTACCAACTCACATATCTCGCTTAACTGTATTTTAAATTTTTCATCATAAAATGTACTTAGAAAAAAAGCAGATATACACTGTACATTTACAAACATCCAGGTGCCCATCCTTTGCTTAACAGGACATTATCGGTCCCTTTGAAGCCAGAGATGCCCACACCCTGAACCCCATCCTCGCCTTGTCCTCACCAGAGATAACTCTGAATTTCTGCTTCTCTTTTAATGTTAACACATATGCATACATCCTTAAATAACATATTGTCTACCTTTCCTCTGTTTTTTACTTTTTACAAGTGTGTCCATACTCTGTATATCCACCTGACTCTTTTTTTCACTCAACATTCCAGTCTGGAGATTTGCCCATGCTGATGTGGACAGCTGCGGGTCATTCACTTCCACTGGTGAGCAGTATTCTATCATCTGACCATTCCACAACTGGCTGGCCCACTTTATTGTCAATGGATGCCTGGATTGTTTCCCATGATCTGCAGTTACAGGTACCCTGGGCCATGTCTCCTGGGGCACACATGGAGGAAATGCTCAGTACTGGCTGGAACGAACTAATGTTAGGGTGCGTGCATGCTGAACTTTACTAGGTGATGCCTGGTAAACCGTCTTCCCCAGTGGCTGTTCTGCTTAGCCCCCCTAACAGGAGTGTGTGCAAGGACCGCCTGCCCATCTCTCCCACAGCACTTCATGTCGGACGGTTAGGGCTTTGACAACCTAGTGGGTGTGGAGTGGCACCGCACTGCGGTGATTATTAAGGCTGAATATGGCCACTTTTACTGACTCTGCCATTTGCTGTGATGAAGTGAAGAGTGAGCCCTAGACAGGGCCGGGCTGGAGCCTGACTTTGGCCTACTTCCTAGCCTGGGACCCGAGGCGAATCATTGTCCTAGATTCCTTGCCTCATAAACAGGGATAACAAACCACAGATGATCTTTTTTAAGGCTGCCATGAGGGATGTGAGACAAACATTTTGCAAGCCTTCTTCAGACTGTAAGGAACACTGCACCTGTATGGGGTTAATTACAATTATTGTTCCCAGGGCCTAGCACAGTGCATGGCACCGGAGCAAGATTAAGCATATATGTGTTGAATGAATGAATGAATGCTTTTCTAGAGTAACTTGAGGGGACATGACAATTCTGGACACCAGGGGACTGAGAGTGACGGCAGGGAAAGTACCACGGGGGCATGTAATCATGGGCAAGAGTTTTAAATTCTTTGAACCTGAGCTTCCTTACCTATAAAACAGGACTGATAACCCAATCTTAAGGAACTGCCCTGGAAGACACACAGAATCTTGTTTACCAAGTTGGCAGAGCAGACAATCCTGCTAGTGATGTAGAGTGACAGCACGGGAAGGGGTCACAGACTAACCTGTGCGAACCCCTCCACGAACCTGTGAGAAGACAGGCCTGGAGAAAGGAGGTAAGTCTGGGCAGAACCCACTGCCACTTCCCCTACTCCGAGCCCTTCCATGGGCACGCGGCCAGCCTGCCCCCTGCTGCCACCCCTGCTGCCACCCCTGCTGCAGGTGCACGTGCTACAGGTCTTCTTTCTCTGAGGCACCATCTCCTCCCTGCCGTGACGGGTTTTGCACAGAGAAACATCTGAAAGCTTTTAACTGACCTTCACTACTTCCTGACCACTTCCAACCTGACTAACCTTCACCTCATCTTGTCTTGGCCTCTCCGTAGGGACTCAGACATGAAGGTAGGCAGCAGGGTCTCTCTGGTCCCCCCTCTGCCATATCCACCTGAGATGCTCTCCCCACTGCAGGCCACCCCACCAGTATCCTTCACCTGCCTAAATCCCACTCTTTCTTTCAGATTCGCCTTCTTGGAACCTACAAGACTGAGTCCGGAGACCCCACTGCCTACACACCTTCTGGGCTCCCACCCTTCCCTGGGCTTTTCTCTACCAAAGCCCTGATCGCCATCTAATAAAACCATGACTACACTGTCTCGTCTACAGACTGGAACACGGGTGCTCCCTCCCCAGCCCTGGGCCAGGAAAGAGCAGACACCCGCGGTGACGTCACTGGAACCCGAACCAAACAAGGAGATGCTCTGTGAGAAGGACTGTTTCCAAGTTCAGGGGTTCTAATCTGGCTCTAACCCTGGCTGCTGCACCACCCCGAGTGGGACTCTCTCTGGGAAAGGAAAGCAGGATGTTAAAGCTGATCATCTACGGAGATTCTTCCAGCTCTGAGTCCCTAGTTCTCGGAAGGTAACAGAGTGGATAAAGAGGCAAAGGAGAGAGAAGGGAGATGGGGAATGGGTGTGATGGCTCTTAGAGGCCCTGGCATGAGTCGGAGAAGAGGCAGGAAGAGAAAGGTACAGATGGAGGAAGGTTTTTCAGAGAGGCCTCCACAGAATTGCAATCATTCCCATTTCCTGGGGTAAGAGCCCTGAACGGCCCCTGAGGTTGATTCAAAGGCTTTCATTAGACTCTAGATATTAATCACCTGCAGTTGCTGGGAATGTCTCCCTCTGCAAGGGAGCATTTGAGATTATTGCTTAATTAACAAGGTTTATAACAGCGCTAATGTGTCCTATTAAAAAAGTTATAAAAATTAACCAGAACTCAACGCTGTGGCTCATTTGCAAAACTCAGATACTCTGCAAAAGGTCTTTTGACCTTAATAAGGTTTAACTGTCATTCTGGAGTATGTCATTAAAGCCAGACTCTCCTCCAGCCCTCCTGCTTTCATCCTTCTAAAGCAGTGTCAGTGTTCACCATATCCCTCTGCTCTCCCGTAAGAAATGGCTTTAAAGCCAAAGGGAAGAGAAAAGCCTCACCAATGCTGTAAGCATCAAGGCCTTTGCCATTTTGATACAGCAAATGTGGTAAAATCATACAAAATAAACACAAACAATCTCAATCTAGCAGACAGCTTGCATGGGAAGAACAAGTCAAATGAAATCTGGAAGAGTTCAAATAATTAGGCTAAAAATGATGAGTGTATGGTGGGATGGGAGACAGACTTCAAACCTACCCGGCTGTAGTAAAGAAAAAACTAGTCAACATTGTACTTCAGTAAGACAAGGAACCCCTGGAGACAACGGGAAGCCTAAAAGCCCAGCTCTGCTTGGCTCTGATCAAACTGGCTGTATGGCCTCGGGCAAGTCAATTCCCTTCTCATTCACCAGAGGCAAGTATTCATGGGCTCTAAGGGGCTGCCTGACCAGGTGCCTAGGAGGCAAAGATATGACAGAAGAGAACAGAGGTAGGCACAAAGCATTCTAGGACACGTGACAGAAGCGTCTCCTCCCCCTGCGAGGTCAGGGAAGGTTTCCTGAAGGAAGGTTCTCCTAAGCAGACCTGGACAGTGAGTAGCAGCTAGCTGGACAGAGCAGCGGATGTCGGTCGGGCAGTCTGACCTGTGTTCCAGGCACCAGGAACAGCATTTGCAAATTCCCTAACATGAGAGGGGACAAGGCTTGTTCAAGGAACACAGCAGTTCAAGGGGAATACTGCTGAAAAATAAGCTGGAGTAGAGCCAGGGGCCAGATTATGAAGGTGTTTTTATAACACATCAGGAAGCTTACCCTTTCATAATGGGCACCAGGGATTGGCTGTGATGGTGTGGTGATAACAGGATCATACTGGGTTTCAGAAAGATCACTCCGGCTACATATGGAGTCTGGGAGCTGCTGGCATGAGGCAGGAGAGAAATGATGTGGCCTGGACCACGAAAGGGGTAGTGGGTTTGGAGAGAAGTGGATGGTTTCAGAGGTATACGGGGGCAGAAGAGATGGCGAGTGAGGCATGTGGAGGAGTCGAGAACGAGGCATCTCTGGGTCCTGGCAGGTGGTGTCACTCACCAGGACAGGGAACACAGAAGGGGCTGAAGGCTTTGGGAGAAGGGAAAGGAGAGCGGTGAGTGGTGTGGACCTGCCAGGTCACGTGGACGTCCATGAGGAGACAAGCAGAGGGCCCCTGGATGTATGGATCAGGGACTCGGAAGTGTGAACTGAGGTCAAACAGAGATTTGGGAATCGGTCACTGACTTAACAGATATTTACTGAGCATTTACTACACGCTAGCCCTAACTAAGTTCTAATGTGGGTGGGGAAGAAAGACAATCACCAAGTAACTAAACAAATCTGCAGAGACTTTAGTGGGGGTGATGTGACAGAGAGCAATGGAAAGGCTACTTTATTAGACTGGACACTTGGAGAAGGCCTTGCTGAATGACGAGAAGGAGGCACGATGTGCGGACCAGAGGGAGGGCACTGCCGGCAGTGGGGACAGGAAGGGATGGGGAGAAGGCCTCTGTGGTTAGAGCACAGCGGGGCTGGGAAGTGTGGTGTGACATGAGCTCAGAGGGGTCACCAGAGGCCAGGTCGCCAGGCATCGGCCAGGATGAGGTGTGGGTTTCAACCCAGGGCGCTGCGGTGGGCACGCTGAGGGCAGTGGGAGCAACGAGAAGTGAGACCAGCTGAGGGCAGCTCTGTGGAGTGAGAAAGAGGGCCGGAGACGGCAGCGGAGCCAGCAGCAGGAGAGGAGCAGCATGAGAAGCAGAGGCAGGAGAAAACCCGAGTGTGCAGGAGGGTTTCTCAGGAAAGGAGGCGTGGGCACGTCCCAGAGTGCTGGGAGGGAGGTGAAAGCACGCCCTGGCTGAGTAAGGAGGCAGTCCCTGGGAAGCTGGGCAAGAACAGAGCACGTGGGAGCTGGGCGCGGAAGCCGGAGGCCAGGGTTACTAGTGCCCGTGGGCAGTGAGTGGGGACAACTTTCTCAGGAAACCTGGTTGTGGGAAGGAAAAGAGAGATGTGGCAGCATCTGGGTGATAGAAACAGCCTCTAGGGAGTGTTTTTTGTTTCTGCAAGACATGAGTGATCAGAGCATATTTAAATGGTGCTGGGAAGGAACCAGGAGAGCAGGAACAGGTACTTGGGAAGGCAGGTGGGCTGGGATCCAGACAGAGAGAACGGCCAGCCCCAGACAAGAACTTCAATGATGTGACCATCATGAGGTTATGTCAGCTCCATGGGGGCAGCTCACTTGTCAACCAAGAACAGAAATTTCTTTTCACATCTCAAACATAACTATGCCAAGCTATAATCCTAGGCAGCTCTTTTAACCATCTTAAGAGGTAAGTTTTCACCTAAGGACACTGAGACACGGAGGGAAAGTGACTCACAAGCAATCATATGAAAAGTCAGTGAGGGCACTGACATACAGGTCTGTGTTTCATCTATTCAGCCCTCATTTACTGAGCTCCTACTGTGTGCCAGGCCCTATGCTAGGAATGGGGATGCAGAAATGGATCCTACGATAGGACCAGTGCCCGAGGCAGATGCACAGCAGATGATTTTATACCAAAGCAGCGTGACAACAGGAGGGCAGCCAGTCATCAGAAGACACCTGGGACCTGCTGAGTTACATTCCGACAAGTGTAATAGAATTAGAGGTCGGCCACCTCTCAGGTGGGGCAGGGCTGTGTCCCCAGGAAGGCCGCTTTCTCAGGGTGACCCCCCAAATCAGGCTCCACAATTTCAGACAGCTGGCAGACTCAAGGTTACCTCCACTTGTCTAAAAATAAACGTCTTCCTAAGTCAATTAATCATGACTCAGCCAGCTAGGGAGGCAGCTGCGTGACAGCAGAACGAGCCCCAGACCAGAGTCGGGGTTGTGGGTTTGCATCCAGGCTCTGCAACCTCGTAGCTGTAACCTCTGGCTGCTCACTTAACCTTCTTGTGTCCTGACACCCTGACCTCCAAAATATACTCTAAATCTGGCCATTTTTCTATATTTCCACTGCTCTAACCTTGGTCCATGGCACCACCATCTCTCCCCAAGACCATGCCTTGGCCTCCTAATGGACCTCCCATTTGGTCACTCCCATTCGAAGACTTCCATTACCCTTCTCCTGCAGGTGGAGTAAACCCAAGCTGCTACTGTGGCCCTCAGGGCCCTCCAAGGCTACCTGTCACCCACCGCCCTGATCTCACTTCCCCTCACTCCTGACTCTGCAGCTTCATGGGGCTCCTCCATCCCTTGGGCATGCCTGGCCTCTGTACCTGCTGTTGATTCTGCCTGTTTCGCCACCACTCACACCCTTACAGGGCTGCTTCCTCCACATCCAGTCCCCAGCTCAAATTCACCTCCTTAAACAGGCCTTCTCCAACCACCCCAGCTAACATCGCTACTGAAGGTTGACGGTGTTTCACAGCCTTTCATCAGTACCTGAAATTCTCTGATTTGTTCATGGACGTATTTGTTGTCTGCCTCAGAACCTGTTACAAGGCCCGTTCAAAATGTTGACTGATTGAGTCTTACTTTCTTCATCAGTACATGGCAGCTGGACACTTAGAGACTACTGGTTAGGAATATAGCTTCTGAAGCCAGCCCTCCTGGCTTGGACTCCTGGCTCTACCCCTAAAGCTGTGTGACCTGAGCAAGTTACTTAACATCTCTGTGCCCAGGTTCCTCATCTGTAAAACAGGGATCATAATAGTAGCCAACAGTAGGAGTATTATGAAGAGTAAATGAGTTAATATATGTAAAAGCATTTTTAAAAACAGAATCATAAAAAAACCCAGAACTTGAAACACAGTAAGTGCTCAGAATAATTAGCAGTTACTATATTCTCTCTGCTCCCATGTACTTTCCTGCCTGTCTCTCTAATCTGTATTATCTGTACAGTAACTAGCTATTCGTGTGTTCATCTTCCCCAAGAGGCAGTGAGCTCCCTGCATATGGAGACTATGTCTCATCCCTCTTTGTGTCCTCAATACCCACAAGAAAGCCTGGCAAAGAATAAGAGTTTAGTGAACGGATGAAGAGAGGGTGGGAGAGACAGTGGAAAGAAAGAAGAAAGAGGGAAGGAAGGAAGGAAGGAAGACAAGAAGGAGAGAGGGAAAATCAAGGAGTCCACACTGCAGCCCTATCTTTAGGGGGACAAATGACTCGCTGACTCTCTGCCTTCCCTCCAACCCCTCCCAAACACCAGAAGAGAAGCTGAGTTCAGCCACCCTCAGCTGTCTCCATCTCATTAACTGCTCAAGGCACAACGCTAGGTCTCCCATGACCTGGTCCCCTAGCTGCGACCTTTACCACTCTCAGTACATAGCAGCACTCCCTTCCCAACTCTAGTCTTTGTTCCAGATGCTTCTGCCTCCCGAAGTTCCTCTCTTTGCAGATCTGTGTCTCCATGTCTGATGTATCCTTCAAAGCCTGATCCAGTGACCCCTTTCCCCAGGAACCCTTCCCTGATTTTCCAGCTAGGGGTCTCCTCCCCTCCTGAGAACTCCCTTCTGCCTCTCTCGCATGCGAGCTCCGTGAACTGTACTTGTGTCCACAGCCCACGTGCCCTGTGAAATGCAAACTCGTCTGGGACCAGGCCCATATCTGCTCCTATGTCCCCATGCCCAGCCCGGGGCCTGGTGCAGAGGGGCTTCAGCAAGTGTTTGTCAAACAGAAACGTGCCCAACACATTCCTGACAGAGTAAAGGACAGCACCCTAGCCACCGCACTTCCACTGCGTGACCCACCTCTGACAATGCTTAGTTTGTGAGGAGAGAGGGGTGGCTTAGGGACTGCATCTTTCTTTTTTTTTGTGGCAACTCCTGTGACGCTTCTGTTCTTCAGAACATCTGTTCCCCAAATCATGACTGCCAAGTTCTTTGTGTACTTGGAATCTCCTTGGGTTACTTGTAGCTGGTGCCATTTCTCCTCATCAACCCAAATCCCGCTTCCCAGATGGACCTGAAGGGGAGAAGAACACAAGCAAGCACCTGATTAGCCAGACAGGATGGCAGCTGGACACTTTTCTTGTCCTTTACAAGAGATTTCTAAACAACTAAAAGAGGTCTTGTTCCATAAACACTAAATAAGCTTCCTTTAAGGGCAATAATAATAACCATTTAGTGAATACTTGTAATGTGCCAGGTCTTATTCTAGTGCTTTATATCCACTATCTCAAATCTTTACAGCAACCCTGGAAGGAAGGTGTTAGTTAGAGCACTATTTTCATTTCAGGTGGAAAAACGAGGTTGAGACAGGTGAAGCCACTGGCTGAAAGTCACTCAACTACTAAGCTGCAGAGCTGATCTGTTTTGTTGGTGGCGGGGCTGGGGGTCAGGATGGTTTAAAGCTCCTCTGGTAATTGCAACGTACAGCTAAGTGTGGCAACCACTGGCAGCCGGAGTGAGGAGAGCCGCTGTCCAGGCTCTGCCGTTCACGGGGTTATGTTTGTGCAAGTCCTCCCCATTTCTGGCTTCAGGTTCCTGTGAACTGAACTGGGAGAACTGGATTCCAGCTAAGCTCCTTCTGGCTCAGAACACGTATGATTTTAACAAATTGGACACAACCATTGTGTCCTCGTCTGATTCTGACAGCATACAGAACAAAACACAATTTCACACTCACTATAAGGGAAGCGCTCAGAAAGTTTCAGTGCAGAGTCAATAAATGCAAAAGTCTTGGAATGATCTAGCAATGAGCTTTGCATTTTTTTTTCCTTTCTGGGTCTTTTAACAATTTAAAAACCATTTGCTAAAACTAATCAGTAAAAATTAAGTTTTGACTTTGACATTGTCATTTATGCTGTGTTTCTGCTGAGTCTAAGGAGGGTAGAAATGGCCTCTGAGGGGATGGAGGGGAGACAGCCACTGACAAGTTACACTTTCTAAGGGGAATGGAAAGTTCCCGCCAAAAGTCTGCAGAAAGACTGTAAGTCATCAACCTTGCATGGTCGGGAGATGTCCCTCGAGAGTCCTGGTCTGAGAGACTACATACACACCCAGACTGATGGCCGACTGGCCAGCATTGTTCAGAGAGATTCGAAGATCCTTCTACTGAAGACTGGCTTGGACAGCAAGATGGGCATGCACAGTTGGACAGCAAGGTCAGCCAGCAACACTTCTTCCTTCACCAATTACTAAAGTCTTCCAACCGTTAAAAAGAAAAAAATATAGCAACATAGCCCACCCATGAATGTCAGTAAGTAAACAATCTACCTGCCACATCTAACTTCACTTCCTTTTGCTCAAAAGATCATTCGGACCTCTGCAGGCACGATATCAGATAACCAGATCCACCTGGCCTCCCTGTGCTGCAAACTTTGGTGATGCAAATCTGTTCACAGGGCTCGGGAAGATAAGCAACCTGGAGTGAAATGTGCTGCCTGGGGCTGGCTGGGCAAGATCGACCCAAGGTCAAGTCTGGCCTGTTCTCCGCAGTCTGAACTGCAGGTGGGCAGTCTGTGTGCCAGATCAGGCATGCTAGGGACAAGTTCCCTGCTGCTCCCTGATGGACCCCAAGTCACCTCCTTGGATAACTCTCTGGGGCTACCCACGCACGCTTCCTGAGAGAGGGGGAAAACAAGGAATGTGAATTAGATTAAATTCAGAATCAGAAAACTTCAGAGAAGACAACTTCAGTTTTTCAAAGATCTCTGCTCTTTTCTACCCCAGGCCTTGCTTTCCTATAATCTTTTCATTTATTGTTCTTAAAAGAGAGATGACAGTCTCTCTTTTTAGCCAATGTCTACAAAAGAAAGGGTCATCAATATTTTTTGAGTACTTTTAATGAACTAGTTTTTGTACTCTCAATTTAATCCTCATAATGACCTTAAAAGATGGAAATAGGTAGGAATAATTATTCCTAATTTCCAGAGATGAACAGAGATTCAGGACTAATTACTTTCCCTAAGACATACTATCAGTAAATTTTAGAATCAAGATTCAAACACAAATCTGTACGACCCTGAAGCCCATGCTCTCCTGGCTTTTCCTGCTGCTGCCAGTGTCACGGTGGTGCTAATGTGGTAGAAATAAAGCAGATCTAACACATCGGTATTCAGCTGGCTTTCCTACTGAGTCCTCCTCGGTACCTGCCCGGCCACTTCCCTGGCCAGCACCCACCGCAGTTCACACGCAGTCAGGGCAAAAGCCATGGGCTGGCCTTCCTGCCTCCAGCCCCTGCTCCCTCCAACCCATGCTGTAAACACTGCCAGGTTAATTTCCCTAAAACATGGCTTTCCTTCTTTGACTAGATGACTTTCACAGTCTTTCAACTCTGTGTTTTTATGTTAACCCTCTGGAATCTTGAATAGCTCCCCGTTTCCTGTCACATCAAATCCAACTTCCTCAGTTGGCTTTAAAGGTCCTCTAGAATCCTGTTTCCATTCAGCCTACTAACTGTACTATGTCCATCACTCAATGATGCACCCAAACTCATTCATTTCCTTCTCCTTCCAGTGTGCGGTAACAGAAAGAAGGTGGGCTCTGGAGTCTGCAGCCCTGAGTATGAATCCTGGCCCTTCTACCTACTAGCTGGGTATCTTGGGCTAGTCACTTAACTTCTCTGAGCCTTACTTTTCTCAGCTGTACCGGAGGCAGATCACTACCTGATTTACAGAGCTGTTCTGAGGATTAAATAACATGAGTAAAACATCAGGTGGACAGCACACACCCAGTAACTGTTATTTCCTTACTTCCTTTAACATCTTTCTCTATCAGTGTCTCTGTTCATGCCTTTCCCTCACCCAGGAATGAATGCCTTACCTTCTGTCTTTTTAAGCCTGTTAATCTTTCAAGCCCCAGTCTCCAATCCAGGAAACACTCCTGAACTACTTCAGGGCCAAGTTCTATCCCCTCTGAATTTCTGGCCTACTGAGAGCCTTTTACCTGATTCAGCCCGTCACAGTACATCTCTGTGGGGAGAGGCCGAGGCTTTGCCTCTTACATCCCCTACAGAGTGATCAGGACCAGTCTGAACACAAAGCAGTAAGAATCTGAAGGGCATATTTAATATAACTTAATGGCTTTCAGTTCTGATGAGCTGCTATTCCTTGGAGAATAAAATATTTTCTGACATGCATTCAGTACAAGGCCAACTTTCCATCACAGAAGGAAATGGCCCTGGGTGAGACCACTCACAGGTACATGCTGGTGCATTTGAGACAAGGGCTCCTGAGGTCAATAAAGCTCAGGGTCACCTGGAGCAATGCCCTGCTTTCAGGAGTGCAGCAGAATAGACTGGAAAGAGCACTGACCCAGGAGCTGGGAGACTTGGCTTGTAGTCCCCTGCCTGCCTGCCTCTAACCTGTTGTATAACTGCAGACGAGTCCCTTCTCTGGATGTATTTCCCCATCTATCCCATGCATAAATTAGACTATTTAAACTTCAATGGTTTTTGTGCTTTATGATTCAATGAGTTTTTGAAATAAAACATCTTAAGACAAAGAAAAGCAATGTACTTTATCAAAATCAGAAAGTAAATTTTGTGGCAAGCCTGATTCACATAAACCACAGTCCACTATTTGACCAAATGTTAGTCTTATGTTTTCAAGGGAAGTTATTAAAAATATGGCATCTGAGATGAGATTTGATAAAAAAAAATGTCTTTGTGAAATGTTTTGCAGGACAAAACTAGTTTCCTACTAGGAAATGGATCCCGTTCTAAGCTCTAGGCTTTGCAGAGATGAAGGCAGAAAGAAGGAATGGTCAGAAGCAATAGCAGAGCCAAGAATAATGATGGCGACTTCTGGGATGGGGAATACCTCTCTACGAAGCTGCCATCCATTTCCAGTATTTCCTTTCCTCTCCTTTAAAAATTTCTGTCTGACTACAAATTAGTTGTAAACAAAAGCCAGGCTAGTTTTATAGCAAAATGTTGGCAATGATCAATGAAAAAACAAAATTAGCACTTTCAAGATTTGCTGTGCGACTCAAGTGTGAAAAAAATTACACAACTTTTGAGAGACCCATCATTCTGGAGGAAAAATGATCCCTTTGCAGAAGAGGCCCTCATAATGCTCCGAAACTGTCCATCAGTCTTCAAAGCAAGAGAGAAATAGATTTCTCTAAGAAGCTACTTCAAGAAAAAGTCTCTAGTTATTAAACAATGTGATCATGACTGAAAAGAAATCAACAAATACAGAATAGTCTTTTCTTTATCTCCAGTTGGGGAAGGTTCACCCAACCCAGATACACAGTTTGAGTCATTAAAGGCCTATGGAGAGCATTGATCTGATCCCATCTGGCACAGACAGGGACACTGAGGCCTGCAGAAGGGAAACCCAGAGTCATACAAGCAGGACAAAGAAAGAGCTAAGCTTAAACTCAGGATTCTAGTTGCCTACTTCCACTGTGTCATGCCATCTCTCCCCCTGCAGAGCAGACTCTTCAAGCCTGTTGGCTGGACCAAGGCAATGCAGAACGGGCCCATGGCCTGGCCCCTCAGTTCTGCCTCTGCAGGGGAGGAAGTTCTCTGTGGGAGATGAGGGTAGCATACCCAAGAGAGCCCTAAAGACTAACAAGTTTCACTTCCTCAGCCTGACAATATTTGCTTTGGCTCGGTCTGGCCAGTTGCAGGGATATATCTGGACAAACCCAAATAAGACAACCTTTTCTTTCTCATCAACCCACTAGGGAACAATACTGGATTAACAGAGACCTTCTGAAGCATAAGGCAAGAAAAACAGACTGACACAGATTGAGTCTTTGAGGAGAAGGAGAGGAGATGTCTGTAATGTATGCCATGGTGGCAGAGGATATTACAGTAAAACTGCATCTGATCAGTGCCTAGACAAAGGGATCCGACATATTTCCTCCAAGATGAACTCACTTGGATGTGGGAAGTTTTTTAGAACAGTCTTCTCCCTGCCCAGCTACTATATCATCATATGACTTTAAGATTTCCAAAGGCTATACTTCTGTACCAATATAACTACTAATAGTGCTTAAGTTTTCTTTCATAATCTTTTTCAAGAGTCTTACAATAAAATCTGAGGAGTTAGACTGTGGTCCTAGGACTGTGGGCTAACCATGCTAAATGGACAACTTGCGAGCTGCCTACGGGTAAGGAGCATGTCCCGTTCACCACTGCACACCTAGCATTTAGCGCAGGGCGTAGAACACACAGGTACTTTGTAAATGGTGAATGGGTAAATAATGAGTTGTATCCATAGCTGTAATGCAGATATATCATTTCTCAATCACCTTATAAATTTTATGCATCTGGTTTCATTAAATTATCATTTTTTAAAAAAATCTTTCTCGCTAATAAGCTGTTTTTAAATGTCAGTTTAGTTTTACAGTTGTTTCAACCCAACATTTGCCAAAGGAAAAAAAAAAAAAGAAGAAGAGAAAAAGAAAAAGTCCTCGTAAAGCTCCTCTAGCTCTAACCCATGATTTCTGGAAGCAGTCACTCGAGGAGAGGCCAGGAGGCCAAGCGGTCAAGCTATCTCTCGAAAAGCTCCCACCATATTCTCCATCTTCGCTCTGACTAGCCAGGACTTGCAGGGAATGGATAGTGAGCTTGAAACACTACCTTGCCATTGTCTAGGATATACTTGTCCATGACAGGTGCAGGAGCGGGGTAATAGGACGACGTATTTGCTTCCTCACTGAAAGTGCTCCGTAACTCCGGCTCGGGCTCGAGACATTCTGACTTTACTTTTTCCAAGTCAATGGCGGGACCTAGGCAGTTAAGAAAAGAGATCTGTCTAGAACTCCAAGGAAAATAAAAGGCAAATATTTTCAACTACGCATCTATCAGCACATAGTGGCACACACAAAAAATAGGCTGGCTTATTTTTGTCCATTGGATGACACTTAAACCCAAGCTTGAAAATAATATAAGGTATGAATGTCACAAGGGAAAAGGTATAAAACCGGAAGACAAGAATGGACTAGACTAATTAAGCGTGAACGAGAAGCAGTCTTCCAGGGTGTCACTGCCTGAATGAAAATGCAGGGGACTTGACCTCTCGCACAGGAAAGAGGTCCTGCTAAGACTGGAGTAGACAAGGGGTGGCAATGACTGCAATATCCAAATTGTGTATTTGCCGAAATCCCATCTCTGCAGCCTATACGAAGCAGGCCACAGCAGAAGACAGGAGAGCAGGGGGCAGAAATGCAAAGGCCTCCCCGCCAAGACCTAGCATCTACAATACACAGGAGCATTTCTACCAAGAAATTAAAATACAATACAGATCAAGCCCCTGATTGCCTGAACCAGCAGCTACCCTGATTTTTATTTTAATGCAATCAACACAAATTATGTGTGGTTTAAACAGTGAAAGGCAGCTAGATAAATGGTGGTGGTTTCTAAAGGGTATATTTTTTCCTCCATTAGCTTTTAAAAATGATGGACTTTTAAAAAAATCACCTATTGTGTCTTGATTACCAAAAGGCAGAGAAACAGGATGAAAATGAGTAAATATGGCCCAAAGACTTGATTAACTTTTGCAGGAGAGCAACTCCAAAGGCCAGTGGAGAGTTTAGCATCCTGGAAATCCTCCCTACGCAAATATTTCAGGAGTTGACTGGGATCAGTAATTCAGCTACTAGCAAAGCCAGTCCCCAAGGTTGTGCATATAACTTAAGTAACCAGTGAGTTTCATGGTCCTACCTTCCCTTATCCTAACCATGTGGGCCACTTGGTACAGAGCACTTTATGTACTAAAGTCCTCACCAACAATCTGATTACAATTTTATGTTCAATTGCCACATTCTTTCTTTGGCTGGTGGTTGGGAAGGTATTGGTGATTTTGTTACTAAAATTCCTCCTGACAGGGCTTCCCAGAACAAGAATATCATTCCTGAGTTGCTGGCAGCTGCCATCTGCAAGACTGAATCTCTGCAGTCTCCAACTATTTCAGTACAAGCACACAAAGCTGAATGCAGCATGGCTGGGGAGAAACACAGAGCAGATGAAAGGGCAGGGCTCATCTTGGGAGACCGAGTTTAGGGCTCCTTCCTGGCTTTGCTGTGTTTTAATTGTGTGACCACAGGCCAGTGAACTGTGGATGCACAGGCTGGCAGAGTGAAGGACCGATGGCATCATAATGGTTCTAATAGCATCTCCCAACACTGCGTGACCCCCTCAAGCGCTGGGCCTAGGGCTTATTCTCTGTCCCAGCACCTGGCATGAGGAGCTGCTCTCTGAATGTCTGCTCCATGAATAAGAGAATGACAACAATGAATGAATAATTCTAAAGTTTCAGAAGCAGATGCCAAAGTTTCTCCTCTTTCTGTGTGAGATCTTGGTTGAGTTTCTGAGATACAAACTCAAGTGGAGCATTTAATCTTTCCTTAGATCAGGGAAGAAGTAATTACTTCAGTGTCCCCTAAGGGGCTTGGCTGAGTTGGCATCTGGGGTCTCTTCCTGCTCTGATATTCAGCAACAAGAAACAGGAGTGGGCTGAGAGGAGGTGGTCCACGCAGACAGTGGCTCACAGGGCACATTTGGCAAGATGGTGTTCCTCCTCTAAAGCTTCCTTTTCCTTCTGTGAGAGGAAGATGTTGGACAAGAGAATGAATCCAGTTCAGCTCTGACTTCAGTCTGTTTCTCTCCATCCCTA
This sequence comes from Camelus ferus, assembly GCF_009834535.1. Lineage (NCBI taxonomy): Eukaryota > Metazoa > Chordata > Mammalia > Artiodactyla > Camelidae > Camelus > Camelus ferus. The sequence continues at coordinate 34,987,577 of NC_045708.1, forward strand.
TCCACAATGGCTGCCAAACAGATCTCATGACCATCTCCTTCCTTGCTTAGGCTTCCATTACCCTCAAAATTAAGTTGCACACCATATCCTCCTTAAGGCCTAGAACAACCAGCTTCCTCTCTTCTCTGGTGCTCGGTTCCTGCTCTCCCCTGATACTGACCTCTACTCGGTCCCCAGATGCTCTGCTGTCCCAGGCCTCTGCACCTCTGGATGTGCTACTGTTCTGGCTTTGAATGCCACCTCATCTGCCTGCCAAGCCCCTGGTCAGACTGAAGAACAGAGCTTAGGTATCTCTTTCGTGAGGTCTTGCTCTGATCACTACCAGGAAGGGGTTCTTTAAATTGTAAATACTTCCAGCGAATTATATTTGCAACCATCTACCAGTCTGTCTGCTGTCCACACCAAAGCTCTGCAAGGGCAAAGTTTTATTCTCTTTGCAATCTTGGCACCTTGGGCAATGCCTGGCACATTGCAGGCTCTCAGTAAATTCTTCATAACATGAGAGGAGGAAGAGAGTTGTAGGGGGAAAGAGACTTAAATGGGCTGGGGCAGAGATTCTGAAATAAAGCCCTACTGCTGAGTGGAGGTTCTTGGGGGTGGGAGTTGGGGTGAATGGGAAGCTGTTCTCAAATATCTGCAACCTTTTTTTGCAGCCCATGGAGTAGAAGTTAGGGCTGTTAAACAGAAATCAGAAACATCTAGCCAGGGGAATGAACAGTTCAGATGGCTACAGAGGGACACATAAGGGACATCAGAAGGAAGAAGGGCTGAGAGCAAGGGTCACTTCTTTGGCTCCACCCTGTGCTCCTCATTCCAAAGTGGCCTGTCTAACCCTCTCCTCACATACACCACTCCTTCCCGCTTCCCAGCCTTTGCTGGTGCTGTTCCCTCTGTCCAGATCATTCCACCCCACAGATGCCCACCCACAAAGGCCACCAGGGATTCAAGGCCTGACTCAAATGCCACCTCCTCTATGAGGCATCCCATCCTTTCAGAGGTGAGCAATTCTCTTCACCCCTTGGCTTAGAATTTGGAGTCAGAGACTGAGGTTTACATTCTGGATTTGCCACTTGCTGTTCAGGTAAGCTGTGAGTGTCCTCAGATAGGTAGGTCTGCTCTCCTTTGGAACCCTTCCTCCCAATAATAATCAGATGCACGTATCAGTTTCTACGCCTGCCTTCCCCCTAGACTGTAAGGGCTGAGGGCAGGCAGGGACTGTGTGTTTTTATGTTAGAGACCAGGGCTCAGCACAGGGCCTGGTTCAAATTCTACCCTCCACAGGTAATTTTACATATCAATAATTACTTAACCTTTCCGACCCTGTCGCCTCATCTGAAAGAAGGAATGATAACAGCAACCTGGCCAGACTGGAGATTAAATAAGTTAACCATATATATGAAATGATTAATCCAGACTCTGGTACAGAGCGGGTGCCCGGTAAATAACGGCTCACCCCCCCTGCCTCTGCCCCACACAGGCGTCACATGTGGGAGCTCGAGTCAGTCCTCTGTGAGCTGGGGCCCTGCTGGTCTTTTGCCCTAAGTCTGGAGCACAGGCCAAGCCCAGAGCGGGTGCTTGTGCTCCACGGCAAACCCACAAGCCCTGTGCCGGTCTCCTCAGGGACTAAGAGGGTTTTGTCAAATACTGAGGCCGCTGTACTAGGATCTTCTGGCTCTCAAGGAACACTGCTTCCCAACATTCTGGGTGAGCACTGTTTAACAGCTGGTGGCTGCCAGGGATGGGCACCACTCTCGGCACCTGCCTCCTTCAGTGCAGTATACAGGAGGTACCCGGTGCCTTGGCAAAGAGGACAGACCGACCCAAGGCATATCCTGGAAGGAGTCTGTCAGGAAACCTGGGTGTGAATCCAAGCTGCATGACCTCAGACATGTCACCTCACCTCTCTGTGCCTGGTCTTTCCTACCTGCAAAATGGGGGCAGCCAATAGTCACCATGCAGGCTGATAATGCCTCCTGAGAGCCTGGCACCGAGGCAGACACCTAACAGACGCTCAGACACAGGCTCAGGAAATGGCAGATGAAGGGAGGAATGGATCAGTCAGTAAAGCGGGATGTTTAGTACTATAGAATCAGAAAGAGAAGGACCAAAAAGCATGTGGTTTCTTTGAGGAGAAGAGGGAGGGCCTCTAGTGCTTTTAATTTAGGGGGAAAAAACACTTCATTGCAAATTTTAGTCGGCTTCACTACAATGTTGGCAATTTACATCTCATTACAACAAACGCTTCAGATTGCTGTTTTGCTTTTAAAAATTTCTGAGGCATTGTTCTCCTTCAAACACATGCGACCAAATTAGCCACAATAATAAGCACTTGCGCTAAGAGGCGGCATCGCAGGATCTGGTGTAGATATTTTAAGTAACAAAGGAACTTTTTTCACTTTGTGGGAAGAGTAGAAATGAAAAAAAAAAGCCTTTTGATCCATTTCAGGTTTATTTTGGAGAAAACATACCTTCCATGGAGAGAAACCTCTCAGCTGGGTAAAGGAAGCTTTTGAAAAAATATAAAAGATAGTGCTTGTTTTTTTACTCAGTCATTCATAAGCCCATTCATCACACACCCCTTGACTGCACACCAAGACTGAACCCTGTGAGAGGCACTGGGGACCCAGAGACAAATACGGCATGTTCTAGTTCTGGAGAAGTTGAGACTAACATGTGAAACTCTTATTACATGTCATATAAATAGCTTGATGGACAAACACTGGATTTAATGCTAGAAAACGTGGTGCAAATCCTGGTTCTGTTACTTACTTTATCTTTTTAAGCTCCTGGGCCTCTCCCATAAAATGAGAATCACAACACAGAGTAAGTGGCTTGGCAAATGTTTGTTGGCACAACAAATAAATGAAATTATACTATTCTCTGTTCTTGTCTAGCTTAAACTGGACTAATGTTATTCTTCCTGAAAACCTTTCTAAAAAGTTAATACTTGTGTGACTTCCATGAGGTTTAAAATTCATCTATTTCTTAAAAAAAAAAAAATATATATATATATACACACACACACACACACACACATATGTTTGGGCACTAAAAAACATTTCTATTTTCTGTTGAAACCAAAAGCCTAGTATTAGATTTTTCATAAAAAGTATTAAATCCTTCCATTTACTTCTGCAAGTGAATAGGAAGTTTCTCTGCTATAGGTATAATTCTAGTTTCTTCCTAAATGCAAAATGAATCAAGTCAAAATCCTCAAACGCACACACCTACTGTAGCACAGAGGCACACTGGGTTTGGTGGAAAAAAGAGACCACTTCCTAAAAGAGACCGAGCACGGAAACAGCTAGCAACACTGAAGGAGGAGGTACACAAAAGCCTTGGAAAGAGACAGGCGAGACAGCTCAGAGCCAGGCAGTGGGTTCCCCTCTGTGGCCCCACCATCCCCTCTCACAGGGCATCAGCCACTCTCCTGCTGCCATAGTCACACATCTATTTCTAAGCCCCATTATGCTTCCAGTGAGTGTGTGTGTGTGTGGGTAAAATCCAGTCTCCTGCCTTCAGTGAGAATCTACTAGGCACCTAGTCAGTGCCAGCCCTGGGCTGGGTGGCTTTAACTGTAGCTGGTAGTGGAAAGAGACAGGCAACAGATCATCACCACCCCATGTGGCTGACAAGGGTGAGGACAAAGACTGGAGAACAGAAGCAAAGGAGGGGGTGTTACACCTGGAGGAGACTAGGAAGGACGATCACAAACTGCTGTCCTGGGGCTTGGAAGATGGATGGGTAGGAGCTGGCTGGGAGTGAAGGGCTGGGGCAGGGTAGTTACCTTCATACAGTGAAGGCAGGCACATAATCAAGGCTCACTGGCTGGCCAGGAAGTGGGCAGCATGATGATCTGCTCAGGTTTGGGGAGGGAGAGATCAGCACTGGCTCAGGGATCCTGGAAGGCTTCAGGGAAGAGGTGAGCTCTGACTGGAGCTTGATAGGTGATCAAGTCTAGGGAAGGTTGAGCAGTAGTCAGGTGGGGGGACGGGATCCCTGTCAGGCCCGGCTCCTCAGATCCTCCCCCCAACACTCCTGCGTTTTCTGAGCCTTCTCTGAGTGAGGTGAGGGCAGACTTTGCTGGGCAGAGGCAGGAGAAGCTATTCTAGCCTGAGGTACTGGATTGGGCAAGACCCCTGCAGCTCACGTGGAGGCCTCCAGAGTGGGGCTGGTCCCTCAGGGAGTCAGAATCCCAGAGCAGCAGAGCCGGAGGGGACCTAGAGAGCCCCCTCTCCATGGGGCAGAAGCCCAGAAAGACGGAGTAGCAGAAGCAGGCCCAGGTCCCCAGTTGTGGGTTTCAAGGTATTTTTCCCACTTTAAGGAATCACAGATGCCCATTTCAAAGGACATATTTGCTTCTCCCTGAAAAAGAAAGGTGACTGATACCTACTGTACATCTTCTTGTTAGTATCTTACAGTACAATTCCTATTTAAAAAAAAAAAATCTTTTAATCTTGACACCCAGTGTCAAGTGATTATTTGTTTAACATCTTCCTGGTTAGAACGGAAACTCTGAGGACAGCCATAGTCCTATTGAGGGCTATCTCCCCAGCACCTAGGACAATGTTCGTGACACACAATGAACATTCATTAAACATGTGTTGAGAGGAAGAAGTTAATCCTCATGGAAGTCTTACAAAATTGATCTTATTATCTTTGTAGAGGCTCAGAGAGGTAAAGTAATTTGCTGAAAGTCAAAAAATTCAGGGTTGCTGGACTCCAGACTTGCTCTTTCCTGGGCCCTGCACCTTTTCAGCTTACTGCAGCTTTCAGACTTCACAAGCTTCTCACGTAATGCCCACTCTGTGGGACCCTCAGCTCATCTCTGACCTTCCCTGATCTTCCTAAGGCGTCCCTGAAGAAATCCACAATTGTGCAGGAGGGCACCGGCGGGGGGGGGGGGGGTGTCACCAGGCTTCATTTCACTGCTACGAGCTCTGAGCCCATCCTCTGTCAGCTGGTGGCCAGGAAAGCTGGGCTGCTTCTTCATCTGTGGTTCTTCCACCTCCCTCCCCGCCCAACTGTCTGGACCCAGGCAGCATCCAAATGGCAGGGGTGTGCAGAACAGCATGGGTCTGCCCTGCCAGACAGGCACTGAAGGCCCCACACATACGCTGAATGCATGTGAAATGGCCTTTGGTTCTGGACCAGAACTGGCTGGGAGGGAAGATGGAGGGCTGTGGTAGGAGTAAGTGGGGCAGGCGGCGTAAGGGCTGCCCTTAGACTTCTAAAGGGCTGCTGTGGGACACAGGGAGCACCTGAGGGCAGGAATTACAGGGAGGCAGAGCTGCATCTTGGGGCTGGCATCTCCCAAACATATCAACCCACGACTTTGGCCGTGCTTGATCTTCTCTTCAGGCCGTAAGTCCTTCTAGAGCAGGAACCATACAAGATTCATCTTTGCTAAACGGTTGTTGATTGATTTGCCTGGTTCAGAGGAAAAGGGTGACTCTAAGGTTGAGGGACAGCACTCCAGGTCACTCTGGTGGGGAGGAGCCCCTGTGTGCCACCTGTGGTAAGGGCCGGGGCAGTTTCCAGGGGCTCTCGCCTACCTTGGCAGCCTCGTCTTTCCCTTCTACCTACATCCTCTCTGTACAGTCCAGTCAGAAACCACATGTGGTTCCCAAATAAGCCAGTCTCTCTCATAACTCCAAGTCTTTACCAGGCTCTCCTGTCTGAGACACATTCACTTCCTCTCCCTGAGCCCACATCCCTATCTGTTGATCCTATCTACTGCTGAGGTTGCTTTACGTCTGGAAAGCACCTAGCATCGGGCCCAAAGCAGGTGTTCAGAGGGGTCACCCCTTGCCTGGAAGAAGCCCTGTCCCACCTCTCCCACCTGTATTTCCTCTAACTGGCAAAGCCAGCAGGGAACAAGCCTGCCGCATGGCCACACTGAAGCCAATGACCAGCAGGCAAAGCCCTTTCCTAAGTGGGAAGCACATTCCTGTTCTGGCAACAGAGAGAAGCCCAGAAACTCCTGCATGTTCTGGCCACCCGAGCAGGAACAAAGGGACAGCCTGGAGTTCTCCCTCAGCCCCATCCCCACTGCCCCAGAAAAGTGAACTCAAGAGAGAAAGAAGAAGGAGGGTCCTGGACTGTCCCAGCACTCTGTAATCAGCTTTTAAAATAACCTAGGATGAACTGCGGCTAATTCTGATTCAGTCAACAGTACACAAAGTCCCCAAAATGGAAGGCGGCCCCTATCTTTAAGAGAAGCAATTCCAGTTCTCACTGCTAGACCTTTTCCCGCCATCCGGGGTAAGAAGGCACAGGACACAGTGGTTTTGGTCCTGCTCCACCAGCACGTGAGGCAGTGGCAGGCTGTGGGCCTCCTGGGTACCGGGTGTATGAAAATCTGACCTGCTGGGCTGCCTCCCTCTTGCCTGCTTCAGGCCCCTCTCAAAGCCCAACTCTTGTGAGTGCTCCCGTGTACTGGTGAGAATGAACTGAAGCTGAAGGAGATGGAAAAGAGCTCTGAGACAAATGGGCTCCAGGAGGAGAGCCCCGGAAAAGAGAAAACTGAGCCATAAGTAGTGATGTCTGAAGAATCGAGGGGGTCAAAAGGACTGGTCGAGAACTGAAGATGGGAAGATGGACTTCTGCCCAGGAAAAGTGGGTGGAGGGAGAATTAAAAGAACTATAGACCAGTGAGCTTGAAATCAAGTCCAGGCGTAGTGGTAAAATGGACAATTCAAGTATAATTTCTGAGGCCTTACTAGGGAACGTAGCAATCTCCAGGAGACATTAGGGGTTGACTAAAGATTAAGATATGCCAAGACAACCAGATCTGTGTTCTGCTATAAGACAATGAGGGCCTATGACGTGCCAAGCACATTATCTCATGTGCATACTCACGTGATCCTACATCATTAATGTTGCACTCCCTGAGCACTTACTGTGTGCCCCATTGCCCCTGCCTCCGGCAGAGGTCTTTACATGCATTTGCTCCTTTAATCCTCTTAAGAACCATAATGGTTGGTACTGTCGCTGACTCTGCTTTATGGATGAGGAAACTAGGCCCAAGAATTTAAGGAACTTGCCCAAAGTAACAAAATTAGACTGTGGAAAAGCCAAGGTTCAAAACTCCAGCATTTCTGACCTCAGGACCTGTGCAGGCTCTTAATCACTGACCAGGCTTTCCTGCCTAGACATGGTAGGCATTAAGATGTCCATTTTACAGAGGAGAAAACAGAGGCTGAGAAGGGTTAAATCGTTTGTTTGAAGTTGCACAGTTAAAGAATTAGACAGCTGAGATTCAAACCCAAGTAATATCTGTTGCCAAAGCCCACGCTGCCTCCAGTGCAGGGAAAGTCAGCAGGAGGCATTTGGCTGACATTAGCTGCCTTTTCAAAAGCACCATCAGAGACCTGTGCTTAAAGAATCCAGCTCAGACTGCAAAGGATTTTAAAGATCAAAGCTGGTATTTTAACGGACCTTGGAAAGAACACAAGGCACGAGCCCAAAGGGGAACAGAGGTGATAGAAACTCAGCTCTAAAAAGCCAAGACAGATCTGCAGGCCACAATGGCTTTTCTCCTTCAAAAGTTTCAACCAGCCTGTGATCTGGCCAACAGGAACATTATCCCCTCTTTTTGCCTTCTCCTCTCTCAAATGGAGATAATAATCCTTACCTGGTGTTGCAATAAGGGTATTGGAACAGTCCAATAAGATAAAAATGTTAAGGTCTTTGAAGCCTGTAAAGTGTCATGGACATGTTAATATTCTGATTATCAGTGCCTCTTCTGGTCAGAATTCATCATTTGCACCTACATTCTCTGACAAAGCGCACACAAAACCTAAAGCCGTCACAGGCTTCCCTCCTGCAGTCACCGCGCTTGCTCTGTTCTGCTTGGTGTCCATGCACAGGTCTGTGTTCCGCCTGCCTTGGGCTGTGTGTGCCTCTTGAAGGCAGGGATTCCTTCCCCTCCTCTCCGCATTCCTCACGGAGCCCCTTCGTAGCCTTAGTTGAACTAACATTACCTGAATTACACCAAAACGATTCGAACCATCTAAGAGGTACTTACAGTGCTAAAAGCTGAGGGTGACATCTAAGCCTCGGTCTTTGACCTCTAAGAACAAGGAATCTGGCTGAGGGGAATAAGTAAATTTAATTACCGCCCCCATGTGTGGTCCTTCTCATACACCGGAGCTTACCTTGCAACTGGCTCTCACGGCTCTGCTTCCCCTTGGCCCCTTGGAATTCTCTGAGTTTGCCAAGCCCTGGTTTAATAAACACCACCCTCACCTCCCTAGCTTGTGAATGTTTTAAAAAGGGACTCTCCTGGGGGAGGGTAGAGCTCAGCGGTAAGAGTGTATGCCTAGCAGGCATGAAGTCCTGGGTTCAATCCCCAGTACAGCCATTAAAAAAATAAATACATAAGTCAACTTAATTACCTTCCACACCAAAAAAAACCCCCAAAAAAAAAAAAAAAAAACTAGCAATGACAACAACAACAAAAGCCTGGCTGTAAAAAGGGACCATGTTGTTCATTTCTATTTCCAGCACCTAACACGGTCCTGGCACAGAGCATACTTTCAATAAATGTCTATTGAATGAATGAAAGAATAAATGAATGAATATATATACAAATAAATTTGCACTTTATAAATTAGAAGACCTTCATGCTTTTTGTGTCCTCAGCATTTACTTCTTCAGAAGAAAGTCAACAGGAAAGGGGAGAAAAGGGGAAAGAAAATGACATTTATTGAACACTTATACTGTGCTGGTCACAGGGCTACCTTCTTTACATATGCTTCCTGATTCAATTCTGATATCATCACAGAGGCCCTGAGAGAAGGGGTCCACGGGGATAGAGAATGAGCTTCCTTCCTATCAGAGAGGGCTGCCTCCTATGCTAAGATCATGAAAAAGGAAAGTTCTGTTTTACAGAGAGAAAATGTCCTTTGGGGGGGGGGGGTCACCCTCATATCAGCAAAAATGAAGTCCAAGGGCTAAAGAAGGGTATGTGGGCAAGGGAGACCCCTGGAAACAGGCCTGTGACACTTTGTGAGCTTGTTTCCTAGAAACATAAGCCAACAGCCTATCTCATCTGTAAGCTTGTTCGCAACTCCATGACTCCATGTTCTAGAGAATCTATTCTGTTAAATCTATCTTGTGTTTATTTGTGGAAAGAAAGAAAGAAAGAAAGAAAGAAAGAAAGAAAGAAAGAACGAACGAAAGGAAGAACGAAAGGAAGGAAGGAAGGAAGGAAAGAAAAAGAAAGAAAGAAAGTAAGAAAGAAAGAAAAAGAAAGAAAGAAAGAAAGAAAGAAAGAAAGAAAGAAAGAAAGAAAGAAAGGAAAGAAGAAGAGAAGAAGAAAGAAAGAAGAGAAAGAAAAAGGAAGGAGGAGAAGAAAATGACGGATTCCTCCGCCGTCCCCCTTTCCTCCGTCCCTCCTTCCTCCCTTCCCTCCATCCCTCACTCCCCTCGTCATTTCCCTTCCCTTCCCCTTCTCCCTGCGTCCCGTCCGTCCCTTTCCTAACTTCCTTTCCCTTCTCCCTCCTTCCCTTCGGAGCCCTGGCCTGCCTCCCCTCCTCCCCCCCCTCCCCCTAACACACAAATGAAGAAGTAGCCACCCAACGAAGTCTCTGAAACATCTTTTATACCACACTGCCCCTACCCTTCTGCCCCTAACTTCCACCAGGTGCACCCTTATAACTCCTGGCTGCTATGGGGGGCCACCAACAGCCTCAAGAGGCCAGACTCCTGCTCTCTGCCTTCTCCCATCCATGGCCTGCAGGACCACAATGCCTGAGGGAGTCAACAATGATTCTTCCAGGCAGGGATCCTTCTTTTTAAATATGAGCATCCTTGACCTTGTCTCTGAATTTGCCTGTGACAATATGGATGACCCAGCATGCAAGTTGAACAAAGCCCTGGAGATGAGCCCCTGGACAAGGTGGACAGGAGAAAATACGCAAGGACAGGCCTCTAAGAGCAGTGTTTGGGCCAAGCCCAGTGGGCCAGGGATGTACTGCCCAGGCCACACATTGGCTCCAGGCCGGGACGTATGTGCTCCTACAGGGCATGTGAAGCTGAGAATCAAAGAGGGTCTCTCAGTCCCTTCCTGGCTCTTCTCTGCCTTGTTACAGGTTTTTTGGTGGTGTGCACAGTGCAGGAGCCATTACAGCAGGGGCTGTCTTCCCAGACTCATCCAGAGACAGTTCTACTTTCAAATACTAGCCCCTCCCCCAGAATGCATTACACTGCATTTCAATTACATGCTTACATGTTTACCTCCATCACTACACCCCCACCCCCTCAACTTCCAATGTCTTAGTCTTCTTCTTATCTGCCCAAGTTCCTACTAGGCTCAGAAAGCATATGGTCAATGTCAGCTGACTGAATGGACAAATGAACATATGTGCTCTGCTCTTTTATCTTCTATAACAGAAGATCCTCAGAGGCAGAGAAGTTAGTTAATCTGCTCAAGGTCATACAGCCAATTACTGGTTAGGGGAGCCAGAGTTAAAAACCAAATAGGACCCTGTCTTACCCCTTCACTAACCGGTATGGAAAAGCAGCTAATGGTAAGCGAGCATCAGCAGAACGCCAGGCATTATGCTGTGTATCCCTGAGCTGTGAGGAGGGTGTTATAATTTCCGTTTTACAGATGAGAACACCAAGGCTCAGAGAGGGGCCCTCTGTCTACCCTGCTCCTCACTCTTCTAACTTCCTCACTCCTGCCTCACTCCACAACAAAAATGCATCCTTCAGACTCCAGCTTATAAGTCACTTCCTTCAGGAAGCCTTTCTTCCCTGATCCCACCAAATTCAGCAGGTCCCCTCCTCTGCTGTCCCACAGCAGAGCTTCTGTCCCTCTGCTGGCACTAACTGTGTCGGTGGCTGTCTCCCTTATCAAACTTTGAGCACCTCAAGGGCAAAGGGCAAGGGCTAGATCTTGAATTCACAGAACTTTATCAACTAAGCAAAATGCCTGGCACACAGTGGATATGAGTCAGTAACTGTGGAAGAAAGGAGGGAAGGAAGGAGGGAAGTAAGCAAGGAAAGAAGGTTTCTGAAGCCACAGAGTTGGGAAGTGGGAAACTGGGTTTGAATTCAGGCCTGCCTGGTTCCAAAGACTAGACTAGACTATATCCATGAAAACATACAAACTCCCCTTAGGGTAGAGACCCTTTTATTATATTCTTGTGGGTTTATCTTCAAGCATGGCACTTTTCATCCTCTGATTAACAAGTACTAATCAATGGACTTAAAACTTTCACAGGTTGGGGGGCAGTAGGTGTGATTTTCCTGGACACCCATGGTCCCTGGAGCACAGGCCACTGCACATGGTGGGTGTTCCGTGCATACTTGTGGCTGGAACTGATTTATATTCAGTCCATCCCACTGTGATGATGACAGGGACCCAGATCAGAGAAGAGCCAGCCGTCAGCTCTCACGATGGCATTCAAGGCCTGCGGAGTGGGAGAGCCCAGAACCATCAAGACACTGAAACTACGGCTGGGGCCAAGTCTGTCTAAGTGTTTTAGGGCTAAAGAGGCATATACTGGTGCAAAATGTGGGGTGTCTTATTGTCCCAGAGGGTTACGAGTTGCTTCTGGAGTTTAAACTCAGTCCATGGTCATGCAAAACAGGCAATTTCCCTGAGAACTGAACTGAAACAACAGTGTGGAGAGTTTTCTCTGTTTGTATGCTTTGCCTCCCTCCCCCTCAACAAGAAGTTTACAAAAGGCATGGCATGCAGAGTGCAATGAAAATTAAAATTATTCCTTTGAAGGCCAGAAAATGGCCTTTTTCTCTGAAAATCACAATTCTCTCTCTGCCCCCCACTCTCCCCACTTCAAGATCAACATAGCTTTCACACATTTTTACAGTTAGGGTTTCTCTTTGAGATTTTATAGCATATTTAAAGAATTTTAATAACTTTTTACGTTGCATACCACTAACCTTTTAGTGTCACTGTGCGCCTCTATGGAGAATGGCCAAGGTCAAGGCAGAGATGGGGAGAAGGGACATTACCAGCCTAGGAATCAGGGACGTGGTTTGAGGTGAGCCCTGCCTCTGCCTCCTCAAGTGACTGCAGGTAAATTCCAACCTCAGTTTCCTTCTCTGTGACAAGGGCATGTAAAGGCCTCTTGGCTGACTCTCTAGGCCCCTCTGAAGATCTACTGAGACACTGCCTTGGGCACATACTCCAGGTTGTAAAAGGCACCAATAAACATAAGTAAGGCAGGGTAAGAGCACACTTATGTAAACATCAAAGAGGCATGAAGCTTTACACATAAATGTATTATCTAGATAACACGAGCCTCCTTTCTTGAGTACAAAACTATTTAATTTAAACTTTGGGGATTGCACTTGTGTTTCTAGACCAGACTACTCCCTTTTGGAAGCAAAGAACACTGACACGGGGTCATTGATGATTGTCCTCAGGGGATGTAGAGACTACAACTTGTGTTATACCCACTCGCTCAGTACTGACTGGCCTCTATCTTCTACAACTCTGGATTCTTGTGTTCTGAAAGAGCACTTCTGTCTTCTCCTCTTAGGTAAGCAGTCATTTTTCTCTGCTGGCAAGGCTGCTGCATTTCAGATTTCCCGATTCCTGCCTCTAAACTACATTAGATGAGAAAACCTGAAAACCTAGTTTGTTAAAATCAGTTACAATATGAGAGCCTATTAAGTTGAGCAAACCAAAGGGGTTTTATACATTTTTATATTAATCTTCCTAAGGTCATGTGTCTGCTCAAAAGCTTTTCAGTGTTTTCTCATTCTAGCAAAACAAGTCCAGACACCTTAGGCAGGTATCATGTTCAAGGTCTTCAATCACCTGTCCTGTAACCACATTTGCAGTCTTCCTCCTTGGCACGTTCCAGATGTTCTCTCATGCTCAGCGACTGCTGCCCTCCGCCTCCTCCCGGGCCCTGAAATACCACCCACCCTTTGGGGCCCAGTTCAAGGCCCACCTTCTTCCTGAAGTCTACCTAAGTTACAAATAACCTCGCTCCATCCTTTAAACTCTCCTATTATTTTATCTACATCTCTCTCGTGGCATGTATCACTTGCTGACTTAAAGTAATATGTGTTTTCAGGATCACGTCAGGCTCTCTTTACTGTCCTAAAATCTCCGTGGAGAGGTTTCCTGTGACCCCTGGTGCCTCTGGCTGAGCAAAATGCACAAATGAGGGGTGGCAAATACTTTTCCGGCTCTCGTTCTCCGAGCCACATTTCTCAGTGTTGCCCACCGTGTTCCGGACTGCTATGGCTGCTACCTCCACAAGCTCCGCTCAGATTCACTCTGAGAGGGGAGTGGCTCCTCCCTGGGTAGCTGCCGAGCCAAGTCCCTGCCCTCCTCTTGGCCCCGCCTCCCAGAGCCCTCCTGGAAGAGGAGCGGCACAACCCACCCCCTGCCCGCGGGGAGCGCAGGCGGCCTGCGGGGCACTCACCACTGCCAAGCCTCAGGAGCAGCACGTCCTGCAGCCTGCGGTTGAGGTCCCGGAGCTCCTTCATCTCGGACACGAGCGCCCCGTACTCCTTGAGCTTCTTGGCCTGCTGAACCAGCTGCCTCCGAGTCCGCTCCAGCTCCTGCTGGAGGTGCCGCATCTCCTCCTGCTGCTGCTGGTAGTTGCGCAGCAGCTCCTCGTACAGAGCCCGGGGCACGACGGCATCCTCCAGACTGTCCATGTCCTCTGTGCCCGGCGAGGCCTCCACGAAGACCTCTTCTGGACACGTGCTGTGGCCCAGGCTCAGGCCGTTCTGCTTCTCCAGCCGGGCCACCACTGCCTCGATGCTCTTGTGCGCCACTTCGCTCGGCTTCCGCCCCTCGGGTCTCTGTGTAGGACAACGAGAATCAGTTCAGGCAAGGGCAGCTGGGACTTTCTTGCGGCTCAATATTTCCCCAGACAATCCTAGAATCACAGAACCACAGATCATCAGTGCTTGGAGAAACCTGCACAAACACTCTAGTCAAAGCCCTTTATTTTACAAATGGGGGAGAGGTCCAGAGTGGGGAAGGGTCCTGCCCAAAGTCACACAGTCAGTGGGTGGCAGAACCAGAACTCTGGTTTCCTGGCCAGCATTTTTCCCATTCCATCACTCTGCCTCTTAGGTGCATGTTATACCACGACCGCCCTCATCTCCCCAGCCTCCCACTCCACACGCATAGTGACTTGCTCATGGTGGGGTGTTCAGGGTATTTGTAGAGATCAGTAAGAAATCAGGCCAGCAAAAGCCATCCCAGGGGTCTTCACTCACATCTCTTCAACAACAAAAACATAAAAGCGCTCAATCTCCCCCCCAAAAAGGGTATTCCACCAAGTCAACTTTTCCTCAAGAATGCTTTAGTTGGGACAGATGCTAAGAACTGTAATCTAGGGCAGGAACCACGTCTTATTTTCTGTTTCTCCACTGCCTACTCAGAACTGGCACTTGGCAGCGGCTCGATAAATGTTTACTTAACGGAAAAGTTCAAAGAATGCTAGCACTGGAAGTTTCTTTCTGTTTAACTCTCTCATTTTACAGGTGAGGAAACAGGCTCAGAGAGGGGAAGGTGTATATTCAGGGGTCACATGGTGAGCTACAGACAGAGCCAGACCCCAAACTTAGAGCCCAACTTAGAACACTGGCTCCTTCCCCCACATCTGCGAACCTCTCCCTGGACTCTGGCCAAGTTGAAGCCCAGCAAGATGTGGATGTGGAGAGGACAGTTTATAGAGAAGAGAATTATCCAGGACTACCCAGGGGTTGGGGTTTCAGCTGCCTGAGGAAATTCCAGCTCAAGTGGACAAAGCTTCCACTGAGGGGGAGTGGAAGTTACAGGACCAACTGAATTCTTCACCCAGGGCAGGAGGGCTAGGAGCTCTCCTGATTGCCAGCACTTGTGGGAGGTGCAGACAACTGAGGACACAAGATTCCAGACAACCTAACTGTGTCAGGTCAAGCCTGCCTTAGCCTCTCAATAAGTTCCTGAAATTTTTGGAAAAAAGAAAAAAAAAAAAAACAAACAACTCTGAGGTTAAGTTACATGACAAACTCCTAACCTGTCATTTCATCCACTGGGATGAAGTGCTCCTAGTCTAGGTGAATTTATTTGCTAAAATTGTAATGAGCACTTTAGACATCTGATAGTCTGATCACTACACTGTGAGACCACCAAGGGCAGTGACCATGTCTCTCTAATCTCTATGACCCCAGGGACCAGCACAGGGTCCAGGCTCATACACGGGTACAATATCAAGGCATGAACTGAACTCAGCTACATCTTTTGGACCTTGGGAATGTCCTTGACCTGTGTCCAAAATCAGACTGTGGTCAAGGCATCCTTCTTCCTCTTCCCTTCCTCTGGGATACCCACTGTGCAGAAAGAAAAAAAAATCTGGCTTATTGAACAGATATTCAGCAGGCTTACAAGTGAGGGCTGGAGGAGACCCACTGGGGCACACACCAAAGGAAATGCAACCTCATGCAAAAGTTTTCTTCCAACTCAGGGTCACATGAACCCCCCTGTGACCTGGCACACCCTATCTTCTCGTGAGTCCACCCTTAGCTGTTGGGGGCAGTTTGATAGTGACTGGCTCTGACCTGCTACCCAAGAACAGCTACCTTACATTCCTAGAGCCTGGCAGTGACCTGCCCAGAGCTGCAGGCCAGAGGGAAAAGCACCATTCCCAGTCCTCTGCAGTGATGACACTGCACAGATGGTGCACACAGGTCAGGGCATGGTGGTGGCACAACACGAGTCAGGTTCCCTGGAAAGTCAGCCAGCACAGTAAACACAAACTAGCTGTCCCAGGCGCCTCCCAATTGGGAAAAATCACATCCTATGACACTAGGGGACAGTCATATGGAGAGAGGAGGCCAGACTGGAATTCTTAAGCTATCAGAAACCTGAAAACGCTCCCATATATTTCAAAAAAAAAAAGGAAAGTTTTTTTTACCTTGATGTGTCTAAGCTGTAAATCTTCTTCCCCATAATCTTTAACCTCCCCATCTTCTTCTACGTGATTGAGAGAAAGTTTGGGGATTTTTATTTTCTTCTGCATCACACTGTTTTCCAGGTCAGATTTGTCTTCTAAAATGCATATCAAGAGAACAAGGTTCATTATGAGGCAAAATGCTCAAAACGCCCATAACCTCAAATGCTAGAGAATGACTGAGGCCAGACCAGTTAAAAAGGAAAAGCACACAAACCCAAGATCTGTTCCCTCCTACATACGGGGCTCCTGGGAGCAGCAGCACAGATCAAACTCAGGATCGAGAGAATGTGCTCAAAGGACTGTCGTACAAAGTGTGGAAATAGCGCCCAATGAATCTGCTGAGGGGCTTCCCTAAGCACATCTTAAAGGGTGGCCTTTTATGGAATTCCAGAATATTGGCACGGGAAGGCCC
This sequence comes from Camelus ferus, assembly GCF_009834535.1. Lineage (NCBI taxonomy): Eukaryota > Metazoa > Chordata > Mammalia > Artiodactyla > Camelidae > Camelus > Camelus ferus. The sequence goes on from NC_045708.1 coordinate 35,003,933, forward strand.
TTAGATTGCTATCTAGTTCAGATTTAACCAGCACACAAATTCTTCGACAACTGAGATCTTTCTAAGCCAAGTGACATCCAAGGAAAACTTGAGGGATTTCTGCCAGCCCACGTACTGATAAACATGAAAGGATGGTAACTCTTACGGAGGTAAAGCCTGAGCTGGAGCTGAGAGCCTGCCTGCGGCCCAGACACAGGACAGGCCTAGTGGAGACAGATACAGGGAGAGTAACGAGTAACATTCACTGCCTTGTCACTGGTATCAGATCATGAAATTACAGAGTTCGCGGGGCCTCAGTGACCAAGTGGTCCAGCTCTCTCAATTTACAGGTAAGGGAACTCAAAGCCAGAGGACAGAAGGGCTTGCCCAGGATGTGAGCCCGAGGAAGAGCCAGGAGTGGGAAACAGGCCTCTGGCACCTCCCCAGTGCTTATGTGCACTACAAACTGCAAAAGTGCTACACAAATACAAAGGGATATTATTTCTACTCACTTTCTCCATCTTTAAGCTCAACTTCAGATAATCTAAAAGAGAATTCTTTTTTTCTCCTGCACAAATTTCAAAGTTTATTTTCCAGACTTGTCTCTCACTGTAGATGTCAAAAGTAAAAATTAAATGAGGAGAGAGGTTCCAGAGGTAGAAGCTTGAACCTCCTCTGGCACTGGTCTCTTGCAGTAAATACTTTGGGGTCTTGTTTTCTGGGCTTGAACAGAGACTCTGGGAATGACTGTTTCTTATACTCCTCAAAGGTTCTCACCGCTGTATCCTAAATGCAGTTTCTAGCATGTTGCCCAATGCTGGATGTGGCATGTGGCCAGGTAATGGTTAAGTCCAATCTCTTAGGGTCTTTATGTGTGAGTGTGTGTGTGCGTTAAACATGCTTTTACACTTCCTTCGAGCCAGGCTTCTCTCCTCACAACTTGTTACCAAAGCTGAGAAGAAAGCTTATAAGTGCCTAACTATTCCAGAATGTAGTCAAATGTCAAGTCATCCTAAATGGTTCTAGGAATGGAGCCCCAGCTGATCAGGGGTGGGACCCCAGTATCAGAGAGCCCTCAGCGTGAATCTCAGCTCTCCTGTGACAGGGTGAGGAGGGAGGAACAAGGCCTTGGAAGCATGACCTCAGGTGTCTCCTCTATAAGGGAGTGTGGGGACTCCAGCAGTGCTTCACACGCTCACCACACAGTGCTGGTACACACTAGGCACTCAATGAACAGGACGTTAAAACTGCTATGATCAACATGCTCAGAATCATTTTATTTCACTAAGCCTAAGGTGAATAAAGATGCAAGTTAAAAAATAAAGGAGTGACTTAAGAAGGGCAGAGAGTACAAGGGAACTGCCCAGGACAAGAAGATGTGGTCTTTGTTAACAGCCCCTCCTGATCAGAGATGAAAATGGTGTTTCCCGCTAATAGAGGAGCAAGCCTCGGGGTCTAGTTTCATAAGAAAGGCTGGTTCTTGTTCTCTTCATGCCAATAAAAGACACCCAATGGGTTAGGCCTGGACAACAGCAGGGACTGTGGTCTTTTACCAATCACTGTTGACTCTTTCTTAGTCAAAAAGCTGCTACACGGTAAAACCTAGAGAAAGTCCTCCAAATGAAGTTATCCTGAAATGGGGTGGGTGGGTGTTTTCACATGTGAAAAAAAAAAGGCACCGAAAGAGATACAGGGCATGAAAGGGTGGTGTCAGGACTTCTGAATGTGTAGAGGCAAAGCTCCTGGGCTAGTCTTCAGTTTGACAAGTTCAAAGGCAAAAATCTGAGATGCAGCCACCAAACTAGAAAGGACAAGCTATGATCTGCCTCCCCGAGCTGAAACTCTATACGTAGCTCAGAATCAGGTTGGTGTGGAGAGAAATGATCATTCAGACTCACAGAACTAGGCAATATTTGATCTGAGAATGATCCTTAGATCACCTCATTTAACCCTTTCAAAACAGAGATGAGGTTCCAAATAGTAAATTCACGCATCCATCCACTTGACAATCTAGCCTAGGGATACAGGAGGAGCAGGACAAGCAGGTGCCCATTCTGGACAGCTCATCACTGTGCAAGGTCACAGAAGTTAATGTCATAACATGAATAGCAGGAGAACCCAGACTGTGTAGCTAGAGTCTAGAGCTTTTCCTCCTACACTTCAGCTTAACATTTACTGAGAATTTACACCTACATGATATGGTCAGGGCCCTGGGTCACTGAGAATGAATACCTGGTTGGAAGACCCAAGATGAAAACCCATGAAAAAGAAAAGCCCTCAAATAAGATTGAGATAAGATATCAAATACTGAGTTTGAATAAGAGGAAAGTAACTGCTACAGGATCTCAGGGACAAGAGACATCACTTTGATCAGTACAACCACAGCAGGCTTTTGAGAGGAGGTGGCATTCGAGCTAGGCTCCTTATTTCCTGGGTGATCTTGGGTAGCTTACTTTACTTCTGATTCTGTTTCCTCATCTGTGACTTGAGGTAAATAATTCCTACTCACATTTCCTGGATGCAGTGAAGATGATCAATTCTGTGTGTTAGGAACCTGAGTGGAGTGCGTGGCACCTGGACATTCAGTCCTCATAAAAGGATAGCCATTTATGGATGGTGAGAAGAGGGGTAAAGAATAAAAACCAAAAAAGGAAGGTTGGGAAAATATCAGACTGGAATGGCTATAAAAGATGGTTCAGTTTAGGCAGGAAAAGGGGGAGAGGAAGGAAGTTAAGGTGGCTGGGGCTTAAAGTATAAATGGCCTTGAATGCCAAGGTAAGGAGAACTGATATTCAGCCTGCAGGTGTGAAAAAAGCTGGGAGTCAGACAAGCTGGATTCCAAGTCCAGTTCTGCTACTCGGCAGGCATGAGAAGTCAGGCAAGCTGCTCTGCCAAGTAAGCATCATTGTTCTCTTTCTGTAGAAATGGAGATGGAGTATCTACCTCAAGTGAGGATCCAATCAGCTGAGTAAATGTGCCTTGAAGACAACAGGGCCCTGTACACACAGCGGATGAAAAGCTCAGCAGAGCCAGCTGCTGGCCCAGGGCTGCTGCAGGCTTGCTCCTAGAAGTGGAGACCTGCTAAGCCACCTGGCCTGGGAAGGACAGTCGGGAGATCTCTACTCCCCATCTGATGACAGGAGCCCCACTCCCACCAGGTATACGCAAACCTCCATGCTCCTCTGTCTCTTTGGAATGCTACCTCCTTTTCCGTCTGCTTAATAAACTCCACTCAGTCTCCACTCATCTCCTCTCTCCTCCTCAGAGGTCCCAACACACCTTGTGGATACCTTCTGTAGATACCTAGCCTGTTCTCTTACTACATTGCCATCATCTGCTTTGATGTCTACCTTTCCCACTGGAGTGTGAGTAACCTCAGGGCAGGGCCCATATCATAGGCCTGACTATACAATATAGAGACTCATCCAAAAAACAATAAAAGCTTAATGAAAGAATAAAAGAGGCTACACCAGTAAGCATATGAAAAGATACTCAAAATCACCAGCCATTAGGGAAATGCAAATCAAAAATAATACAATCAGATATACTTCATACTCACTAGGATGGCTATAATCAAAAAAAAAAAAAAAAAAAAAAAAAGAAAGAAAGAAAACAGAAGAAAAATAACAGGCATTGGGAGGATGTGGAGAAACTGGATGTGGAGAAATACCCGCTGGGAATGTAAACTGGGGCAGCTACCTTGGAAAGTAGTTTGGCAGTTTCTCAAAAGGTTAAACAGGATAACCATATGATCCAGCAATTCCACTCCTAAGTGTATATACAAGAAAAATGAAAACATGTCCACTAAAACTTGTGCATGAATGTTCATAGCAACATTATTCATAATAGTCAAAAGGTAGAAACAACCCAACTGTCCATTGACTGATGAAAGAATAAGCAAAATGTGGTATACACATGCAATGGAATATTATTCAGCCATAAAAAGAAATGAAGTACTGATATATGCTACAACATGAATGAATCTTGAGAACATTATGCTAAGTGAAAGAAGCCAGGCACAAAGGCCACATAATATATAATTCGATTTATATGAAATGTCCATAATAGATAAATACAGAGACAGAAAGTAGATTAATGTTTGCTGGGGTGTAGGGGGAATGGGCAATGACAAGTCACTACTTAATGGGTAACAGGGATTTCTTTTTGGGTGATGAAGATGTTCTGGAATTAGTGAAGATGGCTGCAGAACACTGTGAATGGTATGCACTTTTAAATGGTTAAACTGGTGAATTTTATGTTATGCGAATTATACTTCAATTAAAAAATAGGCTATCACTTTTAGAATGTCTACTACCTATCAGACACTACCATAAGGCTCTTTACATATAACAAGAAGTCTACAATTAAGTATTAGCTGCATTTTTTTTCCCACAAAAGAAATGAGACTCAAAGAGGGTCTACAGACACTCAGGAAAGTGGAGAGCCAGGATTTATCTAGATCTCTTTGCCTCCCAAGCTCATGCTCTATTTTCTCTAAACACATGCCTGCATACTTATAAATTCTGAATGAATGAATATTGGCTCTAGATAAGGAAATCTAAACTCTCCAGACTGAAGTTCAAAGCAGAAGACCACTTTATTCCTACTGTCCTGCTAGACTCCTCTGGCCTCAGGAAGTCCCCAGATAGCAGTAACCATCACCAGACACAACAGAATTAGGTTGTAGGCCAGGCTTCCGGGTTTGAATGGGTTCTTTCAAAAGGTAGGCTGAGCAGTACAGGAAGGTCTGAGTATCAGGAGTGAGTCCCAGAAAGGAGCAGAAGATTGAAGGTCTCTCCAATCATGTATGCCCTGATCTGGATCTTGGCTGTGCCAAAGCTTGGCCAGGGGGATCCTGAGGCTCCTCTGAGAGCTAACTACCTCCTGGCTCCATCCTAATGCTCATCAGTTTCCTCCCTGATCCATGCTCCTGGGATGAGGGCTCAGGAAGATCTGAGGCCTCCACTCATCCTATTTTGCAGTCAGTGGACATTTACTGAGGCTGTGTTCTGGGTTGAGTCCTGTGCTAAGTGGTCCTTATCTTCTGGATCCTTAAAACCCAGGGTGTACCAAGAACCCCAACTAGAATGCAAGCTTTGACTTCCTGAGAGATGCTGACTCATATGGGGCAAACCTCCAGTCTCCAGACCTCCCTAACCCTAATCCTAAATTGAAGGTGATGACTCACATCCATATCTAGTCCATAAAAAATTACCACTCAGTGTCACCATAAAAAGTGGAAGAACTGTCTGGGAGAGGGAGGCCCAGGATCTAATAAAAGCAGCCCAGTCTTTTGAATCAGGTGGTCCTGGTTTGGAATTCTGGCTCTGCTACATACTAACGTGGGAGCTGGGGCAAGTTACTTCACTTGTGTGAGTCTCAGTTTCATTATCTGTAAAGTGGGGATAATAAACTGTTTTCCAAAAGGTAGTGGATATAAAACACTAAGCACAGTGCCTTTCTTGTCATAGGTGTTCAGTGAATAGTGTCTGTGAGGCTACCCTGTGGGTTATGTGCTTGGCTTTTATCCTATGGCAAAGAGAACCACTGCAGGTATCCGACACAGATTGAGACATGATGAAAGAGATGTTTGGGGACGATTAATGTGGCAGTGGCAAGCGAGACGGATGAGGTGTGAGGAGGAGACTGAACACAGGGTGACAAGAAGCTGTAACTCTTGACTGGTCACATTAATGAAGGTGAACGGTGGTGTAGATGATCTAAGACAGCAGGTAACTTTATACAGCATTTTAACGTGGCTTTAGAGAATGCTTCTGGCTTTGTGTTCCAGAAAACCACACAAGAAACTAGCAGTGGATTCAGAAGGATGAGGGAAACTATCTCATCAACTGGCCTTTGCAACTGCTCCAAGCTTAAAAATCAGTTTTAGTGTTAACAGAAATAAATACGTAGCCTCTGAAGAGATAACCTTCATTGATTCTGACTTCCTGATTATTTTGTTTTCAGGGCAAGGAAAAGCACCAAGGATTTGGGCATCAGCTATCTCCTCCTCCTTTCCAGCTACTGTGTCATCAGCTAACTGCATTCATCCATTCAACATATGAGTAAGCGCCTACTGTGTGCCAGGCCCCATGCCAAATTCTTTACTAACATCAATATATTTAATCCCCATAATAATTCTTTTAAGGCAGAAATTGAGGCTCAAAAAAGTGAGGTGGTTTGCCTAAGACATAAAGCTATGAAACAGCAGAGCCAGAATTTCTAGTTAGGTCTGCATGACACTCAGGCCCTGTTCCTATAATCTAATTATCTTATAGGAACAAAAGAAAAATTACCAAGTTTTTCATAACTTCCTCAACTGAACAAAAAGGCACCTACAAAGTGGTGAGTGTGTCAGTATAACTTCTCAAGTGTCTGCCCTTCCCCTAAGCCCTTGCCTACATCATGGAGGATGTTGTGATAAACTTCCAAATTGGACTCAGCACTACACACATATGACTTGATGCCAACCTCCTGAACTACAAGATAATCAAGACCACTAAGCTCTAAATGATCTCCAAAGAGAGTCCCTATTCAAAGCCATAAAATATGGTAGAAGCTGCTCTTCAAAAATATAGAAGAATTTGGTATTTTTATTAACCTGAGAGGGAGAAGCATCTCATAAAACTTACCACTGAGGAAAAAAATGGAGGCAAGATAGTAAGCTAATAGTGTTTTAGAAAACAGGAGGGTTGACAGGAAATCCAATGCAAGTCTGTCTTCAAAACCCTGCAAAGTCTTAAGTTTGCATTAAAAACATACATGCCACAGAACAGGCACTGCACGTCTCATTCTCTGGCCTATGGTGTTTGTTTTTATAAAATCCAAGGCAGACAAAATTCTCAAGTTTCAAGGATTGTATCTAGCCAAGACAACAAGATGATGAGTGTCCTGCTGTGGTAAAGCAGAAAGAAATCAGAAGACATGGGTTTGAGGTCTGGCTCTGTAACTCACTCTCTGGGTGATCAGTCACTTCCTTTCAGTTTTCTTTTCTGTAAAACCTGGGGACTAGACTAGAAAACCTCGCGAGGTCCTTCCAGGTGTGTAACCATGGGCCAGGCGCAGGGAATTCTAGGACTCTTTCTCTTCTGAGCAGTGAGCACAGGGTCAGAGTAGATGCTCTGATCCCTCCAGGTGGGCTCCTTTGAAGAAATGTCCTGCTGAGATCATCCTTTGGAGAAGAAACGCCAACCAGGTTCCAGCAGGTCTCCCTGCTCTCACTCCCACAGCGTGACTGGCCTTGGCACAGGGCTGGGGCACAGACCAAACTAGGAACCTCAACCTAAGTATAAAGCTTTGTCTAGCTACCCTCCTGTGCTTCACCAGGGTGCCAAGTAGCCCCACCATAAGGTCACAGTGTACAAAACATGAGGAGAGATGGGAAGCCTTTCATGCTAAAGTTAAGCCCCAGGAGTACTTACAACACACACAAGTTAAATTTTAAACCTGTCTGCTCCTTACATGTGCTTGGTTCCCTAAATCGCTCCTTCCTACGGATGGTGGTACCCACCACTAAGCAAGCTGTTCTCTCAACAATGCTTAGCTACCGTAGTCCTTATCAGCTGCCTATATTTAATGAGTACGTTCCATGTGCCAGACATTTTTCCATATGACTTTGCTAAATAACACAGTGGGCAAATAGCTGATTACTATCTCTATGCTGCAGATGAGCACCTGAAACTCAGAGAAGTGAAGTAATTTCTTTAGGGTCAGACAGCTTATAAGTAGCAGAGTCACAATATGAACCCAGACTTCTGACCTCAAAGCTTATCTTCTTTCAGCTTTCTAACACTTTCTCCTTGATACTTAAGGAAGTGACCTAGAGGTCATCTAACCAAATTCTCCCTTAGGGCAGGATTCCATTCCAGAATAGCCTTGACCTGCCCACCACCTCCCATGACAGGAAGCTCATCACCATGCTGGAAGTCCTTTCCATTGTTCATCTACTCTCTCTACTATTATTTTATCACTCCCACCAACCACTATGAATTCCATTCTCTGGACCTAATTTTGCTTTCTGGACCCCAAAACACAGGTCTGATCCTTCTCCCACTAGGGCAAAATTCTGACATTCAAAAACCACCAAAATATCATCCCACGCACATCTCTTCTTCTCCTGCTTATACAGTTAGCTGTCCTAGCCTACGTCTCACCAGTGAGTTCAGAGGGAAAAGTAGCCACTGTGTAGTTAAAAGAAACAAAAACAAGCTTAGATCTGGGATACAAAGACTTCTCTCCTCATCTGATTTTCAGGACACCCAGCTCTCCTGGTTATCACCTGATACTCAGTCCATCTCTGGCTGCTTCTTCCCAGTCACCGTTGTGGGCTCTTCTTCAGCTGTGCCCTTAAAAGCTGGTGTTCTGAAGAGTTCTGCATGATTCTCTGACTCTGCACCCTCTCCCACCGTGACCCCACCACTCCCATGGCTAATGCTTCCACACTGGGATCTTCAGTCCAATTTCAGAGTGCTCTCCTGAACCATGGACCACATGCCTAACTGTTCTCCTGGAGTATCTGCCCAGATGGCCCATGGGCCCTTAATATTCATCTTGTCTCAAACTAAACTCGTCACCTCCTCTTTCAAACAACTACTCTTCTAGTGCTCCCCATGCAGGGAGGAGAACTCAGATCACCACACCATCATCACACACATCACCACAACCAGACAGCTCCCAAGTCCCAAGGATTCTCCTTCCTTAATCCATCTCAGATCCATGATGATCACTGCCACCTTAGTTGAGGTATCATACTTTTTGATTGAACTGACTCACACTTCTCCACAAGCTTTGTGTATATGGAAAGACCTCAGCCCACTGCCTGGCACCTATAGCACCCAATAAACAAATGTTCAAATAGCTCTCTTCTCCTGGGTAAAATAAGAAGCCCTGTCTCACAAGGATATAGACAGAGTACGTATATGGTAATGCCTAGCACTGAACCTGGAACCTGGTGAGTACTTAATATTTTGTAAGTTAGTCCTTGAAGGGAAGAAACAATGCTTATTTCTTCTCCTGCATTTCCCTCCAGTATAAGACTAACCACACAGTATAACTCAATACCTGGGAAACTTGAACCAGAGAAAAGCTCTTCACGGTATGTATACTTTCCCGGTAAGCATTTTCAAATGACGACAACACACATCTCTCTCTAAGGAGCTTAAAAGACAAAGTAGGTAGGCACAGTAGAAAGCAAATAAATCTTGGAGTCAAAGATCTAAATTTGAATTCCACTTTTCTGGTGTGTTTTTAAAAATAAAAACTAGTGTGCTCTTGAATAACAAAACATCACACAGAAGAACAAGACCTCAGCTTGCCTGGGGCCAGTTTTTCTTTCATCCTGTGAACCAGAACTCTGAAGTACTCTGCAGCACATACTATTTAGTTGTAACAAATACGTGGTTCTTAAACAAGACAAAGCACATCAGATGGAATCTTTAATGGTTAACATTTCAGTAGAATCTGCAACAGATGACAGCAGGCAAGTTCCAATCTTTGCTCCAACATATATCAGCAGAACATGTCAAAACCTAAATTAAAAGTTTTCACTTGCTTTTTTTAAAAAAAAAAAATCCTTTTGTTGGCAGTCTCCCACTGATTACATGCAACAATCTTTGCATATGAAATCGGCTAGTCCCCTGCTTCGCTGATAACTTTGTAGAAGTTCCAAAGCATTTCTGGAGCAAGTGATCTATTTGGACCAACAATGCCAAGCTGGGACCTGAGCCCTGAATGAGCTAAAATTACCAAAGCAAGAAGAAATTGGCTTTGGAAGCTATTTCCCCCAAGTGTGGGGTTTCTTCTAGTCAAGGGAGTGATAAAAAATGTTGACTTTTTCCAGATGAACAAAGTTGAATGAAACCTCCAAGTCTCACTGCAGGTTTCTGTTCTGAAAAACAAGTTGTTGCTACAGAGGTTCCTGTTCTTCCTACTTCTTCTCCTCAAGCATAAAAATGCACCTATCTTCCCAAAGCTGCTGAGCTCAGCTTGGGCTGACTGGAGTGGACTACGTGCTGGGCACTGTGATGCCCAGACAAGGAAGGCAGGCCCCTTGTCCTGAGGAGTTCACTGTCTGGCAGGAAGACAGGCACATTCACGACTAACCAAAACAAGACACAAAATACTAAGATCCATAAGCAAGGAAAAAGTAAAATTAAAAGGAGAGTGCTGAGGAGGGAGAGTCTCCTCTGGGGACAGAGGGTGGAACAGGTGCCAATATATTTGTCCACTCCTCTATACTACATCCCACTGGACCACAAGCATGTCACGTGCCTGCCTTCCCCACTGGAAGGTGATCCCCGTGGGCAGAGGCCCCATGTCAGACAATGATTAATCCACCCTGGTTAGCTCAACGGAGTGCCTAAGGGTATGTTCTCAAGACAGCATGAAATACTGCAGTTCTCGGGGAAGCAGGAGAAGTAAAGTAGGGCTGGGGCTGCTATGAATGCTCAGGCTGAGAAGCTGAAGTTTTATTTAGTGCGAAACAGGGAGCTATAGAAGGTTAAGGAGAGCAGTGAATTGACTAAGACTGTGTTTTAGAAGATTATTCTGACAGCAATTTGGAAAATAGGTTGGAGGTAGGGTGATCAGTTAGAAGATGGCTGTGTTGGCTTAGATGAGTAAAAGCTGGTGCTAGCCTGGGTGCAGGCAGTGGTGGTGGAGCTGGAAAGGAAAGATTTAAAAGATAAAGCCCATCTAGAATGGGTCCTTTCTCTGTGCTCCCCCAGCGCCTGGTTTCTATCTCTACTTAGCACTTGCACTGGGTCCTAAGACTACACACGCTCTGAGGATGGTACCCATTTCTTCCTTATCACACCCGCAACAGAAACCCTATATAACAGGGCCTGAAAAGTGAACTCTTGTCTCGCCTGGATTATGCCGTCCTTTCAATCCCAGTACCTCAGACGGCATAGGTGCACTGGAACATTTGCTTATTACAGCACTGGGTCTGGTGTATAGGAAGGAGGAAGGGGACATTTGACAAGGAAAGAATTTAGCACACCCAACTAATAATAACACAGCAGAAGTGCTGGGATGGGATGGCATAGAATCTTAAGACTCTGGGCTTACAGAAAATAGTTCTGGCCCTGTAAAAAAAAAATAATAATAAAAAATAAAAATAAAAAATTCAATACCATGAGCCCAAGTAGCAGGCTGGATTGCAGTTAGATGATGGTAAGCTCTCCAAATGGATTGCTCTCATTTTTACAAGCTGTTTGGCAAATAAAAGAGTGACTTAGAAGAGACCAAGTCCAAGGTGAGCCAAGTCTTGAGTTACGTGGACCCTTCATGGAGAATGGTAGCTCCTTTGAGATTTCCTTGAGAAAATGATAACTGAGCAAGGAGGGAGGCTGGTAAGAGAGGAAGAGGAAGAGACGAGGCTTGAAAATTCAGCACCGAAAACTGTTCTTGGGCTTGGAAACTTGCCTGGAACTGTAAGCTGCATGGACAGTTCTTCTATTTCCTCTCACTCCTCCCCAGCATGCTGTGTGGCTGAGAGGAACATCAGCTACTCTACAAAGGAGACTGCCAAGTGGGGGCCTGGCACTGGAGGACCTGGGTTCCAAGTCTGGCTTTGCCATTTGTTAGCTGGGAAGCTGCAGAGGAGTCTCTGAGCCTCAGTGTCTTCATCTGTACAATGGAAATAGTAACAATCGTGATCTCTACCAACAGGGTCCCGTGGAGGACTAACAGAGATAATGCATAAGCTCAGAGCACAACTGTCAGTAAAGATGTATTTCTTTGTTTTCCTTGAACTGAAATCAAGGCTACACACTGGTGTCTGACACACACAGAAAGCATGGTGCAGACCACTATAGGCTGGAAAATGCAAAGTCCCACAGCAGTTTGCTTCGACATCCCTGGACACAAGAAGAGGTACACTCGTAGACAGCTCTGGGTTGGCCTGGGCAGAGTAAAGTATCACACTTCCCACCAAAAGCCATAAAGTGGCCCTGAAACTGCCTCTGAAACCATGCTTTTGATGCCAGAGAGGGATTAATTACTCATGGCTAATTCACAAAAACACAGCCATCTCTGCCTCTTGCTTAAGGGCTCACCTCCTCACATTTGGTGCCACAGCAGTGGTATTTACACCTAGGAGATGCCAGAAGATGAGCTCTTTGAGATGAAGTCACTGCAAGCAAGTCTCAGAGCGACGGCATCCTATACAAGATAGGCTTTCAAGACACACAGGAGAGAGTTCTTCCAGGATAAATGAATTCCCAAACCCACCCTGGCCCTTCCAATCAGGTCTGCAGCCAGGACAACGGCTCCATTTTAAAAATTAACCAGCTGATTGGAATTCTAAATGTGGTCTAGCCAAGCTCCAGTTGTTTCTTTATTTCCCCCTTTCTCCTCCCAAGAAAATAACTGAAGAGAGGTGGGGGAAAGTGCTTTTCAACTCACTTTGCTCAAATTGGCGCCACGCTTCTTCTCTGGATCTACTCTGCCAATTTCCAGATGTTGCCCAGGTTTTTTTTTTATTGTTTGTTTTTAATAACCACAGAGATTTATCAACATTCCAACTTGGGGGATGAATAGCCTATAGATTCAAGATTCAGAGACCTCAGATCAATAACTACATGTGTCTTACTTAAGAAAACTTTTCTCAATTTTCAAAATCAGAGTCTGTGGGGGTGCCATCTGCCCAGCAGCCTCTTTGCAGTGCTTGAAGAGCCAAGCACAGTGTTTGTGTTTACTGAACGAATAAATGGATGAATAAACAATCTCTAAAAAAAGGAAAACAGCCACTACATACTAAAACACATACATACCACTGACTCCGGACACACATCACTTCCCCACTCCTAGGGCCCTTCTAGATCTAGGAGTAAAACAGAATCATCAAAAAGCATGCTTTCTTTACTTCTAGCAAAGGGAAATTAAGCTTAAAGCCTAGTGACAACTTCCTCAAGCTTACACTGTACTCTTGAGGGGAAATCTTCTAATCCCTGCTTCAGCTAATTAAAAGCAAGGAACCAAACAATATAAAACCCAATCAGTTACTAAAGGTTTCTCTTTTCTACATACTTTCCCTCATTCTGGTTTGTTTGTTTGTTTTCTGGCCCCAGGCATGCCCAGGTGCTATGAGTGGGTCTATATCCCTCTACCCGAAGGCTTGTCAGGGAGGTGGTAAGGATACAGTCTGTCCAGAGGGGCCCCAGATGCTCATCAGTTTCCAGCTCTTCCACTCCTCAACTCTGGCAAGCCTACTTTCCAGAGGCAACAGGAGGTGGTGGAAAGGAACTAGCCATAGGACCCTAGAAAAGTCACTTCTCTGTTTCGAGTCACAGTTTCCCTATTTGCTAAATTTAAATACATGACACATGCTAGATTCATCTTTTAAGCTAAAAGTGAGAAAGCAAAGGAACTTGAAAAAAAATAGGAAACGTCTCAAAACTACAAAATACTAGCAATATCTTCATTCAGCTCCTAACCCCAGTTCTTCCCTTCCAAATGGAAGGCAGGGTAACTTACTGTCTCTGCCCACTCAAAGGTACACCCTCCTTACCAGCATTAGCTAAAAGGCTGCTCCCCAAAACAGAAGTGATACTTTCTTTTTCCTCTCATGTCTGTACCCTAGCCTCCTAGCACTAGCTAGGAAAGAGGGCCCACTGACTTCTCCTTACAAAGTAAAAGGTGCCTCAGTAAGGCAGAAAGAACTTGGTGAAGGAGGCTGGAGGGCTAGTTTCTTGTCCTATCACCAACTGAACCTCAATATCTTCATTTGTCAAATAGGGATGAAACCACCTGCCTTGTCTATTTCTCAGGGTCCCAAGAAAGCAGGAATGGGAGGTCGGGTCTTATCCTGACCTAGAAACTCTTCCCAGGCAATCAGCTCTCACTCAGGGAGCCTTCTGGGAGATTCAAAAGGGGTGTGGAGGCTAAGGGATGCTGAGTGCCACTACCTCTTTATCTCTGCCACCTAGCCAGGGAGGGGCAGGAGAGAGTGGCACCCAGTGCCCAGGGATCAAGGCCTCTTCATGCTGTCCAATGATAGCCCAGCGGGGACAAGGATGTCATAGCTCCCCTCTGTGAAGAGGGACTCCCACCTGGAAGAGTCTGACAATATCAGCCTTGCCTCCTCGCTCCCAGGAGGTACCAAGGGCCTCAAAGAGAGAATCAGACAGCTTGAGAAACTTAAGGAGACAGAAGGAGCAAAGAGGAAAGGAACTGAGAGAGAGGCAAAGAGAAGGTGAGAGACGAAAAATGAAGGTACTAACAGGCGAGGAGAGAAAGGGAAAGTGAAGGAGTCAGAAGAATAGAAACAGGACTGGGGCAGACACAGAGCGATGGAGACAGACTGACAGCGCGGGAGTTGTCGGGGAGGCGGGGAAGACAAAGGGGACCATCCCGTATTTTTAACTGGTCTGGCCTTCCAGAGTCACCCTGTCCCCCAAAGAAAAGCAGAGGGGAGGGGAGGCGGGGGCCCGGAGCAAGCAGTGGCTTCCCCCGGCCCCCGCCCGGTCCCAGGGTCCCTCCCGGCCCGCTCGCTCACCTGCCAGCGCCAGGATCTGGGCCTTGTGGAGCAACAGCGCGCCCCAGTCGCGGGGGGCGCGCGGGGGGCTCTCGGGCCCGGCGCCCAGCTCCTCCGGGCCCCGGTACACGGCGTACACCTTCTGGTTGTCAAAATCCAGCCGCGAGCGGGGGCTGAAGTCGCGCACGCACGACACGGGCAGCGCGTAGCAGACGTTGTCCTCCAGGAACCGCACAAAGGCGTACATGGTGGGCGCCGGGGGCGGGCCCCGGTCGGCCGGTCAGCCCGCGGGGCGGGCGCGGAGGTGGGGACCCGGCGGGGGGCGCGAGTCGCGCGGCCCGGCCGGGGGGCGGGGGCGGCTCCCCAGGACCCAGGCTCCCCCCGCTGTTATTGTTCCTGAAAGCACCGCTCTGCCAATCGGCTGCTCTCGCCTGGGCGCGGAACGGGGAAGGAGGGGAGCGGGGGGCGGGGGGCGGAGGAGGGGGTTTGGAAGCGCACCGCCACTCACGGAGTCAGACCCGAGCAATCACAGCCGGAGTGCGATTCGCCGAGGGAGGGGAAAGGGCAGAAAGATTGAATTGCAATAAAGATAATAACAATAGCATTGCAGGGGGGAAAATGCATTGACTAATAAAAGTCGCGCTGCGTGGAGGATTTGTCGCTTCAACAATCGCGCTGCAAAACAAATTGCATTGCAACAAAACTGCATTGCAAAGGAGAGGAGAGTGTGAGAGATGAATGCAGGGTGGGGAGCAATTTTGTTTGGATCTCTAAGTGAAAACTTGCACTTGCAAGCGAGGAGAATTTTGGAGTATTTCAAATAATTTTAACCACTCTTCTCAGCTCCTTTAGTTCATTTCCCTCCTCAAACTGCCAGCTCCCCTGTGGGGAGGGTCAGCCAGCCAGAAATGTTACCCCAGAGCTGCCAAACTAGTTCTGACCAGAAACTGGGGCTTATCTGGGATTTCCAGTTGGACCAGCTGACTAGGGTGGTGGAGAGTTTGTTAAGGGCCCCTCTCAGCCAGAGGGAGCCGTGGTGCCCCTCTCCCCCTGTAGTCTTCCTCCAGTGAAGCCCCCCTCCACAGCCTACCTGTCTCTGAACTGGGACTTGTTGGAATGAGCAGGGAGTGGAGGGGTGCTCTGAGGAAGGCAAACCCAGGGCTACCTGGGCATTTCTGGAGCACCTAGAAGAGTTTAGGAATGGGATTCCCTGGAATAGCAGTCTTTGCTCTGTCCCTGGTATCACAGGCAGAGGATAATCTGGAGGGGCTTGTGTTCCTCCAGGCAAGCATGAACACCAGCCTCAGAAAAAGGGCTGACTGGGCTCTGCGACATAGGAACCCTGTCTCATATTAGAGGGGTCAGCATCCTCACACTGATGCCTCTGAGGAGGTGGGCTTTGTATCAAATATGACTGCTTCTATTCCCATTGCCTAGCACAGACCTGGCACTTGATAGAGGCTCAATGAATTCTGGGTGAAAAACAACAGTAAATAAAAATTCACATTCCTCCAGCCATCCATACTTTTATTCAAGTAACCAATACTTATTGGGTATGTGCTACATGCTAGATTCTGAGCTAAGGACTGGTGGTAGAGAGATGAGCAGACAGGGTAAACACCTGGATCCCTTGCAGTGTTATTGTACCAGAAATTGAGTCTCAGTGTTGGATCCCTGTGCCAAAAGTAGGTTACTATAAGAATAACATATCTTCTTTGTCCTGGAAACTCTTACAATCTTGTTTGAAAGTATTAAAAAAGTATAAGTAAGTAATTATGTTATAGTGAGAAAAGTATTCTCATACAGGAATGCTGAATGGTGGTGGCAGACTGAATTAAACATTATATATATTTAATTCATTTTAATGAACTCAACCTATAAGGGAAAAAAACAATAAATATTGTTTCTTAGTAGTGGTGGGTGATTTTTTTTCCTTTGTGTGTTTACATTTACATATTTTCTACAATAAACAGGTATTACTTTATAATCAGAAAGCATTAAACAGTATTTTTTTTAAAGCACTGTGCTCACATTTCAGATCAGCTACACTAATGATGAAATAGATAAGCTGAAAACCTCCAATTACTTCACTGTGATTGGGGGAGTGAACCCCATCAACACACAGCTCCCAGACCCAAACGTATAGGTCAGATCAAGTTCCCTTAAACCAAGCCTCTGGTATATATGCGGTGACAGGCAGACATGAGAACATGTTGTCCTGATGCAGATGTTGGACCTTTATTGACCCATATACTTGTGGAAAAAAGAAGAGCCACTCTGAGTTGTTCCAGCAGATTTACCTTCATGATTATGATTTCTTTGGACTGATCTTATATGGGTTTTTATTTTAAGAACACATTCCTGTGGTGGTCAAGGGGAAGTAATATGTAGCAAGACTTCTGATAATTTGCAAGATGGATCATGCAGAGTTGGCCATATTTAATGAAATACCATGAAGCTCCAAACTATGTTTGCAAAATAATTTCAAGTAGCACCATAGCCAAGCTCCTAGACCATCTAGATGAGAGTGACCCCAAAATATATTACCAGTCTCATCTCTTATCACCTTCCTGGTCACAGTACACTCTAGACACATTAAACCAGTTCACATTTCCCAAAACAGCATGTTTTATCAGGTCTCAGGGCTTTGTGCTTGTTCTGCCCTCATCCTGGGAAGTTCTTCCTCCTGGAGTGCACAGTGTCCTCAACTTCCTTCCCCTGAAGGCCAGCTCAGATGTCACCTCCTCTGTGAAGCTTCCCCAACCAGCCTCTCTCCTCAAGCACTTGCAATCTCTTTTCTACTATTTTGTCCCAGAACCTTTTATCTTCTCTCATTAGAATAAGCTCTTTGAGGGGGGACAAAAAGGCTATGTAACCTCAGCATCTCAGGATCCTCGCACAGAGCTGGGGAGAAAATGCTTATAAAACAAACCCATGAAAGAAAGATACAGCTTGAACAAACCTCTTGCACAGTTTTTCTGAACACCTGTCCCTTCTTTTCAAAGTGGGGAGCTGAATCCTAACTCTGTCTTTCCATTCCCAGTGACCAAAGTCCAGAACACTGATTTCACTCCTTGTGAGATAGACACATCCAGGAATGTATTAAATATCATTGCACCGTCAGGTTCAAACACATTCCTCACCCAAGTCAGTGTAAACAGTTCTGACAGGGGACAGTTCCATTCCTCAAGAACCCAGAAAGAAGAAAAGAACAAATAATGACATGGATGCCAACAGGGTAAACATGGACTCAGTACAATTTGCATGTAGGTGCACAGAACAGATTGTAAAGTAGGAAAAGCTGGCACGGGAAGCTCAAAGAGACATCCTTCAGCATCCTAAGGGCAACAGAAAGACATCCTGCTTCCTGTATATCTCACATAGTCAGTCTTTTAACACAGCTTCTAGAGAACTACTAAGTGTACCTCCTCTGTCCTGGTTAAAACTGAGTCAGAGTACCTCTCTGATCCAGGGACTGTAGCCCCAGGCTTTACACATACCAGAAACTCAAGATGTTGATGATTCATTGATTGGCAAATAAAGACAGTTCAAAAGTACAGATTTCAGATTTAAAGAGGTAGTTAAAAATGTTAAGTTCAACCAAATCACAGTGGAATCCCCTCTTCAATACCCCTGCCAAATGGTCATCCATACACTTCTCATACAGTTTAAATGTTTACTACCACCCTTTAAATTTTGGACATTACTGACTGTTAGAAAGGCTTTTTGAGGCAGAACGTTCCACCTTGTAGCTGCCATACTAGGTTCACCACCAAGAGTCTCATACCAGCCCATCAGATATGGAAAAACTTGGAATCCTATCTTGTTAGGATCTTGTTTGTCTTCTTCCCAGACATCTTCACTTTCTTCACCTGTCTCTTCTCATATGACCTGGTTTCAATGATGATAAAATGTAATACCTACTTTTCCTCCAAAGCTTACTTATAAACCAAACATGCCAGGCACCAAGTATACATGATCTCAGTTTCACACCGAACCCTTGAAGTGGGTATTATTAGCCCCATGATAGAGTTAAGAAAATTGAGACCTATGGCTAGGGAGAACCTGGGGCTCTGGGGAATCCTGGAAGGCTTGTGGTCATGTTTTGCGTTTTAGACATTTTAGACTAGAAGCAGTGTCGAGGAAGGACTAGGCAGAAGCATGACTGGGGAGTGGGAGGCCTGTGATGAGGCTGACTGTCCTCCCCCTGCCCCTCCCCTAACTCCCTCTTTCTACAGGCCAAATGTACTTTGCCTCTCATCCAAGTCATTTTAATGGAGCAGAAAATGTACACATCTGGGGCAGCTTTGCAACTGTGTCTCCTCTGCGCTTTCCTGTGGAGTTCTGCAGAGCCTTGGGTTAATGTCAAGCCCCTTCAGTTTAGCCAGCCGAAGCATGTTCTGTGGCAGCAGGGGGACTTATGTTTCATATTACTGCATGGAATTCTCAATGTACTTTTAAAACTATTTTAAGGAGACCTAGGTTCTGTGAGTTTTTAAAGCAATTGGAGCGTGTCTTTTCAACCTCTCTGCTAATGATTGACCACATTTTTTCATGATTTTGCCTTTTTTCCCTGTGATATTTAATGTGACTTTTCAAGTCTTTGCTCTTTAAATTTTTAATTTTTTTTATTCTACCCAGAAAAGTAACTTGCTGTGCTATGAGCTCAGGGCCATTGTCTTCTCAAGCCGACTCAAGGAAGTAATGTTGGTTCATGGCCACGAGGATCTGGAGCTACTGGGAGGCTTAGGGTGGGCACCACCCTGAGCTGGGTACTACCACCCCAAAGCAGCAACATCGACCCAGTATATCCTTGTGAACTTCTGATGGTGAAGTCTGGTTGAGTCTAGTGTGTGGTTTTGAGCAGGGGAAGAGAGGGACAGACGAGAGGGGGAAGAAGGAAGAAGAGGAGCTACATGTTGAGTACAACCACAAAGGCCGGTGAACACTGCCTGGAGTTAGAGGGAATGCCAACTTGTCATATAGATGACAACCTAGAGGGTCAAAGGAATATGGGCTTTGGAATCAGACCAGTGGTTAAGTCCTGACTTTGACACATATTTTCTTTACCTTTGGGCAAGACAGTTCACCTCCTTGAGCCTGTTTTCTTATCCATAAAATGAAGCTATTACTATATATCTTCTGAAGGTATTATAAGAACTGGGGCAGGAGTTTTATTCTGTGTATCAGGATCACCTGGGGAACTTAAAATAAATCCTACTCTTAGGTCTTATGCCCCAAGATCCTGATTCAATTGGTCTGGGGATGGAGCCTGGCATTGATTTTTTTTTTTTTTTAATTCCCAGGTTATTCTAATCAGACAAGGTTGAGCACCTCGGAGTTGGAAGAACTTAAGGTAACATACTGGTCACATAGGAATCACTCAAAAAGTTCGAGATACTATTTTCAGGGAAAACATACAGAGCTCTGAAGTGTCTATGTAACTTCTCTAGGGCACAATAATTTCTTCGTTTTAAAAATGACATACCAGTGTGAAAAGAAAACAGTGTATTGTAGCCTTAGGTCCTGGATCCAAATCCTGGCCTAATAAGTAAATCCTACCCTTACTAAGTGTGTGGCCATAGATGAGTTTCTTCATCTATCGAAGCCTCAATTTCTTCATGGAAATATTAATACAGCATCCTAGGGTTGCTATGAGAATCAGATGAGATAATCAATGTAAAATGCCTGGCACAGTGCCTGACACATAGTGAGTTCTCAACATAAATGACGGTTGCTATTATTGTTATTATCATGATTATTATTATTGTTACTAAAGCTCTTACCCCATGCTGAGAGTACAATGCCTAATAAACAGTTATTGAATCAAGTTGAATATAATGAACTGAACTATGCTGATAATTATCCAACAAGCACCTCGCAGTGTTTCCAACCTAGTGCCAGCCCCTTTAAACCAGAGTCTGCGGGCATGGGTTGTAGTCACCAAAGAAGCTTCCAGATCTCATGTGTTCAATAGCCTGTGAGGTGACAGGCCTTGCCCAAACCTGCAGCAAACACTTCCAAGGTAATGTGTTTGGACCCATTCGTTCTTTCAAACCGAATTTTTGAGTATTTTCTTAGAAAAAACAAAAAGTCGTATGCATCACATAAAATGTAAAATGCAGAAGTGTTTACAGCAATGAAAGCCTTGTGAATAGGCATCCTGATGTGATCAAGCAGACAACACAACAGTCAAGTTCAACCAATCAGGTCTCAGCTATATTTTGATCTCATGTGGGTCACACTCAGGAACTGGTCACACCGATGATCTAAATCCAGGCATTTCAGTCTAGGAGTGGGTATTCCACACAAACAGCACAAAGCAAGTGAATTCCCAAATGGCTGGAGACCAGAAGAAGTTTATGAACAGAACTTCTTCCAAGTTCTACCTTGGAAGAATGCAACTTGCCTCAACTATATATTTCAATTAAGGAGCAATTAGTTTTAGAAGCTGCCTCTGGTTTCCTTTATTAAATCAATTCATTCTGTTACTTACCAGCTGAAAAGTCACTTCTCAAGGAAAGGTCTCCCTGATTTGCTCCTCCCATTCCCCTCCACAGACTAGCTCAGCTCCCCGTTACGTATTTCCACAATTCCTTATGTTTTTCTTCATCAAGTTTTTCATAGTATGTAACATGTATTCATTCTATGTTTGTCTATCTCTGCCATTAGATGGAAGCTCCACTAGAGAAGAGACCCTATTTTTTTCTTCATTGTATCCTAGCACCCAGCCCGGCATGAGGCAGACCTTACACAGCACATGCTGAATGAGAGGATATCTGAAACAGAACCTGGAGGACAGAGATGTCCCCAAAGGTGAGGAGGGAGAGGTGTCCCAAGGGCCCCGTTCTGTCCCTCGGGGTCTCACCTTCCTCTTGTGAGAGTCCCTCTCTTTCTGGGTTCCCACCATGTCTGGCTCACACCATCTGGCTCCCCAAAACTTCTTGTTTCCTGCTGTGGGCTGGATGTCACTGACTCATTCTAGTCTTCTGATGATGCCAATGTCAATCTGGGAGATAACAGGGCAACCACATGCTAGTTCTTTGGTTACCATATCTGCTCACCTCAAGCCCCCAGGCTCAGAATGTCTGCCCCTCACAGGTCCTCTTAGGGCCAGATGTACCCCACATTATCATTCACTCTTAGGCTTTGGTTTGATAACTCTGGGCTGCCATCCTGGGTCAGAGGCACAAAAGGGAACATTCCTTCAGGGAATTATGTCATCTCAGAAGCACACATAGTTGCACCACACATAGCAAATCACGATTAACTCTGATTTTCAAACCACATCATAAATTTAGTACAAAGCCTGAAGAAAATGAAACTAACAATTACTGATCTCTATGATAAGAACAATACTGGTTGCTTTAAATATATATGTATATATGTGTGTGTGTGTGTGTGTGTGTGTGTGTGTGTATATATATATATATATATCCTTTAATACTTTCAGAACACACACGAGGTTATCTCCATTTTTCTGATGAAGAAACTAAGAATTGGAGAGGTGATAGATTGTTTATAGCCACACAGAGAAGAACTGAACCCCGGTTTATAGATCCAAAGCCCAGTTTCAAGGGCTCTTTTGATAAAGGCTTTGCCGCAGAGTTTCTTGAAGTAGCAAGGAGTTGAATTGACTGGAGTTTAATCCTCACTCCCCTTTCTTAGAGGCTTGAATCCTGACTAGAAACCTGAGAACTAGATTTTATGGGAAAATCCAATATCTGTCATTCCAAGCATTCCTAAATGATTCTGAGAATACTGATGGATTTGACTGTATTATCTGGAGTTTCTCAAATCATGGTCTCCTAACTCTAGACACCCTGGATTTTTCAAGAACTCTGAGGTTTCTAACTGCTCAAGCAGATTTCTACAGTCTTATACCCTCCTTTGATGACCAGGGACAACCTACTGGGTTACTAACCAACTAACCCATTACTTCATGGTCTAGGGGCAGGCTCCTCTAGGCCACGACCAAAGAGGATCATAGAACTCCAGTCAGAGAAATCTCTGTGAGAAGTGTCCTCCCCTCCTCCCCCTCTTCTCATCCTGCTATTTATTACTTGGAGGAACAGGAACAAGAATAGCTGTGAACCTTTGTGGAATGTTCACCTCATGCCAGGCTTTACACACATCTTTCATTTTATCTTCCAAGCAATCCTGGGTAGTAGGTACTATTAGTAGCAGCCTCATCTTAAGGTTGAAGAAACTCAGGCATAGGAATGTTAGGTAACTTACCCAAGGTTATAGGAGTAAATGGTGGAGCCAGGATTCAAACTCAGACTACTTGACTCTAGAGCTCCAACCATGGACTTCTACCCCAATTCTGGCTCCTCTGAGTCTGATTCTTGCCCCAGTGAGGATGATCTGTGCCTTTCTAGCTAGGATGGGTAGACGAAGGATCATTTATCCTCAGAGGCTCACATGCTGGTTTTCTAGGGATGTCCAGACCACCTTAATTGATCCAGGTGAGATCCTGGCAGGTACTATCTCAAAAAAAAAAATCCTGGAGTTCATTAATCTTTTCATCCTATGTTGTGGTGGATAGTAATGTACTAGATTCAATCTATAGTATAAGGATGGCTTTCTTTTATTTACTCAAAATCAGTTTCTTAATTTAGTAGGGCCACCTATTATGCCAACCCCAAAAAAGTTCTCGACCTCTAAGTTTGTCTATTATGATGGAAATTGACTCCTACATACAACATACAACACATTTGTTGATAGTTCTTTTCCATACACTCCTTTAGTGCTGATGGTGGGTGAATTGGTGTGCAGAATATCAAAACCCTACCTACCCTTCTTTACTATCAGGCACACCTTTATTATCATGGAAAGTAAATAGCTAGAATAGAGGAAAAAGAGATAATCAGTTAAGAGTGAGGCATTTTTTCTAAAACACAGGACGGACAGGTGCAAGACACACGAGTATGTGAGATTCTGGATAAAGTGGTTAGAGAGTTTAACTCAACTGGGTGGCAGATTAAGTAACTGGACAGGCCCCTACCCCCACCCTCTAATGCACCCTGTCACTTTGCTGGGCCATCAGATGGTCTCCAATCACTGAGCTCTGCTTCTGGCTCGGGGACTCACTGTGGAAAGGCAACTTGACCCAGAAGGGGTTATGAGACAATAGGAAAGTAAAATATGCACAGGTTTTAGATTCAGATTTGGGTTTAATTATTGCTTCATCACCTTGAACAAATCTCTGACTGTCAAGGTTTTCAAGTGTCAAATAGAATCTTATGAAGACTGGCATGAGGTCTAACCGACTATGCATGTAAAATGCCTGGCAGCCACAATGCCTCACACACAATAGGTTCCAAAAACCATCAGCTGTCTTTTTTATTCTCATTTTCTGAGAAAGTCTCTACTACCTTTTCTTTTCAGGGGGTCACAGGGTAATGACAAGGATGGATCCCCAGAAGCCAGTTATTTTGGAGTCAAGTATCTTCCCCCTTCTCCCCCCAAAACTGGGCAGCATTCCTGCAGGGACGCCACCAACCAGCCCCTTCCTGGCCAACGCTAGGGCAGTAGGCCTTGTTTAAGAAAGCTGGAACCTTAGTAAAATCTGCACTTTTATAAAGTTTTAGGACTTAAGCTGAGTTTGGGGTTTTATTGTCTGTTTTTAAAATTATGTTCAGATTTTGTATATTTAAAACATGCCTTTAAAATTGCGAAACACAGTGTTCTCAATCATAAAAAAAGGATGAATTTTGTTATGCTTTTCTATTCCCATTTCTGGGTTCTTTTTTTGTCTCCTGATATGAATTTTTCTGTGATGCCCTGCCTTATGTCCTAACTTATCTGGGATACTAGCTGTGAAAATTTGGGCAAGATTCTTAACTCCCATAAGACTGCCTTACTCATTCATTCATCTACCAATGAACTATTTGGTGAAGGTTCATTATTTGCCAGAAGCTTTTATTAATACTTGGGATACAGCATAGACTCCAACAGACTCTTTTCTTATCTATAAAATGCAAAACGAAACTTTTAGGATCGTTGAGAAAAGTGAATGAGATAATATATGTAAAAGAGAGGAAGAAGTGAAGAAAAGGACTAAAATTTACTGAGCTCCCTACTCTGTTCCTGGTGATGCTAGGTGTTTCACATGCAATGATCACAACCTTGGAAAATAATTGCTGCTATTCTTGCTTTACAGATGCATCAACTGAGGTTCAGAAAGGTAAAGTGAGGGCCCAAGTTATACCCTGGATTCAAACCTAGTGTGAAGTTTCCGCTCTGCTACATTGTCTCCTGTGGTCCCTGGCATACCACTTGACATTCGGTAGGTATATCAGTTCCCATCAGCAACTCCGCATAGAAGCTGGGAGGCTGTACTCCTCTTCTTGCTAGCTGATACTTCTGATAGCACCAGTTATGATTTGGGTAGATTAAGGGGTACTTGAGTGAAAAATCCAAATCTTGTCCCCTAGTTCCTTGGGGAACAAGATGTAAAGAAAATTCATGAAATTCAGGGGATGGAGAACATATATATTAAGCTTATGAATTTAAATTTCCTGCTGGAATAGGCAAACAGTTATCAGTAACTCCAGGTTGTCAAGGGGAAGGGCTCTGTGGTCCTCTGGCATCCAGACTCATTGGCTTAGGAGACAGCTGGGACATAGACTCTTGGCAAGAGGAGCATTCTTTTTCTCAAGCCAAACCATCTCTGCTACTGTGACCTTTAAGGATGAAATGTTCAAAAAGCTATCCCTCTGACTCTTACCACTCCTCAAATGAAGGCAGACCTCAACTGCACAAACAACTAGGTACATTTTTCCACTTGAGATGCTCAATATCCAAGGAAGAAAGAGTCTTCTAGGAAATGTTCACTTAGGGCCTGCACACTTTCAAGAGGCTGGAAGCAGAGTAGGAAATGAGATCACCCTGCTTACACTTGGCAAGGGGGCAAGGGGGCAGCAAAACTGCCACAAGCTAAATAAGCTAGACCTGTACACCCTTTTCTCAATCATCTCTCTGTTTGGACAGGTCACAGCAAGAGCACAAAACAGATTTACAAGCGTAGGAGCCAGGTAAGCACTACTGACATGGTTTTAATTTTTTGAGCAAATACTTATCTTCGGTATTAAGAAAAGGAAGGGCCATGACAGAGAGTGCTTGTTGCCACTGAGAAAACTTGCGAGGGTTACCAGAATGAAAAGGTAGACGTGAAGGAAGCAAAGCAGAGCTCTGTATGCAAAAAGAGGGAAAAGAAAAAAAATCTTTTCCTTGGCATAGAAAAATTTCATCCTGAAGGTTCTTTTTCTTTTTCTTTTCTTGGCAATGTAATAAACACCTCAAAATAGTTATAAAACGGAAACAGATTCTATAGAAACCAAGAATAGTGACTTCAGAGAACTTATAGTCCAAACCTTTCATTCTAGAAATAATAGAACTGAAGACAGAAGGACAATGATTTACCCCAAGTCAAAAAGTTTGTCTTTGACCAAATCAGTTCTGGAACCCAGCTTCTGGGGGCCTTTCCTCTGCCCTATATTGCCATGCTTTCTCTTGATTACAAGAGAAAGCTTTCAGAAAAAGGTGATCTCATTTATGTCCATGGCATTAGATTGCCTACCCTTAGACAACCATATAATTCATCACTTTCAAGGTTTAGTACCAAGAAAGATCTTCTCCTAGTTGAGGGGACCTCCCAATTCGCTCACCTTCCCCTTGAAGTCTCTCTCCAATCCTGCTGCCATGTCTGAGTGGCCCCCTCTGTGCTGCTCTCTATTCTCTTGCCTCCATCAAGGGGATTCTCCAACACTCTGGCCAAAGCATGAACCCAACCCATTTTGTTGGGGGGTAGGGGGTGGGAGGAGGGGGTTGCCCTAAGCATAGCTGATGTGCAGTCTGGACTCCCAAAGAGGCTTGACTGAAACAAAGATGAAAGAAAAGGCAGCAGAATATAGTGGAGTGATCTGAGCTTTGATATCAGATAAACCTGAGTTCAAATCCCAGTTCCACATCCCATCTGCTGTGCAGGCCTGAGCAAGTCACTTGACTTCTCTGAAGTTTGGTTTCCTTATCTGTGGTGTAGGGAGACTTATCTCCCAGGGTATTTGATACAATTAAATAAGAGAGTATACAAAAAGCATCCAGCCCAGATCTCTGCACACAGTGGGCACTAGAGTACACAAAGCATTAAAAAATGTATGATTTAGAAAGCACAGGTTTATAGTCAAAACTCAAAAAACTTTCCTGGACTACTTTCTCTGTGCTAAGCGTTGTGACAGAAACAAATAAGAAATGGGCCTTACCCTACAGGAAATAATGTTTCCTTGGTGTTATGGGTTGAACTGTGTCCCCCTATGAAAGCTGTGCTGAAGCCCTAATCCCCCCTTCCCATATCTGTGAATGTGACCTTACTTGGAAATAGGGTGTCTATAGATGCAATCAAGTTAAAATGAGGTCATTAGGGTGGGCCCTAATCCAATATGACGGATGTCCTTATAAGAAGAGAAAAAGGGCACATGAGGACAGGACAGAGACACACAGGGATCATGCCATATGACTACAGAGGCAGAGATTGGAGTGATGCAGCTGTAAGCTAAGGAATGCAAAAGGATGGCAGCCACCACCAGAAACCAGGGAGAAGCAAAGAAGGATTCTACCCAGGACCTCAGAGGGCACACAGTTTTGCTGATACCTTGATTCTGGACTTCTAGAATCCAGAACAGGGAGAGAATAAATTTCTGTTGTTTGAAGCTACCCAGTTTGTGGTACTTGGTTCGGCAGTCCTAGGAAACCAACACAATTGAAGAGACATGCAAGGGAACCAATTCAATAATTATAGCAGAAGTGGAATAACATTCAGTTCCCTGAGCTGAGCTTGTTACATTTGTTCAATTATGTAACCTTGGTGAAGCCAGGAAGAAGGCTTCTTGTGAGGCTCAGTGCTA
The DNA here is from genome assembly GCF_009834535.1 of Camelus ferus. Taxonomy (NCBI): domain Eukaryota; kingdom Metazoa; phylum Chordata; class Mammalia; order Artiodactyla; family Camelidae; genus Camelus; species Camelus ferus. The sequence continues at coordinate 35,031,296 of NC_045708.1, forward strand.
ATGGAGGTAAGTGTAAGTGGAGGTAGTTTGTCCAAGGAAACAGCCAGCCTGCGTCTGCCTGAGGAAGCAAGGAGGGCTTCCTAGAAAGCATAGCTGGAGGTGACACCTGAAGGATGGCTAGAAGTCCTGCAGGTGTGAGAGGGCAGGGAGGACAGACACCATTCAGGCTAGAGAGCCCAGTGTGTAGCAGAGAAGTGTGAGCTAGTTTTGGAATTATCAGGAAACTACAAATATTTAGGTACTGCTTGGAGCACAGTGCCATTTATCTGCCGTCTAGACTTTCTTCTCCACTTTTATATCCCACAGCCATCTCTTATTCAAAACGCCCCAAACTGAACTAAACCCTTCTTTCTACCCCGACTCCTATCTCCTCCTATCTGTTCTTCCCCCGCCTTCCCTGATTCGGTGAGTGCTCCACGTGCCCACCCAGCCAGCCGGGCTAGTGGTCTCAGAGTGCCTGCATACTCAACTCTGGGAATGGACTTCCTTTTCATTTCTGATTTACACAATCATTTCTGAGCTTTACCATCTCAGTTCTGATGGATTCTCACTTGGCACAAGCTCCCAACACTCCAGCTGTGTCTCTCGGCCATATTCCGTCCAGCCAGGCCTCTCTGCCAGATAATTAATGATCTGTAAACAAATGCTTAATTGCACCAGGGGAGCACATAGTTAAAGAAACGTGATAAAGCAAAGGATCTTTCTTATAATACGAAGACTATTTCTCTCACAAAACCTACCCCACCCTCAATTTGTGATTTCATCTGGATTTTCACTTCACATATTAAATCTAAAGCTCTCTTACAGCAGAATCCCCAAAACACAAGAACAAAAACTTTTCCAAGGGACAGATGGTATTATCCTGAGGGGCAACCATGTCAGGTGCTTCCTAAGACACTCTTATCTTTCTAAACCCAACCCCTTTGGCCCTTAGACTCAAGAATTGGGCACTTGCTGGGGGAAAGGAAATTTTGGCTACTGGCAACAAAGGGAAGGAAATGTGGATTTATTAAGAATCTAATATGTGCATGGCTCTTATATTTATGTTCTCTCATCTTCCTCTTCACACTAACCCCATGAACTGCTACCCACTGTATAAACAAGAAACCTTACCCAAGCTAGTGCCAGCTTGTAAGGAAGATGACTAATGTTGAAAGGGTGCCTGAATTAACCAGAATGAGATCACTGTCCCTAGGTACACTCTTTCAAGCTGTGTGGGTAATCTAGTCACCACACTGCCTTTTCTAAGTGCAGATGAAGTCCTTAGTCAAAGAGTAAGCCTTCTGCCCCAAACTGATTCCCCAGGTGGGTGGGCAAGAAGCTGCAGTGGAAACTTTTCTGTTTGCTGCTGCCTTGGGGCTCTACCCTCTTGCTGGGAGTCAGTGGTAGGTGCTACTGTGGGAGGGGCCAATCCAGCCCCATGGGCCCTTCAGAGAGGAAGCAACTTGGCTCAGATCTGAAATTGAACGTCCTCTGGGGAGTTTGAAGAGGTGGTTTTTGTGCAGTTAATAATGGCCCGGCTGTTTCAGAAGAGGAAGCACAACAACATTTTTAGAATAGTTAGTGGGGTGCGACAGAACCCAGAAAATGTACCCACAGAAACCCTCCCCCTGCTTATTTGTTTAAGAAAACACTCCGTGTTCACAGGGCACCTGCCCAAGGCCAGGCTCTGTGCTCTGTGCTGGATCTTCAATCTCTGTCTCTTGGAGGGCCCCTTCCTATCTGTGCTTACACACACTCAAGTCGTGCCCAGCCTCAAAAAATGACCAGAACCACCTCAAAACCCCTGTCTAAACTTGCCTTTAGTTTCTTCCTTCTCTCCTCCTCTTTACAAGCAAAACTTTTTGAAAGCAAGTGCAGTCCACATCTCCTATCATCATTTACTCATGTCCCATTCACTCCTCAACCCCACTGCAGTGTGGCCTTCACCTGTACTGAACCTGCTCTCTAAGGTTATCAATGACCTACTGAATTCAAGGTCACTGCATTCCTTCATTTGGTCTCAGCAGCATTCACACTGTTGATCTTGTCTCCTTTCAGAAATGTTTTCTCCCCTTAACTTTAGTCATCTTGATCTTCTTCCTACCACCTCTTCAGTAAGCCTCCATTTTCATGGTAGGCTTCTCTTTGATCCACATCTTTTTTTTTTTTTTTTTTTATGAGGGGGAGGTAATTAGGTTTATTCATTTATTTGTATTTGGAGGAGTACTGGGGATTGAACCCGGGACATCATGCATGTTAAGCATGCGCTCTATCACTTGAGCTATACCCTCCCCGCTGACCCACATTTTAGATGTCAGTATTTCTTAGAATTTTCCCCAGAGTTCTGGCCTTCTTCTTTTGTGTACTCACACACTTAGAACAGACTTCTGTCCGAGCTCCTGTCACATATACAGCTGCTTACTAGACAACTGGACCTTGAGGTCTAAATGGCATCTCAAATATTCCAAATCCATCTTTTCAAACCTTTCTCCCCAAGCCCATTTCTTCTCAAATGTTCCCTATTTTAGTAAAGAGCACCATTACCCACTCATGATCAGGCTAGAAACCTGTGAGTCCTTCTAGACTCCTCCTGTCAGTCACCAAGGTCTATTGATTCTGCCCCCATAAACAGCTCTCAGATCTGCCTATACCTCTTCTTATCCACTGTATTCTACTGTACTTTATATTTCTCTGCTTTTTATCTTTCTCTTCCCCAATGTACCCTCCGAACAAGAATGATCTTTCTCAAGTGCAAATCTAATCACGTTACTCCTTGAATAAGACCTTCCAAAGGCTTCTTGTCTATCTTCAGATAAAGCCCTGTGGGATTTAAATCCTGTATGGTCTACTCTCTACCAGCTCTCTGGGTTCAACTTATGTTACATATTCCTTCATTCTTTGCTTCAGCCAAACTGGCTGCTGCTTGTTTCCCCTTCTTTTCTCTCTTCTTTTAACTTTGAGATAACTGTAGATTTACATACAGTTGTTAAGAAATAATCCAGAGATCTTCACCCAGTTTCCTCCAAAGGTGACATCTTACATACTGTATTACAATGTCACACCCAGAAAACTGACATGGATACAATCCATTGATCTTATTCACATCACCAGTCTTACATGTACTCATTGTGTGTGTGTTTAGTTCTATGCAATCTTATCACATGTGTAGGTCCACATGACCACCACTACCATTAAAGGACAGCTCCCTCAGAAGGATCAAACTGGCCTTCTGAGATTCCTTCAGTGGGCCAACTTTCTTTTACTTTCAGGTCTTCACACAAGCTGTTCCCCCTATTTGTAACATGTTTCCCTAATTCCCTTCATTTGGCCAAATACAATTTATCTTTCAAGTCTTAACTTAAACATCAATTCCTCACAAGTACTTTTTCTGATCCCCCATTTGTTTAGGACCCTTGTTCTCTGTTCCATGGGCCCCCTGTATTCCTTCTCTCCCATCATAGCACTTGTTTTCTCATGGCTCAAGAGATAAGAGTCTGGGTGAAGGCAGAGGTTGTGTGTGGTTTGTCCACTTGTACATCTCCTACACCTAGCACAATACCAGCAACAAGGAGATTTCCCAAAGTGGGCAAGGATAATGAATTCATGAAAATTGATGAGTCAGGTGAGTTCCCTCCTTTTAAGGAGCTCCCAGGCATGAAACAGGAGATTCTAATATGTGAACTAGTGCTGTCTTGGAGGAAAGCACTGGAGGTTGTGAGGATCTGGAGTATCCATTTTTCTTGCAGCTTCCAGATATACAGAGTTGGGCACAGCCAGGACCAGAAGAGTCCTCGAGTACATGTGTCCAGAACGCTTTGCAGTTTGGCAGGGCAGCTTGGTAGAGCAGCCACAGTGATAATGAGCCCAAAGGCCTGACATCAAATACCTCAACTGGACAGTTTTCTCAGTTCCATAACCACAGACTGAGCAGCAGTCTTGATCACAGACTACGTCCTGATATTAGTCACATGATGAGCTTTGATCTTGGCACAGATCCTGACACTATCCAACCACGTGATAAATAGGTAAGGTAATGGCAAACCTTCGGGCAACATACTCTGACGCAAAGAAGGCAGAACCCAAAGCATGTGTCCTGTTTGGAGGAAGGGGGTGTCAGTGACATAAATATCCATTTCACAACCTAAGAAGAGAAATAGAATTGAGTCTTGAAGAGTTAAAGCTGGAAGGGCCCTTAAAGGCATTATGCCCCCTTACATCACCTTTTATAGCATAGAGAATGGGGATTCAGCTTGTTGTATATAGGAATACAGATGTTAACCCGTTTCATATCTAGCTTTAGATGCAAAAGCCCTTATTCCCATTTCTGAATCTTCCCTAATTAATTTTACCAAAGCATAACTGATCTTTGACTCAGAAACATTAAACTAAAGATTTCCCCTGGCCTCCAGCTGGCCCTCTCTGATAGGCTCTCCCCCACAGCCAGAGTGATCTATTTAAAGCACAAAGTTGGCCAGGTTACTCTCCTGCCTAAAAACCTCCAGTAGCTTCCCATCACCTTCAGGATAGAGTCCAGGTTCCTTGGTCTCCAGATTCAGTAGAGCCCTACTTTCTCTCCAGCCTTATCTCTTGCCTCTCTTCACATCTCACTTTACTGAGCACACCGTGCTGTCTTATGCTTATACTGAAGCTGTGCCTGTTCCCAGAATGGATTTCTCACCAATCTTTGCCCAGTGAACTCTTTCTTAACCTTCAAGATCCACCTCAGCCATTATCTCTTACAGGGACCCTTCCCAGAACTCTTAGCTTGGGTTACTGCCCCTCCCCCATCATGTCATTTAGAACATTTGATGGGACATCTTACTTATGAGTCTGCATCTTCAGCAGTTTGCGCTTCTGAAGGACAGGAACTGCACCTTTATCATTCCTTTCCTCTCAGTGCCCACCATGGGACCTGACACACTGGAAGCCCCAGATGGCTTCTGATGGAAAAGGAAAGCGATTCCACAATTAATGCTCATTGAGACTTAACTGTGTGCCAGGCAGCTGTGGGCTTCAAGGGTACTATGTCACTTCATTCTCCTAATAGTACCGGGACACTCAGCACTCAACAAAGCCCTCTGCACCCACAGTGGTGACAGCGAGTGTCCCATAGAAGATCCAGTAATACCCAGAGACTGTCTCTTGGCCCTGTCCCTGGTCCAACCCTCCATTCCAACTGATGGCCTCTGGGCTCTTGTCCACTCTCTTGCCTCACACCTGGACTTGCCTCTCTACCTGCCCCTTAGGTGGGATCCAGGGTCAAACTCGTTGCCTGTCTTTCTGTTTCACTTCCACCTCAAACACCAGCTCTCACCCTCAGGATCAAGCTCTATAGTTTGTGTACCTAGCCTGTTCCAACTCAGGAGACAGCCAAGGCTGTCAGACCCTCAATTCCAACCTAGCATTGCAGGTCCTTGATTATGTAAAGAGGAAAGCGTAGAGCAAAGTGGGCTGGATAACGCCACTGTTACAAGACAATAAGGAAATTCAGGCAAGTTAAGTAATGTTCCCAAGGTCACATGGCCTGGTTTCTGCCCAATGCCAAGATCCAGACATAGTATTTTCTCTTGTTTGGAGGGCACACTCCTTATCCTTCCAAACAGCCCCCTCCTGTAGCCCTTTGAAGTCCTACCTACTTGTCTGTTTCACACCTTAGCTATGAGATGTCCAAGTAGGGGCTGAATCTAGCACCACCCCCCAGTGTGCAGCCTGGCACAGAGAAGAGCCTTGGATAAGTCATGGTAAAGGGATGAATCAGTGCCAAGCTCAAGTTCCCACCAATCTCCCTCTGGCTACAGTGGATGTTCTACCTTCTTCTACTTCTGTTTCCAAAGGTACTTGGAATCCTCCGTTGCATTTGGTTTGGTACCCAAGAAACAAAGCTATCATATGCATTTTCCTGTCAGTTTTTCTTTGTAATTAATACTAAATTCTTCTGTAAAGAAACATACCCCCTCAACATCTTAAGGAAAGCTACTCATGGTATAACGGTTTAAGTAAAGGAATTGTGCAATTCTGGGGAAAGTACCAATCTCACCATTGCCCCTTCTGTCCTGAGAATACCAACGTCTAGGGTGAAATTTTCCGAGGCTATGAAAAGAGAAAGTGCTTTGGAGTTAGATAAAACTGGGTTAAAATCCTGGCTTTGCCTCCTACAGGCTGTGGACCTTGAGAAAGAAACTTGCAAGTCATACTATGCTCTACCCTACTCCTTACTCATTCCAGCCAATCTCTCAATAAGTCCTGCCAGTTCACCTTCTAAATGGTTTTTCTGCAGTTTCTGCTTCAACTGTGAGCTAGTCTGGTGATTAAGCACTTAGGTTTTGGAGTGAGACTGTCTGGACTTCAACCCCAGTTTTCTTATTTACTATGCCACCCTGGGTGATTTATTTAACCTCTCAATGTCTCAGTTTCCTCATTTGTAAAGTGGGGATGAAAAATCTTAGGTTTTTAATAAGATTCAATGAAATAATCCCTATACAAAGTGCTAGCATAATTCCTGGCCCGGAGTAGGAGCTCATAAACCTTAGCTCTTCTTACTATGTCTTATAACCTCCCTTGTCCAGGCCCACATCATCTGCAACTCCACACTTCCCCGCCCCCACCTCACCCTCCTCCCCGCCAGTGCCACATCCCTGCAAGGTGTCCTGCCTGGTCTTTCTCCTCTAGGGCCTCTTCTCCAATCCATTCTCGGTGTCATTGTCAGAGTATACCCACTAAAGGACAAATTTGATCATGTGGTTTTCAGATTAGAAACTCTGTAATGGTGCTCCCTTGTCTGTAGAATAAGGCCTGAGCTTCCCAACTTCGGAGACAAGGCTTTCCATTATCAAGTTCCCCGCATACCTCCCTACAATCCTGAGAGGAAAGTTTTACTGGCTCAGAGCGGTTAAGCAAATGTCCCGAGAAGTACCACAGTTATTCACTGGGCCAGCTGGGATTCATGCCCACGACATCGGAGCCCAGAGCCTGTGCTCTGTGCTGTGGCCCACATGGCCCCTCTCCACACGGGCCGGCCATGAACCGACAGCAAGAGGCAGCACCAGACAAGCAGGAAAGGAAGAGTGAACAGAGGAGAGAGAAGAGCTGGTATGGAGACATCACGGGGGGCTACCTGAGGCGGGGAGACTTCCTGGAGGGGCTGGGGCTCTAAGGGCCTGAGGGACAGCGTAGTGAGGATGATACTGCGGAAAACGCTGAAGCAGCGATTTCAGAACTGTTTGGTGAGCTGAAGTGAGAGTCAAGTCTGAGTGAAAACATGCATGTCAGAGGCTGCCCTCCTCTCCCTTCACACTGGCACAGCCCCAGGAAGCGCTGAGCTTTTGTTCTCAGTCTCAGTTACTGTTAGTGGAGCTGGAAGGACCATGTTAGGTTTTAGGGCTTGCGGGGTCCTCTTGGTTCTCCAGAGATGAATGAATGCTAGGTTGGCTGGGGACGAAGAAGAGTCCTTCCCTCCTGAGGTCCCTCCTTGTGGTGATTCTACCCAACATGCAGCCATTCACGCCACTAACCTTCCAGACCCTGGCGGGGCACCAGGCCCCACACTGGAAATGTGAAAAAAAAAAAAAAAAAAAAGAGAGAGAGAGAGAGAGAGAGTGAGAGGTGGTTCTTGTCCCTAAAGTACTCCACATTCAGTGACAAAACTGTGTGAAAAGGACCCTGAGGACTGGGGCAGGGAGATCTCGAGGGAGTCTTCTCAGAGATGACACCGAGGCAAGCTTCTTAGCGAGCATTTTCCTTCAAAAGGATTAGTTGGGTTCGTTTCAAAAGGCAAATCTGGGTTATTGCTTTTCGTGATTGTAACTGCAGAACATGTCACTGCTTGGTGTGGTGCGGTGCTCTTAGAGCATGTGGGGTAGAACAGCGGTGTGGCAGAGTTCCTAGTTTGGGGGACCTAAAATGTGGTTCATTGGAATTTCCTTGATTATAGGCCAGGGATAATAACTTCACTTCCCAAGATTTTGTAGCTGTAGCACCTGGCAGAGAGCCTGCAGGTCGCAGGAAAGGAGGCACTCGGTTTCTCTGGCCACATTAGGGGCCCAGTGAGGTAATGCCTAGGATGCAGCAACTCTGCCACTGACTAGCAGTGTGACTCTGCCCAGATCAGTTAACCACACTGAGTTTCAACTGCCTCCTTTGTCCAGACGGGACAATATTATGTTGTCTGGCCACTGAATGGTAGCTCCTGGTCCTAGGGCTCCCATTTCCATGCTGTATGACCCCCTCTCTCAGCCTGTTTCCCCATCTGTGAACAAGACAGGATGGCAAGGCTCTGTGCAGAGAAAGACTGAGAGAACGTTCTCTAGAGGCTGTTTAGCTTTGACATCCCATGCATAAAACAACAGCCAGATTGGACTGTTGCTTAATTCTATCCAAACTGCCAGAGAGGCATTTGAATAAGTAATCTAATATATACATTTTTATTCTTTTCAATATTCAGGTCGTCTCCTGGCTGGAATGAGTATTCAGAATAATGATTGCTTAGAAACATACCATTCCAAATACGAATGAGGATATTTTTTGCAATATTCAGTTCAACAAGGATGGGGAGGTGTAAGATTAGGTTCTGCGAATAATCACATCTTTCACATCTTGGATGCCAATACACATTCTTACTACATGCCTCTCTTCATAATCTTGAAAGTGCAAATCCCTGCACTCTTAGAGGCCTGAGTATACCTTCTGTGCTAAGTCAGTTCCCATGTGAAGATGATCGACTAGGGCAAAAAGCTGGGGCCTCTCCTCTGGTGTTTGAGGCTCTACTACAACATCCTCCCCATCCACTGAGCTGTGGTCTGGTTCTCTCCAGTGGGGACAGAGAGCCCACTGCTTCTCAAAGAAGCTAATCCCACTGATGGACAGCTCTGATTTGGGGAAGCGTCTCACACAGAGTGATCTCCCTACTTCTGGTGTTTCTACACTGATCCTGGTTCTGCATTCTGTTCTCCCGCCCTCAGATTACTCCTGCAGGGATTGAAGGCAATGACCTATCCCTTTCACCAAGGCAGCCTTTTCTCTGACCTGAGTCCCCACTCCCTCCAATCAGAAGTCTGTTCTTGCTTTGTCTGGCACAGGGCTCTGTAGGGATCAGCCTGGAGGACACCAAGAGCAAAGGTGAGCTCAAGATGACCTGGTGATTTCCTTTTTCTTCGGCTTCCTATGCCATTCAGTATAAGAAAATGAAACTTAACAGGGGCAGAGTAGCTGATTCTGAAGAAGCTTGCCAAGGCTTTTCAGGAATAGAAAGCAGCACTGGGGAAGGAAGACCTTTGGATCACGGCAGGAGGAACAGTGAGTGTTCTTAGCCTAGAACTGTTCCCAACCTGCACTGCATCCACCTCAGGAGGTATGTGTGTTCACCTGTGTGTGTGTGCACATACGGAAGTGTGTGTGTGTAAGTATGAGTGCTTATAAGCGAGCATGTACTGTCACATACTCAACAGTGTCTGGCTGGTGTTAGCACAGAGTAAGTCCCTCACTTGGCCAACCATCATGTGTCTTCCAAGATTCACTCGGATGTCACCTCGTCTAGGAAGCCTGCCCTGACATGGCCTCTTCACCTTAACCAACCTGCACCCTCAGGAAGCTTTCTGTACTTTCCTCCATATTGCCCAGTTCCTCGACTGTCTGGACTGTAGACAGCGGCACCTTCTTGAAGGTCCTAACAATGTTTGATTCGTCTCTGTCCCCTGGGCCTGGCAGTGTGGGTACTTCATAAATTTTGGTTGCACAAATGTATAGCAAAAAGGTATCTGAGTCCTATTTTAGGGCTCGTACCACTGCCTCTGCTGCAATGTTTCTCTTTCCTTACTTATAAGAGTCTAAGGTGATGCAGATTAAGTGGAGTATAACCCTCACACACACGATGGAGACAGTTGTAGGGAATCATTCAGATGAGATCATTTACGGTTCAGAGACTGACACCAGATGAGAGGTCACAGCTTTTTGCCCTGCTCGATCACCTTCACATGGGAACTGATTTAGCACAGAAGGTATACTCAGGCCTCTAAGACTGCAGGGATTTACCGTCCTATAGGAGGTGGAAACTGGGGTGGATTGTGCTATTTCTTCATCCTCCATCTGCTTTGAGCTGACTGTTTCCAGCCGTGATCTGCTGTCCTCCCCTGCCTGGCCCCTTGGAGCAGCTATTCCTCCAGAGTTGACACTCACATTTTCCTTCTTTCTGGCCAAGTCACAGCTTTTGGATGCTCTCTATGTGGATGAGTGGAATTCTTGCACACATCTGCATATCAGAGGGGCAGGGAAAGTTGCTTGGCAAGTGGCCCTGGCTCAGCAGGAGTGCGCCTTTGGCAAGTCTCAGTTGTGAAAGGATCTCAGCACTGCTTTTGGCCAAGGAACTCAGCCAGGGACAGCGCTGATCAGGGCTAGGCTTTGTCCTACCCAGGAAAGGTTGCAATATGGTGCATTTCAGGGGCTAAAGGAAACTGCAACATCTTCTTTGCCTCCTCTGAGGTAGCAAAGAAAATCGGTGGGCAAGTCTTGGGGCAGGGAATTGGTGTCCCAGGCAATGACACAAAGGGAAAACAGGGAAAATGCATTCATTTACTAGAAGCAGCCTAATAACCCCACTGGCAGAGGTCTCCTTTGTGCCGAGCAGTAAAAGCAAATCATTAAATAGGAGGACTTGCTTCTCATATGAAATCTGCCACTTTCAAGGTCTGAGACCTTGGGTAAGTACTATAACTTATTGTGGTACCAGCTTTCACATCTGTAAAATGGAATAATTGTACCTGCTGCACAAGGGTTAGGGGAGGATTACATGAGATAAGCCCAATAAAGCACTTTGCAGAGCACGTGATTATCATTTAGTAAATGTCAGCTCTTTTTAAGCACTTTGTTTACTGTACATTTACTATGTGTCCGGCATCATTCTGGGCACCTTAAATATTTTGTCATGTTTACTTCCCACAATAAACCTCCAAGATAGGTGTTACTACTTCTGATCTGCAGTCAACTAAACTGAGGCCCAGAGATGGTAAGATACATCTGAAGGTCACACAGCATAGTAAGGGGCTGTCAGATTTGACTTTCAGGGCCATGGAAGGTCAGATGCAAGTGTCACTGGCAGGGCCAGAGCTGGAGTGTTCCAAGGGAAAAGAGGCCTCAGCCCATATGTGGACAAGAGGAGAAGAAGGAATCAGATTATTGTCCAGAGTGGCTGAGATCACAGCTGGAAAGATGTGCTGGGTGTCAGGTCTCATGCGTGAAGCATGAAAGGAAATGGGAGAGTGAGTAGTAGGGCTGGCAATTAGGAAGGGCAAGAAACAAGATGGCACAGACTCCCAGGTAGAGGCCATGGCCAGTGAGTCAGGATGAAGGCCAAGGCCAGGGTGAGTGCACCAGAGCAGGCTGGGCTTGGTTGGGAACATTCCCTCCTTGGACCTGTAGAAGTGGGTAATAATACCTAGATCACATGTGAGGACTAAATGAAGAGCTGCACAGAAGGCTCTTTTCATAAGGTTTAGAACATGGCAAGTGCTCAACAAATGCATCTAGAGAAAAATACCCAGAGTTTTGTTCGGACAACACAGTTTCAGAGAGAGTAACAGAGATGATTATCTTCATCCTTCAGAGGTGTAGTTCCCAGCTTTAGCCTAGACTATGAAGGACTGTTGTGGCAGGCTCCTTGCAGGGGTTCAATCACATGAAGATCCTTGGATGCCGAAATTGGCACAAAGAGGACATGCACTAGCCCTACTTTAGGAAAAGAGGAGGGTGCCAGTGGGGTGTCTGACCCTGAAAATAGTTTCCTATGGACTCATGTCTGAGTCCAGGGAGAGAGGGACTGTAGGTAGAAGCCATTTCTAAAAGGGCCACAGACAGAGCTATGAATGCAGAGTCGAGGAAGTGAACATTTCCTCCACTTCTAGACTGAAAAGACCATGACTTTGGCTGCTATAATATTTCTTGTCCCATCAGCTTGATATCATAAGCAGGTGGGGTGGTCAGATTCCTCCCAGTAGACATTGGGAGCCCTGACTAGGGTGGAGCACTCTCAGTTGAAGGAAGCAGGAAGAACGGAACATCATGGGACGCGCTGAGCTGGAAAGAAGCAACACGGTAGACGGCATGGGGAAGCAGAGCATCCTTTGTGAGCTCACTTGTGATGCCAGTTGGAGGCTTCCAGAAATAACTGAGCAAGACTTTGAGGGAGGCTGGAGTCCTGCATTAGCAGGTAGGGGCATGAGCCAATAAATCACAGGTGATTCCTGTAAATGGGATCCCTTCTGTACCCACAGCGGGTGTGGTCTGGGGAAACATCAGTTAAGCATTCTCAGCTTATTCCCCAAGTTGCTCCCAGGGGTCTGAGGTCATTCCTGAAGATAGGTATGCTTATGATTCTCTTATATATTTCCTGTCTTACCTCTGACATCTTGGTTAATAAGTCCTCTTGTTTCATCCTCACAAAAATCTCCCAAATTCACTTCCTCCCTACTTTTCCAGCTTTATTCTGGGTGCATGAAGAATAGGGTCCATTTTTTGGTGATTGAGGGTGGCAGCAAGGGCTCATCTATGCCTGTTATCATGTTAAATGTAGGAAATGTAAGAAATGATAGAGCACAGACATTTCCCTTAAAGATTTATCATCTGATTTCAACCATTCATCTGAAGACTCTTCAAAATTGTCAAAGAATGGATGACTTCACTCACTCACTCATGCATTCAACCAGTGAACATTTTCCGAGCACTCTGCCAGGCTTGATGCTGGCTGCTGGGGACGCATGGTATTCTCGAGGTGCTTAGGGTCTAGGGAGACAAGTATATAGTAGAGGGCAGCACAGTGAGTTGCACTGTTGACAATGGCCAAGCTAAAAGAATAATGCAGGTTGTTTCAGTGAAAAGACATTCCCTGGGCCATTTGCCAGATGATGGCTTTTCCTCATCCTCTTCCTTGGAAGATGTGCCTGAATGATGTGGGAGAGGGAGAGGACCCACTCCTCATTGCCCCCTCGGGGAGGCAGTGTCAAGTACAGAAAAGAGCGCAGGCCTTGCAGCTGGATAGCCTTGGGTTTCAATACCAGTTCTGCTGTCTGACTTTAGCTAAGCTACCTCACCTCTCTGAGTTTCAATTTCTTTATGTATAACAAGGGGATAATTTATATAAATGTATACAACAGTCCTGGACATATACTAGGTACTGTATAAATGGAAGCCGTTTTTACTTTACCCAAATTTCAGGTTTGCAAAATTCGTTAGTGTTCAAGAAATAAATGAACTTTAGTGGGATTTGGAGTTGGTCTGTTCCTGCAGCCGAGCCCAGCCGATACCGACTAACACAAAGGGATGGCCTTCTCATGGTCGCCTATCTGAGCCACCAGTTCAGATCTGCTTGCTCAGTTCATTTTATTTGTTTCTCTTTAAAATTCCAAGTCTCTAATTTGACCTTTGGAGGATGCTAGTTGGTAAAAGGCCCAGGTTTTCCCACATGCTGATTGTCTGCTGTGCTTTGGCCCAGTCCCTACATATGGAGTGGGACAACAATACTTGTAACTGATCCTGCAAGGAGGCCCTCTCCCTCCCTCCCTTCCTCCCAACCCCCAGCTCTCTGGAAAGCATCAAGAATAAACAAGAGCACATGTGGCAGGATCATTCCTCCCTCTGGCTGTGTCCCAAAAGATGGGACACCATAGGTAACCCTCTGAGGCCCTGGTCATCAGCACATTAGGGGTGGGCAGTGGGGTAGGGCGATGCTAGATGGAGGAAAACTCAAGTTCTTCAGATCAGATAAATTTGTGCCATAGAGTCCAAGAGCTGAGAGGGGCTTCTAAGACCATTCAGCATTGGCACGTAATTTTTCTGGGGCAGGTTAGGAAAGAGTTGTCCATAGCTACAGAGCTCTCTAGTGATAAACCCAGGACCTCTGTCTCAGGTCTCCTGAATCCCAGTCTCTGCTTTCTCCATGTTCCTGGGCAGCTTTGTCCAGCATCTACAATGGCTTTCTATTTCCAACTGTATCAAATTCAAATGTTATGATCTGGCATTCAGTGTCTAAGAGCTCTGATCTTCATTCTACCTTTCTAGCCTTATTTCAAACTCAGTGGACAACTTGGACTGCTCTTGAAAATTCGATCCAAACTTTCCTCTACCTTCGTTTAAATCCCCCTCTTCTCTGGTGTCTGTTCTGAGGTCCCTGATTCCTAGTTAAGTGTGTCTTCTTGGTTCTGTCCTGTCCTGACCACTTTGGTCTCTGACTGAGGTTCAACCTTGTCCATTATAGTGCCATTTGGGGCTTATCTACAGTGTATATTATGCTATGTCAGGTGAGGGAGGTGGGGAGTGGGTGAGGTCTGATGTTACAGCCTTCTACGAGAGGGGTTGACCCAGCAGTGTCCAGGGCATGGCTGTCTCTGCTCACAGCTCGAGTGGCAGTGCTGAAAGGGTCTGACATAAAAGATAAGGAGCTCTTCAGCAAGGTCTTACACAGGAGTTGTGTAATTGGGAGATAACTGGGAATCTCAGACAGAAAGTCTGTCTGGAAGCCAGAGCAGCATGGCCAAGGAAAGGGATGAGAGGCCACCACCTAAAGCTGAGTCAGATTATAAGTGTGGCTTCTTGTATGACTGGGACCTTATAGGCAGGAATTGCCTTTGGGGGCATTAAAATGGACAGATGTACCCAGGGGATGAATTAGGACAGGAGGGGCATTTCCAAGGCTGAGTTGCCCAGAGGAAGCTACAAAGCTGAAGTCAGGAATGGGAATGCAAGTGGTGCTATGGGGGAGAGGTCGGGTGTGATTTTACAGTGAACAGCAGTTTCGATGGCTATTGGTCATGAAGAACAGAAGGAGGAGGTAGGTTAGGAGGTTCATCTTAATTTACAATAAGGACTCTAGATCAGACATTCCTTTTTTTCCTTTCCTCCTAGATAGCACTACACTGGCCTGGACAAATTCATAATTTTAAAATTTATTCATTCATCAAACACTCCCTAGAGTCTGCTTTGTGCCAGATCTTGGGCTAGACACTGAGGAAAAAAAGATGAATCATATATATTCCCTGCCTTTAAGGATTTCATTTCTTGGGGCAAAACACACATGCAAACTCAAAATAATATGGAGTGGTAAGTGCTGTGAGAGATGGAAGCCAAGGAGGCAGAGGAAGGAGAGAGCAGGCACGTGACCCAGCCTGGAGGAAGAATGAGCGTGGAGGGGAGGAAGGAGGGCAGAAGTTTCCAGAAGAAGATGACATCTGCTGAGGGAGAAAAGGAATTAGTTATGTAAAGAAGGGACAGTGTCAGATTGTTGTGGAAAGACACAGGCTGGCTTGGGCAATGAACTGGCAGAAAACCAAACCAAAACAGTTCAGGAGCAGAACTCGGTAATGGGGAAATCAAGCAGATAGTCCTTAAATGTCCAGATTAACAAGCACTTGGCATCAGGGAACTCTTGACTCTTGGCTGGGATTAAAAGAAGAAAGAAGAGATTCTAGGTCCCAAGGAAGAGTTTGACTCCATCTAAAGGGAACCTAGGTTTGATGGTAGAAGCTTCTTGTATTATCTGTTTTACTCTTTACTAGATCTATAATCTGGTTTCCATGGTTCTTAAGATTCTGTTTGACTTCCCATGGGTTGGACTTTATGTGTTTCCTCCCTCAGAGCCTTGGTGGAAAGGAATACTGGTCATGGAGCAGAAATGGGCAAGGAGTGTCCAGCACTGGAGTTACTACCCTTCCTTGTGTGGACTTCTTTGCTCCTTTCCCTCTGGCTCTGATGGAGGCACTATGGGAAGCTTTTTCTTGAACCTGAGGCTCAGGCTATGGCACTGGAAGAAACAGAGGGGGACTTATGAGTTGTTTTGTTTCTAGACCATTTGAGTCCCATAAGCTTAGGAGAAAAGAACCCACATTTAGTTCAGCTCAGCTCACTGGAGTTCTGCAATGAGAGTTGGAGCCAAAGTTTCAGGTAATAATACTAACTAACTTCTCCTTCCTTGTGAATATATTTGCTTCAGGTTGCTGCCAGGGAGAGTTGGCTGAGACGAGGTTGGATATGGGTATTCCTGAGTCCCCTGGCCAAATGCTATCATGATATTATCTCAGCAGCACCCTCAGCAATATTTCTGTCTCCTAGTTGTAGCCAGAGACTGATTATCCACTAGCTCCCCACCAACCTCCTCCTTGGGGCCTGGAGTCTCTTCACTCTTGTCTTGAACCCCTGAGGAGTCTAGACTTCCCTGATGCCATTGGCTATTATTAACATGGACATCTAAGAACTATCTGATTTTCTCACCACTGGACTCTGCGAATTTGTTTCTTCTATTGGACTCCAGATGCAGACTACTTCAATGATAATGGTAGAGTGCTTGACCTCTTGTTCAATCACATTCTTCCTTTCCCTTTGTCCTCCACTGTTGAACAGTACTGTGAGTTGAGTCCCGGAGTTAACCAAGGTGGGTAAACTAGCAAAGTGATGGCAATAATGGTCATTCGCAGAGCACTGGCATGCTGGATAAACATCAACTGGAATCAGATGGAATTAATTTGAATTTGTGCTTGTCCACTTACAAGCTGAGCCTCAACAAGTCACGCCACTCTCATCAGCCTCACTTTCCTCATTTATAAAAACAGGGGTAATAATTCTACCAGAGAATACCTTTGAGCAAAGGATATTATATTTAATTCCTCAGGAGTTGAGCCCATATTATATTCTTCCTTCTACCCTCAGTCCCTACCTACAGAGTGCCTGGCACACAACAGGTAGACAATAAATGATAGCAGCCAATATTTATTTGAGAAAAAATACATTCTGAACATCCAGACAAATCAAGAAAGGGGGGAAAAAGGAAAGAAAAAGATCATCTTGTTCTTTACTATATGGACCTAAAAATCAGGAAAGCAGATGGGTTAAGAGTTCAAGGCAGTTCTAATTACAACACTAATGTTATTAGCTGTTAATCATCTGCCTGCTGCTCTCATCTCTGCTCGGAGTCAGATATGCTCTCTTTCTGAAAGCAATTTCTGGTTCTTTAAAACATCTTTAATGTAATTAATATATTTCATTACCTTTATTCTGGCATTAGCCAGACTAAAAAAAACATGGGAAGATTTTGACCACTCACTGAAGGGCTTTAATGTGCGTGTATGGTGTTGAGCAATAGGGGTGGTAGAGGAGGGGGAGAGAGAGAATGAATGTGGTCAGTTCCGTTGATGTATGGAATTTGCTATGTGAAGCTGCAGGCAAATGCTTATGGAGGTTGGGTAGGGGACAGTTATGTATAAGTTGAGCAATGGAGGCAACCTTTGAAATAGTTGCTTTTTGGATGAGCAGTAAAATTTAAAGTGCCCTGAATAAATCTGAGACCATCCTTTGTGGCTAACTAGCCAGATTTCGCTCTGCCAAATCAATCTGAAAAGCAGCTCAAATAGAACTGTGGAGGGGTCTGAACTTTACATTCAGGCATTTGTGGGAATGAGGCAAGGGTTAAGTGTCTCTGTTACGTGAGGTATAACAGTCGTTTAAGTTCTTTTAACCAGATGGCCACCCAGACAGGAAACTGACTACGCCTCTAAAGAGAAGAAGGAAATGTGACCCACCTTGCTAGTCTATAATCCCAAGGTTCAGGGATCAACACTCATTTCCCTAGTGGGTTGTGAGAGCTGGTCCCTATAATATATAAGCATGAAACCCTCTGGCGCCTTTGGACTCTTGCACCATGGAAGATGTTTCTTCATTCAACAAATATTTGAGCACCAACTGTGTGCCCAACAGAGAGATTAATAAAATATGGTCTGTCAATAAAAAGCCTACAGTCTTATGAAGGAAAGAGTCATTATAATATAGGATATAATATAGGATACAAGCTAAGATGCAGGTTTGGGCAAACCTCTGTGAGAACACAGATTTGTCTAAGTATGACCAGGGAAGGGGTACTTAGAGAATGCCCCAGAGGTGGTCAGGATGAAGAGGAATTAACCAGACCAACAAGTGTAAGGGAAGTTATTTAGGACCAAAGGACCAACATGTGCAAAAGTCTAAAAATGAGAAAGAATTTGGCCTATTCTAGGAATTGCAAATACTTGGGAATAGTTGAGCACAGAGGAAAAACTGAATGGCCATGGAAAAAAACAGGCTGGAGAGATACTTGCCCAAGTGTTTCATGGGAGCCAGGGACTAGTGCCTTGCCCCCTGCCCCCAAAATATATATCACATTTTGAATGCTGCTATTTCTTGCCCCCAGGGATTCCTGACCATCTGGGATAGTGTTCTATTAAGTTTAGGAGGCCTCCAACCTCTTTACTTAAGAGGGCATTTGGTTGACTTGACTGAATTCAAGAATCAAATAAGATTAGTGGATATAAAGAATTAAATATACTCTAGTCACTCCATGGAGTCAGAGGACCTGGTTTATTACCTAGCTTTGCCATTTAGGGCTTGTGAACTTGGGGAAGTTACTTAACTTCCCTGAACTTCAGTTTCTTCATTTATTAAATGGATATGATTATGGAGAGGATTCAACAAAATAATATACCCATTCTATTTGTAAACTGTGGTATGCTAGCTAAGCAAAAGGGCTTATTAGTATTAATTAGGATTCATCTCCATCCTGTGGGTACCTGGACCCCCTGTTCCATTAATGCATGTGTCTGGAGCAAGTTCTCCCCTTTCCCACACTGCTGAGCTTGGGCTCTCCCACCAGCTGTGGTCAGCTAGAATCCCCGCTGACTAAACAGACTGGCTCTCTGCTGCCCCCACCAGTCTGGAGCCAGGCATTCACAGTCGATATAGGACCTGAAGCCCAGCCTGGTGCTTCCTGGGCCTCCCTCCTACACTTCCTGATAAGCACCCAGGGCCAACCTCAGCTCATAACCCTTTCAAGGATGTGCTTATGCGTGCTTGCAGAGGCACCTGGGAGATGTAGGGCCATTTTGGGTAGGTGGTGGAAGCTGTGTGGTTGGCAGGCAAAAGGCATTTCTTTTCTGTCCAGAGCCTTGGCAACATCCTTAGCACCTGATAGTCTGCAGCCACACCAGGAATGTTCCCGGGATTAGGCCAAATTCATATATGAGAGACAGATTTGGAAAGGCTGTTATCCTCCTCCAGAAGCAAATGATTTCACCAGCTCTATCTTCCAGCTGCACAAATTGGTTAATTACAAGGGCTGTGATTTGTAATCAATATTATCTCCTTGGCATCTACTTCACCGAAGGCAAATATTTATGGCCACATTTGAGAAAGGGCACATTGTCTTAATCAGGAGCCATACAAGGAACATTGGTCTAAGTGACTCTTAGGGCAATGACATCAGGTTTTGCTTTTTTTTTTTTTTTTTTTGGGTTTGAAGAATTTTGGGGAAAAACACAGGCAGATCAAGGCCCTGATTTTTACATGATAAAAACCACAGGCACTAATCCCAAGGAACAAATCCTAAATACAAACAAATGCTTTATGCACAAAGATGCCTAGCATAGAATTTTTAAAATAATGGTGAAAAAATATTAACTTAATTGTTCAATATAAAAGGGGTAAATAAATTATTATGCATTTACTTGATGGAATATTATCCACACATTAAGAATGATGGTAATGAAGCACTATATATTAACATGGAAAATTCTTATATTGTGCTGTTAAGAAAAATAACAGTAAGAAACAAAATAAGGTAGATGTTCTACATCTTTTTTAAAATATGCACTCAAAAAAGCCTGGAAGGAAATACACTGATATGACAATGGTTATCGTCTTTGACCATTTCACCTTTTATTTTCTCCCACATTTTTCTTAAATGAATATGTATTAATTTTACAATTAAAAATTCACTAAAAATGGCAAGCAGAAGAAATGATTGGTCATACTGGCCACTTCACAGAGTCACTGTATGCCACATCCTGGAGGGAGAAAGACAGCTGGTCTCATGGAAATATATTTTCATTTGGTCAGGAGATACGTATGAAGAGCCCATATGGCAGGCCCCACTACTGAATGCTTGTCTTTGCCTTCAAGGCTTCATGGAATACTGGGGAAGGACAGCTCCCCCACTACATGAAGGAGGATGGCATGGAGTGCTGGAGGAGCATACAGCAGGCTCCTAAACCAGTCTGAGTGGTCAGTGAAGGCTTCCTGAAGGTGGTAACATTCAAAATTGATTTTCAAGGATAAAGATGCAGAGAAGCAGAGAAAAAACATTCCTGGAAAAGAAAGGTATGTGAAATCAACATGTTTGGGGAATGAGCAGTACTTCACCGTGGCTGAAATGTTGGGTGCACGGAAATGAGTGATAGAAAGGGTCCACACGTTGGATTCCGAAGGGCCTTGCATATATCATTCTAAAGCAATCCTTCTCTGAGAAAGGCTGGAGAGATTTATCCTGAGGGCAATAAGGTGCCATTGAGAAGTGGTCAGAGCTGTGTGCCAAGAATATCCCTCTGGCCGCAGCATGGACTTGGGAATAGATTTGGGGAATGGATCTGTGAGGGATAGAGAGAGACTAAAATGGAGAAGCCAATGTGGGTAGTTCAATAGTAGTTTTGGTGAGAGATGAAAAGTATGAGCCAAGGAATGCTAGACTTACAAGAGCCCTTAGAAATCTTCCAGCCTTTGATGTTGGAGGGAGAGGATGTTTTTGGATGAGTTTAACATTTAAATTCATAGATTGAGCAAAGTAGATTTTTCTCCCTAATGTGGGTAAGTCTCATCCAATCAGCTGAAGGTCAGAATAGAGCAAAAGGCTGTCTACCCCTCTCCCACAAATAAGAGAGAAGTCCTCCTGCCTGACTGCATTTGAATTGGGACATCAGTTTTTTCCTGGCTTTGGACTGTAACTGAAACTCTTCCTGGGTCTTGAGTTTACCTGCCTTGCCTGCCTTTGGACTAAAACTACACCATTAGCTCTCCTGGGTCTCCAGCTTGCCAACTGAAGATCTTGGCATTTGTCGGTCTCTGTAAACATATGAGCCAATTTCTTATAATGTATAGATAGATACACAGATATATGTTTATGCCTATTGGTATCGATTCTGTTCTGACAATTAGATTTCTATTTATATAGTCTGTAATCATATTGGTCCTTTTTGCATCCACATTGCCTCACTGGCACCAGAACTGACTTCACCAGTTGCAAAGCTAGGATGCAAGGCTAGGTCTCATGGTCCTGCTTGGGGTCCTTTCACTTTACCACACTGTACCAAAACATACCTGGACCACCTGAGAGAAAAAACATTCCCTTATTGCCTATACTAGCTTTTCTGGCATCAGACTTTCCAGGATTCTAGAAGGGCGAAGACTTGGTTTCTTGAATACATCTAACTGCTAACAATATAGTTATCCATTAATAGGGCAAAGATATTCTTCATTCTCACAGTGTGTTTTCAGTAGGCACAGTCAGAAAACAAATCCTAAGAAGCAATTTTGCTTTCCCATCACCGTCTGCCACCTCTGGTTCCCTCTGTTACATCCAACCCTGCTCAGCAGGCTGAAACATAGTGCCAAATAATTAACCAGCCTCACCTGCTAAGTAAGCCAGCCTTACCTGGAGACCAGCTCACACGCAGAGGTTGGCTAGATTCTGGTCAAGGCAAAGGTCAGCTGGGGCAGACTAAGGACTCCGGATCAAAGGTGGGGGTCACCATCTATGACCTTTCTCAAGTCTCTCCTCAATTCCCCAAAGCCTCAGCTTAGAATGCACTTTCTCTTTCTTCTTTCCCTGACATGTTCCCATTTTACCTGAATGCCCAGCTCCAATGCCTCCCTGGTGCTCCCACGGCACCCTGTACCTATTTCTACCCAAGTATGACTACTCTATTTCTTCACTTCTCCTTTTTTTTTTTTCCTTTGGACTTTCTCTAGATCAAGAATCAAGTCTGATTCCTCTCTTTCCCATTGCCAAGTATAAAATATGAAGTGGAAGATGCACCAAAATGTGTTAATGAATGAATGAATAACTGAATGAATGATTAATAATTTGAATTTCAGTTCTGCTTATTTCATCTCTGAACCAAGCCACCATTGCTAGGCATTAATATTGGCATCTGTAAAGTGGGAATATCTGCCTCTCCAAATTATTGCAAGGGCTATATGGAAGAGAGGGGATGGTGGGACTACGTGACCCCACAGAAAGGCTGTGTGTACGTACGGGAGCACATCTTGTGAGCCGTCAGCGTAGTTAGCTATTTTCTCCAAAGGTGTGACAACATGTTTCTTTGAGTCCCTTTTGTCCCTTCCTCTTTCCCTGTCACTTTCCCTCCCTCCTTTCCTCTCTCTTTCCTCTGGCTTTCTTCCTGCCTCTGTATTTTCACTGAACACCTAATACATGCCAGGCACTTGGAATACAATGGAAGGACAGTCAAACCTATTTTCTGCTTTTAAGGAGCTTACAGTGAGGGAGTCAGATATAAAATGACAATCACAGCATGCCAAAAGCGGGGACCCAGGAAACATGGGGCTGCACTCAGACATGGAGGAAAGAGCATCACCACAACCCACACAAGAAGAGCAGACTTCCCTTAGGGAGACTCAGCCTCCCAGACTGTTCCAGACATGAGGATAGACACATTTGGAAGAGTAGAGATGAGAGAGAATGCAGGACATCAGAAAGCTCAGACGTTAAGTGCTGGGTGAGGGCTGGTTGAGGAGATGGTGGTTGGCTAAACGTTAAAGTGCAAGACTAGGCTAGGGTATGGCCTTCACCTGCAGGACAGTGGGAGTCGTGGGATGAGTCTACCTTAGGTAGTGACATGCTCAGGTTTGTGCCCCAAAGGAGCAAAACAGGAATCCCACGGGAGGAGGACAACTAGGGGAGGGGAAGCTCTGGACTTGCCATTTTGGGGATAAAAGCTAAAGGCTGGGGAGTTTGGCCTGGAGAAGCGAAGACCAGGAGGTCAGCCAGGCTGCTGTCCTCACATGTGAGGAGCCACTGAGGTGGGGGGAAGTAGGTGTGCTCCGTGTGCTCTAACAGCGCGAGAACCAGGGGGACTGGTTGGAGTGGAACCTTGGCTCTGCCACTTACTACCTGTGTAAACCTGGCAATCCACTAAACCTCACCGAGCCTCGGCTTCCCCATTTGTAAAATCAGAACTGTAAATTGACTTCAGCACACTGCTGTCAGGATTTAACGTAAAGACGCACATCAAGTACCCAGCACATGTTTGGCACATGGGAGATGTGCATGTTAGGCTCCCCATGACTCTAAACATAAATACTGAGACGGGGTGAGAAGCATGTTGGCAGGGGAAGCATGGAGGGAGGAGGGAAACAAAAATAATCTCAGCTTCGAACACAAAACAATTCCGTTTGCTTCCTATTTTGGGAATCGCTGCGGAGGCCAGGAGGGAAGGAAGGATCCCATTTTAGTGCAACCCGCCTTCTCACTGGGTTTGCGACTTCCAATACTCCAACCTGCCTCTTGAATCAGCTTTATACAAGATTTGGTAGCTGAACTGGCCTAAAGGGTGTCAGACCTTCAAGGATCAGCTTAAATACCCTGCCTCACAAAAGCCCTTCCTGATGTGGCAACCTATCCAGGACCTCGTGCTGTAATCTCTCATTGTGCCATTTATTTTACCCTTATGACATTATTTTGCCCTTATTAGCCTGTCCTTACAACTTGTGTGATTGTTTAATGCTTTTCTCCTCTCCAATGAAGGCAGAGACTATTTTTGATGTTCCCTATTGCATTCCCAGTGCCTAGAGCAGTGCTTGGCACATAGTAGCTGCTTTATTCACTGACTGACTACAGGAGTAAGTGCATGAATAAATGAACAAGCTGAAAACAAGGGGAAAGGACATTTTTGGCAGAGGAAACTCCATGAGCAAAGGCACAGATGTGGGAACATACAGCACGTATGCAAGTACCAAGTGAAAAGTTCAGCATGTCTAAGGGATAAAGATGGAAAAGCCTTTAGGGGCAGATGGTGCAAATTCCTCAATGCCCTGCTAAGGACAGCGGAATGTCTCGTGTGGGTGATGGAGAGACACCAAAGGTACTTAAGCAGGAAAGTCCCTGTGCTGGAAGACATGGAGGAGGAGAGACTCGAGGGGCTCCCTCTCTGCTTCTGGAGTCTGTGGCCTGGTTCTGTGCTCTGTTTAGAACCTTCATTTTAGATCTCAAAGCATTTCTTCCCTCTCTAACCAATGGTCACAATTCAACTTGACAGAGAATCACAGGTCACTTTCCTGCATTTAAGCTCCACACTTCAAGGAACAATTCCTTCCTGAAGTCCCAGATAATAAGAATTCCTCTTGTCATTCTTTAGATAACCCTTCTCAACACAATCAAATCTTTAACTTGCTTCAGAAGACCAGGGTTGCAGGCAGCTTCGCTCCTATCACACACCTCATTCTCTTCTTTTATAACATGCAGTTGGTGAAAATTGCATCTACCCTCTCAGGGTTGGTAGGCGAATTAAATAAGATGAAGAGTGTGAAAGTGTTTGCCGAGTTGTACAGCACTGTCAAAGCCATGTGCCATCACCATGAAATACTAAACTTGGTCCTCTAGGCAGGGACACAGGCACATGTTAGCAAAATGTAAAGCTGAGCTCCAGTTCCAGTCCACCACCTCAACTACTACCAAAAGCAGGTTTTTGGTGGGAGACATAAGCTTCAATAAGTGAGATGCCAGAGTGTAGGGATCAGCTGAATTGGCTAAGAAATTTCTAGAAAGAGCCCCATGGCCTGAGAGAGAACATGTCAAGCAAAAGGAGACCATAGACTTGTAGGTTATAAATCTCTCTAGCTAGCGGGCTAAATAAAAGCCTAAGCAGGAGAAGAATAATTTACAACTCAAGCTTCACCCTGCTCCTCTGAATTAAGTGTTTCCATAACTTGCTGCTAGAAAATTACCTATTTGAGTCCAAACTTTTGAACCTTAAAAGATTCCACAAATGCTTGGATTTTGTGATTAATAGGAGACCCTCAAGAATCCAGCTCCTATGTCTTTCCCACACTCACCTCCTACTGCATAACTTCATACTCTCTCCTCCTACCCCCATCCCTCAAAGTCTAGGCACACTGGACTGTTAACTTATCCCCAGATATGCTCTTTACTTTCTTTCCTCCAGGCCTCTGTACATGCTGTTCCCACTGCCTGAAAGTTCTTTCTTCCTTCTTTACCCATCAAGATCTTGCTTGTTCTTTAAGGTCTTGGTCAAATGGTATTTTTTCTCTGAAACTTGCCTTGATTTCTTAAGGTGAAATTAATCTCTCTTCTTTTATCGACTCCAGAGAATATTACTGTACTGTGCTTTTATTTGGTTGAGTAAATATTTGAACTTTAGTTGGTTGTTTCTATGACTTCTCCTTCATTATATTGTCTCTGTATCCCTAGAGCCTACTACAGGCCTTCATACAGCTGAGGTAACCACATGTTGAAGCAAATGGAAGAGGAGTAAGGAGGAAACTAATTTGTATTTCATATCAAATGTCATGCCGAATACTTTATAGATATTGGCTCTTATAATTCTGGGTCTCCTCGGCTTCCCAGACTATTAGACACAGGCATGCTACAGAAAAGCCCTGGGTGAAAGCTCTGGTCTCATGTCTTCATATTATCTGCCAACCTCCACTCTGATCTCATCTCCATGGATCTTAGATTGTCTAACTCCATGCCCTGACTCTTGATAGCTACCCCATGCAGTTATCAACTTCAGCTCAAGGCAATGATCATTTCTTGTGTAACCACTACATGCAGCCATATTGTTCTTAGGTGTGGTTGCAGGGAAGAAACAGTTTTAGCTGCACAAAATCATGACAGCTGGGAAATCTTCCACAGGCTAAGGGATGAGACAAACCCCATATGGTAGCATCCCCTTTAGAAATGGGATCACAAGGTTCAGAGAGGTTGTACTGTTAGTAAGTGTTGAAGATTCTGTTCAAAGCTAGGATGGCTGTCTGATGCCAAAGCATCAGACAGTGAAAGAGAGAAACCAGAGTGACCCCTTTTCCTCCATGGATGTGTCCCTGGCAGTGGCTAAGTCTCCTCCATGGCTCCAGCTTTTACTGGACACATGGCCACGGTTCTAGCTTCTGTCAGGTAACCCTCGCTCCTGGGCTCCAGTACCACCTGTCCCCCTTTAACCCTCCATCCTAGGGTGGTAGGGTCTTCCTGTTGACCTCTGAGTTTGTTCACCATTCCCTGTTTGGCTTTCAACTGGTATCTATTCCCTGCATCGAGTCCTCTTTGTTTTAAATATTTGGAGTAGTTTCTTTTTCTTGGTTGTACACTGACAGATACACTCAGATTGAGACAAAACTAAAAAAAACAAAAACAAAAAATGACAATGATGCATAATAATAACTAGTAATGTGCCAGAACTGTCAACTGTGCAATAGTAATGGTTGTTAACAACAGGTGGTACCTTAGGTATTTCGACTGCCAGTTACATCCATCCTGTAGCTCTAGTTGTAACTCCTCCCTTCTTTTCCTTTCATATTTGAATGGCAATAAAATAAAAATAACAAAACTATAGGATGAGGTAACCTTAAATCTGTTCTACCTGATATAAAAAAGTATATCATTTGTTAAATGTAGTGTTTCACTGTTGTTAGTAACACTTTTGTGTATGTGTATGAGACATCTTATAATCACTTTTCTTTGCTCAGATGCCTTACAAATTAAAGGGTTGCTGGGCTAGAAAAGCTCTTTAGTTTGGACAATTGTGAGTCTGAAACCAGAGTGCCCAAGTTCAAGATGGGCCCAGTAACAGGTCAGACCTCTCCGTTGGGATTTTGGATCTGCCACCCATTGTCGTCGTCATCATCATCATCATCATCATCATCATCATCATCATCACCACCACCACCACCATCATCATCCTCACCACCATCACCATCACAGGAAACCATCACAAGCACTTGCTATATGCTATTGTGGCCTTCCTGTTGACATATGAGCTCAGTGAACAATCATGACTACCTTATGAGAAAACAGTCATGGAGAAATGAAACAATTTGCCCGAGATCACATGGCTAGAAGAGGGGCAGAGTTGGACGTGATTATAAGCAGTCTGCCTGCAACGTTGGAGTCTATGTTCTAAGCCAGAACACTTTAGTGCCTCTCTACAGGGTAGATTTGTCTAGTAGGTAGCTCATTCATTGTACCATAACTCAGTTCCTCCCCTCTCAGACTCCTTTCCCAAAGCATCACATTCCCTCCCTTCCCCAACTCTTAGGACAGGAATGTGCATATTTCATAATCACTCCATTGTGAAAGTACAAGTCCAGTCCTACAGGGTGAGGGAGGGGATCAAAAAGGCTTTATCTCATACCATTCCTTCTTACCCTTGAAAATAACCAGTCAGATAGAGGCTGGAATATCTCTCAGGGGAAGACTCTGAAGAACAGAAAACGGTATTTGGAAGAATTTGTCATTTCAGGAGTTAAATCAGCTTAGAGTGGAAAGCAGAAGAAAAAAAATAAACACCTACAAAAATGATTTTCTGCTTTTTTTAACTTAAAATTATGGAAATTGTTTCTGACAGCAAATTGCTCCTAATTAATTTCTTGGCTCTGCTGGGAAAATGTACTGTTCTGTTGATTTCTAAATTCCACCAGCTTAATTATCAAAAGACATTTTTTTCCTTAAAACTATTAACATGTGGGTTTGCGGTTGGGGGGTTGTCAGCAAAATGTGAAGGGCAAGGGGAGAGGGGGAGACAGGGGTTGGGTGGGTAACAAAAGGTCTAGGGACACAACTAAGGCCTGGCCCCCACATTTCAAAGTCCAGGAGAAGGTTATGTCTACAGAAAAAGAAGTCTGAATGGTGCAGGCAGAATCATAACATGGAAAGCGCCTGGGTATGGAGTTGGGGGAGTTTAACTCAAGTTCCATCTCTGTTACTTACCTTAGACAAACAATTGAGCCTTTTTGAGCCTCAGTCATTTTTGTAAAATGGGGCCAGTAATACTGTCAACATTTAGAGAACTCTTGCCACATGCCAGGCAGTATCCTAAGTGCTTTTTCACGCATTAACATCTTATTATTCTCCATAGCCCTATAAAAGAGCAGTTGCAACTCTCTCCATCTTACAGGTGAGAAAACAAGTTCAAAGGGGCTATGCAAATTGCCTAAGGTTCCACAGGTGATGAGTGACAGAGGCCAGAAAAGAACCCAGGCAGCCAGATTCACTGTAAGACAAAAGAAGGCCTAGTACCCGATTATTGGTCAACTTGTCTGCCTTTGTCATTAGACTGAGAGCATCTCAAGGTCAGGGGGACCATTTCCTAACTGATTTTATATCCATAATGCAGTTAATGCAGATAAATAAATAAATGAATGGATGAATAAATGGTTTAGATGCTCAATTAAATATTGGCAGAGTTTAAATCTGGAATACATTAATTTGGTGTAGTTTAAGAAAAATTATTCAATCTCAGTCATTCAACAGGTGTCAGTGAAACACCCACTATATGCCAGTCACTGCACTAATCAATGAATAACCTTAGACACTCAGCAGCTGTGCTTTTGGAGACTGATCCTAAGAAGATAATTGGACAACTGAGTAAAGATAGATGAATGAGGATATTCATCATAGCATTCATTCATCCATTATTCATGTAGCAAATATTTGTTGAGAGCCTACTATGTGCCAAGCATTGTTCTAGGCACTCCCAGTGAACAAGACAAAGTCCCTGCCTTCTTGCCACTTAAAATCTTTCAGGGAAGACAGACAAAAAAGGATTAAATGCATATAAAATGTCAGGTAGCGATACGAGCAAAGAAGTAAAATGAAGCAGGGTAGGGATGGACTGTGAAAGGAACTGATTTTTTTTGGTTTCGGGCTCAGCAAAAGTGCCTCTGAGGAGGCACAAGCTGAGTGGAGACCTTAATGACATGAGGCAGTGAGCCATCTGAATGACTGGTGTACAGCAGATGTGTGGTTTATAGGCTAGTTTTCCTTGTGACCTCAGGCAAGTCATTTCAGCTCTCTAGCCTCCTGGGCTGGTACAGAGCAAGGTCCCTCTCTGCCATCCTCCCACCTGTGTTCCAGGAGCTCCGCCCTCCCACTGGGGCCCAGAACAAAGACTACTTGTATCTGAGAAAGGCTCCTGTTACCAACATATTTTGCAAAATCCCCAGGTAAGTTAATCCTACTCATCTGCCAAAGCCAAGCTCAACTATTGCTTCTCCAAAGCCTCACCTTGCTTTGTCAGGGAGGGTGTTTCTGGACCCCATTTTATACTTTTTACACACCTCTGTTGTAGCACTTCATTTTTTTCAGGGTCTGGCTTTTTTAAATTTTTGGGACCAGGACAATGTCTCATCAGTTTCTGAATCACAGTCCCTAACTCAGTGCCTGGCACACAGTAGTGTTTAATATAAGATAGTTGAATTGATTTGAAAAAGCATTTGGGGATTGCACAAGTTTTGACATGAGTTAGGTATGGCTTTTTGTTACACTGAAATCTACTCTCTTGTACATGGTAGGCACACAAGAAAAGATCATTGAATGAATAAATCTATGTTGTAAAAAGTTGTTTTTTTTTTTTTTTTTTTTTTGCTGAGTGAGGATTAACTTATCTCTGCAAGGAAGTCTTTGCTTTGACAATCGTCAGACATGGTAATACAGGGGTACAGAGTGGGGACAAGTGGAGAGATGTGAGAAATACTCATCTCTGCTAAAGATTTACTATGTGGCAGGCAATGTGTTAGACAGATCATTAAATCATAATCCTAATTGATTTTCAGAACAATCCCAAGGACAATTATTATTATCCTCATTCTATAAATGAAAAACTATTATCAGGGAGATTGAGGCATCACTTTCATGCATAAAGTTGAAGGGGAGCAGTACGACCAAGAAGCCAGGAGTGTCTGATACTCGGCATGGCAGGTGGCTAAGGAGAGGCTGTAAAAGGCATTAAGAGGGTTCTGGAAGATGCTGGGTTTTCTCTCCTGGAGCTACATCAGCTTGCTGGCTATTACATGAGGAGATGGTTCTGTTTTCAGAAGGCACTCACAGACTTACAGTCACACAAGTAAACATCTTGGGGCTTTTGTGAGTTGAAGGATCTACAGTGTGGATTCTGCACAGCCAGACTCCATCTCAAGTAATAACACGACTTTCCCAGGTCACCATATTAGTTCTGCTCTAATGACACCAATTCCTTTCCGCTTATATTGTTGCCAACAAGTTTCCCCTGCTAGATTGCGGGCACTTTGAGGTCCAGGGCTTGGTATTCCTGCCTCTCCTGTGCCTAGCCCAAAATCTGCACAAAGAAGACCTTAAATTATTTTGAATGAAAGGAACAAGATTGATGGTTCATTTTATGTGTTAACTTCCTGGGCCACAGGGTGCCCAGATATTTGGTTAAACATTATTTCTGGGTGTGCCTGTGAGGGTGTTTCTGGATGAGATTAACATTTGCATGGGTAGACTGAATAAAGGAGACTGCCTTCACCAATGAAGGTGGGCAGCATCCAGCCCTTCGAGGACCTGAACAGAACAGAAAGGTGGAGTGAAGGGAGATTTAGCTCTCTCTGTGCCTGACACTGGTCTTCTCTAGCGTCCCGACTGGGATGTAACACCATCAGCTCTCTTGGTTGTCAGGCCTTCTAACTCAGATTGGAACTATAACACTGGCTTTCCTCGGTCTCCAGCTTGCTGACTGCAGACCTAGGGACTCCTCAGACTCCATAATCATGTGAGTCGATTAGTAAAAATGAATCTATTTTTAGATTCTCTCTCCCTCTCTCTCTATATATAAATAGATTCATCTTTACTAATTGAAAAAAAATGAGTTGGTTCTGTCTGTCGAGAACCCTAATGCAGATATTTCAGTACTGAAAAATGGGGTGCTGCTGTAACAAATCCCTAAAAATGTGGAGGCAGCTTTGAAACTGGGTGATGGGTAAAGGCTGGAAGAATTCTGAGGTTTATGCTAGAAGTACAAATATAAGAGGTGATTCTGGTGAGATCTCAGATGGAAATGAGGAAGACATTATTGGAAACTGAAGGAAAGGTGATCCTTGTTATAAAGTGGCAAAGAACTTGGCTGAACTGTGTTCCACTCTTTAATGGAAGGTAGACTTGTAAGCAATGAAATTGGATATTTAGCTGAGGAGATTTCTAAGCAAAGTGTTGAAGAAGCAACCTGCCGAACATGAGAAGAGAGAGATTAACTGAAGAAAGGATTATTAAGCAAAAAAAAAAACCAAAAAAACCCCCCCAAAACCCCAGAATTTAAAAGATCTGGAAATCCTCAGTATGTCTATATTACAAAAAATAAGAAAGTGTGTTTAGAAGGGAACACCAAGGATGCAACTAGACTATCACTTGATAAAGAGATCATGGGTACAACTAATGAGCTCAATCAGCTCTCTCAACAGAAGCTGGGATTACAGATGGGATTACACCAGCAGAAACACTATCAGCTGAGACTAAAGGAGACAGAGAAAGTGCAACAGAATGAAGGAAGGCTGTAGAAGGACTTCCTGGATTCTACAAGATTAGACCATAGAGCCATTTGGCTGTGAGTGTGCACTATTCCTCAAGAAAAGGGGAGAATGATTCCAAAGGAGATTCAGAGATCATCAGGGCTGCCATTCCCACCACAGACTGAAGAGAAAAAGCTAGTTCCTCTTCAGTTTCAAAGGGTGAGGCCAGGTCAGGATACCTAGTTCTGGCAGGTCAGGATACCTCTGCCCAATAACCTTGAGGGCAGATTCCTCACAGCGAGCTGTGGAGGTAGGGCCTCATGGAGCTGAAGGAGTGGGGCTGCTTTGCCTAGCCATGAGGGTTGTCATCCCCACTGGCCTGAAAGGCACAATGTTGAAACAAAGAGGATTATTCTCTAGCCTTAAGATCTACTGGAGTTTTTCTTACTATGTTTTGGACTTGTTTAAGGACACGTCATTTCTTTTTTCTTTCTAATTTCTCCCTTTTGGGATGGGAATGTCTGTCCTATGCCTGTCCCACAATTGTATTTTGGAAGCATGTAACTTGCCTGGTTTCATGTGTTCACAGCTGGAGAGGAATTTTGCCTCAGAATAAGTCATACATTGAGTTTCACTTATATCTGAGTTAGGTGATATTTAGATGAGACTTTGGACTTTTTATTTTAGAGTTGATGCTGAAATAAGTTAAGTCATTTGGGGTTACTGGGATGGAATAAATGTAATTTGCATGTGGGAAGACATGAATTGGGGGAGCAGAGGGCAGAATGTTATGGACTGAGTGCTTGTCCCCCCAAATCCATATACCGAAGTACTAACCCCCAACATGATGGTATTTGGAAGCAGGGCCTTTGGGAGGTAATCAGATTTAGATGAGATCATGAGGGTGGGGTCCCTGTGACTGGACTAGTGTCATTACAAGAAGAGGGAGACCAGAGCTTGCTTGCACTCTGGCGTTCTTGCTCAATCTCTCTCCCCGGCCCCGCCTCCTCTCTCTCTCTGTCATGTGAGGACATAGCAAAAAGGTAAGCCAGGAGGAGAGCTTTTATCAGGAACTGAATTTACAGGCACCTTGCTCTTGAACTTCTCAGGCTACAGAGCTAAAAGAAATAGTTGTTGTTTAAGCCACCCAGTCTGTGGTAGCTTGTTACAGCAGCCTGAGTAGATTAGGGCAGAGATTTAGGAAACTTCTCACTTCTAATTGGAGTTTGGGTTGGGAATAAAATACTGTTGAGCCTTGCAGCCCTTGAACAGTACTTTCACGCAGCTCGTATTCCTCACCTGGTGAGAGTTAACACACATTCAGATTCCAGAGCGACCGAGTTTGATCTAGAACCAGGGTGGTGGTGGTCACTGGCCTGGGTCACCGGCCAGTTCTTGTAATCAGGCTTCACAGTGATAAGAGTTTTCAAATAAATGCTTTATCCTAATAAAAAATAGCTGCCTCTTATGGACCTCAGGCTCCTTTGTGAATGGTGAATCATGAATGTGTTAAATACTCAAATGCTGAATTTAAAAAGGGTTTCTCAGAAATGCAAGCCTGTAAGCTCTGTTCTAGTTCGCTAAGGGGACGTAGAGCATGACTCCACTCTGAAGTCTGGGATGAGAAAGCCAGTCGACCCTAACCAAATGCCTCTTAGAACCCCCAGCAGAGGCAGGAGGCTGAGATTTATCCACCTATTCAACAGACTAAGCAACTTTTAGGTCCCTGAGATGATGTCAGATGATGAGATCTATGATGAGCAAAATCAGACACGGGCTCTGCCCTCATGCAATTTAGAGAGTAGCAGGACAGAAGTTCTTCAAGTAATCACACAAATGTGGGTATAATTATACTCTGAGGTAAGTGCTATGAAAGAAAGAACAGTGTTCTATGCATGTGTGTAACAAAGGAATCTAATCAAGATTATGGGTCCAGTACAGGATTCCCTGAGTAAGTAAGGTTGTGCTGAAATACGAGTGATGTGTAGGTGGTACTGGGTTGAAAAGAGCAGCAAGAATGTCACAGGAAAGTGGTGGCACCAAGAGGAAGTGTAGGGTCCATAATCTTAATAAAGACACCCTCAACTCCAAGTAAACAATCTAAAATAAAATACAGTGTAAGTAAAAATGCCACTTCAAAACCCTAGAACTCTCTTTTCAACCAGGATGCTCATTTAAGTTCCTCCAATAAAGAAACTGGGGGCCAAGACCAACCCAGGCTATACTCATAAATATTTATTTGTTTATTTATTATTGAAATTTGGTTGATTTATAATATTATATTAGTTTCGGGTATATGACATAGTGATTCAATATTTTTATAGATTATACTCCATGTAAAGTAATCACAAAATAATGACTGTTCTGTACAACATATCCTTGTTGCTATCTATTTTACCCATAGTAGTTTTTATCTCTTAAGCCCATACCCCTGTCTTGCCTCTCCCCACTTCTCTCTTCCTGCTGGTAACCACTAGTTTTGTTCTCTTCATCTGTTTTTATTTTGTTATATATGCTCCTTTGTTTTATTTTTTAGATTCCCTGTAAAGAGGCTTCACCGTAAGTTTTAAACTTTACATTTTCCTGCTGCCTCAATATCCCCACAAACGGCTTATGAGCACCCTGCCTAGGTAACCAGGGGCATCATTGTCATAAGACTGGCCCTTGCCACAAGTTCCTGCTTCCTACCCTCCCCTGACCATGACCTAGTAATATCGAAATGCACCAATAAAATCCCCTCACATCTTTTCTTGTGTACTTCACCCTGATCCCCAGTAAAGGCACTTGCCCACTCTCTCTCTGTTCCTCACCTGCTTGGTTGAGCCTGCTTCTTTGGAATTGCCTCTCACATGACCCCCTCTTGGCAAGTGGTGACTCTGTCTGTCTAGGACCTGTAAGTATAATAAACATTGTTTTCCTGAACCTCTCCTGTGTTCCCTTGTGTGGCCTTACCTAACTGACCATCACCTAAGAGAACACAAAACATAGCCAGAAAGATATGGAAAGATATGTCCAAAAAACTTGTGATCAGAGGGAATACATAGGTTCCAGAAACTGGAAGAAGCCAGTGTGGAAAGAATGTTGGGGCAGGAGAGGGATATGAGACAAGGTTGGAGAGATTATCCTAAAAGTCTTAGAAAAGCTGAAAAGTTTTAAGGCAGTGGAGATGGAAAACGTGGGGTGCTGAAATGAGCATATGTGCTGTTTGACAAGCGGGTTCAGGGAGACCAGAAAGGAGGCTATTGTAGTTGAGGTGAAAGACCATGACATTTCGGACCAGGATGGTGGCAGTGGAGATGGAGACAAGTAGATGGATTTCGATCTTTAGGAGAAGCAGCAGTAAGAGCAGGAGTAAAGGACAGGCAAACCAGACACATGTCCTGGTTCTGCTAAAAATTTCTCTATAATGTTGCACAAATCCCTTTTTGTGGTCTCAGCATCCCCCTCACCCACCAGGGTAGCCCTCAAGCCTTCTCCAAGAAATGGTAGGAATCTGCAAACCATAAGATTAGGCAATCTTTCAGAGACCTTCCAGTGCTGACATTCTGTGGTTCAATAGTTCTGTGATCCTAATTCATTTCTCTTCTCTCTCTCAAATGCCTAAGACTTATCTTTTCTGAAAACTTACGTGATGGAACGATAACCAAGCCTGTAGCTTGATGATAAATAGCTGTGACACCCTGAATCATGCTATGAACCAGACATTACCAGGTGTCTACTGCACAAAAGAAAAGAAAAAGAATCTCTTATTGGAAGTTTTCCCTAGAGACCAAAAAAATCAATAGCAAAAATCAGTGTCAGATGGGAAATGTCTTAGATGATGATAATTATGATGATACCCATAATAATTTCTTAACTTCATTTAGTGTCTCAATATGTCTTGTCTCGTTTGACACAACAATCTCGTGAGGTATGCCAGTTCACAGAAATAAGTAGAATGAGTTCAGGAGAGAATAAATGCCAGTGCTTAAAGAGACTTAAGAGATTCATTTATTTGACAAATATTTACCAAACCTCCACTATGTGCCAGTATAAATTTGTAACAGGCAAGGTTTCTCTTCTCAAGGGGGGTTAAAAGATAATAAAATATGTAATAATATATCACATATTATTACATAATGACATATAATGCATGTAATAAAATATAATAAAATAATAATTATTGTTTATAGTAAGTTTTATGAAGGAAAATTAGAACGGTGGTGAGTTAGCAAGTAAACAGAGAAGGCAATTTCCAATAGAATAGTCAGAAAATATTCTGGGAAGGGTGGCATTATAGACAAAAAGAAACTGTAAAGGCCAGTTATGAGAAAAGACTTGATTTATCTGAGGAACGAAATGGACAACGGTTTGGTTGGTGCAGAATGAGTGAGAGAGAGAGTGGTATGAGAGAAGGTGGGAGAGCTACAAAACCCCAAACCAAAAGAGCTCTGTGGAACAAGCTAAGGACTTTGAATTTTGAGTGATGAGAAGCCATTAAATAATTTTAATCAGGAGGATGATATGATCCAATTTTAGTTCTTAAATGGTCACTGGCTGACGTGTGGATAATGGACCATACGGTGGCAAGAAATAAAACTGGCAGACTGAGAAGAAGGCTATTAAAGTAGTCCAGGCAAGAGAGGGGTTGACGGCTAAAAGAGAAACATGGTGGAGATGAAAAGCAACAGACAAATTCAAGGTATATTTTGGGAGTAGAATACACAGGAGCTGGTGAGGAATTTGGATGTTGGTTGAAGAACATTTTTTAACCTCTTGAGGCTCAGGAAAGAACAAAGACCGAAAATGACTGAAACAAAACCTGAATTCTGGACTTCTAACTCCACATACAGTGCCCTTCCAGTGCACCATACATCTCTGCTCAGTGACAGCCCGGCACATGGTGAGTGAAGGGTGCTCAGTTGAGTCAGGACACAGAACTCTTAATAACTATTAACGGGCACCAAGTAGGTGTATAGTAGGGAGGCTTCTGGGTGTTCGAGTATTAGAACAGGAGTCCTGCACTTGCTGCACTCACCACCTGCCAACTGCTAGCCCTCCCAGCCCAAAGTTTCCATCAGGAAAAGATGACCTTGACTACTGCTAAGGGCATATGGCTGCTCTCTGCTGATCCAGAAGAGAGAAGTGGACAGATGGTGAATGTGTTTTGTTGCTTCCCAGATTCACAGATGAAGAAACGAAATCAGATGTCAGTTTGAGTCCAGACTCCTCCATAGGTTCATGTTACCTTTGGTCTCTTAGTTCTCATATTTTCACTGGGGTATTTCAGAACCATGGCAATTAAAGCTTATCTCCCAGGTTGCCCCTCACTCTAGTTTTATGTCCTATCCACACAGCACACTTTTTTTTCATAAGTGTGCATCTTTCTTACTAAACTATAAGACTGCCAAAGGCAGAGACCCCCTCCGAGTGCCCAGTGCCTGGCTGAGCAGCTGGCACAGATTGTATACTCCCTAACTGTTTACTGAGAGGATAAAGCAGTTATTCTCCAGGACTCTGTTTACCCAGTCTTTAAAACGGAATTTTTAAATAATTTAAAAAGGGGATAATTAATAACTACCTCACAAGATTATGAAGTTTAAATGAGTTAACATGAATGTCCGACACTAACACAGCGTAGGAGCTTAAGAAACGAATCCATACATTACCTATATATGAGAAGCTTTTCCTTGCTCAACATCATTAGATATTAGGGAACGCAAGTTAAAACCACAATAAGCTATTACTACAGATCTATTAGATTGGTTGAAATGTTCAGAAATACTGACAAATTCAAATACTGGTGAGGTAGTGGAGCAATTGGAACCCTCATATATTGCTGTTCAGAATGCAAACTGGTATAATACCTTAGAACACTAGTTGTCATATATATGACCCAGCAATCCCATTGCTAGGTATTTACCTAGAGAAATAAAAACTATGTTCACACAAAACCTGTAAACGAAGAGTCATAGCCTCTCTATTCATAATTGTCCAAGCTGGAAATAGCCCAAATGTCCTTCAGTAGTGAACGTAGTAGTATAATCCGTGATATTCTGTACAATTGAATAGTACTCAGCAATGGAAAAAAATGAACTACTGATACACATAACTTGGATGAGTCACAAAAGCATTAAGCTAAGTGAAAGAAGCCAGTCCCAAAAGTTACCTACTGTGTGATTCCGTTTTCATGACATTCTTGAAAAGACAAAACTGTTAGTGATGGAGAACAGATCAGTGTTTGCTAGGGGTTGGGGGGAAGGGTGTGACAAAGGAATAATACAAGGGAGCCTTTTGGGGTGATGGAACTGTTCTGTATCCTGATTGTGGTGGCAGATACATAAACGTACACCTGCATTAAAATTCACAGAGCTATACACAAAAAGTCAGTTTAATTGAATCTCAATCTTAAATATAAAAATAAAATAAAAAGTTTTCCTATATTGGCATTAACATCTAATAAGCCTCCCAATTCTAAGGTGTCTTTTTAATCTAAGGATTGTATTTTGGTTATTCAAGCTATCTCTCGTTACAAAATGTGAAAAATGAGAGAGAAGGAGCAGGTTGAAGGCAGTGTGGAAGTATATGGGAGACTCTGGCTTGTCTGGAAGTTTCTAAAGCTAAAGCAGCTATTTCAATTCAATCCTGAACTTTCAAAGAGGGAAAAAAAAACCCTCTCCTTTTTAAAGCTTTGCTAGTAAAACTGTCCTTGCACTGAGCCAGCGATAAATCTACAGAACACTATGGTAATACCCATGGAGAAGGCAAAAGGGGCCTCCATAAACCATGGAATTTGAACTACTACAGATGTTGCAGTGGGAATTTATGATTTTCAAAGGATCCTTATCTCTTCTTGCCAGTTTCTGCACACTGAATCATGCACTAGCAGAGTCTATTTTAAGAGCTATCATTTTTTTCTTTAAATATTAAAAAAATCTGTGGCAATTAATTTCTTCCATACTGTTCTATCATGACAAATAAATGTGAAATGCATATTTACAGAGCACATGTAATTGCATTTGGGCACATGCAAATGACATGCAAATCTTACATTCTAAATGAGTTTGTTTATCATCCCTGAATTTTAATCCAAGGACCTTACTTTTAAAATTCAGTTTGTATTCTGACATGTATACAAATGAGTTTGACTCTGGAAAATAACTTAATAAACTCAGGGTTAGCTATGCAATTAGAGGAGGCATCTGGGAGCTATAAAATCTGGGAAACAACATTTACATCTTTTTCTGCATTCAAGGTTTCAATTTCCTAGCTCAGGCCCTCTCCCCCCTAGCCTGCACTCCCCTCACTCCACCACCCCATTTCCCATCATTCTTGCAACTCTATCATTTAAAATGGTTTTGGATTTTTTCTGGGAGAAGATAGATGAGTGCATTTTATTGAGGATGACCTCATCAAGTCACTGTCCTTGGTGCAGTGTTTTCAAAAACTAAAATCAGAGTGATAAATGAAATGAAAACTAACAGAATTAGCATTGATCAGGACTTTCATTCAGGTTTCTTATTATTATGGCTAGCCTAATTCTTCTCCTGTGGGTGCTAATGTCTTCCCATGGATTATTGACCATCTAAAGAAAGCTATGAGCAGCCACAAATCTTATTTGTCAAAAAACATAAGAAAGAGTACAGAAAGTGGAATCATACTCTGCCACAGCTTTCAGAAGGAAGGAAACGGAACCATAAAACAAAGTAGAATGAAGGCTCCTCAAAAAATTAAAAATCGAATTACTATATGATCTAGCAATCCCATTTCTGGGCATATATCCAAAAGAACTAAAAGCTGTGTCTGGAAGAGATATTTGCACACCCATGTTCATAGCAGCACTATTCACAACAGCCAAGAGATGGGAACAACTCAAATGTCCACTGATGGATGAATGGATAAACAAAATATGGTGTATATATACAATGTAACATTATTCAGCTTTACAAGGAAGAAAATCTTGTCACATGTCACCACATAGATGAACCTTGAGGACATTATGCTAAGTGAGATAAGCCAGTTACAAAGAGACAAATATCATGTGATTGCATTTACCTGAGATGGCTAAAGTAGTCAAATTCATAGAAACAGAATGTAGAATGTTGATTACCAGGGGATTAGGCAGGGGAAGGGGAAAAGGGAAGTTGTTATTTGATGAGTATAGCATTTCAGATTTGCAAGATGAAAAAGTTCTGGAGATCTGTTTCATGTCAATGCCAATATACTTAACATAACTGAACTGGTCAATTAAAAATGGTTAAGATGGTAAAAACAAAACAAACAAAAAAAATCCAAAACCTCAACTGCCTAGGGTTAGAAAGAAAAAGTTTTATGTCTAATAAAATCATCTTATTTTGGGACAACAGTGGTTGAGTTAGGGTTGTAGAACTACAGGTGGTTTTAAAAGTTTTTATGATTTCCAAAATCTTCATAATGAGGTTGATATTTTGCTTACAGTTTATACAAATTCTTAAGAATAGTGTTTTAATATAAAATATCTTATTAAAATGGAGGTTTTAAATTAAATTCAAAAGATCTTTTTGCTCTTAATAGAAATCAGCTTTTAATGATGGTAGGGTAGCCTTTTGAGATTCATATGAATATGAGATAACCTATGGTTCACAAGCTAAATCTGGCCAGCTGCCACCTGTTTTTATATGGCCCTTGAGCTAAAATAGTAAGGGTTGAAAAACAATCAAAAGAAGAATAATATCTTGTGACATGTAAAACTATACAATATTCAAGTTTCAGTATGCATAATAAAATTTTATTGCGTGCACGCACACACACAAAGTAGAAGCTGAAATTCCAAATTCTGATTTTCATGAAATTATAGATTCACAAGATGTTTTAGTCAAAAAGATACTCTGAAGTTATTTAATAAATCTCATTTTACAGATAAGAAAACTGAGAGTGAGAAAGGTGAAATGATTTGTCTTGAGTCCTAGCAAGTTAATAGTAGAGCTGGAAAGCTCTGTGCTAAGCACCTTTCTCTTAGACTGCAGATCCAACGTGTCAGATTATGACTTTGCATTCTTTTCTGCTTCTTCCTGATCCCCATTTTTGGGGAACATATACTGAATATTATACTTTATAAGCCATGCACATACTTACAGTGTGAATGCATTTAGTCCTCGCAACTGACCTGTGAGCTCACTATTCTCCCTCTGCCCCACACACTGGCCGTGCTGATCTTCGTCAGGTTGTCTACCCGTCTGTGATGAATCCTGTCCTCTGGCTCCCACCTCCTTCAGTCTCCCAGGGCCTAGCTCTACCCCTATGCCCTCTCACTGCAGGATCTTCAACCTCTCCCTCTTCACTGCCTCCAAGTCCTACCCCACATGTTCAAAATCTCTCTCCACTTTAAACAAAAACCAAAAAACCTTTAGTCCCCCATCTCTTCTTTCTTTTCTTTCCCAGCCAAGCTGTGAGAGTATAGTCTACACTTGCAATCTCTCCTTTTTTCACGTTCTATCAACTTCTCAACCCACTGCAGTCTGGTACCCACCCCCCACCCCAGCCCTATCCCACTCCACAATGACTTTTTTGTGGTTTAAGTCAATGGACACTTTAAAAAAAAATCTTGTCTAATTTGACACTGGTGATCACTCTTTTCTTCTCGAAACTCATACACAAACTGATCTCTCATGTTCAAAGTCATATGCCTTATATCAGAAAAAACAAAGATTGAGAAATACTCTATTACTCCTGTCATTTTCATTGTGCCTCTGTGCCTTGGAATATACTGTTCTTTTTGCTTAGAATACCCTCCTATCAACCCACCCCCGGCCCTTGATTTCACCTGTGTTGTGAATTCCTGTTCACCCTTTAAGACCCAACTGATATTTCCTCTTCTTGAAGCTTTCTCTGCCTGCTTTCAAAAAGAGTTCATCCCCTGTCTCTTTGCCTCCGCTGTATCTTATACTTAAGTCAGTTTTCACCTTTACCATACTATATGCATTTACTCATTTGTACCTTACATGGATTTCATTCTTCTTGAGGCAGGCAGGGACATGTCCAATTCATCTCTGTCTGGTAGGATAAATTGGCATTTTATGATCCCTTTCCCAATACCCTCCTCCATCTGTGCTCCTATAAAAGGGAGACTTGGACTAAAACAAACAAATAATCTCGTAGTAAGCAAACAAACACATCAGAGCTACTGCATGAGATTCTTCTCGAGTACTAAAAATGTACTGCTTGACAGTTAGTGCGTTTTTCTCTTGTATTAGGACCAGTCCCTAGAAGAGGCAGAAGGACTTGAATATTTCTCAGAACAACAGTGAAGAGAGTGGTCCTAAAGAGTAAGGCCAAAACTACTCTGAAAGAATAATCTTTCTCAGATAGGGGATAGGGCTATGTCATCTCAGAGAAAAGTGCTTGTCACTGTGAGGGGTGCCTAGTTCACATAATTCATAGCTTCCATGGCTCTAACTGGAATAGTGACTTTTTATCTTTATTCACTGACCTAGGGCCCAGTCTGCCTCCAGAGCCTGGAAGGACTGAGCAAACATGAAAAGCAGTAGCCATGGGACTACAGCCTGAGGGACTGCACGTGGTGTGCGGTGTGAATCCACCTCCTGCAGGGAGTAGCAGGTTCATTTTGAAGGAACAGGGTGTCATCACCAGGCTGAGAGAATTGAAGAGGTGCTTGCATGAGTGAGTGTTAGAGAAGGTAAGGGGGTTGAAGTAAAGTCCATGAGGGATGGAGCCTCCTCCTTGTGAAAACCTACATCTGGAATTCTCTACCTCCCACCCTCTACATGAGACGTGGAGGAGCAGCTAAGTCAGCCAGTGTTGCATCCTTTATTCCCCCTACAACAGGTTTTCCTGATTCTTAGGTAAAGAGCATCTGTATGAGAGACAGCAGAGCACGGTGGTTAAAAGTAGACTCTGGGGCTGCCTGGGGTCGAATCCCACCTTTGTTACTTACTAACCAGGAAATCTTGGGCAAGTTACTTGCCCTATCTGTGGCTCAGTTTATTCATCTATTAAATGGTAATAATTATGTTATCTACTCATAAAGGCTTTTGTGAAGATTAAGTGAGTTAATAGATCACAACTACTTAGAACAGTACCTGGCATACAGTAGGCACTCAGTAAGTGTTGTTTATAATTGTTGCCATTGTTTCTGCTGCATAGCCTGGAGTACTGGTCTGGTGGAAGCCAATATGGCAGGAGGCCCAGGATGGTAGAGGCCTGTTCTGTCCTATTCCCTTGACAGTATTGGCTTCAGGCATATAAACTCCTTTGGTTGTATGAGATCCACAACCTGGGAGATACCAGAGAGGATCCCAAGCTCCAAACACATTATTTAGACTAAACTTTTGATTGT
Source organism: Camelus ferus (assembly GCF_009834535.1). Taxonomy (NCBI): domain Eukaryota; kingdom Metazoa; phylum Chordata; class Mammalia; order Artiodactyla; family Camelidae; genus Camelus; species Camelus ferus. Next base: position 35,073,918 of record NC_045708.1, read on the forward strand.
CCTCCACCAGTAAGTAAAAGAAGATACCATTTGCACTTTTTTAAAAAAGTAGCCTGATATACCTGGGTGATTCTGAGTCTCCCCAGTGCTGGCACTTGGTAAGTACTCATTAAATTTGTAGGTCAAATGAAAGGTGGGTGGCAGGACACAAGCAGCAGGTACAGATCAGAGGAAGTAAGCACTAAGTCTTGCCTACATCCCCAGTGACCTGGACGCTCTGTCTCAGGCTTTAGGTCTTAGACATCCCTCTTATAAGTGCTAGGGCTTATAATTCCTTTAACAACCACTCATTTATTTCAAGACCTTAGGCAAGTCCTCTCTCCTCTCTGGGCCCAGTCACTTCATATGCAAAATGAAACAAGTTAGTCTAGTTCACATACAGTAAGTAGGTTTTACCTCACATGCAGATATCAGTGTTTATTAGTGACTGGCTAGAGTATTGTACAGAGAGATTCTGAAACTGAACCGGGCTGAGCAGAAAAGTTTCATGATTTAGTGATGTCATGGTATACGAGATAAGTGGTTGGCAGTCCATGTATCTTTTTTTTTTTTCACTCCTGAACTAGATAATATATTCTACCACCATTTTCTTTTGAGTAGTCCTAAAGAACTGCCTAGACTTAATGAGCGCATCAATTATGGTACCATGCTTTTCTCATTACTACAAGATGTAGTTATGCCTTTGCACATGCAAGTTACCCAGTAAAAAGACTTGGTCTACCAGAAACTTCTCCACTCCTGTATGAATAGATAAAACCAAGGTCAAAGAGGACCTTTCCATAAAGAAAGGAAGTAAAAAGGCCCAGACTTTGGAGTCATCATGCTCAGCCACTTACAACCTGTGTAATTCTGAGTGAATCACATCGCACAACCTGTCTAACGTTAGCTGCTGCTTCTTCAAAATGAGGTACTGATAGCTACAGTCATAGGATGGTAATTAGGATTTAGCTAATTATAAAATAAATAGTACCTAGCACAGTAAAGTACTTTGTGTGATGGAGACCCTTGACATTTATCTTCAAAGTCAGTGCAGGGAGTTCTGGACTATAAATGCCCTGGGGGTAGAGATTATGTCTTATTTGTCTCTTTATTCCTCATTCTTCACACAAAATAAATGTTTAAGAAGTATTTACTGGCTTGAATTGAATTGAATTCAATAGAAATGAAATTAGATGGTCTGTCAGATTCCTCTCAGTACCAAGTACTGAACTTGGTGCATGGGCTGTGTTCATAAATAACTGTAGAATGTTATCTTTGATGGCCTGAGTTTAGGACTGGATGAATTTATGGAAAAGTGTGTAATTTTCAGAGAGACCCCAGAGGAGGGGCCACACATCCACTCACTGCTGGCACTCATCAAAAAAGCCGCCACTTGTGCTGCTTCCTACTCCAGACTCTGTTTCTCAGGGAGAAGAAAGTAGCACTGATAAATCCATCATGCTCCTTCTGCATTTATACAGAGGAAAAGATTCTAATTTTCTGCTTTGGACCCAGTGGCTACTCAGAAATCACGTCCTATCCTGTCTAGGCCCAGCCTAAGTTGTCCCTGCTGGGCAGCATGAAAACCACTGCTCTTCTTCCCCATCTTAGCCTCCATCTGAAGTCCCCTTCCTGTCCCAGTGACACTGAATGGGCCACAACAATTTCAAGTATCTGAGTCATTGTCTCATTGTTCTAAACAACATATTTTTGCCAGCAGTCCTATAATTGTTCTCCTTTAGGTGAGTTCTGAGGAATTTCATGGCCTTAATGAGTACATCAATTATTGTTCATGGAAGAGCCGATGTCCCCTTAAAGGTTATTTGAAGGTTGATTGCTATCTCAATGCCTATAGCCAGCAAATCTATCTCAGCCTTATGAATGCATTTGACCTTTTTATAGGTACAGGGGAAAAATAACAGAACAAAAGTTAATTTAGACCTCTATAATACAACTTTTTTTTTTCCCTGAAAGAAATGAAAGGGCATTGAAATCGATACCTGCACAATAACACGCTGATGAATGTTGGGACCCAATTTTCTCATTTTGCTAACTCGAGATTGGGAATTCTGAATAGTTTTCAATCCTGCATTCTTTGGGCACTGTGAAGTCTGTCATATTGTGTCCACACAATGCCGCTGCACACTCATTATGGGAGTACCGGTGGTCCTGAAAAGGTCAGTTAGTTAGAAATGTCAGCGTTCAATGGAGCCGTGTAGAACCTGTGTGCGCACAGATCCAATTAGTGTGGCCGGGCGTCACTGCTGTAACCCAGAATCCTAATGAGCAAGTAGAGAAAAGGGGGAGGTGTCTTTTTTCCTTTCTTTATTCAAAAGAAATGGAGATTGCTTTTCAACTACCCTACATGGGGTTGTTTAAACTTTACCAAATACCACTTAGGCTCCAGGTAACTGGGAGGGGAACCCCAGCTTCTGCAAAGGCTGAGTCAGCCTAGAACAGCCAGATATTCAAAGGACAGTAATGAAGCAGGCAGGAGCAGTATTCCAGACTTCAGGCTGGTGGTATAGGTCACCATTCATGACTTACTCAAGTTGATAGCTGACTAAGAGGAAAATTGCCTTCTTATTAAGTTCATTGATAAATAGTTTCTAGGCCCCTACTACGTGCCAGGTCTTGTGATTAAAAACTGGCCTTTGTCATCTTTGATAAACCTAAACCACTTGTACAACTCTGTGTCAGGAGTGGCTAAAAATCTGGATGTGTATACTGGCTGATGTTTCCTGAATTCACCTATTCCAGTGCTTGTCTATTTCTAATCAGTCTAATCAAACTGAGATTTTGGAAAAGTCCACTGATCATGAACTCTGATGCTGAAGCAAAGTCAAATTGCTATTAAAGTTCCTAAATGCTTTCTCTCAATTTCTTTATCTATCTCATTGTGGACAAATAGCTTTACACACTGGCACCAGTTTGTGGATGGCACTCTGAGTAGCACTGCTCTGGCCACCTCTCAGTTGCTAGTTCTTACCTACCATTCCTCATCTTCCCTGTCCCCACTGTTCTGGACTGACAATCATACTAGACTCTCTTTTCTGGTTAAATCACCACATAATTCTTTAAAATGCTTCTTGACATTTGTCTTTTGGTACCACTGCCCCATCCCATGGTTAGAACACTCTCCCAGCAGTCCCTGTCAGTTAACCCTAGGGAATGAAACATGGAAAGAAGCCAGAGCATGGGAGGAGTTAGTCATCAGGTCCTGGTCTCTAAGAGAGTGTAGTGAAGTGATATGAGATGCTTCTCAATGCACTGTCTAAAGCTGGAACCAAGCCCACCTCATAAATTTAATGAAAATTGATGTAAAAATGCAAGTTTTATTTCCCCTAAAAGCAGCTGAAAACTACCAATTCTCCTTTCATCACTGCAATTAAAAACTCTTCTCTGACAAGCCAGTCTTCCAATAATCTTTACCAGAAGGGAAACCTTCTGAAGGACATCCATCCAGCCAGCCAAGAATGGAACTCAGCTGGTCTGGCCTGATTCTCCCTTATTTATTTCAGTTTCTAGAGGGAAATATATCAGGTTTATAAGACAATGATTCAGCCATCATCTGGAGGGGAGGGGATTATACTGCAAGTGCAAAAGACAGACCTTTCTGGCATCTCAGAGAATAACCTAATAGGCTAGTGCTAGGTTAATAAGAAAAAAATAAGTTATCTGTGGTGACTGTCCTCAAAGAAGGGCTTTATTTACTTCCAAGGTTCTGATACATGCCAGATACATTATCTTATCTAATACAACAACCCTATGAGGTCATTTTAGGGATGGAAAAGCTGAAGTTCTGAAAGGTTATATTTTATCTCAAATCACTAAAGAGTAAATGCTAAAGCTGAGATTTGAACCCTGGTCCAGCTAATCTCAAATTTTTGTTGAAGGCTACCTAGAATTTCTTTTTCTTTCCTTCTCCTTCTTTCCTTCTCTTTCTTTCCTTTCCTTTCCTTCCTTCCTTCCTTCTTCCTTTCTCTTCCTTTCTTCCTTTCTCTTTCTTTCTTCTTTCTTTCTTTTCTTTCTTTCTTTCTTTCTTTCTTTCTTTCTTTCTTTCTTTCTTTCTTTCTTTCTTTCTTTCTTTCTTTCTTTCTTTCTTTCTTTCTTTCTTCCTTCCTTCTTTCTTTCCTTCTTTCTTTCCTTCTTTCTTTTTTTTCTTTCTCTTTCATGATAGAGACACTTTGTTTTTCTGTCCCAATAGTGCTGAGTGAGCACTGGTAATGGCAGGTCAGTAAATCTTGCTAAAAGCAAACTCTCACATTTTTTAAGCCTATCCTCATCACTGTCCTTGATGATGTTTTAGGCCAGAGCTCGAAATATATGCACTTCCCTCTATGACAAGCCACTGTGTCCTTGGTTTTAGGAATTTCAAGTACATGTACTTGGATCACACTTTGCCTCAGCTAAGTGGCAGCCCAACACCCATTTACCAAGAGTGCAAAAGGTTTTGATATAAATTGGGAATTGGACACTGGGGCACACAACCTTATTTTCCTAAATGAGAGATCTTACTTTTCTTAGTCCAGTGAACCAAAAGTATTTCTCAGTTTTATGACCAAGGCAAAGACCCTATATATAGTTCAGGTCTGTGTTAGGATAGAAAGACACAGATGGACAAATACAGCTGTTTATTTATGAAAGAACAACAGCTAGACAATTCTTACTACTTTCCTTAGAAACTCCTGCCAGTCTTAAAAAGCCAGGCCATTACTCATGTATCTTGGGAGTAAGGGGAGAATCCTTGGAGGAAATGAGAAAAGACAAGTGGGTCTGAAAGGAACAAAAGATATATAGTATTGATAATCATAATTACTATCATTAGTATTTTGGTAGCCAGCCTCCAAGATGGTGCCTGAATGACTCTCGCTCCTTCCTAGTATTCAGATCCTTGTATATTCTCCTCTCACAGTGAATAGGCTGACTTGTGTAATTAATAGGATATTACAGAATGACAAGGTATGCCTTCCTAGGCTATATCATAAAAAACACTGCAGCTTCTACCTTCTGTCTCTTGGATTAGTCATTCTAAAGGAATTAGCTGCCATATTGTAAGGATACTCAAGTAGTCCAATAGAGAAGCCTATGTGACAAGGGACTGAGGTCTCTTGCCAAAAACCAGCAGCTTGCCATCTATGTGAGTGAGTTATCTTGAAGTATGATCTTTCAGCCTTACTCAAGCCTCCAGATTACCACAGCCTTGGCTGACATCTTAATTGCAACCTCATGAGAGATCGTGAGCCAAAACCATCCATCCAATCCGCTACTAGATTCATAACCCATACAAACTGTGTGAGATAATAAACATTTATTACTGTTTGAAAATGCTAAGCTTTGGCATAATTTGTCACCAAGCAGTGCAATCACAGTAACAACTATTTATTTAAAATCTACTATGTGTCATGCACTTTACTCTTCTAGCCACTTTACATATACCATATCTAATCTTCACAGAATTCTAAAAAATACTACCATCTTGCTTTTTTACAGATTGCAAAATGAAAGTAAAGCACAAAAGAGCTAACAGACTTTCTTAAGGTCAAACATAAGTGAAAGATGTAAGGTTCCAACACATAATGTAATGTAAATTTATCTGCATCCACATGTTCAATGTAGCATTATTTACAATAGCCAAGATGTGGAAACCATCTAAGTGTCCACTGATGCATTTTTTTCAGCCATAAAAAAGCATGAAATTCGGTCATTTGTAACAGCATGGATGAGGCTTCAGGGTATTACACTCAGTGAAATAAGACATAAAGATAAATACTGTATGATTTCATATGTGGAATCTAAAATACCAAACTCATAGAAACAGAGTAGGTTAGTGGTCGTTAGGGGCTGGAGGGTGGGGGAAATAGGTGATGGTGATCAAAGGGTTCAAACTTTCAGTTATAAGAATACATTCTGGGGAACTAATGTACAACATGGTGACTGTAGTTAACAATACTGTGTTATATACTTGACAGTTGCAAAGAGAGTAGATCTTAAAAGTTCTTAACACACACACACACACACACACACACACACAAAGGTGAAAAAAGAAATAACAATTATCCTTGATATTAAGATGTTTTGCTAATTTCTCCAAAACATCTTTTAAAATGTGAAATAATAATAATAATAAATATTTGCTTCTTTGGAAAGTATTTTAAAATACAGGATTTCTATGAACACCTAATATAATGACTAATGAAACAAAATCAATACTCCCCTTCTCTGCCATCCCCGTGAAGGAAATGACCACTCAGATGGATAAATTACTAACTTCTTATTCTATCTCATGGCTGGACTGGGGTAAATGTAATTCACTGCTTCAGATCAGGGTACATCATGCTTGCCTTCAAGACGTTCCATCAGTGTAGACACAGCCTAACGCTGCTGTAGACCATCAGCCTTTGGATTTAGATCTCCAGCCCTTGAACCAGCGAGAACCAATAGAACCAACACCTTCCCAGCTAAGGCTAGATGAGCCTTTCTCTTTCTCTCAAACCCATTATGAAGAACTAGTTTGATCCACAAAGTTGTTCTGGCCTCTAGTGTATATGGCATTTTCAGGCTAACATTAATAATATGCTAGGGGCTTTATTACTATGATTACCTCACTTAATATTCATTTCATCCCTGTGAAGTAGATGTAACCACCCATATTTAATGGAAAACTAAGCCGCGAAGTGGTTAAAAATTTTTCCTAAGGGCATGGAGCCAAGAAGTGGCAGAGTTAAGATTGGAACCTAGGTCTACCTCGTTCCCATACTTTGACTACTGTTGAGAGTTGATTTCTAGATAAGGCTGGTATCCTGCTCCATATCTTTTAAGCATAGGTTCTGTCTTTTGGCTGCTATCTCCAGGGCCTGTTACCTGTTAATACCCTTAGTTATCAGTATGGGTCTAACTTTAACCAGGAAGGCCCTCCCTGAATCCCGGGTACAGCTTCCACCTGATGATGAGTCCCGGCTCTGCCCAAAGATTCTAGTTGTGCAGCCCCTATTGGGCCGACCCTTTCTACAGAAGGCTGCTACAGAACAGATCAATGTTTACTCTGCTCTCAGACGTGATAATTTATAGCTGGTTTAGCTTAGCCACAGAGATAGTCATTGCAAAAATTTGAGTGATCTTGGGCCACTGCCAGGAAATGCCAGGCCTCAATTTAACCCCCAATTTCATGGATGGTGTTTATAACTCAACTCTCAGCCATTAAGCACAGTAGTCTTCCCTGGACACAGATGCTTGTTCAAAGATTAACTTATAATGACCCAATCACAGAATGGGAAGCAACAGAAATTCTGTTAGGACTTTTGAGTGAGAGTCTCTTGCTTTTTCCTACTGGACTAGAATTTGGGATAATGTAAATTATGCCAGCCTAAGATGACATGTGTCCTGGGAATGGAGTTAAGAGCAAACTGAGTTAGGAGAAGAAGAAAAACAGGCTGGATGCTAGGATCCCTAAATCAAGATGCACAGAAAGGTACATTTATTTCTGGATTATTTATGAAACAATGAATCACCTATTTTTGCCTAAGCTAATTTAGGTTGTGATTAAAGACTCCTACTCATATAGCTCCTTAATTTTACTTTTTGTGTATTGAGTTTCAGTTCTTCTTGGCCTGAGGCCTGCACTTAGTCTGATGGCTAAGGTCTTGACAGCTCCTTCGTAACCTGACCTCCCTCATGATGATCAGCTATGGTGCTTTTGGATGCCACACCTCCAATTCCACTTCTCAGAGCTCAGTCCACCCATTTGGTTGCTCCAAAATGGGATCCTTAATGCCTTCTCATTAACCTCCTTACCTGAGTCCTGGTATATGGCATCCTATATAGATTTCTCAAGACAAATATCCTAGGAACATGGTATTCAGTTTATTTCCTTGGAACCATGAGAACAAATACATTTCTTCCTGCCTTTTTATGTTTCTCAGATTCTGGAATTTGTTTACTTAAATTTAATAAATCTTCTGAGTAACCTAACACCCAGTGCTGTTGTTTTTCATTGTTGATATGAAAGATGGAGGTTGGGGGATAGAAGTGGAAATGTAAATTGATACAACCTTTCTGGAAGATGAGTTGGCAGTAAGGCTCAATAATTCCTTAAACATACTAATGCTCTTTAGCCCAGTAATTCCACTTTTAAAACAGCAAGTATAAAAAACTTATGCAAAAGAAGTAAAAGGTTTTTTTCACAAATAATTTTATGGTAGAGTTATTTATAAGAGAAAAATATCTGGAAATAACACAAATGTACAACCATAAGACGTATATTTTTGTAAACCAGGCTATATATAAAAGATGGAAGACATTAGAGCTTTTAAAAATAAGTGTGCCTTTAAAATACTCACAAAATGCTCATGAATCTAGTAATTCCATCCCTAGTAATCTGTCTTAAGACAATAACCTAAAATGTAGACAAAAATATATACAAAAAATTGATAAATTATTCATAAGATCGAAAACTAAAATCAAGTTAAATATCCAACACTATTCACATGGGAAAATATTTCTGTTGTAATATTAAGTGAAAAATCAGGATAAAATTTTATATTCTATATGATCTCAACTGTGTAAAACAAAATTATACATGCATATAAAAAAGGCAAAGAAGTAAATATGTTAAAATATTAAACAGTGATTGCCTCTGGGAGATAACTGATATTTCATCTTTATAACTTCTCTGTGTTTTTCAAAATTTGCACTATGGGCATGTGCAATTTTTTAACAGAGAAAGTTATTATAAAAAGATGGTAAGTATGTAAACTACATAGCAACATGAAGATTGTTTATGAAATAATGTTAAGTGAAAAAAGATGTATACAAAAACTTACTATGATTGCAATTATGTAAATATGTTTCTGCATATAGACAAGAACTGAGAGGGAAGATGAATAAATAGAATCAGGTTTTATAGTGCGTTAAGGCTGGGGGACTAGGAGTAATTTATTTATCTTCTTTAACAATCTCTTTAAAGTTGTTTTGATGATGTGCATGTATTTTTGGAACCATCTTCTCTGTGCATATCCACTGTGCTGCTAACTTTTTGACTGTGAAGTCAGAAGTCCCCTGGCAGGGCTTCACTCCTAGGTCCTGGTCACTCTGAACTGGCTCCATAGGCCATGTTGAATCTAAAAATGGCCAGGAAGCAGGAATAATGGCTAGTTTGCCCTCTCTTGTTCCTTAAGTCTCCAGAGAGGCTATATTTACATTATTGGGACTTCAATTGGAGACAAAGCCTAAAGTTGTCATGTAATGACCAGCAGGCTTAGTCTACCTCCAATTAACATAGGTATTGTTTTAACAAGGTTTAAGAGGGGATACAAAATTTTGTGGATATTTGCAATCAGGAACAAATCTAGCTGTGATCTCTTTTCTGGAAGTTTCTATGATATTTTAGGAAATCAACCGTCTTCAGAATGCAGCCTAGTTAGTGGAAAAGCCCCAGTAACTATGATGTCCCAGACATTCTGAGCTTTCCTTATCACTAGCAAAATGGGTCAGCTTTAATTCTGTCTGGGAAAGAAGACTCTGTGGGACAGTATCACAAATGAAGTGATATTTATATGTAGCAGTGGAAAAGGCAAAGCATTTAGAATCAGGCAGATCTGTATTTTAATTCTGACTCTATCACTTACTTATTAACTCTGTTTATGTGGGCAGTTCTCCTAATTGTGCTGCATCTTGATTTCTCATCAGCAAATCAGGAAAGATGATGCCTGTCTTTATTGGATAGTGGGGAGAATAATGTGAAAAATATACGTAAATATACATAAAGCGCCTAACATAGCCCTGGCACTGAGTGCAGTGTTTAGATAACTCCTAGATACTGTCCTTTCAGTCTATCAAAAAGTTAATGACCATTTGACAAGGGTGCCAAGATACTCCACAAAGGTAAGAATAGCCTTTTCAACAAATGGTGCTAGGAAAACTGGACAACCCAATGCAAAAGAGGCAAACTGGAGTCCTACTTTGTATCATATAAAAAATTAATTCATAGGAGTACATCTTTGTGACATTAGGCAATGTTTTCTTATACATGATACCAAAAGTATAAGCAACAAAAGGAAAAATTGACAAATTGAACCCCATCAAAATTAAACATTTTTTTGTTTCAAAGGACATCAAGCACGTGAGAAGACAACCAATGGAATAGAAAAACGTATTTGCAAATCATGTATCTGACAAAAGACCTTGTACCCAGAATACATATTTAAAAAATCATAAAACTCAGTAATAAAAAGACAAATGTAACCTAATTAAAATAAGCAAGGGAAAATAACTTGACTAAACATTTCTCCAAAGAAAATATACAAATGGTCAGTAAGCACGTAAAAATATGCTCAACATCATAAGTCATTAGGAAAATGCAAACCAAAACTACTATGAGATACCATTTTACACCCACTAGGAAGACTATGACCAAAAGACAGATAAAGATAGATGATAACAAGTGTTAAAGAGGATGTAGAGAAACTGAAGTCATGCTACCTCGCTGATGAGTATGTAGAATGGTACAGCTACTTTAGAAAAAATGTTTGGCAATTTCTCAAAACATTTATCTTAGCATTAACCAAACGACCCAGCCATTCCATTCCTAGCTTTATGTCCAAGAGAATTCAAAACATACATCCACACAAAAAACTTGTACACAAATGTCTATAGCAGCATTATTTACAACAGCTAAAAATTTAAACAACTGAAATGTCCATCAATAGAAGAATGGATAAGCAAACTGATATATCCATACAATGGAATATTATTTAGCAACAGAAAGGAATGAAGTACTGATAATGCTACAATTGAAAACATTCTAAGTGAAAGAAGCCTGTTACAAGAGGCCACGAGTTACACAATTCCAGTCCAGAATAGGCAAATCTATGGAGATAGAAAAGTGGCTGCCAGGGCCTCGGGAAAGGCAAAAACAGGGAGTGACTGCTAATGGGTACAGAACTTATTTGTGTGGTGATAATGTTCTAGAGTTAAGGGTGATGATTGCATAACTCTCTGAATGTACTGAAAACCACTAAGTGGTACACTTTAAAGGATGAATTTTATGGCATGTGAATTGTATCTCAATAAAGCTGTTATTAAAAAAAAAACTATGACCAGCACATTTAACTTGATGATGGAAACACAAAAATCTTTCTAAAAGTGTGATAAAGTACATTCATTATTGCCAAATATTCTAGTTCTTCTCACTGCAGTGCCCTTCCCTGGGGAAGATCCTACATCTATACCCTGTTGAATTTAGAAGAGATCATATGACTTGCTTTGACCAAGGAAATGTGGGCAAAACTGACCCCCTTTTTAAATGTTCTATTTTATTTAAATTTAAAAAAAAAATTTGGGGGGGGTAATTAGGTATACTTATTTATTTTAGAGGAGGTACTGGGGATTGACCCAGGATCTTGTGTATGCTAAGCATGGACTCTACCACTTGAGCTATACTTCCCCTAAAACTGACCCCTTCTGAAAAATTTTAAGGGCAGATACATGGCTCACCATCTCTCCCTTTCCCCTCTGCCATGATGGTCCATATGACAGATGCTGTCGGTACCTCCCTGTGATCTCACAAATCCTCCAAGCACTTACTACATTCTGTACATAATATCTTCCAATTGGCAACACCTGTAAATCTCTCCTGAAGGCCTTCTCTGGCCACTGGAATCTGCTCCATCCATACACTGAACAGATTAGAAGTGTCAGGGAATTAACACTCCCACCCTCACTCCCCACTCCTTTGACCCTCAAAGGGATAACTCTGAGGCTTATTTTCCACACTGACTCCCAGGGTTCCCCCACAGCATTAAGTTCGAGTTGCCCTCAGTGGTATCTTCCTTGATAATGAAGCTTTCTAGCTTTCTTCCTTTTCCTTTATTGCTTCCCCCAGGCCCCACCAAGGTCTCTGGTATCACCTTCCAAATAAACTACTAGCATTATAATCTTTGTCTCAAGTTCTGCTTCTTAGGGAACCCAAACTAAGACAGACAGCAATGTTCCACACAGAGGATGCTTGGTCAGCCTGGGTGCCAGAGTAAAGATGATGTAGAGCAGAACTGACTGCCATCCATGAGAGACATATACTAAAAATGAAAAATAAACCTTTGTTTTTTTAAGTCCCTGTAATTTTGATGGCATTGTTACTTCAGGGTAACCTAGCCTATCATGGCTAGTGAACTACTTATACCTTTCCTTAATAATTCTCATTCTAGGAATTTTTCATAAAGAAATAATTAAAGATGTATACAAAAATCTTTATACAAAAAGCTGAAGATGACAAAAACAGATGGAAAGATATACTGTGTTCTTGGATTGAAATAATTAATATTGTTAAAACGATCATACTACCCAAGGCAATCTACAGACTCACGGCAACCCCAATCAAAATGGCATTTTTCATAAAACTAGAACAAATAATTAAAAAATTTGTATGAAATACAAAAGACCCCAAATAGCCAAACCAATCTTCAGAAAGAACAGAGCCAGAGGAATCATGCTCCCTGATTTTACTCTATACTACAAAGCTACAGTCATCAAAACAGTATGGTACTAACATTAAAATGGACATATAGATCAACAGAACAGAAGAGAGAGCCCAAAAATTAACCCATGCACTTAAGGTCAATTAATACATGACAAAGGAGGCAACAATATACAACGAGGAAAAGACAGTCTCCTCAATAAGTGGTGCTGAGAAAACTGGACAGCTACATGTGAAAGAATGAAATTAGAATATTTTCTAATACCATATACAAAAATAAACTCAAAGAGGATAAAGACTTAAACATAAGACTGAAATCCATAAAACTCCCAGAAGAAGACATAGGCAGAGCACTCTTTGACATCACTTGTCTCCTAAAGCAAAGGAAATAAAAGCAAAAATAAACAAATGGGACCTAATTAAAATTAAAAACTTTTGCACAGCAAAGGAAATCATTAAAATGAAAAGGCAACCTACTGAATGGGAGAAAATATTTGCAAATGATATAACTGATAAGGAGTTAATACCCAGCAAATATAAATAGCTCATAAAACTGAACATCAAAAAGCAAACAATCTGATTTAAAAATGGGCAGAAGAACTGAAGAGACATTTTTCTAAAGAGGTAATGCAGATGGCCAATAAGCACATGAAAAAAATGATCAACATTGCTAATTATCAGAGAAATGCAAATCAAAACCACAATGAGGTATCACTGCACACCTGTCAGAATGGCCTCCTATGGGTCTCTTAAAAGTGCTCTATTGGAGATGAAGATCAGAGAAGATCTTCTGCTTAGAGCAAGGACCTAGGGTGAGGCTCCTCTATCATGAAAGGAGCCCAGAAAAAAAAGGCTGCTGTAGAACTACCAGGAGATAGCTCCTGTGTGTTGTAGGCCTAGAGAGGTAAGGAATAGAGACACAGGAATCAGAAGCAACACCAAGCTGTCCTGCTGACTTTTTGTCACTGGATTTGCCACATTCCCATTCTTTACCAGGTCCTATACTAAAAATGTGGGTAGAGTCAAATGCAAAAACCACCACATAGGGAGATGAAAGCATAGTTGGAGATTGTGGGTTCGGGGATGGGGAAAGAGAATAACAGAAAACTTACTCCTCAATGTGATATTACAAATTAGAATTTCAAAATGCATGAAGAAATTGAATGCTAAAAATTATACTAAACAAAATCAACACTTTTAACTTGAATTGACTCCAGATGAAACTTATTTTATAGAACTGTCAAAGATTTTAAAATAAGCATATTGAGGATGTTCAAGGAAACAAATGAAGACATTAAAACAGAATAAGAAATTATGAAACAGAATAGGCAAAAATAAAACAAGAACAGGTGGATATGAACAAAATTAGAAATCTTGGAAATTAAAAATACATAGTCATCGAGATATTGAAAAAGGCAGGAAAAAATCTACACTAGATATGGTCAAAAAGCAAAGTTATGAATTCAAGTTACTTCTGGGGAACTCAGAATCAGTGCAGTAAGATAATAAAACTTATGAAAACTCAGTAAAGAAGCATGGACATTCACTTGAGTGAATCCAACATTTATCTAATAGAAATCCTTGAGAAAGAGAATCAAATGAATGAGGGAAAAGTAATATTTAAAGAGACAATTTGCCAATAATTTCTCAGAATTAAAGAAAGACATAGATTCTCAGGTAGAAAGTATACTCAAGAGTACCGAGCAGGGTGAACAGAAATTCACACCAAGACACATCAAAGAGAAAATGCAGAACATGAAGATTAAAAAAAATCTTTAATCCGACCTATGAAAAGATAAGTTACCAAAAACAAATAATGAAAGACTTCTTATTAACAACTATGGAAGTCAGAAGACAATGAAAAAAACTCATATAGTACAGAGAAAAGTCCTCCTCAAACTAGAATTTATACCTAGCCAACTATCATTCCAGAGAGAAGTCAAAATGAGGATATATATAAAGAGGGTTGCACATGGACTCTCACTAAAACAACTATTAAAGGATTCACTTTAGTAAGGTAACATAGGAAAACCTTGGGATACAATAAATAGAATGCAAAAATTTATGAACTGTAGGAAAAATCAATCGGCCCTTATCATCATCATTATCATCATCATTGTTTTTCTTTTTTGTAAAAGTTTAACTTAAAATTATAAATAATAATAATTAGGTGGTTACAGGGTAGCATTCAATAGGTGGTTAAAGCATGCTAAAGCTCTTTTTGTGGCTGAAAGAATGACAGAAATTTTGAAAAACTGTAGACTTTGTAAAAATAAAATGTATAGTCAGGTGCATTTCTAAAAAGTAACCAGTTAAGGTTAGAAATGAAATTGATAGCATTCAAATCTGCAGATGATGTAAAAAAGCAGGTATGAATGATAAACAGAAAGCACAAATTAAAAAAAGTCCAAATATATTAGTACTAATAATAAATATGAACAGATTAAATTCATCTGTCACAATGCAAGAACTATTAGATTTTATTAAAAAGAAAACATAATTGTGCTTTCAAAAGATAACTATAAATGGGAAAGGGAGAAGGACATTGCCCTACCAATTATAAGACAATTAAAATTAAGATTTATTATATATAAGACAATGTACATTAAAAGTGATAGGTCAATAGAATAGAAAAGAGAGCTCAGAAACAGATTCTGTATATAGGGAAACTGATATATGACATATGTGTAACTTCTAACAAGTAGGAGAAGGGATGGACTAGTTATTGTGTGTACTGAGATAATGTGTTATCCATGTGTAAACAAAAATTAAATTTCTAATTCCTGTCATCCACAACAATCAGTCTTAAATGAAATGAAGACCCAAGTGTGACATAAAACTTGGCAATTTTTTGTCATTATATGCAGATGGCATGATGCTAAATATAGAAAACCCTAAAGACTCCACACAAAAACTACTAGAAATGATAAACAAATTCAGCAAGGTAGCAGGATACAATATTAACATACAGAAATCTGTTGCATTTCTTTATACTAATAATGAAATATCAGAGAAAGTAAAGAAATAATCCCTTTTAAAATTGTACCAAAAAATATATGTAGGAATAAACCTAACCAAGGAGGTGAAAGACATACACTGAGAACTATAAAACATTGATAAAGGAAACAGAAGATGATTTAAAGAAATGGAAAGATATACCATGCTCTTGGATTGGAAGAATTTAATATGGTTAAAATGGCCATACTACCTAAAGTAATCTAGAGATTTAATGCGATCCCTATCAAATTACCATGACATTTTTCACAAAACTAGAACAAATAATCCTAAAATTTATATGGAACTATAAAAGACTCAGAATTGTGAAAGCAATTCTGAGGAAAAATAACAAAACTGGAGACACAACTCTCCCAGACTTCAGACAATACTACAAAGCTACAGTAGTCAAAACAGCATGGTATTTGTACAAAAACAGACATATGGATCAATGGAACAGAATAGAGGGCCCAGAAATAAACCAACACATTTATGGTCAATCAATATTTGACAAAGGAGGCAAGAATATACAATGGAGGAAAAACAGTCTCTTCAAGCAAGTGGTGTTGGGAAAGCTGGACAGCTGCATGTAAATCAATGAAGTTAAAACACTCCCTCACACTATACACAAAAATAAACTCAAAATAGCTTGAAGACTTAAATATAAGACAGGACAGCATAAATCTCCTAAAAGACAACATACACAAAACATTCTCAGACACAGACCATAGCAACGTCTTCTTAGGTCAGTCTCCCAAGGCAATCGAAATAAAAGCCAAAATAAACAAGTGAGACGTAATCAAACTTACAAGCTTTTGCACAGCAAAGGAAGTCATAAACAAAATGAAAAGACAACCTACAGACTGGAAGAAACTATCTGCAAATGATACAACTGATAAGGGCTTAACTTCCAGAATATACAAACAGCTCATATGACTCAATAACAAAAATCAAACAATCTAATCAAAAAATGGGCAGAAGATCTAAATAGACATTTCTCCAAAGAAGACACACAGATGGTCAATAAGCACATGAAAGTATGATCAACATTGCTAATTATTAGAGAAGTTTAAATCAAAATCATAATGGGCTATCACCTCACAGCGGTCAGAATGGCCATCATCAAAAACGCTGGAAAGGGTGTGAAGAAAAGCAATTTACATTCCTACACTGTTGGTGGGAATGTAAATTGGTGCAGCCACCATGGAGAACAGTATGGAGGTTCCTTAAAAAACTAAAAATAGACTTATCCTATGATCCAGCAATCCCACTCCTGGGCATTTATCTAGAGAAAACTACAATTCAAAAAGATACATGCACCCCAATGTTCACAGCAGCACTGTTTACAAAAGCCAAGACATGGAAGCAACCTAAATGTCCATCAACAGATGAATGACTTAAGATGATGTGTGTGTGTGTGTGTGTGTGTGTGTGTGTGTGGAATCAAAATACATCATAAATCAAAGAACACAAGCCACTGTCTGGGAGAAGACATTTGCAGTGTAATCCTATACGTATATAGGAATACTACTCAGCCCTAAAAATAATGAAACAATGCTATCTGCAAGAATATGGATGGACTTAGAGAGTATTATACTAAATGAAGTAAATCACACAGTGAAAGGCAAATATTATATGATATCACTTATATGTGGAATCTAAAATATGATACAAATGAACTTATTTACAAAACAGAGAAAGATTCACAGACATAGGAAAACACAAACTTATGGTTGCCAGTTCGGGATTAGCAGATACAAACCACTATATATAAAATAGATACACAACAAGGTCCTACTGTATAGCACGGGGAACTCTGTTCAATATCTTATAATAAACTATAGTGGAAAATAATTTTTTTAAAAACAACATTTTTTTTATAGCACAGGGAAATATACACAAAATGTTATGATAACTCACAGAGAAAAAAATGTGACAATGAGTGTGTATATGTCCATGAATAACTGAAAAATTGTGCTGAACACTGGAATTTGACACAACATTGTAAAATGATTATAAATCAATAAAAAATGTTAAAAAAATAAAAAATAAAAACAACATTTTTTAGAGTACAGGAGAATATGTAGGGAATATAGTAGAAAAGGGTTACTTAAATAAGTCATAAAAGCAAAGCTCATAAAGCAAGATTAATACATTCAATTACATTAATTTTTTTAAACTCCCATAAATCAAAAAACATCATAAATCAAAAAACACAAGCCATGTCTGGGAGAAGACATTTGTGGTGCATGTAAGTCACAAAGTATTGGCAGGGAGGGTATAGCTCAGTGGTAGAGTGCATGCTTAGCATGCACAAGGTTCTGGGTTCAATCCCCAGTACCTCCATTAAAACAAACAAACAAACAAATAAATAAAACCCTAATTACCTCCCATCCCTCAAAAAAAGTCACAAAGAATTGATATTCAGAATAATAAAGAACTACAAATCAATAAAAAGAAACAACCCAACAGAAAATGGACAAGTGATATGAAGTCAGTTCATAGAAGAAGAAATCAAAGTGGCCAATAAACATGTGAAAAGATATTCAACCCCATCAGTAACCAGGAAGATACATATTATAAAAACAATGGGATACATTTCATGTTTATCATGATGATCAGTAAAAGATTTATAAATCTGACAATTCCAAGTTGTATTTTTGTATACATAGATACAGAAAATCATTAAATTTATTACAGTGGTTACCTATAGGGTGAAAGGAAAGAGATGCAATCAGGTAGGAGTACAGAAAAGTCTCAACTAGATCAATTATTTTTTTTAGATAGAAGACTCTGTGCCATAGATGCCACAAAGTTGATATGATAAAGCCAAGGGTCTGGTGGGGTGAGAGGCAGTGAATGACTCTCTATTATGTATCTACTCTTTGGCATATATTCAGATTTATTCACAATAAAAAATAATAGTTTAAAGAAGATAACACAGATTTTTAAGGCTTCCAAATTCCCAGGCAGCATCTCTGAAGGCTCCAGGTTGATAAGGAGTGGCAGCATCAGACTGCAGTTCTGTGTTGAGGATGATCTGACAAGGAGTACAAGTAAGCTAGTCCCTTCCACTGGCAGCCCCAGAAAGGAACCATGCCACTGCTAGCTGTGGCAGCTTCTGGTGAGGTGGGGAATGGGGATGACTTTGAAAGTGAGAGACAGTTAATAAGGATAGAGGAGAGTGATTTGGACATGGAATGCTGCTGTCCAGATAATACACAGTCTGATGGTGCTTCCTAACCTTTCCAAGTCATGGTACACGTGGGTAATAGTTGTCACACTGGAGTAAAGGCTACCACCTTGGGGGTTCCAGCTCCCCCAGTACCTATATGTACCCCTGAGAGATGAGTGGATCAATACCTCACAAATGTGTGTCTCACAATATCACACAGATTAAGCCTATTTGCAGTATTGTACACTCATGTGCCATCACACACCTTATGAGAAGTTTTGGCCCAGAAGGTAGTCTTTTGTCATTTAAAAATAGGGAAAATTATAAGCCATTCCAAACTCTGGTAGTGCTTAACATTTTACAGTTCCACAGTTGTCCAAAAGGAGTGCACCAAGAGTCAAACTGTTCTGCTTGAGTTTGTGCAGTAGCAATTAGGAACTGAAAGAACGGGCGCAAAAGAAATGCAGTTAAAAGGGTCTGAAAGTTCCCTTCTAAAGCAACTGAAGATAGATCAAGAACCCTCCCCAACTTATACAAGTCAGCATCATATCAGGGTGTGACTGGGAGACTGGGATGTGACAGCAGGCAATCTGGGTCAGCACATGTAGAACAGGGCAGTCACCAAGGAGAGCAACTAACTGGACAGGACAAAGATAATCCCTCACCAATATCTTAGTGGGAAGGGATTTGTAGCTCATACAACTGAGCCATTCTAGTTATGTTAGCTCATGATTTGGAATTTCTATATATGTTAATTACATATATGTTAAACATAGTTCATTCTGTGGGTTAGATTAAACATTTTCAAACCAGTTCATCTTTGTTTTTCTAAAATTCCAAATTCAAAGAGTTCTATCCGGTGGAAATACAGTAAGGGCAACTGAACTGGGTGGATCCACCTTACATTTGCAGCCATTGTCATATATCTCAGTTATACAGACTGATAACCAACCTTTGTGCTAAGACAGTGCCTGGAGAGGACAATTTCTCAATCTCCTTTTAAGTCAGCCAACTGGTCCTGGATACAGCAACAGGCTTGAGGGAAGGCAGGGATGACATAGCACAGCTATACTGCTTATAAAATACTGAAATCCATATTTATTGGTAACTGGCCAGTCCTAGAGCCCCTAACTCTGCTACATGACCATTCTGCCACACCAGTCCCTTCCCCAAGACACCATCTCCCCACAGTCCAGTAACCGAAGTGTTCATGCCTCACACAGCAGGAGGCCGCCAGGGCTATTAAATACTTTGAATGTCACCAATGGATGAAGATAAACCACCATAACCACTCTTGAATGGTCATTAACCCTGCTGGCACCATCAGCCCCTTGGATTCCAAGAGAGAACAGCATCTCTTGTTGGCCAGTTTTGCCTCAAGTTCCCAAACCAAAATAAAATACCTTCTGGCAAAACTAAACTGCTCAACTTCTTTCTAGGCTAGATGCCAGGCTTAGGAGAAAGAAAGGACCTTTTAATCCCAAGGCCACAGCTTTGTTGGGGAACTTGTCCTTTTTAATGGAGAGTGACAAGAGTTATCCTGACCCTCAGCACAGAAGACCAAACCTGGTCACTTCCCAGATTGGCCTTTCCTCATAAGCTGTCCTTTCATTGCATGCCATCTACCAGGAAGCTTCCCCATTCCTCAGGATTTTGAAAGGAGACCAGGGCATTTCCTTGGCACTTGAGTCCATCGAGTGATCTGGGGAGAACTTGGCCCTGGAACATGCAGCAACACCAGAGCATCAGCCCTGCCATCTGCAGAGCCAAGAGAAGGCAGCAGAGTTGGGAAGGAGAAAAGAAACTGCCCATGGGATAGAGGATCAGGGGAGAAGGATCATTCATATTGCAACGGTTCTGCTGTTCATTCAGGGAGTCAAAGGAGGAGGGCAGGGATTGCATTTGGACAGGCAGCCAAGCATCACTCTGAGAAATAAGGGAAAAGCCAAAGCAGAAACGACCAAACCTACTCACCGGGGCTGGTTATTGTCAGGAGGTCAAGCTGCCGCTGTTGCTGCAAAAGAAAACACATTGTGAGAGCACTGATTCAAGCCAAAACCAAACTTGTTGCTTAGCAGGGCAGGGTGGACATGCAAAGGGGATATTCAGACTCGCAGGGCAGGGCACATTGTGGAGAATGTGGTCTCACTGGCAGTTCTGCAGGGAGGCCTCGCACCCTGGAGATGAAAGTGAATGGACGGCCTTTCTGGTCAGAACTGAAAGGGCCTTAGAGGTCTTCCAACCAAACCTATTAATATACTTAGGGAAAATGAGGAACATGGCTTACCTATGGCCACAAAGAAAGCCCCTTTTCAGACTCCCAGCCATGGCTCATTCCTCTGTACCAGGAAATCTCAGATTTCTTTTTGCTCACACTGACTGCTCTGGTTAAGTGTTTGGTATCCTGATTATCCTCTTTGCCTTGGATCCTTAAGTCACTGTCACCCTCCTGATACTCCTTTCTAACCAAGATACTCCTGGGCTGGTTTATTTATTGAATCTTCCCAATAATGTTATAATTTCAATTACTGATGATCAAACCATTCCTTCTTTAACTGAATCCTCATGTGTGTGTGGTATACAACATTCATAGAAAGTAAGATTTGTCAGGTACACTAGACCACATGGATGAATCTGCTTGTGTTTGGGGGTAACTGGCAGCCCCAAGGGCTGAGCTGATCAATGTCTTGTAGGCTTGCCCCCATCACACCACACTTACAGGGAATCTCTGTCCTGGGCTGGATGTCATGGGAACCTGAGGGTGGAGAAGAGGGTATTGGAGGCTGGGGATGGGGCAGTGGTGAGCAACTCTCTTACAGACTTAAGTCAGGATTTCTTAAGCCTCAGCCAACCTGTCTCTTTTCTACACATGATTTTTCATTAATAGTACTAGAAATAATGTGATTTTTTTTCTTAGAAAGGGGTCCTAATAAACTTCACGTTGAGAACCATTGCTTCAGGATACTCACTGCAGGAGCTTCTGATTATCTGGCATTTCATCCAGTGGCTCCTTTGCTATACTTCACCTCACTTACATTTCCCTCTTTATCTTGCCTCTCCCCTAGAACGGCTTCCTGAAATTCTGCTTAAGCAGAAAGGAGTAGGCAGCTACATTTTTTGAGCACCAGCTATAGGCCAGGCATGGTACCAGGCACTTTGATGTGTCACTTCTTCTCATACTCTTTTTGGCCATCCTGCATGGTTAGTGTCACACAGCAGAGGGACATGGGGTTCAGACAGGAGAAATGATCTGCCTAAGACTACACTTCATTAAATGGCAGAGCCAGGATTAGAATTCAGTCAGTTCTGATTCTGGCTTGAAAGCCCAAAATATGATAATGCACATAAATCATTCAGCAAGATGCCTGGAACTCAACAGATGCTCAAAAAAAAGAGCTATTTTATATTGATGTTTTATTATTATAGACCATGTGACCCTTGGTTTATAAAAGCTGCCTTGCCCCTTTTCACAGAATTATTGATACTAGGTCTCAAAGGCTCACCAGGACAGGAATACTCACTGCAGTGTCCCCACCCATTGCGTGAAATGCTTCTGTTTTAGCCCTTTACTTGATGGGGAACTCATTTTTTCTCAGCTGGAGAGCTCTACTTTGATCAGGATTAAATGCTGCTTCCTTATGATGCCATCACTGTTTCTAGCCGCCTCAGCCCACGATACAGTTTGGAGATATGAAGAAGATTTGCGTCATCTTCTCTTATGGCTAAATAGTCCCAGTTCCTTCTTCCTTTTTTTCATAAACCTGGTCTCAAATCTCCTGGCCCTTGTGGTCCCCCTCCTCTTCCATTAACTTTGATCTGTCCCAGTTAAAACCTCTTCAAGATCTCTCTACCTCTTGCATTAATGACTTCTCAGGGCCCTAAAAGCAGGTCTGTATGCTATCAGAGCCTTCTCAGTCACACATCCCTCTTTTCCTGCCAGCTCATAACTCATTCCAGTTGACATTTTCAAGCAAACAGTGCAACTCCAAGATGTCACTGACCTACATTGTAAGTGCACATCCTAGTGCTGACATGAAACACACACCCACACATGCGGGCTCAAAGGAATGCTGGAGCCAGACTGCCTTCTTTCCCAAACACAGAACCAGGCCAGTAGTACAACTGGCTCAGGCTGCCTTTGCCAAGGCCAACCTGTCTGGCTTGGCACTTCCCTCATGCATGAGGAAAGAATACGTGTCCTTCTGTTTTTCCATAAGCTTGACTTTGTGATGATTGCCATTGGTAAAGGAGGTCTATTTATCTGAAAAGTGTCTATTTCCTAATTAAGAGCTATCTCTAAATGGTGATTCTATGTCCAGGGTCCAGGAGAGAAAAAAATGAAGAAAACCTGACAGGAACACAGACAGACCTGGACTTGTGTCCTAGCTCCTCTCTGTGTCTTTGGATAACTTGCTATATGTCTCTGGCCTCAAACGTCACATCTCTAAAATGAGTGAGTGAGACTGAAATACGGTCAGGGACTGAGTCAAATGCAGCCAGGTACTGTGCTTGTGGGCTCCCTCTTCTGGTATAGAGAGTTGCCTGAGAATCCCTGTAGCTAAGACCCTGGGGCTCAAAGGACAGAGTCAGAATTTAAAAGAGACCAAATTTTAAGCTATGCTCTCATACTGCAATTTTCAGCGTATGTTTGTCTTCCTTACTAGCCAAGGGGCATCGTAAGGGCATGGAACATCTATTATTCAGTTTATGGCACACAGTGGCCCACACAGTGGCCCTCACAGTGGCATTTGCTAAACTCTACTGAACCCTTCCTGGAACCCACATTATTCTTTCAAACCCCCATGCCTTTGCTCGTGCTGTCCTCTCTGCCTAATCTCTTGAGATCTTCATGGAGCTGCCTGCCTCCTCATGTCTCAAAACCTCCATGACGTCTTCTCTGCACATCGACTCCCAAACCTAATCTCCTTCTCTCCTTTCTTCAGAACAGAATATTTCACCCTTTGTTCTTCCAGTACATCTTATAAAACCTACTTTTTGTATCATGATCTGTCTTGATTACTTGTTTCCTTCTCTGTTTCTCTCATGAGGTCCTTAGTGGAGGATAAGACTGTCATTTAATGTCTCTATTTCCAGTGCTCAGCACAAAGGCTGAAAGGAATGTTTGATGTCATCCAGTTCAAATGATTCAACTATTTCATCATTCCCTCTGCAATGACTCTGTTAGGTAGGAATTCATCACACATGGAAAGTAAGCATGCTCTCTCCTCTCCAGGACTTTCCCTCTGCCACATCTGTGGCGTTTCTTGCTTCTATGATTTTGCTCTCACCATGTCTGCAGCCAGCAATACTGTCTATCTGCCTCCCCTGAAGACCTTCCTTCCTCCACTTCCACCCACAGGATCACTGTTTCTCCTGGACTCCTACAGTTCCTGCTGTCTGTACCACACCAGTGGTGATGAATTAAATCTAACCTGGTGACAAGCCCCTTTAACCTACAGTTCACTGACATATGTGTGCACCATCTAGTGGTCCAAGTAGATTATTGTTTTAACCTGTAGCTCCAAAGATAGGATTGCAAAATCTGCATGTCCTATTTGCAAATAAAAATGGAAGTGTATGTTCAAGAATCACTGTGCAATAATTTCTACCTAAGAAATTAAAAGAGAAAATTTTCATCACACATTATGCTAGTGTGCCTAGCATAATCATTTAGAAACTGTATGGCACTTATTAAAACAGGGCACATGATCTGCGGAATTTGACCAATCATATACAATCAGTTACATAAGAGGGGATCATGGTAGACATAAAGAATTAACAAATTACTTTAATTAGTTACCAAGGGGGATACATAAAGGCCTTTTATATGGAGATGATGTATTATCTAACCTCCTGAATGGTAGAATGTGCAATGTTCATTGGAGGAAATGAAGTCAGCTAGCAAGGTAATAGGTTTGGTAGGCTGACAGGGCCTGCTGGCTGTGGGCTGAGCAGTTGAATCACTAGCTGACTGTAAGCTACAGTCTCAGGAAGGCAGGGCCTTCACATGTTGGGTAGTGACATTGTGTGTATGTGTGTGTGTGTGTGTTTTGAGGAGTAGGGGGAACATTCCTCCTCAGATAAAGGAATTCTACACCTACACAGGGGGAAATGTGCCTGGATGGTATTCCACAGACTCCTGGAGGAGTGTGGGTACGCCAGGGCTGGGTCAGTTAGAAGTTGATGTGTGGACTCCTGGCTATGTACGAGCCCTGTGCCCAGCCTTCCCCGGTAAAAGTGGTGCCTCATGGACATTCAGAAGAAATCTATTTCTCTACTTAACCAACGTGTGGTGGATGCAGGGTTAGGACTCCATAAAACCACGGGGGTTGGAGGTTCCAAGGTCAACAGGAACAATCTCTGAATCTGGTGTCAACCAAGGATGGCAGGAGCATCTATACTGGATGATTAAAGAATTGTCTACCAGCATTCTTGCTCCAGGAGTTATCCATATTCCACCATCCACTCAGTGGAAGCTGTTTTTTTAATACAATGTCACTTTACCTCTTATAGCCCCAAGGGTGAAAGTACTGAAAGGTGGGTCAATTAGAAACTTCATCCAGAAATTTTGGATCTTTTGTGGGTTCAATTATTCTTAGTGAAAACTACTGTCATCCTAAGTTAAAGATCCTTTAAAAGTTTTATAATTATGAAAACAACATACTTGTTTTTGTCATTTTGCAAATTTCCAGAAAATTTAGAAAGTGAAAATGAATGAAATCCCACCATTGAAAGAGAACCACAGTTAGCATAATTTTGGTTTATTTTTTGTCATCTTTCTTCCTTGTGTTTATGTAATGAGATATTTATACATAATAAATAAAGCATGTTTTAATCTTGTGCAGCATTATGTTATTTTTTTTGTCCCATGTTGAGTCTTTAGTTTGAAGTATAAGAATGTAAGTCACATATATTTATTGTTATAAATAATACAAGCTTTTGTTGCGCAGGGAATAAAACCTGCAACATTGCAAACTTCCTTCAACAGCCACTCCCATAACACTTAACACCAATTTTGCTCTTACTACTGCTGTTTTGTTTGTTTTGGGGGGAAGGTGGTGTTAATCAGTAAGACATCAGTAGAAAACTACTTGGTTATTTTGTCACAGGAGACAGTTTGAAAAGCCCAGCTACTGCAGCCCAGTGATGTAGACAAAATCCTCTGAATCTGGGGGAGACTCTTTCAGGCAATATCCAATCTGGAAGATACTCTTTTCTTTGTATCTGAAGCTCCCCTGACTGCAATTACAGAAAGCATTTTGTAGAAAGAGCTACAAACTCAAAATTAGACAAACGTATAAATCCTGATTCTATCATCTTTGAGCCGTGTTATCCTGGCATGTTACTTAAATTAGCTGGCAATTGGGTATCCCATTCATAAAGAGAGTGCAGACCAACCTCCAGGAGCCTAAGAGGAGGGAGAAGCTGAGAGAAAGAGGAAGAATCGTTCAGTAGGTAGAATGAGAAGAGAAGTTCATTGGGAGGGAGCTAGGATTTCTGAGTGCTGCTCCAACTTTGCCCTACTTCAGGCTGAGATTCTGGGCTTCTCACCTGCTGGTACCTAGACTTTTACAACAGCATCGTAACTAGCCTCCCTGCTTGAGTCTTGCACATTGGTGTTATAGCTAGAGTGAACTCTTTAGAATACACATCTTAAAACTCATCAGGGCTCCTACAGAATAAAGTTTAACCCTTCAGCTGCTGTTGGAGGACTTTTATAACCTGGCTACTGCCTTCTCTCTCCAGTTCTCTCAGACTCTTAGTTCCAACCATGATGAGCCACTTTCCGTTCCCCAAATTTGCCATGATCTCACCTCTAGGCCTTTGCACGTGTTGTTCCCTCTTCCTGGAACAACAATCCTATACCCAACCTGCTTTGCGTGGCGTGGCCAATTCCTACTTGTTATTCAGCTCTCAGCTCACATGCTGCCTCTTCTGTAAAGGTTTTCTTGACCTGCCAAGGCTGAACTGGATCTTATCCTTATCCCTCTGAACATCTCATCAAAGCACCATCACACTGTATTTTCCAGGCCTGTTTACTCCTCCATCTTCTCAACTGGCTGCATCATTATTACTTCACTCCTCTCAGGGACTAGCCCAGTGCCTGACCAATAGACAATACTCAGTAAAGATCTGCTGATCATTGGTTACCAAGAAGATAACTAGAGAAGGTCTTACTGACTTGATCGTTAGAAAAAGTCTTTAGTGTTATTTCCATCTCTCCCCAAAGACACACACATTGGCCTCATAATTTATCTCAAAACCCTCTCTGTTTCTGCATTGGGGATCTAGGGATTAGACCACAGGAAATTTGGCCTTCTTCATCTGGATGGGTAATTATGAGGCTATGGTTAAAAACAGACTTTTCATTTTGGTCACGAACTGCATTGAAATTACTTCTCAGAATGAGAAAGGGACGTGGTGTTCTGGGAGCTCAGGGCCTGGTTTGATGTGTGAGGTTGTGCATGGTACAACAGAATAGTCACTGATTATGTGTTCTGTTTTGCTTTTTGTGTTTCGTGCAGCATAGCTATTTGGGGAAAAGTCAGTCTTTCATGGCATAGGCTGGATATAATTTAAACAAGAGTACCAGTAATCCCTGTGCATTGTCCTGCCGCTCCAGAGGCCAGTCATCATGGAGAGAACCTGGGAATCCACACCCTCCAGAAACGGGGGTGACAGGGGCATGGGCACACATTTGGCTTCAGGGCTCAAGCTTCTCCTTTTCTTGCAACTCTCTTCCTATCCAGTTCCTCCCCACCCCTAGCCATAGTCATTTTCTAGGGATCTCAGTCCCCAGTCCTGGCCCTACTCCAAGCATAGCCTGTTCCCTAGAAAATATTTCATGTGGTGCTGACCTCTTCCTAAACTCACTACTTCTGATCTCTCTTACCCTAGTCTAGTCTGCTCACTGGATGCAGGACTGATCATTCTAAAATTAAATTTGATCCTTTCTTAGAATAATTTAATGATCCACACTGCATTCCTGATAAAGACTAGATTTCTTAGTTTGGCATTCATAGAGGATGTGAAAAGTCTTCACAAATTCTCTGTCCTACTGAAAAAGCAGTTTTTATATTTTAATATAATGTCATATTTGGAGAACAAACAAAAATTATCCATCATTTTCAGAACCAAACTTCAGACAATAAAGGTGGGCCTAGTTACGTTGGGCAGTGTCACATATAGAAGATGGACTTTCATCTGGCAGGAAGAAGGTGGAGGGAGAGAGCCAGTCACCTCCGTGGGGAAAGGGACCAGGGATTGTAAAAGTCTGGAAAACACTGTCCTAGCACTGAGCTCACGCCCACACCCCACTGAAGTGGGATGCTGGCCTTCTATTTGCCTGACCATTCTGTACGCCACCAGCTTCCCTGTCCCTGACCCTGCCTTCTGCCCTTGACATGGCCCTCTTTCCATTCCTCTTCTTGCTTAACAAGAGATGTGAAACATGGCTTCCCAGATAGCACTGGGACTTCACTCTTTGACTCATTTGTTTATTCATTAATTCAACAAATATCCATGAAGCATCTGCTCTGTGCCAGGCATACTGCTGAGGAGAGGATAAGAAAGACACAGCCCCTGCCTTCAAAGAGATAGCTAAGAGGGAGGTGGAGAAGACAGACATATTAAGCAAATAATCATACCATATGAATTAATTTCAGTCACAGTAAGTGTGCCAAAGGAAAACATGGGAAAAGGTACATGACCATGGTTCAGTATCCTGCAAGCTTCACCTGGCCCACTGGCTGATGCCTGAATGCCCCCCCTAAGCATCCACCAACTCCACCACCTTCCAGGGGAACCTGAGCAGTGGCTGAGGCTCAGCTGCCCTTTTGGGCACCTACCCCCATCAGGATAATAAAAAATGCATTAGCTTTTTACTCAGGGATTGAGTGAACATCACTCAAGGCTGAAATAGAATCCCATGACTAGGGGTTAAATTCAGTGGGAAGCAGAGTGGGGCAGCAGACAGAAGCTAGGGCTGCACATGTGAGATTGCTTCAATATATTTCGCCGAGGAGTTTCTGCTCCTGTAGCTTCCTGTTATTGGAAAAGCCAGGCACGCAAGTGGCTTTCATCCCTAGGGCAGCTTAAAGGAGCATTTTAGTTCAGCCTCTGGCAGCCTGCATAAAAGCAGGGCAAGTGGAAATGGAGAGGCGCATTTGACACTGCACAGCCATTGTGGAAGCAGGATTAATGGCAGGAGTGGCTACAGCAGCTGCCATTGGCTGAGCACTTCTCACGTGCCGATCCTCACAACCTTCCGAGGCTGGCATTGATACCCCTTTTTACAAATGAAGAAGCTGAGGGTCAAGGGGTTAGGTTACTTGCCCAAGGTCACCACTGCTAATGGAAAAACCTAGATTCAAACTCATACTGTTGGCCTTTAAAGCCTATGCTCCAGTTAGTAGTGAGAAGAGATCTTGGCGAGTTCCAGGTTTCTGGGCAGAGGGGAGGTATGAGCTGTGGTGGTGACGCTGTACAACTGAACAGTCTCTTCACACAGAGGAGTGAAAGGAGCTGCAACCTAAGTGTGATGTTCTGTATTTTTCCTTTATAGGGTTCACAATTTGAAATTCTATATTTACCTGAATTTATATTTGATTAACGTCTTTCCCATTACGTGCTAAGCTCCATGACAGAAAGGACAGTTTTGCTTTCCTGGCAGAATGGACTCTATCTAAATGTGTGTTAAAAATTGAAGATGGAAGGCTAGATCAGGTTTTCAAAGAGGGCTGGATAAACAGCTGAACCCCTTACTACTGTTAGAGAGAAAAGACACATGTCCCATCCTGAATCCCCAAATAGTCAGACGGGGGCTTCTGCTAAAAGACCTCACCCTGCTCAGCTCTGGAGGTAAGACCCAGGCATCAGGAGACAGTGAGAGGAAGACTGTTCCAGTCATGAGTCAGAAGATTCTATGCCAGGACAGATTGTTCTCCACCCTCTGTTCCAGCAATATGAGGCCATGTGTAAACCTGCAAAAACAGACGTGGCATCTAAAGTGATGGTGCAGCTCAAGGCTGGGGAGGACGAAAACCTGGCTGACAGATGCCCACTCAGTGCACCAATGGGCTCCATAGCATCTAAGCATTGATTTAATGTCTCACCTTACAGGTAGATATTTGCATATTAGTCTTTCTTTTTTCCCCCACCTCTGTCTCCCAAGTCTCCATCTCCTACCCGCTGCCTTCTCCTCCAAGGTCAGAGCTGAATATTTTTTATATTGGGTGTTCTCTCTGTACCTGATCCCTGACAGGGCCTAAGGGACTTTGTTGCATATGTGATGTTTTGGCTTATTTTCAAAGTTACGTGGTTATAAATTCTCTTTTTTTATATGTTTTGAGTAAGTTACAAATTTTCTTCTGTAAAATCAAAATTTAGAGTTTAAAAGATATGCCTTTTAGGTCTTCAATTTATACTTTAAAAACTGTGGTAACTCTTCATCCTTGAAGTCACCATGATCCAGCATGACTGAGACTATCCCACAACACAGTCTCCTGGGATGCCAGACAAGGGGGCTTTGGAGATCATTTGGCTCAACTACTTTATTTCAAAGAAAAACAAACTGAGTCAACAGAGAGGAAGGGAGGTGCCCAGAGTCACATGCCACATTGTTCTGCATTATTTGCTGGTGTGCCTCCTTCAGCAGACGGGAAAGCAGGGATGTCTATATTGAATTTGGACCTAAAAAAGCATAGATGTCCAGAAAAAAAAAAAAACTGTTAAGGAAAGCAAGGGAGTAGGGTGATGTTTTGGAGGCAGGGGAGGACTTTAGTTAGGAATTTGTTCTGAGTTTCAATGTCATTTTGTCTATTTAATCAAACTAGTATTAACTGAGGAGCTGTCAAGAGAACTTCCTTAAAGAGGTGGTAACTGAAATGGCCCCTAAAGGATAGGAACTAATTTACTTCTCACTGGGAAAGTGAAGCCAACTTTTCAAAAAGAATAGCACAGGAAACTGGGTTGGCCACAGGCCCTGCTACCCTGTCTCTGAGAGCCAATGTGTCTGTTTATGTTTGACATTAGGTTCTTAAGACTATCAGGGCATCTCCCTGAAACACTATATTCTGTTTATGTCTCTTCATATTTGGTTATTCAATATAAAACACTAATTCCAAAAAAGAATTTGAAGATTCTTACAATAAAAGAATGCAACAAAATTTAAAATCACGTAAGACTTGGAGAAAAAGAAAAATGAGGACAGGAGAAATTAGATGATGCCAAATACTAGGTCATAACTCAGATTTCATACCCTAAGATACTCTGTTCACTTGTTAGAGATGGGGTTCAAATTTGCCTCTCAGCTTTTGGCAACCTAGCACAGTGGAAAACTCAGTTACAAGATACCCAGCCATCCTAAGGCAAAAACAAAATCGAACAAATAAAACCCCCAAATAAAACAGTTGAATTGCAGAATCTCCACCATTCCTGACCTGTGGTCTGAGAGAAATCTTCTCTAGGGTCCTTTAGAAAGGGCATTTTGAAGCCGAATGAATGACTGCATTTGGCCAGGTCCTGCGGTGACCAGCAGAGCTATATTTGGAACCAGCAGACCTGACCCCCATGCTGCTTGTGAAAGAGGCTTACGGACACGGAAATAGGTGAAGTGTGGTGGTGGCGAGAACATCAGGGCCAGAGTAAGAAGCCACAGGTCTGTGCCATGGAAAAGAGCAAAGGACAGACGATGAGCACAAAGCCTAGCTTGTACACTCATGAGGAGTATAGCCTTGAAAGAATTACTTAACCTCTCTCTCATTTCCACGTTTCTAATATGGGGATACGAAGAGTTTTTTAAACAGAATATAATTTCACTCAGAGTTTTTATATTGCAACAAACATTACTATGTTATGGAATATAAGAGAAAATCCACAATTACTTAAAGGTAAAAGATTCCATAAAACATGAAAGTTTCAGATATTTTGAGAATCAAGTTCACTCTCCCCTACTTAGGTGGAAGAGCTCGGAGGCTCTGACTTCAAAAAAGACCCTATCATGTTCAAGTAAGTGTTCAGTAAAGTCTTTTTTGTTCCCATTCTCTTTCAGATTCATCAAGTATGCAAAGGAGTTCACAGCAGTCCTGCACAGAACTCGTAAGGACTGAATGAAATAATGGATCAGAAATATTTGGAAGCCAGAAGCTGTGTGTTTTGGGCCCAGCTTTGCCACTTTCTTGCTGTATGAGCCAATAATTTACCTTCTGTGAACCGGTCTCTATCACATAATAGCTAAGTGATCATGGGCAAGTCAGCTGAATACTTTGAAATGGGTTTAGCAACCCACTATTGGTAAAGCAGTTGGCCTAGTGCTTGTCATGTAATCTCTGGGTAAATGGCACACAGTCTGATAAGACTTTTATTTTTAACTCCAAGACTGCTTGGAAAGTCTTTCCTCCCCCTTTTCTCTTTATATGACTTCTCTCTTATATCATCACCCTCTGGAAGCCTCTGCTCTCCCAGGCTGGGTTAGGTGCCTCCTCAAGGCCCCTCAGCATCTCGTGCTACCCTTGGCCACAGACATTATCACTGTGGGTTGCAGTTATCTGTGAGTCATTCTGCTGTGAGAGCTCTTGTGGGCAAGGACACTATGTGATTCAGATAGGTATCTCCAGCTCCTACCACTGTACTTGGCACAGAACAGGCCTTCAGTAATGTTTGCTGAATTGCATGAAACTGGAGTTCCTGTGAAAAATATCATGACATTCAGAATAAAACGCTGGCACTGAAAGTGAAGCAACATTAATCTGTGTTCCTGCCCAGCCAGAGTAATGCCTCTGCACGATGTCAGAGTTATATATACTGCAGGAAGTAAAAGTGCCAGGCCATAACAGTCTATTTTCTGCATTTGACTGGCTCTCGTGGAAGTTCCATTCCATGCTGATTGACCACGACTTTCCATAAGAAATTGCCAGCTTGATTGTGGGGAAAGAATCCATATCTAATTGTTCTTTGTAGGCCTGGGACAGAAGGTATTACTGCTTGAAAAATGGAACTGTCTAAATTAATTTTCCATAAATAAACATCTTTGCCAAATAAAAGCAGTGCATAATAACAACCCATAATTAAAAGCAAAAGGATACCTTTTGTTACGTGGGGAAAGCAAATATGTTCGCCACAAAAAAAAAAAAAAAAGACCAAAATGTGATTTTCTTGGAACTCCAGGGACACATCTTAAAAGTCTGATGAGAGAGGTGTGTGTGTGTGTGTGTGTGTGTGTGTGTGTGTGTGTGTTTAGGAGTTGAGTGGGACGGGGAGATAGCTCTTTCTGTCTTTTTTCTTTTCTTTTCCTTTCCTTTTGCTTTTGAAAAACAAGCATCATTCATGTCTGATTTCTGAACAATGCAGGCAGAATATTCTTAAATCCTATTACACTTTTAATAGACAGGAATTGGGAAATTGAGGGGAATTTATAGAACTGTCTTTATTTTCCCTTGCCTAATTTTCCTAATTTAAAATTTATTTCAACTTTAGGGATATATACCTGTGTGTGTACGTGTGTGTGTGTGTGTGTATCTTTGTAAACTGATAAACCCTTTCTAGAAAAGAGTTAACTAAGACGTAAAAAAGTTTAATTGAACATTACTATGTAACAGGTACTTTATGTTTACTCATTTTATCCTCATAACACTTTCATGATGCAGGTATTTAACCCCTGTTTTAGAGATGAGGAAACTGGTGCTCAAAGAGGTTAAGTAAATTGCCTGAAGTCACATAGCTATTAAGCGATGGAGCTAAGATTTGAACTAAGCCTCTGACTCTGAAACTCATGTTCTTAAAAATACTCTTTCCATAGTATATAATATTAAGTGATAATATTAATATCAAAAAGATAAAAATATACACAATCTCAATATCTCAAAAGCCATATTAATTTTTTCCATGCTGTTTTCTAGTTCTTGTCTAAATATCTGTACTTCTAATGCATGGGTAATAATTATATATAAAAAACAAAGATGTAGTCATGGTAAATCTTATTTGGCTACTTTCTGTATTCTTTTATTTTTAGGTTGCATTATATCATAAAAAGTTTTCCAGTAGTATTACATAGTCATTGTAGACATTATTTTAATGACTTTGTAATGTTTCATTTAATGAAAGAACATGGTTTCCTTAAATATAGAACATTTAGGCTGTTACTATTTTATTACTATAAATGACATTATGATAAACATCTTACTGCATACAATTTTTTCTTTCATTCGGATTAGATTCTCTCTCTGGGATAAATACCCAAGAGCGGAATTACTGGGTCACAAAGCATGTGCCTTTTTTTTTATTATTACTCTTGATACATATAGCCAAATTGCTTACCAGTAGGACCATTCCAATTTACACTCCCATGAATAGTGTCTGAGATAAAGATTTTACTGTAGCCTTGCCAGCTAGGGGGATTATAACTTATAAAATACTTTTTGTTAATGCAATATCTATCATATGGCATCTAAGTGTTATTTTAATTGTCTTTTTTTTTAAAGATGATTCAGTGAGTTTGATTTCTTTTTCATTATCTTGTTCATTCCTTGTGTTTCCAAAAGTGATAGTTGACTTTTCATATTTATATGTCTGGCATTAAGATTTTTAGTTCTGTTTGCATTTTAAACTCTCAGGGGAGGACTACCTCTCTTGTCTTCAGTTCACCATCTTTGGTGGTGCTGGGAATACCCACTTGGGGACCTGACTTGGAACCAAATGAAATCCTTTCCCTAAATAACGAGGCCCATTTTAAAGTTTCCAGTCAAAGAGGGATCCCACTAAACCTTGGAGATGCACATCTAGATAGCATTAGTAAAGGCTCAGGAGGACTTAAGGATGCTCTGAGCTCCCCTCTCTCTTTATTCCCTTCTAAGGATGGACAATGTCACTTCTCACTGAGTGTGAGGAGCTCTGCAGGAGATCAAGGATACGGCTGGGCCATTGTAAACCAGGTGGGTGTTTCCCCCATGATCTCTCTGGATTTATTACCTCCAAGATTCTGTGGAGAAGAGAACAGTCCACGAGGAAGAAAATACCTCTTCCTCTTCCAACAGGTATTGTCTTTGCCCTCAGAGAAAGCCAAGCAGGATCTCCCCTGAGCCAGTTAGGAAATGGAGCCACACCGGATTACCTCATCTGTCCAAAAGGAGTTCTCTCACTGAGGTTCCACACTGGGGCCACCAGTTTCAAGTATTTTCTGTGTGTGTGTGATTTTTGTTTTTGCTTTTATTTGTTTTGTTTGGGGTATGTTTTTGGCAGTTATCCTCTGTGGACACATTTCCTTCCAAAAACTTGAGGGAAAGACCTGTTGCAGGTTAGGATTTAGGTGTTCAGTAGCCATCTACTCCCTATCTAAATACATCAGCCTCCTCATTTTGATGCTTCCAGAGAACAGAAGTCCCTCAGCCACAAGTACACATTGTTTAGTGCCTGTTGTATACATATCTCTGCTAAGCTCTGAGGCAGGATGGGTGGGCACAGAGAAGCACTTCCCAGGGCCAGGCATTTTGTTTATATTGGCTTACTTATGCCCCACAATATTATGAGATATATTTTCATAATTCTGTTTTATAGATGAAGAAACTGAGGTTCAAAAATGTAAAGAAATTTATCCAAGATCATACAGTTATTAATTGGTCTCCTTGCTTCTAGTTTCATTTCCTTCAACCCATTCTCTATCCAGCAACTGGAGGGAAATTTCAAAAACACAAATCTTCTACTCTCTTTAAAATTCTCCATTGATAAAATAATAATGTCTAGACTACCTAACACTATCATTCTGCCCTGCCGGCTTCTGTAGCCTCCACGCTTGCTGCCACTCCCCCCATAGTCCAGGCTCAGTGCTGATCACTTTAGTCCCCAGCATACCATATTTTCCTCTAGACTCCATATCTTCTTCTTTTTTTAAATGGAGGTATAATTGACATATAACATTATATTAATTTTAGGTGTTTGGCATAATGACTCAATATTTGTATACACTGTGAAATGATCATCACAATAAGTCTAGTTACCATCTGTCACTATACAAAGTTATAATTTTTTTTGTGATGAGAACTTCTAAGATTTACTCTCTTAGCAGCCTTCAAGTATGCAATACAAAATTATTGACTCTAGTCACCATGCTGTACATGACATCCTCATGACTTATTTATTTTGTAATTGCAAATTTGTATTTCTTGATTCCCTTTACCCATTTTACACTGCCCCACCCCCATCCTCTCTGGTACCCATCAACCTGCTGTCTATATGAAACGTCTCTAGTAATGACCCCTGACAGTACAGTCCTCATGTTTTCTTATATGCTTTTCCCTTTGCCTGCCACATCCTTCCTGTCTCAGTCTTTCCTACTCCTTTTTCAAATCTCAGTTTATAGGTTACCTCCATCATTAGGCCTTACCTCATCCCCCATATTGGCTTAGATGCCATTCTTCTGTGCTATCATAGCACTTTAGCTACCATTCTATAATTGTCCACTTATTTTCTTGTTCAACTGTGAGCTCCTTAAAGGTGAAAGTAGTGTCTCATTCACCACGGTAGTCCCAGCACTTAATCATAGTGCATGGTACAGAGTAAATGCCTGCTACAAAAGGAAGGTTTTGTGTCCCCCCCCAAATTCATATGTTGAGAACTAATCCCCAATGTGATGGCATTTGGAGGTAGAGACTTAGGGAGGTGATTAGGTACTGAGAGCAGAGCCATCATGGATGAGATTAATGTTCTTATAAAAGATACCCCAGAGAGATCTCTTGCCCCCTTTATTTACCATGTAAATGTATAGGAAGACTGCTGTCTATGAACCAGAAAGTAGGCTCTTGGCAGACACTGGATCTGCCAGTGCCTTGATCCTGGACTGCTAGCCTCCAGAATTGTGAGAAATAAATTTCTGCTTTCTTTAAGCCATCCAGTCTATGATATTTTTATTATAGCAGCCCAAACAGACTACGACAATGCCCAATAAACACAACTGAATAAATTAATAAATGAGCAAAATCAGAAGAGACTGAAGATCTGGCAAATAGATGGTGATCCAAGAGGTCAGGGATTTTTCAATTATTATTTTTTATAGTTACCTTAAATTGTTGGATATTCTTATCCACCATTCATTGGACAACTGGTAGAATAAACAATAAAAAGAAGGGGTGATCACCAATAAATGAAGAGGAAGGCATTATCTGTAGTTGCTCAAGCCTTTGTTTTCCTAGCTGTAGCCCCCTAGAGGGCCCCCCTGCTCCAGGCCACCTACTCTACCAGCATTCTGTAGAGGACCAGGCAAGGGCTTTGCAGTTCCCCTGGGTAGACTCCTGGCTCTGCCTTTTTCCAGCT
Organism: Camelus ferus; assembly: GCF_009834535.1. Classification (NCBI taxonomy): domain Eukaryota; kingdom Metazoa; phylum Chordata; class Mammalia; order Artiodactyla; family Camelidae; genus Camelus; species Camelus ferus. Next base: position 35,110,841 of record NC_045708.1, read on the forward strand.
CTAGCTTTCCAGCAGTTACCAGTGAGTAAATGCCCATCATGTGCCAGGTACTGTACTTTGTGCTCTATTTCTCTTAACTCAAGTCTCTAATTCTTGGTAACGGGCCTGAAATGTAAGCATCACCTCTCTTACACAGATGAGGAAATGGAAGCTCAAAGAGTTTCGGTTACTTTTTCTAGGCAGCAGAGCTAAGCAGTTCCACCCCAGGGATTCAAACCCAAGTCTCACTGGTTCCAGAAATCCATGCTGTTTTTACCATATCACACTTCTCTGCTTCTAATAGCCTTCCAGCTATGAGCACACAGTAGGTGGATAAAAAATATAACAGATTCTTCTTATGAAGCATTGCAGTTTCTCTGAGTCAAACCTTTTCTTCCCTGAACCAGTTCCTATGTGTGGGCAGATGGCAGATGGTGACAATTGTCCACTGCTTCTCTGACTATCACATTTGTATCTATTCAAAAAGACATTTACAAAGACGTGTCTGTGGAGATAGATGGAGCAGAGAACTGAGGACATGCTTTTCTTCATCCGACTATTATGTCCCTAAATGTGTCAATATTTTTCTCTGCAAGTAGAGCACTACATTGGATTCCCTCTTATCTCTGCTTCAATAGCTTTATAATTATGAGGCAAGCAAGAATTTGGCAGCTGGCCCCTTATGAAAAGAGGGCACTGGCTCTGGTACTTACACCAGTTGAAAGAAGAAAGAGCTCCTCGTGCTGAGATGGATCTATCAGTAGCTTTTTAAACCAGGGTGTGTGTGTGTGTGGGTGTGTGTGTGTGTGTGTGCGCGCGCGCAGGCGTGCACATATGCCAGTTTGGTGTATACATAGAAAGAGTGAAAGTAAGGGCAAGAAGGAAAACCTGAGAGGGGTGGAGAGAAAGGCAGAACAACAAGGGAAAGGAAATCCAGAGTAAGAACCCAGTTCTCTGGAACACACCTGAGTGAGTGCTGGAGGACCCTTATAGACCATCCAGTTCAAGGTCAGTGAACTGCAGCCTGCTGACTAAATCTAGTCTGCTGCTTATTTCTGTACAGCCTACAGCTAAATATGGCTTATGTATTTTAAGTGACTGAAAACATAGAAAAAGAAAAATAATATTTGTGATGTGAAAATTATATGAAATTCAAATTTCAACGCCCATAAATTAAGTTTTGTCGGAACACAGCTGCACTCATTCATTCACATACTGTCTATGCTGCTTTTGTGCGACAAAGGCGGAGCTGAGTAGTTGCAACAGAAATTGGTTGGCCTGCAAAGCCTAAAATTGTCCTTTACAGAAAATGTTTGTCAGTTTCCTGAACTAGTCCAACCTGCAGACCCAACAGCCATTTTGAAAGTTATATGCATATGGTTCATATCTGTATCCCTGGCGCCCAGCACAGGGCCTAGCACCAAGACTGGTGACATAACTTGTGGGGCCCAGCGCAAAATAAAAATGCAGACCCCCTTATTCAAAAAGCAGGATTAAAGTGCCATTAAAGGTACTAAAATATAAAGACTTTTCCTTTCTTCCATCATTTCTTTTTCTACCTGTCATGGTATTTTTACTTGCTTTTTAATGTTGTGCTACCTCGGGCATGGGCAATGTGGTTGGGTGAGTGCAGACCATCACGGGTGTCCTGGGGCTCCCCCCTGAGACTGGGTACATAAGTGTGCATGACCCACTGGTTGTGGGGAACCCTCTCTCCTCTCCCATACCCCAACAAAGCTACCAGCTGAGGGCAGGGAGGTCAAGACAGATGTTTCCATTCCCATGGGCCAGTTGCTCCAATCCACTGCAGATGGCACTGCACTCAAGAGTATTGCAACTCAGGTACTTAGGAGGGGGTACCTAGCCTGTCCCACTGCTTGTCCCTTCTGAGTTGTCTACTGAACACAGCCTGGCCCTGCCATCCTGGGAAAGGGGAAGTTGGGTGGGGTCCAGATTTCTAAATGGTGAGAAGAGGGTGGCCAAGAATCTAGTATGAAGATGTATGGAGGTGGAAGGCAGGACTGTGCATGAGCCTAGGCTCCAAGCCTCTGGTGTATGTTTTATTTCCCATCAGATTTTGCTTATAAAATACAAATTCAAAGATAAAATTACCAAGAGTTTTAAGGTGGAAACCACAGAGCTTAAAATCCCAAGTGTAGGGTCCTTCTGAGTGTGGGACCCTGAACTACTGCACTGATCACACACCCAGGAAGGCAGCCCAGGCCAGCACACACTAGGGTCTGGAGGACTGTTGCTTCAAGGACAATTTTGAATGAGACAGTATGCCATAGTGGAAAAGTACCAGGATGCCCAGCTCTACCACTTCCTAACTCAGAACCATTATTTTTTCACTGTAAAATGTGCATCTCTTTAAGGGTTCAAGTGAGATATGAGGACAAGAAAATACTCTACAGCTAGTTGTTAGCTTCATGCTTCTCTGGGAGCATCCTCAGGCAGCTTAGTCAGCTACAGATTCTCACTGGCACCACCATATTAGCTACCATTCTCATTTCCTGATTCCAGAATATTCAGAGACATTTGAGGATGGTGAGGAAAATTAGCCTATGCACCATTACCTGCCATCAAAGTCAGTAAATAAATGTGAGATGCCAGAAGAGTGCTGTGGGATCCCAGCGATGAAAGCAGTTAAGTCCAAATGAGGCATCATGGAAAGTTTCCTGAGGAGAAGTCTGCAAAACTGTTTTTTGTAGGGTGGGTAGGATTTCTCTAGGTGCAGAAATCAGCTTCTGCATGAGCAAAGGCTCAGAGATGAAACAGGACATAGGCACCTAAGGAGCAGTGAATATTCCAGTATGGCTGGAGTATAGAGGACAAAGAGGGATGTGTGGAGATGGTCAGATGGTCCTGAAAGGCTTGAGGGCATATTATAGAGGCTTCTTTGTCCTACTTAGGAGTTTGCATTTCATTCTTGAGGCCACTGAAAGCCACTGAAGACTTCAGTGATGGAGAGAGACAACTTGCTAATGTGTGCCCTTGGCCATGAAGCAACCTGTTTCTAGAAAGCAGGAATGGCTCAGGGCTGCCAATCCCCCGGGGGAGGTAAGCACAGACGGGGGAGGGAGCTAATCTCTGTGAGTGTACCATGGACAGAATCTATGTTAGGAGCTTTATATCCATATTATGACCACCTCCTTTTACAGGTGAGAACTGAGGCTCAGGGGTCACGCTGCCAGGACACATAGCTAGAAGGCAGGCAGAGTCAGTATCCTGCCCTGGGCCTACCTCACACCCTGCTCCAAACCCTTAGAGATGCCGTTACTCTACCTTTCAAGAATTCCAAGGAAGCAGCCAAAACCCACCCATTTCTCATGGGAAAAGCCACAGCTCTTGTCTAAAAGGCTCCTAGTTAACTTCCAGGTAGAAGTAACCATTCCTTTCATTTTGCCCCAACTGGCCCTGAGTAATTTTTGTTGAAATTCTGGGTATCTTGAGACTGTGGGTGCCTCCAGGGCCTGTCTCATCTCTTGTGTTCCCAATGTCCAGCACAGGGCCTGGCTGGAGCAGGTGACAGGTCCAAGTTTGCAGAATGAGTGAGCAAATTAAAGACCAGACTAGTTTACTAATTAAGGACCTCCCTAATTCATCTTGGAGTCCATGGCCCTCCTAATTGGCAGCCAAAACCAAAAGCAACCCTTGCAATTTTCAGGAGGAGGCATGCTGAGGCTGAGGGCTAGCAGGTGACACACCGTTCCAGCACCAGAACCAGATTTACAGCAAACAGTGCCCATAAACAGCACAAGCTCCTCGGTTAGGCTAATTTATGTTCATACAGGGCCAGCCCAGCCCCCAAAGCCCAGAGCACTTTACAATTCCAAAATGATTAAAAGCATCACACAAACCCATATTTTCCACTTTTATTAAAAGCACTAAAGCGGGCAGTGCTTTCTGCATGTCAATGGGGAGCCACTTTCCATCCCAGGGAGAAAAGTCTCTCCTCAGATAGCTCAGGCAGACTCCTCCACATCCCGCTTGGGGCACCTTTCTGCCTCTAAACCCCATTGTCTTTCTCTCCAACAAAGGAGGCTACCTGGCTTCCCCAGCACCATGGTCTGTCCCATCCAAGCCTACCTTTGCTTAGACTTTCAGTCAGAGGCATGTCCTGCTTAAAATCTTCACAGACTTTCACGGTCCCAACTCCTCAGCCTGACATCGAAGGCCCTTCACAAAATGGTACAAACTGCCTGTCCAGTCACAAGTCCTGTCTTTCTAACATGTTCTCCAAATACACAGGATTTTCTTTGTTTTTCGCTCTTGTAAGCCTTTGCTCATGGTCTAGGATGACTCTTTCCTTTCTCCACCTGGAAAAGATCTATTTTTTATCATTTTAGATCTAACTCAGTTTTCTACTTTCCTATGAAAGATCTCTGGACTTTCTCAGGCCAAGTTAGTTACTTCTCTACTCCACAAGTAAGTCCATTCAAGTGCACGTCATCCTGGATTGTGTATGTTTACACATCTGTCTCTCCCATGTGACCTTCAAGCACAGAGACTGGCACAGAGTAGGTGCTTGGGTGAGTAGTCAATAAATAAATGAAATAATGAACTTTAACTTCCACGTTGTTAATTTTTCCATTAAAAAAAGCTCTTGACTCCACATCCCCTTTCCATTACGACTTCGTTTTTCTCCTCTCCTTGAAACAGCTGTCTCTGTCACTACCGCTGATTGCTCATCATCCCTTCTCTCTTGAACTCACTTCAGTCAGGCCTTTGCCCCCACAACACCACCGAAACTGTTCTTGTTAAGGACTCCACAACCTCTGGGTTAAATCCAGTGGTTCTCAGTCCTCATCATACCTGACAGATCAGAAGAATTTGATCCCCATACCACTTTTAAAAAACTTGACTTCCAGGATGCCGTACTCTCAGAGTATGTCCTCCAATTTCACAAGCCTCTCCTTCTACAAATTCTTTGTTGGTGCCCTTTTTCCTCTCAGATTTTTAACTTTGGAATGAGCCAGGGCTCAGTCTTTGAAACTCTTTTCTTCTCAATCCACACTCACTCTTTAAATGATCTCCCTCAATTTAACAGATTCTCAAATTGATCTCCAGCCCTGGCTTTTCTTTTAAACTCCAGAATCACATCCAACAGTATCTTCAGTATCTACATGTGAATGTTTAATAGGCATCTCAAATTTAACTTTCTAAAACCCTTCTCCAAATCTATTCTACCCATGGTCTCTCCCTTCTAATTTAAGGAAATCCCATAACTTTATCCTCCAGCCAATGGTCAGGTCAAAAAACTTGGAGGTGTCTTTGGCTGTATTCTTTCTTCCATGCCCTATATTCAGTCCTTCATCAAATTACGCTGACTTTGTCTTCAGAATATCCAAATTCTGACCACTTCTTACAATCTCTACCTGTTTCCTGCCGCCATCATTTTTTCACTTGGATTATTGCAATGGTCTCCTGCTGCAACTCTTACAAAACACTGCCCCTTTAAGACTGTTTTCCACACATCATTTAGAGTGATTATGGTAAAACAATGCATCAGCTTAAAAGCTTTAGATGGCTGCCATCCCACCATGGTAAACAAGCCAAAGCCCTTACAATGTCTCTAAAGGTCCTACATGATCTGATGCTCCATTACCCCACTGACCTCATCTCTTACTGTTCTTCCTCGCAGCTACTGGCTTCCCAGTTCCTCCTGAAACACACCAGCCATGATCTATTCTAGTGGTTGTTATGCTTTTTGCTTCCTTTGCTGAAAACATTTTTTTTTCAGATATCCACACATTGCCTCCATTTTTCCTGCACAACGATGCCTCCCCTGATGATCCTATTTAAAAATTCCAATCTACTCCATTCCCTGAACCCCTTGTCCACACCCTTCTCCACACTCCTTACTTGCCTTAATTGCTTTATTTTCCTCCATAGCATTTTAGGTTAACCACTGTCCTGATTTGTATCTCTTTTACCTTGTGTAGTAGTTTAATAGTTTTGTGCTTTCACACTCAGAGGTGTTTTGATTTAGACAATAAATTAAATGATCACCTTACTTTCCATCACCCAGTATACTAAATATTTCACTTGTTTATTTTGCTTACATATGCTTCCCCATTTTCTAAACGTTATGTTATGTTCTAATGAGAACATGTCAGCTCTATGAGAGTAGAAAGTTTTGTATGTTTTGGTTCTTACTTGATCTCCAGTACCAAGAGTAGGACAGTCAATGGTAGGTGCTCAATAAATATTGTAGAATGAATGTATATACATTTTACAAATAACAGGGGCAATTGCACCACTGTTTGGTCACCTTTCTTTGTAAAAGACTAGGACTCAGCCTCAGCTTCAGGATGGTGCTCATAACCCAGGCCAGGGAACTGTTTTATTTCTAGACCCTGTTAACCCTCCAACTATGAGCAAAGAAGCCACAGTGAATCAAGGAGCCAAAAGAGGAAGGTCAACTTGTAAAGTTCATGCCATCAGGAGTCTTAGAAATGTAATCCATCAACATCAGGCTCATAACAAGGAAGCAGTGCTTGAGACAGCCCCTCAGCACAAAGAAAGACATTCGTTACATGTAAACACTGTTCACACCACTGCCAAAGCCCTGCCCCTGCCAAGGCATAATGACTGTGTTCAGTGTCACGGGAAGAAAACACACATTAGGCAGACGGCAGGTTTCGGACGCACGCCTGTGACATTATCTCTAATCATATACAGTCTATTTCATATCCGCTTTTCTGTAGGCTTCACGACTTGTAATTATTGCCAGCAGGAAAAAAGAAAAAAAAAAAAAAGGTAGGGAAACGTTGGAAGGGAGGGGTATAGATAGGAGGAAAAATTCTTCTCGATAGTAATAAACTGTTAGCCAGACCTTATTAGAAAATATTAGAAACTGTATTTGGATTAAAGCTACGAAAAATGAATTGTACAGAAGCTGTGAGACTGTGCCAGCCAGAGAAGATTTTACAAGGCTTTCAGATTGTCTCATTATCGTGTGTCTGTGACACTGGAAGGAATTTAGTGGGAAGTTATGCAATGTGTCAAATTTAAGGTCCAGACTGGATATTTCATAAATCCACAGAGGACCTGGAAGGGCCTCTGAGGTTAATGAGCTGAATTTCATTTTATAAAAGAGGGGCGGACCTAAAGGGCAAATCCGATTCAGAACATGGCTGCTGCTGCTGCAGAAGGCAACAGTAACAGGGTAACTTGCTTAAGCGTCAGCTACCTGGGTCTTGAAGTGTGAGGAATTTCCCCTAAGCTCGGGACTGGGACTAGATGATGGCAGAGTTCTGAGGACATCCTGAGGCTAAGTCAAGAAAACCTACTGAATCCAGTGGTCTTGACACTGTGTGCCTGCTTGCGTGTGTGTGTGTCCACGTGGTGTGTGCACGTCCATGCATCCTGATAGCTGATTTGAAACGCTGGTGCACAGTGCTACAGGGAGAATCAAGCCCCATGGACAGGTTTCACTCTGCTCTCCCCCAGCCAGGTGATACAACCTCCTTTTTCCATCTCTCACTCAGGTTTACCTATCCTTCAAGGCTGCCATCAAGTTTCTCCTTCTCACACACAGAACACATAAGGTGAAGATACACTGGTTCAGCCACCAGGCTTTAGCATCACATCAACCTGGGTCATCTCCCAACTCTTTACTAATTATAAAATCTTTCTCTCTCTTTTTGATGTGTAAAAATTCTTACCTTTGCAGGATTGAGGTGAGTGTTAAATAATATTTTGCTTTAAAGGGGCAGTGTGGTCAGGTAATTTATTGGAATAAGAATTTGTGTCTACGTTCTTGAATTTTCCCCTCCTCTTGTGCTCCAAGCAATAGCTGGGCTACTTGTCTTGGCTTTTCTGGGAAGTTTTGAAGGAGAGGAAAGTAGAAACTTCTAGGAGTCAGTCATATTCTTTTGTTTTTCTGAAAGCCAAGGTCCACCAAAGACTGGACTATGGACAACCTTCAGAAGAAAAGGATGAGAAGGGAAAATGGCTTTGGGATGAAGCGAGGAGGGTTTTTCCTCCAACAGGGAGGAGGATGAAGGTCAGTGCAGCTGTTACCTGGACTTCACTCTGCAGTTGCATCCTAGGGTTTGCTCAGATTGGTTGGTTGTGGGTTTATGGTCTGTGGGCTCATCAAAAATCATTATGTCCCAAGCAGAGCATGGAAGCAGCAGGACAGGGACATCAGGGCAAGGAAGATGGTTGTGTCGGTAGGTGCTGGTTTGGACCAGTGACCAATAACCAGAGACACTATACCAATGCTTCTGATACTTTGGGGCTGCATGAGATACTGGGATCTGAGCAAAACATGGGGGTGAGAAGCCCCAGTAATAACAGAGATTCAATTTACTGCCAGTTTAGTAGTATACAAATTCAATTTAAACATTTTTAGTATAACAATAAATACACTTCTTGTACTCCTAAGTTTGTAGACCAAGATTCATACCCATCATAGTGGCATGGTGCTTACCATGGAACAATGCTCCATAAATGGCAGAAATCATTATTATTATTACATCACTTACTAAATATATTTGAATAAGTAAAAATCATAGGGTGGGTCAGGTCAGTAATGATCTAGGGGTCAGGTCAAGCTGCTCCAAAACACAAGCAAAATATCAGAAAGAAACTAAACTCAAGGAGCTGAAACAGTAGAGCCCAAAGCACAAGGCCCCATTCTCTGAATAGTCACTTCCAAAAATCTACACTGAGTGCATATTTTGGACAAGGCACTGAGCTGGATTTTGGAGTCTCAAGGATGAATCACACACGGTCCCTGGCACTGAGGAGCCCCCAGTCTGATAGGAGACATAGACACATGAAGAGGTCATTTTAGTTTAATGTGCTTGCAGCTGTCTTAGGGGCCTTTGGTCATAGGCTAGTTTCCTCTTTCAGTTCTACTGCTTTTCTTTTTTTTTATGCCAGGAGAGAGTCTCTCTTAAATAAGATTAGACTTCAGGCTTATTGGGGTAACTAAGGAAAGCAACCCATTGGCCAGGCAGGAAATTTGGTGACTGGAAGAAGAAGGTATTTCCTAGCACAGGTACTGCACAGAAACTTTGTTCTATTCCTTGCTTTTAGCTAGGACAGTCAGACTCCCAGTCCTGAACTTTTCTCATGATGCCATGTTGTCTCCAGAAATGACCCTAAGAATTAATAGCTCGTATTTTAATAAAGTGAGGAGAAACAAAAATTAGAAAGTACACTGCACTAGTTTTCCAGGGCTGCCATATCAAATTATCACAAGCTGGGTAAATTAAAACAACAGAAATATATTCTCTCTCAGTTCTGGAGGCTAGAAATCGACCAAGGGTCATACAGGGCGGATGTTCCCTCCAGAGGCCCCAGGGAATTATTTTCCTTGCCTCTTCTAGCTTCTGGTGGTTGTCAACAGTCCTTAAAGCCCCTTGGTTTGTGGCAGCATTACTCCAGTCTCTGCCTCCTTTGTCACATGGCACTTTCCCGGGGTGTCGCCATGTTTCTGTATCTTCACATGGACTTCTTATAGGGACACCAGCTATTAGATTTATCACTCCCTCTATCATTTTTCTGTGGGACACTCCTTAACATCCATGAGGTCACCCAGTGAAAAAGAAAGCCTGTGCTGAATGAATGCATACCTGCCTAGTAGCTGGGACTGCTCAGCTGGCTTTGGACCTGCCTGTTCCAGTGGGTGGCCTGGACCATAACAGAGTTGCTGGAGGTAGGAAGAGAATCTGCTAACCTGTACCTGGTCCAACGCTTCATCTTATGATAAGGAAACTAAGGACCAAGGAAGGGAAGGAGCCTGTCTGAAGTTTCATCTTGCATTGGCCATGAGAGCCCCAAGTGTTAGTGGATGTTCACCAAAATCAGGCAGCAGATCTGAGAAAGAAATACTTCAGAAGCTTTCAAAAATTTGACTTCAAATTGTGCAAATCCTTTGACCCAGCAGTTCTACTCTAAGGAAATAAGCCTAATGAACTGGTTAAAATTTAGCTACAAGGAAATTTGTCAGAACATTATTAATAATGACAATATAAATAGTTAACATAAATTGAACACTTATTTATGTCAGACATTGTACTAGGTGTCTTGTATATGTTCTTATTTATTCCTCAAAACAACTTCTCTTTCTTTTAATATGAAAAACCAGAGACTTAGAGGGGTTAATTAAGTTCCCCAAGAATATAGAATTAATAACTTGAAGAGCTTGGGGTGGAACTCACATCTACTTTATTCTAAAGCCCAGACTCTTATACTTCTGCATAAAGTCATCAAGTCATCTTTAGGGACCTCAAATGGAAAAGCCAACGACGGAATCAGTTAAAAACGTGAAGGTGTACCCATACATAAAACACAGTCAGTCATTACACATGGTGCTATAGATAAATATCTAGCACCACAGTGTATATTAAAAAAAAAAAAAAAAAACGGTAGGCTACAAGACATTACTGACTGTGTGACTATGTGAGTACGTGCAGTGTTTAGACTGGATAGATAAATATGTATAAAAACATTTACCCTCATTATTTTTAGGTGGTGGGATTACAGGTGAGTTTTACTTTTGATTTTCTGTATAACTTTTCTGCAATGAACAAGAAATTAATTTAATAACAGAAAAAAGGATGTTTTGTTTGCAAAACAAAGAGAAACCCAGTAGGCCAGGAGAGAGCATTTGCTAAAAGGATATTTCTAAGACAGCAGCTTCAGCTTGAGTGTGTGCTCCAGCATGTTAGCTTTACCTCTCCAGACAAGATCCATTTTCCTGTGTGGCACATGGAAAACTGCAGCTTCTCAGTTCCTTTGGACTTAGCAGAAACACCTGGGCAGTAAAGCCTGCCGAGCACCTGAGTATTAGAGGGGTTTCAGGGCATGTAGCTTCTGCCTTGTGGCTAGAGGAATCTAATAATATCCTGCCGTTTCTTTTTTTCTTCTTTCTTTCGAAGAAGATGCAGCAGGTAAAGCTGCTGATTGAATTCCATCTTGATTTCATTAAATATTCATAAAGGCCAATTAGAAGAGGAGAGAAAGAGGCCATGAGGCAGCTGCTTCTATCATCCTGTCAGAGGCCGACGGCTAGCTGACCGTCAGGCATGGACCGGCCAGTGGTCAATACGGCCGTGACCTTTCTGACCGCTCCTCTGGGGTCACCTCTCACCATCCCAGCAAAGGAATCAAGACAGGCAGGGAAGGAGGGGCAGGAGCCAGGCAAGAAGAAACGGCTCATAATTCAGACAGCAAGGTGCTTAGTGTGTAGAATGCAAAATGCAAATGCTGGGAAACATCCTCAATCACTGCAGGAATGGAAATCTTTCCCTAATGAGCGATGACGATGGGAGAGTGCTGATTGCACTGAAGAAAAACTGCTTAAAATTCATAATCAATCAAGCAAGTTAATTTTAACCTTTTGTTAACTAAGCCATCCCATTCCAGCTTCCTTTATTGGCCAACTGGAGCCCATCTCTCCCCACCCAGCTGGGACAGAAGGTGTCAGTGAGAGACTTGAGCTTATCAGAAAGATGGAGTGGAAGGACCCAAGAAAGCCTGCCCATTCTGACCTTTCAGTTTTATAGTTGGGGGGCTGAAGGGCAGAGAGGGCCAGGGACCTGACAGTGTCACATGGTCAGTGGCAGTACACCAGCTTTCTTGTCTGCGTCAGTTGAGGAATACTGTGAAAGAACAGGCACTGGAAGTCCAGGATTCTAGCTTTGGGACCGAGCTTTGCTAATGTGAGCTGTGTGACACCGGAACAAAATACGCTACTTTGTAGACTGCAGATCCTGTATTTTAAAAAGGCAATTATCATGTCTCCGTCCCTCCCTACTTCACAGGGTTCTTGTGAGACTCAAAAAACAGAAAGGATATAAAAGTGCTTTGAAAATGGCAACACACCCAGTTATTATTATACTTCTCCTTTCCATTTTCCAGGCCCTTAAGTTCTCCCCCTGCAAACCATATTCCATGCAGGTGTTGGCAAGATCGTTTTAAAACTGAATCTGACCTTGCCATCTTTCTGTTTAATCCTTCCTACACTGTCCTTTGGGTAATGTCTAAGCAATAAGCCTGGCATTCAGGAAGCTTCACAACTTTGGGCACTCACATTTTTTTTGCTCTGAGCTTCAGTTTCCTGATTTATAAAACAAAACTGATATCTATGTCAGAAGGCTGTTGTGATTAAAATTCACATCTATAAAGTGACCAGCATGGTTGCCGGCACATCATAGCTGCTTCATATAGCTTAATTATTATCTTACTAAGTTTCAAAACAACCCTGAGAGATGGTAGAGAAGGAATAATTTTTACCCTGATTATACAAATGAGACATGAGAAGCCCAGAGAGGTGAAGATACTGGATTACAGCTACACAGTTGGAATTCAGAGCTGAGATTTCACTCTTGGGTTTTTGGCTACTAAGGGTGGGAGGTGGGAAAGGAGGAACAGGTGTGGAACTACCCTAGGTGGCCAGCATGGAATGGTTCTTTTTTGAGATACTTCTGCCAAGCCCAAAAGGTAAGGAATACAGTTTTATTTCATAACATAACACAAGGCCCTAAGTCTCAGGGCTAGTCAACTTCTCTTGCCTCATTGCAAATTAGTAGAAGAGAAAATGAAGCAAACAGTGCTTCAGTTATGCTAAGCAGTTGCTTGAACAAAGAAGGAAGAGGCAATTCCCAAGCAATAATTTAATAGTTTGTTTGTTTGTTTGCTTTTTATTGCTCAATTTCTCCTTTGAGCCCCGTTTAAAGACAGCAAAGATAAACTGAGTGAAGATCCTTGTGCATGAACTACTGCAAATGATGTAACATTCAAAGATGATTTCCTTAAGACACTGGACTCTATCTGCACAGGGTGGCTGGGTGAGCCCTGGGCAGGGGATCAGGAAACCTGCATCTAGTCTCCCTTAGTTAATCTCATCTTTCCTGGTTTCCTTGCCCATCAACTCAGGCCTGCCTCAAGTCTCAGATCTACCTTGATATGAAGCAAAAGGGAAAACATTCCAAAAATTCTTTCTTATTCATTCATTTGTTCATTTAACAAGTATTTATTGAGCACCTACTGTGAGCCAAGCTTTTTGTTAGGTAGAGTACAAAGATAAGCAAATAGACATAGATTTTGCCCTCACAGCAGACAATCTAAAATCTACAGACATTTTTAAATAATCACAAATCCACATGCATATATGATTTTACCTTTTAATAAATGTCATGAAGAAAATATTGGGAGCTACGAAATATCTAATAGGGGGAGTTGATGTAGCTGGGGGCAGGCTGGGGTGGGCTTAGGTAAGATTTCCATGAGGAAGAGACATTTGGAGTTAAGTAAGCAGAAGGGATGTGAGTGGAATGGGATTGAAGTGTTCCTGTCAGAGAGAACAGCACTTGTAAAGGCTCTGAAGTATGCAGAAACCATGACACATTCATGGAACTGAAAGAGACTAGAGTGCCTGGAGTGCAGAGATGGAGACCAAGAAAGATGAGACCACAGAGGAGGGAAGAGCATTCTAAGTCAGGGGAGATAACTGGGGAAGCAAGTTAGCCTGAGCATGTGTGAAGCCACAGAAGAGTTTAAAAGACGGATGGAGATGATGAGATTTCTATTGCCAAGAAAAATCCACTAAATCCCAGCAGGCTTTGTTATAAAAAAATGACATACTAATTCTGAAATCCATATGGAAATGCGAAGAACCTAGAATAGCCAAAATAACTTTGAAAAAGAACAAAGTTGAAGTACTAACATTCCCTGATTTCAAGACTTATTATAAACCTACAGTAATCAAGACAGTGTGGTTTTGGCATAATTAGAACCATGAAATAGGATAGAGTTCAGAAATAGACCAACTCATATATAGACAACTAATTTTTGACAGAGATGTGAAGGCAATTCAGTGGAGAAAGAACAATCTCTTCAACAAGTGTAGCTAGGACAACTGGTCCATATGGGAAAAAATAATTTTGATCCATACCTCATATCGCATATGGAAATTAACTCAAAATGTCTCATAGACCTAAATGTCAAACCTGAAACTCTAAAACTTCTAGAAGAAAATAGAGGAGAGAAATCTTTGTAACTTTGGATTAGTCAAAGATTTCTTAAATCCAATGCCAAAAGCATGATCCATAAAAGAGTAAATTGATATATTGGACCTGATAAAAATTTGAAGACTTCTGCTCTTTGAAAGAGCTCTTCAGAGAATTGAAAAACAAGGCATGGACTGGGAGAAAATAATGGCAAATAATATACCCGATAAAGACCTTGAATCCTGAATATGTATACAAAGAACTCTCAGAATTTAATAATAAGAAAACAAGGAACACAATAAAAAAAAAAGTGGGCAAAAGACCTGGATAGTCTACCAAAGGAGAGGAACAGATGTAAAATAAGCATGTGAAAAATTGCTCAACATCATTACTCATCATCAGTCATTAGGAAAACACAAAACTATAATGAGACATCACTATACACCTATCAGAATGACTAGAATTTAAAAAGACTGCCCATACCAAGTACTGGGGAGAAATAGAGGAGCTAGAACTTTCACACACTGCTGGTGGGCATATAAAATGGTATGGCCACTTTGGTACAAAGTTTAGTAGTATCTTAAAAAAATAATTCTCCAAGAGAAATGAAAGAATGTGCCCTTACAAAGAATTGTACATTAATATTTGAAATAGCTTTATTTGTAATAGCCAAAATCTGGAATCAGTTCAAATGTGTACCACCAGATGAATGGATAAATAATTTTTGGTAGATCCCTAAAATGGAATACTACTCAGCAATAAAAAGGAATGAACCATTGATATACATAACAACATGGATAAATCTCAAAATAATTATGCAGAGTAAAAGAAGTCTGACAAAAAAGTACATATATGCATTATTCTATTTTTTTACAAAATTCTAGGAAAATGCTATGTATGATTCTGTTTATATAAACTGTAGAAAATGCTAAGTAATCTATAGTGACAGAAAGATCAGTGGCTATCTGGGTATGAGTGGCAGTAGGGCAGGAGTGAAAGGAGGAGATTCTAAAGGGACATGAGAAATTTGGGGGTGGTAGATTATTCATTATCTTGACTGTAGTAGTGGTTTCAAGGGTGTATACATATGCCAAAACTTATCAAATTGTACAGTTTAAATATGTTTATTCAAAGTGCTTAAATGGCTAGACTTCAATAAAAAATACAGTGTTTATTTGTGCCATTGTCAGGTTATTGTATGTCAATTATATCTCAATTAAAAATTTTAAAAATAAATAACAGAAAAAATAAGCTAGTTGTATTAAAGAAGATGGATAGGAAAATATGGGGGTGGTGGAGGGGAAGGCACAGGTGGATTTAGGATAAACAGTTAGGAGGCTATTACAAAAACCCAGGAGGGAAATGGTGATAATTTAGAAGAGAGTGAGTGCAATGAGGATGGTGAGAAGAAGAGGGATCAAAGGATTTAGGAGTTAAAATAGAAAGTACTGGTGATGGATTGGATGGAGAGGAATAGAATGAGAGAGAGGGCTGGAGGACAGTATCTAGGTTTTTGGACTGCCCACTCTGTGCCATTCAGTGAGATACACTCAGTATTAATACTGAAAGAAGCCCTTGTCTCCCCTCTCAACTCTACCCCCAGTCCTCTCCTCATGACCACTCTCCTAGGTTACACCTTATCACCTTTTAACTGCATTGGTGCAAATAGTTTCTTCTCTAATCTCCATATCCAGACTTGCCTTCTCCAGTTGATCATCAGAGATAAGAGTAATCTTCCTAAAAGGCATGTCACTCTCCTGCTAAATTCCTTTCCAGGATTCAGGATAAAGTCCAAGGTCCTTAGACTGGCATTTGTGAGGTCTTCCCTGGCTTGGCCCCTATCATCTTCTACAGTCATCGTGCCTTCCTGCCAACACCTGGCAGGGCTTGACTCCAGACATAGTGAATTGCTTGTAGCATCTGGAATGTTTCCCTCCTCCTTTGAACTCACTTCCTGGCTTGGGTTGGTGACTCTTAGGTCCTCCTTTCACATTTTATGCTTCCTTTTATCGGAGCATGTGTTTCCCTGGATGGTATTTATCTGCAGCTCTGATTTGGTTCTCATTCCGAGGCTCTTTCTCTTGCACCTCTATGGTGGTCTCCTTTCACTTTCCCTCTATAAGTGTGGAGATCTATTTGCTTCTCCTGGACCCCTTCAAGGAGTCTGAGTACTGTTCAGCATCTAGAGTAATACCAGGCACATAATGGTATTACTTTGGTCCTCAGCTTTGGTCCTTGGGCTTTGCTTTCTGTGAGCAATGTTGCTGGTACTAACCAGCTTTCTTCTTGCTGATTTGGCCTGACTCCCCAGCCCCATTCATTAGAAGGTCCCTACTTTTCACAAATTAATGTCTCAGCTTAATGGGAGACTTTCATACGATCATCTTTTGGACATCAGACGGTGGCTCCACTGGTGTCACTAGGCTTGGGTCTGTTGCTCAACATTTGTCCCATATCTAGAGGCATGTCCTGGACACTCCCTGCCTTTCATGCCTCACCTAGTGCAACAATACGTTCCTTCCTCACATGGTGTCTTGAGTACCTATGGAGTCAGACCTATTCTGGGCAATGGGGAGATGAAGAAGGATGAGATATAGTCACTGACCTCAGGGGGCTCTAGATTTGACATTAAACAAGTTGTACTCATTCCCTGATTTTTGGTTTCCCCACTACTAGAATCATGTCTAAGCTGCCTTTTTCTCCATAACCTCATGTTTCTGAAGTTAGAATGAAGCAGAGTGATAGGAAGATGAGTAAATTATAGAGGAGGAGGAACTAATAAACACCTGAAAGAAAATATGCAGCATTGATAAAACAGTCTCAGTTATTGCTTGGCTAATTAATTTAAGTTCTCTACACAGCAGACAACTATGCTTGTGTTGAAACACCAATGCCTATGGGTTGCTGTTATCATTCAAAATGTGTTTGTCTTTTTTTTTTTAACAATTTTTTGATTGATTTATAACCATTTTACAATGTTGTGTCAAATTCCAATGTAGAGCACAATTTTTCAATTATACATGAACATATATATATTCATTGTCACATTCCTTTCTCTGTGAGCTACCATAAGATCTTGTATATATTTCCCTGTGCTATACAGTATAATCTTGTTTATCTATTCTACAATTTTGAAATCCCAGTCTATGTCTTCCCACCCCCCACCCCCTTGGCAACCACAAGTCTGTATTCTATGTCTATGAGTCTGTTTCTGTTCTGTATTTATGCTTTGTTTGTTTGTTTGTTTTGTTTTGTTTTTTAGAGTCCACATGTGAGTGATCTCATATGGTATTTTTCTTTCTCTTTCTGGCTTACTTCACTTAGAATGACATTCTCCAGGAACATCCATGTTGCAGCAAATGGCGTTATGTTGTCGGTTTTTATGGCTAAGTAGTATTCCATTGTATAAATATACCACATCTTCTTTGTCCAGTCATCTGTTGATGGACATTTAGGCTGCTTCCATGTTTTGGCTATTATAAATAATGCTGCTATGAACATTGGGGTGCAGGTGTCATCCTGAAGTAGCATTCCTTCTGGATATAAGCCCAGGAGTGGGATTACTGGGTCATATGGTAAGTCTACTCCTAGTCTTTTGAGGAATCTCCATACTGTTTTCCACAGTGGCTGTACCAAACTGCATTCCCACCAGCAGTGTAGGAGGGTTCCCTTTTCTCCACAGCCTCTCCAGCATATGTCATTTGTGGACTTTTGAATGATGGCCATTCTGGCTGGTGTGAGGTGATACCTCATTGTAGTTCTGATTTGCATTTCTCTGATAATTAGTGATACTGAGCATTTTTTCATGTGCCTATTGATCATTTGTATGTCTTCCTTAGAGAATTGCTTGTTTAGGTCTTCTGCCCATTTTTGGATTGGGTTGTTTATCAACTCAAAATGGATCAAAGACTTAAACATAAGACAAGATACAATAAACCTCCTAGAGGAAAATATAGGCAAAACATTATCTGACATACATCTCAAAAATTTTCTCCTAGAAGAAATAAAAGCAAGAATAAACAAATGGGACCTAATGAAGCTTACAAGCTTCTGCACAGCAAAGGAAACCATAAGTAAAACAAAAAGACAACCTACAGAATGGGAAAAAAATTTTTGCAAATGAAACCGACAAAGGCTTGATCTCCAGAATATATAAGCAGCTCATATGACTCAATAAGAAGAAAATAAATAAAATGTGTTTGTCTTTAAAGCTTCATAAGTAGCACAGATCATGACATGGGAAGCATGCCTAATGTTTAATTGACAGTTTAAGTCAGGTGGTTTCTGAGATGCACAACCTCTGTCTTCAGGAGGCAGTCACATAAAGGTTAAGAATAAAGTTTTAGACCTGGTCAGAATGACCATCATTCAAAAGTCCACAAATGATAAATGTTGGAGGAGGTGTGGAGAAAAGGAAACCCTTCTCTACTATTGATGGGAATGTAGTTTGGTACAGCCATTATGGAAAACAATATGGAGATTCCTTAAAAAAATTAAAAATAGAGTTACCATATGATCTAGCAATCCCACTTCTGGGCATATATTTGGAGGAAACTCTAATTCAAAAAGATACACGCACCCCAATGTTCATAGCAGCACTATTTACAATAGCCAAGACATGGAAGCAACCTAAATATCCATTAACAGATGATTAGATAAGAAGTTGTGTTATACATACCCAATGGAATACTACTCAGCCATAAAAAATAATAAAATAATGCCATTTGCAGCAACATGGATGGACTTGGAGATTGTCACACTAAGCGAGGCAAGCCAGAAAGAGAAAAAAATTACTGTATGATATTACTATAGGTAGAATCTAAAATATGACATAAATGAACTTACAAAATAGAAACTGATTCACAAACATAGAAAACAAACTTATGGTTACCAAAGGGGAAAGAAGGTAGGGGAGGGGTAAATTCAGAGTTTGGGATTAGGAGATTCAAACTAGTATGTATAAAATAGATAAACAATATGTTTCTACTGTATAGTGCAGGGACCTATATTTAATATCCTACAATAAACCATAAGGGAAAAGAATATGAAAAAGAATATGTATATGTGTATACACACACACACACACACACACACACACACACACACACACATATATATATAAAACTGAATCACTTTGCTGTACACCAAAAACCAGAACTAACACAATGCTGTTGTAAATCAACTATCCTTCAATAAAAACAAACAAAACTTTAATTCAAGAATTATTACCAGGAATAACCTTATGTGTTTTTGCTTCCATTGGCTCAAGCTTCTCCCTACTGTCATAAGGTGGGTAATTATACCCAGCCTGCAGGAGCAAGGCACATGAGTCTATCCAGTAACAAATATGTATCACATTCCCTGGAGGATTTTCTATTTCAAAGTTATAATTACAATCCAATGGCTTAATTTAATTAGACCCTCCATTCTACCCAAAGGGCTGATGCAAAAGAGAATAGGCAATCATGAGTCTAGGTAACTAACAAGTAATATTTAAGAGGTAGAAGCATACATTGTGAGTCACTCATTTGCTGAAAATCCTGTCTTTTTCAAGGGTCCTCAATATTCAGCATCTTTCATCCCACCAGCCAGTTTATCAAAGACACTCACTCATAGCAAGAGGGAAGCAAAAAAGCACACTGTATTCATCTCTATGTTTGAAGGCCTTCTACTTTTACATTTACCACTTAGGGTAAATTTTAGGCCCATAAAAACTGCAACAATGTTTGTTAACAAATTTACTGCAATGTCTCTAAAACATAGCTAACCAAAGTAATATAAAAATCATTGAGAATAAATACTAATTTACTGCAACTAAAAAATACAGATAAAATAAACAACAAAGAACTAAGGATATGTGGAACCAGTGTATCTTATG
Source organism: Camelus ferus (assembly GCF_009834535.1). Taxonomy (NCBI): domain Eukaryota; kingdom Metazoa; phylum Chordata; class Mammalia; order Artiodactyla; family Camelidae; genus Camelus; species Camelus ferus. The sequence goes on from NC_045708.1 coordinate 35,130,668, forward strand.
TGGGTTTTTTCTGGAATCGAGGGAAATAATAACAGCTATTATTTATTGGGAACTCACTGTTCTTGACACTTTACATGGATTTTATCTTCTCAATATCCTCTGAAGTATTAGTATTATATCCTTTTTACAGATGGGAAAATTAAGGCATAGAATGATTAAGAAATTTGCTCAAAACCCTCCTACACTGTTGGTGAGAATGCAGTTTGGTGTAGCCATTATGGAAAACAGTATGGAGATTCCTCTGAAGACTAAAAATAGATTTATCATATGATCCAGCAATCCTACTCCTGGGCATATATCCAGAGGTAACCTTAATTCAAAAAGATACATGCACCCCAATGTTCATAGCAGCACTATTTACAATAGCCAAGACATCGAAACAACCTAAATGTCCATCAACAGATGACTGGATAAAGAAGTTGTGGCATATTTATACAATGGAATACTACCCAGCCATAAAAAATAATAAAATAATTACATTTGCAGCAACATGGATGGACCTGGAGATTGTCATTCTAAGCCAGGAATAAGCCAGAAATAGAAAGAAAAACACCGCATGATATCACTTAAATGTGGAATCTAAAAAAAAAAAAAAAAGATAAATGAACTTATTTACAAAACAGAGACAGACTCACAAGGAAAATAAACTTATGGTTATGGGGGGCAGCAGGTGGTGGGAAGGGATAAATTGGGAGCTTGAGATTTGTAGATACTAATATATATTAAATAGATAAACAGTAAGTTTATACTATATAGCACAGGGAACTATATTTGATACCTTGAAGTAACTTATGGTGAAAAAGAATATGAAAAGGAATATATATATGTTCATGTATGACTGAAGCATTATGCTGTACACCAGAAATTGACACAGTGTAAACTGAGTATACTTCAATAAAAATATATATACACACAAAAAAAGAAATTTGCCCAAGTACTGACTTCAGTGCCAGTGTGCAAACATCAGGCCCACCTAGTCTCTCCATGTCCCAGAGAGGATGAACACCACCTTTGCTGAGATCCATTGTTCTACACATTACCCCCAAACCAGACATGGCAATAGTACATCAATAAGGTTGCTGGTAAGGTCTTTCAGTTTTTATTCTATGACAATACCTAGCAGCAAGAAAAAAAAAGTGCCAACTAGTAATTTTTTAAAAGTACCAATAAAAAAGAGAGAAGAGTGAAATAAAATCAGAAATGAAAGAGGAGAGATTACAACTGATACCACAGAAATACAAAGGATCATATAAGAGACCACTGTGAACAATTACACATCAACAAATTTGACAGCCTAGGGAAAAAATGGATAAATTCCTAGAAATATACAACCTAACAAAAGTGAATCAGGATGAAATAGGAAATCTGAACAGACTGATTAGTAGCAAGTAAACTGAATCAGTAATCAAAAACCTCCCAACAAACAAAACTACGAGATCAGATGGCCTTGCGGGTGAATTCTACCAAATACCCAAAGGAGAATTGCCCATTCCTTCTCAAACTCTTTCAAACAGTAGTAGAATTCTTCCAAACTCATTTTATGAGGCCATTATTACCCTGACACAAAAACTAGACAAGGATGCTACAAGAAAAGAAAATTTAAGGCCAATATCCTTGATGAACACAGATGCAAAAAATCCTCAACAGGATCCTCAAGCTGCATTCAACAATACATTAAAAGGATCACATACCATGATCAAGAGAGATTTATTCCAGGGATACAAGGATGGTTTAGCACTCATAAAGCTAAACCATCAATGTGATATACCACATTAACAAAATGAAGGGTAAAAATGTGATATACCACATTAACAAAATGTGATATACCACATTAACAAAATGAAGGGTAAAAATCATATGATCAGCTAGTAGATATAGATGTGATATACCACATTAACAAAATGAAGGGTAAAAATCATATGATCAGCTAGTAGATATAGAAAAAGCATTTGATAAAACCCAATATCCATTTATGATTAAAAACTCTCAACAAAGTGAGTATATAGGGAACTTACCTCAACACAATAAAGGTCATTTGACAAGCCCACATCTAACTCAATGGTGAAAAGCTTAAGGTTTTTCACTTAAGTTCAAGAACAAGACAAGGATGCCCACTCTTGCCACTTACATTCAACATAGTACTGAAAGTCTTAGCCAGAGCAATTAGGCAAGAAATAGAAATGAAAGGCATCAAATTTGAAAAGAAAAAGCAAAACTGTTACTATTTGCAGATGGCATGATATTGTATATAGAAAACCCTAAAGACTCCATCAGAAAACTGTTTAAACTAATAATCAATTTCAGTAAAGTTGCAGGACACAAAATCAATACAAAAATGTGTTGCATTTCTGTGCACTAATAACAACCTATCAGAAAGAGAAATTAAGAAAACAATCTGACTTACAATTGCAACAAAGAGAATAACATACCTAGGAATACATTTAACCAAAAAAGTGAAAGGCCTGAATATTGAAAACTATAAGACATGAATGAAAGAAATTGAAGACACAAATAAATGGAAAGATAGTACACGCTCATGAGTTGGAAGAATTAATACTGTTAAAATGACCATACTACCCAAAGCAATATATAGATTCAGTGCAATCCCCATCAAAATTCTAATGATGTTCTTCACAGAAATAGAATAAACAATCCTAAAATTTGTATGGAAACATAAAAGGCCCCAAATACCAAAGCAATCTCGAGAAAGGAGAGCAAAGCTGGAAGCACCTTGCTTCCTGTCTTCAAATTATATTATAAATCTATAATAATTAAAACAGTATGGTACTGGCATAAAAGACAGACATACAGATTAAAGATACAGAATAAAAAACTCAGAAATAAACTCAAGCATGTGTAGTCAATTAATTTACAACAAAGGAGCCAACAATATACATGGGGAAAGGACAGTCCCTTTAATAAATGATGCTGGAAATATTAAACAGTCACATTTGCAACAACATGGATGGACCTCAAGGGCATTATGCTAAGTGAAATAAGTCAGGAGGAGAAAGATGAATACCACAAGATTCTCTTATATGTGGAATCTAACATTTTTGTTTGATTCAAAAATTCAAGAACCAAGCTCAAAGATATAGAGGAAAAGCTGGTGGTTGCCAGAGGTGGGTGGATGAGAGAGGGAGAAATGGGTGAACTGTTTTCGTTTTGTTTTGTTTTTTAGTTTAAGTAAGTTGAGCTTAAAAAATAGCGGTGGTAGCAGTAGTCATAGTAGTAGAAGTAGCAGTAGTCATGATTAATGAATTCACTTAAGAGTATAGAAGAAACCATTGTTGACTGAAAATAACAGTATAGAAGAAACTAACAAAAAACGAAGAGAGAGATAAAGCACAATTTTCAATGGCATCCACAAATGTCATACATTATGTGTAAATGGTGATCAAAAGATGATAAATATGTGAAAAGTATGTGACTTACAGACGAGCAATCCGCCTAGCATCGATGAACGCAGATATGAAGATAACAGTAAAAATCTCCTACTACAACACACCATACTCACATATGCAGCTTGGCCAAAGTAAAAGACTCCCAAGCTCCTCTTCATCCTGAGACCCACCATCTGAACCCTGGTTCTGAGACAAAGTGCAGGGGTTCTTCATGTGTCTTGTTCCGGATGAGGGTTAGCGTGTGCACACAGACACACACAGACACACATACACACAGACACACACAGACACACACACACATACACAACCTAGCAGTATTTATGCATTCATTCAGGAAATACCAATTGACCACTTACTATGTGCCAGACACCGTTATAGGCACCAGGTATATAATTGAATAAAACTATCAAAACTCCTGCTCTCATGGAGCTTACTTTTAAATGAAGGAAGCAGACAATAAATGAAATAAGTAAAACATATAGTATTTTAGGATAGTGATAAGTGTTGTGGAGAAAAATCAAACATGGAAAGAAGATCATGGGTTTTACAGATGAACTTTAAATTTAGGTAGTCAGAGAAGCTCTCACTGACAAGGTGATGTTTTAAAAACCTAAAGGAAGGGTAGAAACCATGGGAATAGCAGACGTGTACTGTTAAGTAATAAACTTTATCTTCCTAATCTCACATAAAAATAAATAAAGAATATTATTTGACCTAAAAAATCAAACTCTTTTAGCCTAGAGAGAGGCAAATCATGTACTGATCATGTCTGTAGGCCAGGCATCATGCTAAGAGCTGAGAAGGGTGCAGAGATGAAAGGCAGAGTCCCTGCCCTCATCAAGCTCAGGTTGTCAGGGAGAAAAGCATGTGCGATATAAGAAAGGGGGCATTACATTTTTAAAGAGAGAAACGAACAGTTCTACAGAGGGGACGATTAAGTCAGGCTGGAAAGGGATTGGGGGTGAGGGAGGTAGGTTTTGGACCTGCGGTGGGCTCAAAGGATGGAGAAACAAATGAGACAGCAGGTACAGAAGTACGGCCATGGGGAACAAAGGTTGCAGGAGGAAACTGGTGATGATCTGCCAGCAGACTGGTATGGGTTGGGGAAGGGGTGGGGGTGGAGAGCAGGGAGGAGGAGGCTGTGCCAGAGCAGATTTGTGAGGAAGGTAAGGAGAGGTAAAATTTTATCCAATTTGGTTATTTCTTGTCATGAAAACAAAGAAATCAAATGATTCGGATTAATTGGCTTATATGATTAGGCAGCTTAATATAATATAAAATCATTTTAAATCCATAGAGGAATGATGTGAGCTATAAATAAGTAAATAAGTACAGTTTGCACCAGATGATTGAAGAAGACAAATCTCCTTCTGTGGCCACAAAAACTGCTACACTGTCTCTGCACGTCTGAGCTGAGTCTACATCAACTGTGAAAGGCTGTCAGGCAGCGGTCAGAGCTGTGGGACATGGTCTTGAGGTCAGATGACCTGAACTGTGTGACATTTGGGATGGCATGTCACCTTTCAGCACCTTGCTTCCCTAACTGGACAATGTGGGTGATCCCTAGACCTCTTGCTTTTCAGGGCCACGTGGGGATTCATTGCAGTCTTGGATGAAGAGAGCACTTTGTAAGCTCTGAAGCACGAGGCTTTACCATCAATATTCACTGTTAGCATTGAAATGCAACTCTGCCTTTCCTTATGGGATTTAAGTGAAAAAAACAGGAGAGTTACAGCTTGAAGGGAATCTTTCTACCTGTGTTTAGCTGTATGGCTTTTGGGGAAAAAATCTTAGAACCTCTGTTTTGTCATCACACAGGTTGTGATATGGTTTGGATAAAATAATGCAGCTAGCATACTGTGGTGCTCAATTAATGTGTATTTCTGTCTGTTTACTTTTCAAGAGCCTTTAGAAAAGCTCCACAGGAGCTCCATGCATTTCCCCCCAAAGCAGGGGAGTGGGCACAATCTGTAAAACTAGGTTCTATTTGGAGCAAGTCAGGGAGAAAAGGGCTGCTGGTAAGATGTTCAGAAACTTTATACCAACCAGGCTGGAGGAAGCTGTAGTCTACACAATTTCTCACTCCCCAACCTGGAGAGCTTCACCCTGCAATGACCCTAGCTGCAAACTTTTGGAGCCTCTGACCCTCATTCAGGTCAGCTCAGATAAACTTTACTGGATATCTGCTATGTTCCAGTGACAATGTAGGTGCTGAGATACATACAAGATAAAAATCTAGAGGGGCTCCTGACCTACTTGCAGTGTGAAAAATGTAAGATTCTGAGGACCCAGTGGAGAGCCTCATAATCCAGCCTGAGGAATCCTGAAAGAGATCTCAGAAGTGTGAAACCAGTTCCAAATCTTTGGACTATGAATTTGCCAGGTCAAGAAGAAGGGGATAAAGAATTCCTTGAGCAGAAGTAAAGAGTGGTAAACGAGCAGTGTGTGTGTGTGTGTGTGTGTGTGTGTGAGAGAGAGAGAGAGAGAGAGAGAGAGAGAGAGAGAGAGAGACAGACAGACAGACAGACAGAGAGAGAGAGAGAGAGAAAGAGAGATGAGTATCTTGAGAAGGCAAGGTTGAGAAAAGTTGAATTTTAAAAAATTTCTGTGAAACTTTGAAGTTCCTTCCCTGTCTCCCCTTCCTCCAAAGTTTGTGCAGGTCCCTGTTGCAGGAGCCTCTCTGCTCATGACTTTCTGTTCTTTGAGGGAAGGCAATAACTTGGTCCTGACCTTGTAAGAGAACGGTTCTCAGCCAAGTTGTGATTCATTCCTCCAGGCCCCAGCTGACATCTTGTGATCATGACAAATCCCAATCACTTCACAATGGGTCAGCTCCCTCTCACAGGGTCACCCCAATTCATGAGCTGGCAAAATCTTTATGATCAGACATACAAAGTAGTTAACACAGTTGTCTTTTACAGAGGTCTGGAAAAAGATTTCCTTTTCTCTCCTTCATACCATCTGATGCCAAGTTTCTAATTTTATAGGCAAGCTGTGAATCTCCCTGGAAATAAAATAAAGTCCCTATAAAGGAGCTTATGGCTTTATTGCAGTGGTATTTTCAGGTAAAGGTACACAAATGTCTTGTATATTCCAAACTGTCCGGAAGTTTATGAGAATATTTCAGTATACTGAGCATTAGCAATGTGCCAGGCAGTGAGCTAGTACCTTTATTTATGTTATCTCATTTTACTCTCATATCACCCTGTGAGTTAGAAATATTTTTCCGTTATACAGTAAAGAAAACTGAAGCTTGGAGAGGTTGAATAGTTCTCCCATCCTATAGCTAGAGAAGGAAAGAGTTGCAGATTAAACCCCGGTCTATTACTTCAGTCTGTCCTCCCTCAGAGTCTTGGTCTTTCCACATATATGTAGTTTCCAAAAATATTTCAAAGCTTTCATATTAGTTTTGAGTATTTTAAATGCAATCTTTGCAAGTCATATCACACCCTTTCTTATGTCCCTATATAAGCAAAGCTGAACATAAATTAATCTTGCCATAATTTGAGTTTGTGAAACTATTTTTGCATCTACTGTGAAATCACTATGCCTCTTGCTTTGTTTGGCTACCTTATAAATGATCAATGGCTTTTCCACGAGTTATATTGCTAGTGGTGTCTGACCCTTGCAAATCCTCCCGTTCCTTGATATTTCTGCTTCTAAACTGTTTTACTAAATAAAGCTACTAAATAAAATAGCTATGCTTATTTGAATATGCTTAAAACAAGGTAAATAGAGCTGAATGGTAAGTGGAGTGTTTGGACTATGTGAAGAGTATGGTGATTTTTATGCAGATGCTTGTGGTGTTTATAAAGTAGTTAACATGACATAGGAAATATCATGGTGATCACAGTTCTGTCTGTTTTTCATCTCATGATCTAACAAGGAATTTACTCTTCCTGGTGAAAAGATCAAAAGCAAACTCTCCTCCCATGTCCACCAAAACAGCAACAACAAAAAGTTAAGGCCATTGGCTCTAGCATGCTCAGGTTAGAGACAGAGAGCTGCAGGCTGCATTAATACACACGAGGAGAAACCCTTTCTACTGAAATGATTCATAAGCAGTGGGCATTTTGTAGAGCATCCTGGAGAAATGCAAAACTTTCTCAGCAACATCACTGTTGAAGATCACAATTAAAGTGAGCTCGAAGTAAACATATAAGTAGGGAGTGGAATGTTTCCTCGAAGAATAAGACTTCTATTACTAGGACATGATATTCCAATACTAACTCGCTAGGGACAAAAACATCAGCACATGAAAGAGAGGGAGATGGCAAGGCATATGTAGTGCAGGAAAAAGAGAAATATAGAACACACGAAATACATATGGTTCTTTAACTACATGTGGCCACAAGTTTCCATAAATTTCTTATTGAGAAGGAATTGAAAACATACACCAGAACTCTACAGAATGCCTTGGGATATGTTTATGCTTGTGTTCACGTTTCTTATATGGTCACTTGTACATATTTCTCATTCCATGTGGTATATTCATTCTCAGTAAGTCCTTTTGCTTTTCCATAAATCCTGATTTTGAAACTCTCTCCTAGTACTGTGACAAAGGTTTGAACCTGATGGACTCTATCTGACTACTGCAATCAAAATTTTAGTTTCTGGACTGGGCCAGAAGAAGTAAATAGAACCAATTTTCCTTAATTAATTAACCCATAATTCATCTTAATTTTGTCTCAATGTGTGACACAGTAAATAGGGATCTTGTGACATCTACCAAGAGGCCTTTAATTTTCTGAATTCCACATAGATGAGGCTGCCCCAAAAGCAATCCTGACTATATAAAGCAGACAGCAGGTACTCACTAAACACCATTGTCCTCATTTGAAGTCAAATGCAACCATAATGTTCAAGAACTAAATGAAATTCACTGAACACTATTATTTATCAGGACTGTCTCTTTAAAATGATTCTACTTAAATAATTAATACTCATTTTTAGCTGGGGCTCAAAGGAAAGAATGTTATTTTTCAACAGTAGGGCCCTGTGGTTCTCAATGAAGACTTCCACCATGGTAAATTCTCTAAGAGACATTTTAAGAAGGTCTCTGGCTCCTGAAAAGAAGACAGTCTTTCCACATCACCCAGATGCAGAAAAGCATGCAGACCCCCAAGAGCTTAAGAAAAACATTCACTAAGACAGACTGTTAAGGCAGTCAGCTCACAACCAAATTTAGGAATTTCACAAACAAGTCATGGAGTGACAGAAGCAAGAGAAAGAATGACAGTTCTGACAGGCTTTTTTCCCTTCAGTAAACTGCCCGTGGGTGCCCTGGTCACTGGCTTCAGGGTTGAGGCATTCCTCAGGGAATGGCATTCTGGGGAGGAGAGGAGGTAGCAAAACTGCTGCATGTCGTTAAAGTATTCTTACCAAACGGGCTCATCCATATGGTAGCTTTTTTTTGTTTTCAGCTATTTATATCCCTTCCGATCTTTACGACCAAAGCTAATGTATACCACATCAGTAAAACATGCCTAGGCCTGAGTTTCCTTCATTCATTTCCAGGAGGCAGGGCTGCTAACAGAGCAGAAAACTGAGTCAGCACTGACGTGCTTGTAGCTAGCTTTGTTTTCTAGTATTAAACAGGATCCTTGGTTGTTTCTGGACAGAATTGTTTGCATGTGTGTGTGTGTGTGTGTGTGTGTGTGTGTGTGTGTGTGTATCAGTTTTGTGAGACCCTTTACAAAAACATAACCTGTTTCTAAGCCCGTCAAGCTCATTCATCTTGCTTTTGAACTTACTTTTTAAAATTTTGTTCTCCCATTTCTTGTCTCGTTTGATGTTTTGTCTTGTTTTTTTCTAGCTTTATTGAGATATAATTGACACGTAACATTGTGTAAGTTTAAGAGCTACAAGGTGTTGATGTGATACATTTATGTATTGCAAAATGATTACCACCATAGCATTAGCTACAACCTCTGTCCTGCCACGTGTTACCATTTCTTTTTCTGTGGTGAAAACATTTTAGATCTGCTTTCTTAGTGACACTGAAATATATGATACGCCATTATTAGCTATAATTCCCAAACTTGTTAACCTTGTTTGGTAACTGTTGATGAGTTCCTACTTGGTGCCGGGCACCATGCTAGGCAGTGGAACCAAAAGAAGGAGCCAGCTCTTGTCCCAGAGGAGTTCTAGCTCCTCCACTTGCTGACTGGGTGAACTTGTTTAAGGTTTTTAACTTCTCTGTTTCCTTGTCTATAAATTAGAAATAAAAAGGACAAACTTACAGGTTACTGAAAGAAATAAGCAAGATATTACATATAAGGTATTTAATACAAAGCCTAACATAGTATAAGCACTCATATGGAGTACTTACTATCATCCAAATTGTTATAACTAATTTTTATTAAGGGCTGGCTCCAATGCTATCGCCATTGATCTTGCCAAATATCTTCGCTGATCTCGCCAGCTGAAAGTTATTTCTTTTTCCTTTTCTTAGAACTCTGTACCCTGAGCTACTAGTAGAATAAGCTACTACTTATTCTACTCCCCTTCTGTTATAGATAACTGTACCTGTATCTGTCATCTCCACTAAACTTTGGGCCGCTTGAAGGCAGAGACCATTTCTTACTTACTTCCATTTAATCATTATTCATTCATTCTTTCATTCAGTTATTTGACAAGTATATACTAAGCATCTATTATGTTCCAGGTACTATGCTAGCAGATAGAAATGTAGCAAAGAACAGGAAAACCACGGTCCATCCTTGCTATCAAGCTTGGTGGTAGAGACATAATTAGAGAGGTAACTACTGACAAGCCTGTGAAAGGAGTAGGCACAGGAAACTATTAGAATAAACAGAAAGGGCAATAAACTCAGACCAAAGGAGTCAGAGAAAGTGCCTTAGAGGAGGTGGCATATAAACTTAATTCTGAAGGGTAAGTGGGAGTTAGCTAGGGCAGGATGAAAGGGGCAAAGAAAAGTATTCCCAACAAGAGAAAGACCCAGAGATGAGAGAAAGAAAGGTGCATTCAGGGAACTAGGAAGTTTTGTAATAGGAACAGGAGGAACTATAAAAAAAAGCAAAGAATAAAATGAGTTGGAAAGATAGGAAAACACTAGATCATGCCAGACCTTGTAGACCAAGTTTAAAAGTCTTAAAAGCAGAAGAGTGGCGTGATGGTCATCTAAAGTAGGGAAGTAGGGAGAAGAGGACATTTTTCGAAGATTAGAGTCAAAAGGACTGAGTGAGTCCTGCTGCTGTCGAGGGTGAGGGTGTGGGAGGAGCTGCAGATGACGTGAGGGTTTCTGGCTCTGGAAACAAGTAAACGGCCATAGAAGTTTCTGAGCTGGCATAAACAAGAGGTAGAGTTGGTTTTGAATTTGGAGAAAGATAATGACTTCTGTTTTAAAACACAATTGATGTGCCTATTGGATATCATAGTAGAGATATTAAGTAGGAAGTTGGATAGAAAAGTTTGGAGCTCCAGAGAAAGCAAAAGACTGAAGCACGGATTTGGATGTCCTCTGCAGAGGGATGCTAACTGAAGCCATGAGAGCGGATGAGATCATGCAGGGAGGCTGTGGAGAACAAAAAGAGAAGACAGCCTAGGACAGAATCCTGACAAATTCCAGTATCTGAATAATAGTTACAGTTGATAGAAAAGGAGACTGGAAAGGTATAGACAAGGAGACAGAAGGGCACCGAGCAGAATACTATGTCACAGAAGCCCATGGAAAATATTGTTTCTAGAAGAAGGGAATGGACAGCAGTATCATCATACAAATTGAGCAGCATTTGATGACCTTGGTCAGAGCAGCTTCAGTAGAGCAGAGGGAAGCAGAAGCCAGGCTGTGAAGGGTAGAGAAATGAGGCAGTAGAGACAGCAAGTATAGTAAATGCTTTTAACAAACTTTGGCTGTAAAGAAGGAGGGAGAGAGAGATTGAGCAGGAGAAGGAGAAGGAGAGGGAGAGAGAAACTGGAGAAGACACAGGATTGAGGAAGTTTGTCTTAAGACAGAATAGAGTTTACTATGTTCAAATACTGATGTGAAAGCAGCTTTCTCATAGAATATGCATGTATTTAATTATATGTTTACCATGTCATGGCAGCCTTGCAAGGTGGGTACAGGAGGGGTTATGAACCCCTTTTTTGTTGATGTTGTTTAATTGATGAGGAAAGTCAAGTACTACTGAGGGAAAGAGACTTTGCTTAGAGTCCCACAGTAGGTTAGTGTAGGGCCAGACTGGAACCCAGGTCATGTGTCTAGGCGAAGACGTGACCAACAGTGAACTGTGATTTGGTGCCAAACACCCTAGATTCTCTGAAGTAGTCAGTAATTCCTTCAGTATGGCTTCTTGCCTTCATCCAAATCTCTTTTATTGAACCTATCACAATACAGAGTAATGATTTCTTTCCTTGTCTATCTTTCTTATGAGCCTGGAAGCATCTTGAAAACAGGAGTATACCTGACCTTTTTATCCTCAGGGCCCAACAGAGTCTCGCATATAAAGAAGAGGAAGAGGTCAGGGTTCCTCAGAAAATGTCAGGCCACTGAGCTAGGCACTTTCAAGTATCTCAGTTCTTCTTAACCCAGGCTGCACACACAATCACCTGGGGAGCTTTAAAAATGACTAAAACTTTGACTCCACACCAAACCACCTAAATGACACTCCAGGGGAAGGAGTATGTTTTCAGACCTTCCCAAGTGATACTAAGGCACAGTTAGGGGTAAGAAACACTGTTTTTCATTATTTAATTTAATCTTATTAATAGTGATTGGGGGGTAGGTAACATTATTCCAAATGAATGAGTAAGGAAACAGGCTTAGTAAGGGTAATATACATAGAAACCATGTGGTAGGATCAAGATTCAAATGCTGGTCTGGAAATTTTTCTTACAGGTGCATAATAAATTTCTGTTGAAGTCAACTAAATGGATTCCAGATTCTAGGATATAATGCTCATCTCAGCATATTTATCTCAGTCCACATGTACCCTGTCTATTGATTCAGAAACAGAAGCCACCATGCATTGGGAGTTATACTATCAAAATACATTTTGCAATTCTAGGGATCAAACTGGTAAAAGTCTAGTATCGCATATCCCCACATCAACAGGAATTTGGTGTTAATAAATGGCAATTGATCTAATGACTAGAGCAAACATTCACCCCTGGGTTTCTGGAATGTTTCCAATTTAACATACTGTGGCCTGTTATATCATTTATGATAGCAAAATCCTAAAATGTTCAATGTTTTATGAGTAGTAAGTGGATGTATTAAGTCAGTGAGTGTTACAATAAAATACACTGAAGTCAGAAAAGATGACCACAAGTTAAAAAGTTACTTGCCCAAATGTAGGCCTGTTATGTGTTAGTTTATGACTATTCAAATCTAGAAAAAAAAAAATCTAGGCATATAAAAACCCAAGAATTAATTAGAATTAATAAATGAATTCAGTAACATTATAAAATACAAAATTAACTTACAAACATCTGTTATGTTTCTACAACAAAGAATATTCAAACAGAAAATTAAGAAAACAATTCCATTCACAATAGCAAGAAAAAGAACAAAATAGTTAGGGGTAAACTGAATCTAAGAGGTGAAAGACTGAAAATTACAAAACACCGATGAAGGAAATCAAAGAAGAGAGAAATAAATGAAAAGCCATCCTACATTCATGGATTGGAAGAATTAATGTTAAATTTTTCAAACTACGCAAAGTTATCTACAGATTTAATATAATCTCTATCAAAATTCCAATGGCATTCTTCACAGAAATAGGAAAAAAAAAATCTTAAAATTCATATGGAACCACAAAAGACTCTGGATAGCCACAGCAATCTTGAGCAAGAAGAACAAAGCTGGAGGCATCACATTTCTTGATTTCAAGATATATTACAAAGCTACAAACAGTAATAAAAACAGAATGATACTGGCATAAGACAGTATATATATATATATATATATATATATATATATATATATATATATATATATATATATATATATATATATATATCAACAGAAGAGAATAGAGAGCCCAGAAATAAATTCATATGTCTAAGTTCAACTGACCCTTGACAAGAGTGCTAATTACACAAAATGGAAAAAGGATATTCTCTTTAATAAATGATGTTAGGAAAACTGGATAGTCACACACAGAAGAATGAACTTGGATCCTTATCTCACACCATGTACAAAAATCAACTCAAAATGGTTTAAACGTAAGACCTGAAATTGTAAAAGTACTAGAAGAAAACATTAGGGAAAATGTTTCTTGATATTGGTTTGGTTTGGACAATGAGTTTTTTGGATATGACACCAAAAATAAACAAACAGGACTGCATCCAACTAAAGCACTTCTGCACAGCAAAGGAAAAAACCAGCAGCGTAAAAAGGTGACATACAGAATGGGAAAAATATTTTCAAACCATATATCTGATGAGGGGTTAATATACAAACTATTTAAGTAACTCATACAACTCAAAAGCAAAGAAACAAATAATGATTTAAAAAAGGGCAAAGGGCAATGATTTTTAAAATGTCTGAATAGACATTTCTCAAAAGAAGAAATACAAATGGTCAACAAGTATATGAAAGGGTGCTCAGTATCACTAATCATCAGGGCTATGCAAATCAACCTCATATCTGTTAGAATAGCTATTATTAAAAAGACAAAAGATAACAAGCGTTGGGAAAATGTAGAAAAAGGGAACTCTTGTGCCCTATTGGTGGGAATGTAAACTGGTACTGTCACTATGGAAAACACTATGAAAGTTCCTCAAAAAATTAAAAACAGAACTATCTTATGATCCAGCAATCTCACTTCTGGATATATATCCAAAGGAAATGGAATCAATATCTTAAAGAGATATCTGCACTCCCATGTTCATTGCAGCATTATTCACAATAGCTAAGACATGGAAATAACTTAAATGTCCAGCAATGGATGGATAGATAAAGAAAATGTGGCATATACATATGAATATTAGTTAGCCTTGAAAAAGAAGGAAAACCTGCCATTTGTGACAACATAGCCGAACCTGAAGGCTATTATGCTAAAGAAAGTAATCCAGACACAGAAAGCCAAATACTGCATGATCTCACTTATACGCAGACTCTAAAATAGTCATGGAAACAGAAAGTAGTGTTGTAGTTACCAAGGGCTGTGAGGCAGGGAAAATCGGGAGATGTTGGTCAAAGGGTACACTTCCAGTAATAAGATGAATATATTTGGAGGACCTAATGTATAGTATCATGGCTATAGTTAAAAATACTACATTGTATACTTGAAATTTGCTAAGAGAGTAGATCTCAAGTGTTTTCTTTCTAGAAAAAAAGAAAGAGAAGAAGAAAATGGCAAGTATGTGAGGTGATGAACATGTTAATTAGCTTCACTGTGGTGATTATTTCAGAATGTACATATACAGCAAAACATCAAGTTGTACACCTTAAATATGTACAACTTTTGTCAATTATACATCAATAAAATTGGGGGGGAAATCTAGGTACTGCACTAGGCTTTCCAAATATTATCTTATTTAATTACCATGACTGTCTTCTCGGGTACATTTTACATTATATAAATATATGTTTTGTGAATGAAAGAATTGGGTCTGAACTAGGTTAAGTGACTTTCTCAAGGTAGCAAAGACCCAGGTCTCTCTGACTCCAAATCCCATTCAGTACCCCACACTGCCTCTTCCATATGAAGTAAAGGCACGCTGCCTTTTCCAGTCGTGAAGCACACACACTCCAGGAACTCAGAAGCTCATGAGGTGGTGGCAGCAATTACTCTGTCATATCCTTTTAAATGATTTTCCTTTTCATAAGGAGAGCATTAGTATTCTAAACATGAAGAAAATATTTGATTTTTCTTTTCCTTCCTTCCTTCCTTCCTACCTTCCTTTCTTGTCTCAGTGCCAGGGATAAACAGTGTTCCAAGTGTCATTTTCTCTGATTATCAGCTTTGGGGGACTAAAGAATATTGTTAATGACCACCAAAGCTGTCAGATTTCCCTTAAAAACCCAAATCCAAATGTATCACTACAGAGATTTGCCAATAACCCTTTGATAAATAAGAAAGAATAATTTATTAAATGTTGAGTAATAGGATTTCTTCAAAGCCAAGAGAAATCCTGTGGGGAAGTTAATATCATGAGCCTCTGTTTCCCTAAGGCCCCCTTTGCCTCTGCACCCCTTTTTGGCATCTATCCTAACATTTCTCTCACTGGCTTGCCATTGTCTGTTTACTCACCTGTTTTCCCCACGAGACATGAAGCTTTCCCTGGCAGGGAATCTTTTATCTCTGTGTTCTTAAACTTGGCACAGGGCTTGGCTACAAGCTCCTGCTTAGTAAATGTGTGGGGAATGAATGAATGAATGTAATCTTACTCTTCTTCCTTAAAAGGAATTTGTCAAATGTACAACCAGTATTGGTATAATCTCTATGAGATATTTCACATAAATTGCTAAATCAGCCAAAATTCCTCATTAGAACATGCTGGGATTGTTCATTCAGGAAATGTGATACCCAAATCCTGATATATTCTCTGATCTTTATTAGACAACTAACCTAATTAATTCTGAGATCAACTTTTAAATGAACTGTTTCTATAAATTCTGCATTGGTCCTCAAACCCTAATTACCCTGCAGATTCCAGGCCCCTTTCACTCAAAATCGTTTCTGCTAGATCTGTCTGCCAGGATACCCATCTCTGGGCCACATGACCACATTGGGAAGAAAGGTAGACTGTCTGAGAGCAAGGCCTGGGCAGGGACTAGCTTGAGAACATGACCCAGGATAGCCAGAATGATGTCTCATGGGTACCTCAAAATCCATGTCAACTGAGGTCATGAGTTTTTCACCGAGACCTGTTCCTCCCCTCAATGAGTTATCTTCAGTTCACTGTATGGCATCAGCATCCTCTCAATTACTCAGACTAGAAGCCTGGGTGTCATTCCGAGAGACTTCTGCTCTCATCACTCCCCAACTATGCTCCAGCCATCTTGAACTGCTTTGACTTTCTCTGGTATGCCTTATATTCTCTGGCTTCTGGAGTCTTAAACCAGCCTGGAACATTCTTCCCCAGATCTTTGTCTAACTCCTATTCACCTTTCAAGTCTTAATCTTCATTTATTTGGGAAGTCTAAGATAACTGACCCAGCTAGATGCTAGCTTTCAGAGAACAGGGCTATGTCTTCCTCAGTGGCTGGCATGGCACCCTATACATAATGTATTTGTTGAATGAATGAAGAAAGGGAAGGAAATTGATACTTAAGTACTGATTGTGTTTCAGGTGTTGTCTAGGCTCTATCTCATTAAAGTCATTTAGTCCTCATGACAACACTGACGTGTAAAGCATCACAGCCTTTGTTTATCAGATAAAGAAATGGAGTCTCAGAGAAATCAAATAACTTACTTAAGTTGATAAAGGCAGAGCAAGGACTGATTCCAAAATTTGTATCTTTCTATTGTTCCATATGCCTAGCGTAGAGCTCATAACATACGAGGTGATCAAAAAACCATTGTTACATGAACGAAGAAATAAACATATGGAGAATGTAGCTGCAAATAACATAATCCACTTCAGGAAGGAAATATATACCCAGATAATAACACTGACTATCTTTGGGTGATTGGTCTAGGGGTGATTTATCATCATTATCATCATTATCCTATCTGCTTGCATTTTCATGTTCTATTTAATGAATTTGCAATTATTACTTATGTATTGTGGGAAAATAACCAAAATTAAAGAAAGTTTAGCTAAAAAGCATATGACTATATAATAAATTTCAACAATGAACGACCTAAAAATATCATAGAAAAGAGGGAGATATACCCTTTTATCTTCTTTTTTCTTTTTTTCCATAGTACTAACTCAATTTAATTTACTCACTACATTTATTGTCTGTCTCCTCCAGTGAACCATAAGATTCACAAGAGTACACACTTTGCTCATGGATGTATCCCAAGTGTTAAGAATAATGCCTGGCACAGAGTAGGTCTCAATAAATATTTACTGAATGATTAAGCAGCCATATTACTTTCAAATTCCTTAAATGATACTTTGATTTCCGGTACTTTTTGGTTTACTTTTGCAAACATCTTCCTGGTTGTCTAACTTTAATTTCCTTAGGTTAAATAAAGGGATTCTGCTCAAACTGAAAGATAAATTTTATCAAAATGGAGATTATTAGTCTATGGAAATGGCTTCCAAAGGAAGCTGAAGGTTCCATGGCAATAGTAAAACATCAAATTTGTTCACATATGTTTTGGTACTTGATCCTCACAAAAACAAAACACAGTGATAAAGGCCAGTCAGGAAGTATTATTTTCCCTACTTGATAGATGAGAAACCTGAGACAGGGCTAAGGCTCTGAGTTACGTTAGAGTCACAAAGCAGGGAGCTGAACACAGATATGACCAAGAAACAGACTTTGGATAGAGGCAGGACTAAGGTCACTGGAGGAAATAGGATTTGAGGTAGAGAAGTTCAGGAGGTGTGTGCTCCATCACAGAGACGGGTGGGGGGGGTGTTAATTATAGCAGTCAGGAAAGAAAACAAGGGCAGAAGCTAAGAAAAGGAGTGGGAGGAAGGCAAAGCTGAGCTATGGTTCTGAAGACCTTTGCATTTCTCCCGCAGATGTGCAGGACTGAGCCCAAGCTAAGCAGACCTCCCGTATCTGTCATGTCCTCTCCATCCCAATGCTCTAGTCCAGTCCTCATCATTTCTTGCCTAGACAATTTTAACAGCCTCCAGACTGGGCTCACTCCTCCAGCCTTGTCACTAGCAGTCCAAACTCCACACTGCAGTCAGACTGATTCTTCCATAAGGATATCTCTACCATGTTTTCTGTTTTACTTCTTTATTATTTCTTCATTATCTGGAGAATGACATCAAAACTTCTTATGATTGCATTCCAGGCCTCTGTGTTGATCTCTCCAGTTTTATCTCCTATCACCCTCACATTTCCAAGGATACTGTCCATTCTCCTCATGTCCCACACCCCATAAATCTTTTGTCACACTCTGGATATGCTGGGGGTTTTGGTACCACTGTGCCTTGGCACATGCTGTTGACCTTTTCTCTTCCTAATGAAGTCTTAGTCATCCTTCAAGGCCAGCTCAAATGCCACTCCTTGTGTGAAGTTTCTGGTCCTCCCAACTCTACAAGGACAGTTAACTGCATCTGCATTGTGCTTCTGAAGCACTCCTCACACTCCTCTAGCACAGCAAAGTGTTGTCCTATCTATTTACCTCTCCCACCCCCAGCCTGTGCTATCCTTGAGGGCAAGGACTATGTTCATCACTGTGATATCACTAACATGCAGCATAATGCTTGGCCCTTGTTAATGCTCAAAACTGCTATAGCAAGTGGTTCTCATGTGCTTCCTAGGCCAGCAGAATCAGCATCACCTGGGAGCTTGTGAGAAATGCACATTCTTAGGCTACACCCCAGATTTACTAAATTCGAAACACTGTGAGTGGGCTCCAGTCGTCCGGGTGATTCTGATACACACTAAAGTTTGAGAACTGCTGTACTAAAGGATTAAAGGAATCATGGAGGAATTCCATGTGGAAAGAATCAGAGAAGACTCCCCAGGGAAGGAAACATTTGGCTTGGGCCTGATAGAGGTAAGATTTAGATACGAAGAAATAAAAGGGAAGGGTTTTCTCGAGAGAGGAAATTGCAAGAACAAAGGCTGGAGCTAGAGAAGTCCAGTGTGTGCTCTGGTAATATGCTGGGCCTAGTTGCCTGGAGTCTAGAAAGAGTGAAGGAAAACAAAGAGAGATCATTTGAACTTGGCAGTCTCTCCCACTGGCCCATAAACTCCTCCACAGCAAGGACTACGTTTGACTCAGCTCTGTGTGTGATAGTCAACCCAGGGCAAGGGGTTAGTGAATGCTTTACAAATGATTGATTGAGAACAGCTCAATTGAAGAAGAATATCAGAAAAATAGGTTTTCTGTGAAATAGGTTTTCAGCCATATCATGCAACTGTTCCTGAAAAGGAAAAAGGAGAGAAAATGGTTCCACTGCAGTTAGAGCATAAACTTTCCCATCTGGCTCCATCTAGTGTCAGAATGGGCAGATTTCTAGTCTAGGACATCTCTAGCCAAAGAAAAAACATCCTCTGATTGTTATGCTGCAGGCAGAGGTGCGGGAAAGAGGCGGGTAGCTAGGGCCTGGCTTCAAATTGAAAACAACTTTAGGTCTGAGCTTTCTTGATTTTTTCATTGGTTATTTCATTTAAATTTCCTGTAATCTTTGTTGTGTGTGTGTGTGTGTGTGTGTGTGTGTGTGTGTGTACGAGACAGAAAGAGAGAAGGGATGAGAGACAAGTCCTTTGCATATGCCAAATTCTATAGATTGTACACCCAGAATCTTTGAATTCCCTTATCAGGGCATGTGTGACAGGTTTTGGCCATGTTCTATAACCTCCACCAGGGGGTATCCCAGACTCTAACAAAGCAGCATGCAAACCTAGGACTTGAGTGGGGGTCATTTTTCTTTAAAAGTGATCAATAAATTATTATCAATGCCGTTGATAAGGACTGAATGAATGCTATGCTATCCCAAGGAAATAATGAGAGATACAAATATTTGTACAACAGTGTTCATTAAACTGTTAATAGTAAACAATTGAAAATTACCTATATATTGAATAAGAGGAAATGATCAGTTTATTCACATACATTCTATGGACTATTATACAAATCTTAAAAACATATTTTTGAAGACTAATGACACAGGAAATGGTCATGATATTTTGTTAAGACAAGAAAGAAAAATACAGTATGACATCTATTTTATTAAAAAGTATAATAAATACAAAGAAAAAAGTTGATGAGAAATATAGCGATATACTGACCTGTGGAACTAGCAGCAATGTAAATTTAAACTCTTCTATTTTATATATTTTCTACAATGAGTATATTTATAGTTTAAATATGGTATAAAATTAAGAATTGGGCAGTAGCATGAAAAGGCAAATATTAGAAAATGAAAAGTGGGATATTAGTCAAATTGGGAACATGATATCAAATAAAAAGTATGCAATTGTAGTAATTGGGAAAAACATATTTTGCCAATATTATTTAGTACAACCCAGGCCCCATTATTATTGCTAAGAGTTCGCATGTTAGGTGTTCTAATAAACTACTTCCTATTTTTAAAAGAATTAAATAAAATTAACTTGTACCTTGTTAGGCAGTCTCGTTTTCATGAGCTAAATGCCAGCAATGAGACAACAGACATGTAGGCTAGTTAAAAAGTTTAACCAACTGAGTCCAGGGTAGAAAATCACACATCCCTCATATTGCCCATCCATAATGAGTCATCTGTGAACAAAATTATTTGTATAATAATAGCTATACTCTCCCAGACATTTTCATATCAATCTTAGAAAAATCCCATGAGTGAATCCTGATTGACAGATGTATATACTATTCCTTTTACCTAAAAGAACACTGCTTCTGCTTCTGTTAAGTGGCAAGTCAGGTAAGATTTGCTGGTGTTTCTTATGCACCCAGCACTGAGCTACACATTGTGCCTGTCTTCTCAGATTTATCTCAGTGAATCTTCTGAGAGATTTTATATGTGCTATTAGCTTGTTTTGCAAATGAGAACACTGGGGCTCAGAGAGGGAAAATGACTTCCCCAAGGTCACACAGCCAGTATGCAAATAGTAGTGCCTGGTTCAGACTGAGATTTGTGCCTTGCAAACCCAAGCACTTCCTACCACATTTTTCATTTCCCAAAGGAGTTACATTTAGGAGAGAATTAAAAGGATGGAGGAGGAGATGCAATGTCTGCAGCTCTCAGAAGGCACCACTGTGGCCCAACTCCTGCTCTGCACTCCAGTGACCTTGAGCTTAAAAGGGACAAAGGAGCAGACTCCCCTGATGCTCTGTGATGAGTCAAGAGGAAAGGCAGCTCACAGGGAAACAGCTGGCTTTTCTCCAGCAGCCAGGCCTGGGAGATAAACAGATCAATGCAGACACTCGCCTCCACCTAATGAGCTAATGGCGCAGCCAGGGTACTGCCTTATTGGATTGCTGGTCGTGCTGATAGGGCCCAGAGTTAAGCAGGCCTACTGCAGGGGTGGGGGGGTCATTTCCCCACCCCTAGTGAAGTCTCGCTCCTTCCTGTGAAAACTAGGAACGACTTGTTCCTTTATTTGTTTGTTCATTCCTTTGTTTGTGTGTGTTTGCTTTTCCTAACTCTCCGAGGACAACGTTGAGATTTGATGAAATGATGACAATGACCTTTCTGTGCCACAGATGAAGGAAACACTGTCCTCCTAAGAGGCAGCCTTATGTATTGCTAAGAGTCCCCACCTGGGCATTAGCACAGCTGCATTCTGATTCCCACAGTGACTTGCTATGGGAATTAGGGAACGTCCATGCCCCTCTCCGGATGTCAGTTTCCCACACGAACTATGCAAGCCTGGGAGGGACTAGGTAAGAGGTGTTTTTGTGTCAAGTAGCATGCTACGAGCAGAAGCAGCTCACCGGACACAGACAATTATATTAAGTTACTGGCTTGATCCTGTTCCTGTCACTGCAAACCTAGCCAACTGTTAATTGTTAATAACAATGATGACCAATTCCAATAGCCCTGTAGGGAGACCCCATGCCTGCTCATTCAGGAGATCCAGAAATGCATCATATTCCAATATCCCTCCAGGAAGATACAGGACATGCTCCTTCAGGAGACCTCAGAATGGGTCCAATTCCACTAGCCCTGCAGGGAGAGTCTGAGCCTGCTTCTGCAAGAGACACGGAGTCGGGTGCAATTTCAGTACCTCACAGGGAGACCCAGAGCCATCTCCTTCAGGAGACCCAAGACTGGTACCATTCCACCAGTCCTACAGAAGACCTGAGCACGCACCTGCAAAAAACAGAGCCAAGTCACATTCCACCAGCCCTGCAAGGAGATCCAGGACACGGTCCAATTCCACCAGCCCTGCAGGGTGACCCTGAGCCTGATCCTGCAGCTCCTCATGTACCTACACCTGCGCCTCTAGGTGAACCAGAACAAATTCAAGCATCACCACCTCCATGGGCTGATCCGCCTCTGCAACCACAAACAGTGTCATCTCGTAATTCTCACCATCAACCCACTCCCCCACACAAACTTCACTTCCCTTCTCCTGGCATCCGTTTTCATTTGGTTTTTCTGTAATTTCCTTGTTTTCTTTCATGTCATTTACAGTATCATCTATTTCTATATTTTAAGTTTACAATAATAAAATTTAGATTTTTTTCCATTTTAAATTGTGCAATTCAGGAACATTAAGTGCATTCACAATGCTATGCAACCATCACCATTGTCTGGTTTCAGATTATTTCTTTTTCAAAATAAAACCCTGTATCCAAAGCACACACTTCTTTTCCTCCCTCCCCCAGCCACTGACAAGCCCTAAATCCTTTTCTCTCTTTGTGTCTTTGCATATCCTGGATGTTCCCTATGGATGAAATCATACAAAATATGGCTGTTTGTGTCTGCTGACATATCTTAACCAGGGACTGGTGAACTTTTTTGTTTTACTTGAAATAGCATTTTTTGTTATTTGAAAAGGATATCCAGGTGGATTAAAGATGAGATGTACAAAAGGAAAAAAAATGATGATGACAATTCTAATAATAACTACAAACGTATGTTTATTGAGCATCCACTCAATAAGAGATATCCACTGTCACTCATCACTGACATGATGAGCAGTCTTCCCTCTCTGAGTGTCTTTCTTGACTTTTCTCAGTGCCCTCAGCTATATTTCCTCTGCTCTATTGCTGTCACTATGGAGCAGGCACCCTTGAGCGGAGGCCACCAGACCATCGCACTGAGTTGGTTCTCAGGTAGTCCCTGCTCCTACACTGGTTTATTCCCAGCATGTACAAGCTCCTGGGTTCAAGTATGCCAAGTGGTGATTTTCTATTGGCACTTGAATTGGGCCCTGCTTGGTGCCTAGATAAAGCTGCCCGGGCTTGGAGGCAGGGGCAGGAATCTCCCTCAGACCCTTCCCCTAAATACTCAGTTGCCTGAAGGCAGACTCACTGCTTGCTGTACAGGCACAAAGGAGATTAAGGAGCTGGACAATCTCCAAATTAGATGGGTGCCAGATAGGCCACCGTCCTCAACCAAGACTGTAATACATAACCTGTAATCACAGAGGCATTCTTTGAGCCTACTGAAAACAGAACTTTACATACGTCCTTCTCTGAGGAGTCTTCAGAGGGACTTTGGTCTAAAAGTATCTTTAGGGTTGAACTATCTCAGTGGTTTACAAATTTTTTAAACTGTGGAACCCTCTGTATAGAAGAAATTACATTCAAAAGCCATAGTATAAAATAGATGCAGTGGGTGAGATGTTGTTAAGGCTCCACAGAGCACCGTCTTAAAATCACTAATCCAGCTCTTACGTTTACCCTGCTGGTGGTGAAGCTCTGACCAGACTTGGGCCTTCTGCCTCATAGCCCAGTGATATTTCACACACTGCCTGATTCATGTACTCATCAATCTATTCCCCACCAAGCCATATTTACTTATATTCCCCTATGCTGCATCTACTGAGGGAATTACAGCAAGACACCATTCAAGTCCACAGAGAGCTCACAGACCAGTGATGCACTGGCCAAAGAATGAAACAGAACCCTATAAATGGGCAAGATTAGGGTTTCTTAACAATGGCTCTATTAATATTTTGAACCAGATCATTCTTCATTGTCAGGGGTTGTCTTACACACTGTCAGATGCTTAGCAGCATCTGTGGCCTCTACCTACTAAAAGCCAGTAACAGCTCCTCCCAAATCTTGACAATCAAAGATATCGCTAGACTTTGCCAAATGGCTTTTAGGGGTAGGGGGCAAAATCATTTCCATTTGAGAACCAGTGGATTAGTTAACACAAGAGAGCAACATAAGGGATCTCACCAGGTTGCATAAAATTAAAGGTCAGGTAAATGATGAAGACAATGTTGTAAGAATTCTGAGAAGAAAGAGCTCCTCTGTACCTATATGCTCAGGGTGGTTATACCAGCACAGTGCAGAGGAAGGAGAGGCAGACTCTTGGCTAAAGGTGGGCTTGGCCCTGATTGTCTTCCCACCCTATGCTCCCCTAAAGATCTTCTGGCCTGGAAGTTGTGTGGAAAGACTCCTGAACCAAGACAAGGCCACCTGCCTCCATTCCTCACTGTGCACTAATTCACAGAGTGACACTGGCCAAATCCTTCTCCATTCTTTGTTACCTCGGTTCCCTCACCTGTAACAAAGATACAGACTGAGGAATGTAGTCACACTAACGATCCTTAAATTCCCTCCCAGCTCTAGGATTCTATTTTTTAGTTTTGGCCACAATCCTAGAAAGGATAAAACCAAGTCAAGCAGATGATTACTTGATCTTAGGTTTTCTCAGCCACGTCTGAAAACCTGCTTCCTCAGATAGGTAGATTACCAAGAGAAATGTAATGAGAATTTATGCTTCTATCCATACCTTGGAAAAATAAAATGATAATAATGATTAACTTTCATATCTGGCTTTGTAGTTTGCAAAGCACCTTTACGTATGATAATCACATACATGATGCCCAAGAAAACCCTATGAAGTGAGAATAATTACTGTCACTTCACGGGTGGTGAAATCAATGTTCAGAAAGGTTGAGGACCTTTGCCTCAAGTCACACGCAGACCTCCCTGACTTCAAACTCCTCGCTTCAAACTCCAGCTGCCTGTGCTTCACTAAGCATATTGGAAACTATCCCTCCAAGTCTCCTGGAGATAAGACATGAAGACCAAGTGACTGAGACACTCAGGCAGAACAGGAAGGGAAGAGACAGCATGCTGAGGATACCATGCTGACTGTGATAGGGGTAACAGAGCTGGCTGAACAAGTGCCAAACCATGTGCTTTGAAAGAATTGAAAAGAGAAAAAAAAAACTTCCCACTGTTTGCCTGCCAAGGCCCTACACTGGGACACGGGTACGGAGCTCTGCTTAAGGCTTAATTCTATTGATTACACATTCCATTTTCCAAAGTGCCATTTGCCTGAAGGAGCAGGTGGTGTTTTCGGCATCCATTTAGCTGATGTATTAGCCATGTGGCTCAGTGCATCAGCGGGCACAAGTCATCAATTTAGGGTGAGATGACAGAGGGAATCACTCACTGCAGAATCGTAATGGGGAGAGGGGGAGGGAGAATGGAACACAGAGAAAGGACAAAAACACTGGAATTGTGGCCCTGACTGAGGCCTGAGGAAGCAGGAGATGGATGGCCCAACACAGGACCTTTGGTTGAAAACAGCAAAGATGCTCAGAACCTGACTCTGTGGCAGGGCCAATGCTGGGCACTGGGGACACAAAAAGGAGTCACAAGAATCCCCACCTCCAAGAACTCAGTTTTGTGGGGAAGACAGACCAGACATAAACTACTAAGCAATAACATCAGACATATGTGACAACAGAAGGATGTAGTAGGTAACAGGAAAGTGTTTCAAAATTTCACAGCTATGGTTCAAATCCCTGCTTTATTATTTACTAGCTTTGTGGTTGGTAAGGTGGAGGCACAATTAGACTGGAAGCTCGTGGAGAGCAGGCACTATATGTCATATACATTTCTGGATGCCCAGTGTGCCAGCCCAGAGTCTGGCATTGCCATCATAATTACCAAAGAATATTAATAATATAGTTATGATAAAAATAAAAGTAGCAATAATAAAATAACACTTACTGAGCTCTTGCTATATACCAGGTACTGCCTAAGTGTTATATGTCTTTTAATTCTCACAACAAAGTCTATCATTTAGGTACTATTATCATCTTCATTTTATAGATGAACGGATGGAGCCTCAAACAGGCTAACTAACTTTCCTATAGTCACACAGTTTGAAAGTGTTGGTGGAGCCAGGATTAAAATTCGGAGCTGTCTGGCTCCACAGCCATACATCCATTCAAAACTACAGAGTTCAGCTATTCCAACTGTACTCGAGTTACTTAACCTTGCAGAGACTCCATTTGGTTATAAGTGGATCTAATATTCTTTTTCTTCATAGGTTACTGTATGCATCAGATAAGACAATATATGTAGAATATTACTTGGTACATTCTAAAAAGCTCAACAAATGGTACCTATTATTATCCTTATTCTTAAGACTATTATGTTTGGAGAAGAACTTTGAGAGGCAAAGCCCACCTCATTTAAGGAAGGCTTCTCCAGTGCCTGTGTGACTACCTACTCTTCTCTGATGTAACCAAGGTGACTTCTCTGGATCCTATCCTTGCTCATGCTCCAGTATGATTCTTTTTAATTAGATCATTGACATTGTATTTATTAAGACTTTTGCCATTTGACATGCAACATGAGTTAGACTATGGCAAAATGTGAGTAAAGCCAACAATGGCTTTAGAAATTGCATTCCAATAAAAATGTTCATTGGCCCTTGAGTTTCAGGGAAGAAATTTATCTGACAGAAGTTAAGGAGGTGGATATGAGAGAAGGATGGTAACCATTTGCCTTGGAAAAGAACTCCACCAGAACCCTATCTCTATCTGGTCTGGCTAGACAACTCCCCCCACCCTCCCTGCAAAGGCAGCATCACAGAACAGACACTAGTGTTTCCTCACTCATTAACTTATTCATTTATTTACCACATATTTTTAGAGATCCTGCTTTATTCCAGATACCATACTGGGTACTAAACTTAGAGAGATAAATAAGATCTCATTGCTACTCAAAAATTTAGAAGGGTGATACTGGTATAGATACAGAACGATGTGATAACTCACTGTCATGCTATTTAAAATAATGGCAGTTTGGAACCATCTTAACTATAAATACTAAGAGATTTTAAATAAAGTATCATACATTATTTCAAAGGAATATTATTCAGTCATTTAAACAATTTACAAATAATTACAAATAATGTGCTAAAATGTTCACAGTATAATATTAAATGATATAAACCTGTAGATATAGTATGTTCTCAAGTATATATACAGATATACAAAAAAAAGTTCAAAACAGGAAGAAAATGCTCAACATATTAACAGTAGTTATCTTTGGGGATGGTGTTAAGGGTGATATTTTCCTCTGATAAACTGTTTTCTGTACTTACAACATTTTCTACAATGAACATATATATAGCAAAAACCATCCAAAAGTATAAAACAATAATTATTATATTAGAAATATATATGGAACACTCCTGGCACAGAAAAAGTGACTTCCTAACTTTTCCATTTTACAGATGAATAAAATGAGGTTCTCAGAGATTATGTAACTTTTCCAAGGCTTTCCAGTCCCTAGCCGACTGAAGCACACTTCAAACGTGTCATCTGATCGCAAATCTGGAACTTTTCCACTGAGCCACAGGGTCTTTATAAGAGCTGCCTGCCTGAAATGTGGAGGTTGACCTGCCTAGAAGGTCTCAAAGGGTCTGGCAGAGCTACTGTTCTGGTTGTTCCAGACGAGCTCAGAAGTCAAAAGAAGAGTCTGGGAAGGATTCAGTGATGGACACTAGCTGTGGATCTGGAGGAAATACATAACACTGTAAAAATAACCTTGACTGTTTGCATTTCAACTCTTCAAGATTTATGGTATTTGAATTAGAAGAATAATATAGGTCTGGGCACGTATTAATGTTTTCGTTTAGATTTAGAACACACAGCCCCAGCATTGAGCTGATTTGAATGTTTGAATATTTTAATATCACTGTATTGTGTGCTCAGCATCCATGATTAAATATACATCTTCAAGTCCAATTTACTTTTAACTTCATTATGGTCTGTTACAACTGGCATTCAATGAATTCTGCATTTGGCCACATAGTCCAGCTCCAATTTTTCGCAATTGTGTATTTGTGTGCATACATCTGTGGGCATGTAAAATCCAACTATCCTTTCAAACACAAGTATTTCCTGTCTTAAGAAGGACCCATTTTCTTAGTTTCAGTGAACATTAGAGCACAGGGCAACTGAGATATCAATGAATTCAACCTCTCAATTCTATTCTTAGATCTGATTCACAGGGACCTTATTCTGGGCTTTACTGATACAAACCATACGGGTACATCTCTCTGCCAAGAGAATATCCAGACATGTATAATAGGGATTAAATTCAGACCTCTTTGATATTTTGCCAACATTTTGCCATATAAAAATTATAGCTTTACAAGTATCTTTCTGTTTTTTCATTATGGAAGGTGTAACTATCAAAGTAGGAGGGTAGGTATATATTTTAACAATTTGTTATCTAGATTTATAACAAATACCCAGATTGTGCTTTGTGGGCCTCCATTTGTTCCCTCACCTGAGACCTGCAATGTGCAAGGTGGGCCTGCAACTTAACCCAGCCAATTTACTGACAAGTTACTGACAGGGTCTTGGTGTGGGCAAAAGACTTACCCAAGGAATCATGTCTTACTCATCTCTGTATTGTTAGTGCATTTCACATTCTGTAGCACTGAGAACACACTCAGTGAATGATGAATTGAAGCAAATTAATTTGGAGGCATTTTTCTTTTTTTTTTTTTTTTTGTATTTTAAATTTAAATAAAAGCAACAAGAAGGATAAATTCGGGAGATACAAAGTCACTATTGTTTATGAAACTCAACAAATTACAATTAATATACATATCCAACAGCAGTATGACTCTGCAGCCTGAGGGGATGGAAATATGCTGATTGACTAATACATGAGGAGGTCATGGGTCTCGTCTCTGACTATAAGAGTGTGTGTCCCTCAAACTACATGTTTGAGTGGTTCCCCTAAGCAAGATCAGGGTGCTATCATCAGAAGAAGAGGAAATGAATGTTGTAAGGCAAATTGTTTAATGCACTTTGAAATTGTTATCTTTATATGAATATATGTGTATATGTATGTGTATACACATTATATATTATACAATATTATACATATGTGTGTGTATACCCACCATGATGCCATCAGGTGTAATCCATTGGGCAACTGTAACTCATGGTCATTTCCCAAAGTCTGCAGGATCTTTACTGCCTCCGTGCACCCCTCCCAACCCCCATCTCCGCCCCTCCCCCACCCAAGGAGGCATTCTCATTACAGTATAATGATAGTGGAAAAGAACTCTGTCACTAGATAATGATCTCCTGTGGTTAGATGAATGAGGAAGGCAGACTTGGGCACCTTCAGAAACTGAGCAGCAAGGGGCTGCCAAAACGTTGATTTTCAAAGAAGGAGGCGTTAGTCCTGTCACAATATTCCACTAAAAGCTGAAACATTACATGCTGAAGGAGGCAGCAAATTTAGGAAGAGCAAGGCCCTAGGGAGACTGAGTATAAGACTAAGATACAAAGCGGTTGACCAGTTTGCATGCCCAGAGGTGATTTCAAATCCTTACTGGGTAGCCCTCTGTTTTAGGTAGCTGAGCTGCTTTGCCACTTAGAGACAGGAAGTTGGCATCTAAGTCCTCCTGAAGTCATTTTGGGTTTTGGAAGACAACAGTCACAGACAAATGGCTTGAATGGAAAGAGCCTTGGAATGGCACTCAGGACAGAAGTGCTCTTCCCCCTGCGCTGCCTGTACCACACAGCACGTTAGGCAAGGCTTTAACCTTTCTTCACCTCTATCCTCTTATCTATCAGACAGTGTTGTTGATTGGAGGCTTCTGAAAGCTGAGAGAACTCTGAATTGACAACTTCACATCAATATCAATGCCACTAATTTCTTTTCATTACATAAGGAATTCAAAAGCAATACAATTGGTATGCAGAGGGGAAAGAGTGTTTAACATCCACATGTACTTCTCAAGGGAACCTAGTACTAGAAACTTCAAAGTCCATCTAGTTCAACATCTCCAGGAACCCTGGATGTTCTGCTGGAACAGCTGTGGTGGTGGGAGCTCACTATCTCCCCAGGCATTCCTATCAGTTGTTGAACTCTGATTGCCTAAAAGTCATTTGTTTATTTGTTCATTCATTCATTAATCAATTAATTCAATACCCAGTAAATCAAGGATTGTATAAGGCACTGGAGCCCCAGATGTGAGTCAGACATGGTCTCTGCTCTATAAAAACTCAACGTTGAACTGAACAGCATACTGGAAGCAACATGGGAGGGGACAGTAAAACAACTTGACACGTAGACAATAACAGTAAGTGCTTTGGCAGAAGTGATATGTTAAGGTCTATCTGCTAACAAGAAGAAAGAGCCAGACCACATTTTGTGAAGGAGGGAGGAAGACACTGGGGGAACCCACTCTCAGGAATACAAGTCAGGGGCAAGACAGCCAGGCAGCTTTATCGTTATTACAGATTATATAGCATAGTGTTAAAGAAAGGACTCTAGGGTCAAACCTTCTGAATTCAAACCTGGGCTCAGCGACTTCTAGCTGTGTGGTCTTAGGCAGATTTTGTAACTTCTCTGCCCAAGTTCCTTCATGTATAAAATGGGGACATATAATAGCACTTAAACCATAGGGTTGATATGAAGATTAAGTGAGTTTTAACATGAAGGGCACTTAGAGAACCGTGCCTATACACAGGACACATAGCAAACACTATTACTGATTGAGGGTACATCAGTAAACATTAGCCACCAATCACTGTAGCAGTGGCAGTAAAAGGGGTAGCAGTAAAATCACAAGAGTATATTGTAGTGGTACAAATAGCAGTTATGTTAACAGTAGCAGCAGCAACAGTAGCACTAATGGTAGCACCAGCGTTAGCAGTGGCAGTAGCGGCAGTAGCACACAGTGTCTGTTCCAGCGTCAGTGGTGGCTGCTGTGGTATTAATATAACAGAGATAAAGACAGGAGTCAGGGGCAGTGGCTGAGGGAACTCTACAGGTTCCAGATCCTTTGCCCCATCCTTTGGTTTGTTCCTTTGTTGCCTCTTGCCTTTGCCTGCATCATCATGTGCCTGCTCAACAAAGACCAGTAGGAAATCCACCCGAAATTGGAGGTGGGCGAGTGGCTTACACGCTGAAGCCACCAGGATCAGGGAAGCCCTGAGACAAGCTTTTCCTTCCCAGACAATGTCTGGGTGTGTGGAGTGAGGATGAAGTCTCAAGAAAGAGTATGGAGGACAGCCACATTGAAGGGGGAGGTTAAGGGCCAGTGAGTGAGAAGGAGGTCATTCTGACTGTGCAGATAAAAGGGAAAGGAACTAACTGGCTCTTGGCAAATGTATCAGGTACTTCCCTGGGCCTTTCCTCAAAACTCACATAGGAGCGGGGATCAAACCCAACTGAGTGAACTCCCAGTGTTTCACAGTTACAAGGATCAATGCTAAGATTCAAGCTCCAATCTGCCTTTTAACCACTAAGAGCACCTAATGTGAGCTTCTCCTGTGGCTCAGGATGTGGCTCTGCAGTTGAGGGCCAGAATGCCGCCCCAGTCAGCCAGCCATCTTAATAATATCTAACCATATGGGTTCTGTTTATTTAGAAAGTTTTAAAAATGTACAGTTCAAGGTCTGATCATGATTTGAAAGCCACGAATCCATCTGGGCTAAGAGCTTTGGGAAGTGAACTAAGAATGCTACCTCCTCTCTCCTCTTGGCATTAAAGTCTGCTCAAAGCCCCCGCTGGCTGGTGGGAGGATGTCAATACAGTGTGAGGAGGAACAGTCAGCCCCACTGCTCACACTCAGGATTAGAGTCGCATCGTTCCAACGGCAGCAAGAGTGAAAGCTTAATCAACATTCGGATTAGTGCATCCCCATTTACAGGGGTTTGAACTCAATTAAAAATTTCAACTAGAATCTTGGCACAAGTGCCTTGAGACAGAATCTGACTGTTCTGGGCTCTCACCCCAATTTTAATACGTATTCCTGGAAGGAGACGGTTGGGTCAGATGGACGTGGGGTTCAATTTAGACCCTTGGCACAAAAATGTAATAAAATTGTGTTTGGAATTCCATGGCAATTTAGTTATGTTACAGAATCAGCTGTTTCCATAGGTCTCTTTTCCCTTAGGCTGACTATTTTCCTCGAATCTGATGCGATTTTTTAAAGAGAATAGTGAAGTGGGGGAGCACAGGACTTGGAATCCAATAGACTTAGGACAGATTCTAGCTTCACTTACTGGCTGGAAGCTCTTGGCTGAGTTACTTAATCTCTCTGAGCCTCAGTTTCCTCACCTGTAAAATTGGAATAATAATTGATAACTCCTCCTCAAATGATGACTGTGAGAATTTAAATAACAGATAACAGAGAAAACACACCTAGCATGTTAACTTGGTACATGAATTTGCTGAACTAAATTATTTATTTTCCTGCAAAATCCTTTCACTCCTGATAGGTTATGAGAGGTTACGCTGTGTGACATTTCAGTTCTTTACTCTCAGACCAGGGCATGGCTCTCAATAGTCATTGTAATTGTAAAAGCCCTGTTCTGAACTCTGGGATTTTGAGATTAGTTCTGCTACCTGCCTTGCTGTCATCAACAACTTTCTCCGGACCTGGGTCCTTCTCTTGTCTTCTCTTAACTGCTGAGTCTCTGAGGCTGCATAGCTCAGCATACCTCCAACCCATTCTTGCACGATAGAGATACATTTTAAAAATATAAATCTGATCCTCACTGCCTTACCCAATGGCTTCTCAATGCTCTGAGGCAAAAGGTTAACATGTTTCTCATGGCCTAAGAGGCCCTGCATCCCTGCATAGTCTGGCCCCACCAACCTCTCAAACCTCATCTTACCTCAGTATCTTTGCTTTTTTCAGTTCAGAAACATGCCACACTCCCTCTGGCTCCTCGGTCTTTGCTTCTACTGTTCTCTTTTCTGGAGCAATCACCTCTACCCACCTCCCTCCTAACCCCCATTGTTTAATCAGCTTATCCTTCATGTCGCAGCTCAAAAGTCACTTCCTCAGCAGTGTCACACTTGAACTTAGAAATCATATCAGGTCTTCCCATTATGACCTTTGGTAAGCCTTTTCATCTGTAGCACCTTTTATGGTTTATAACTATATGGTCAATTAATTCCTGTCTTAAGTGTAAACCCTATGAAGATAGAGATTATGTATATTTACTCACTGTTGTATTCTCAATACCTAACATGCTGTGTAGAACTGCTGATGTTGAAAAGTGGCACTCCAACACCATCACTCTCCTTTACCAGTTGTCCTGGAACCACTTGCCTTGGCCCACTTCTGAATCCTAATTTCCTAGGGATCCTCTGGGCTTCTAACCTCATGACTCATTTCCTTCTTTATATCAGTCAGACTTGATAATTAGCACCATTATCTTGGGCTTTTCTCTGATTTCATTATGGTAGATCACCTCAAGGAAAGAACCAGGCAGGTGTGGCCTTGGTCTCCCAGGCCTATACAGAGGCCTCCAAGCAGTACTACCAGATGTGTGCCAACTCACAGGGCAGGACTGCCTCCTGTCCGACTTAAATATATTGAGCTATAATTAGAGGTCTGGAACCACCAAGCCCCCATGACACCAGGCCTGGATGGGTGGCTGGTCTCTCTGGGGTGCCCCTTCAGCTAGATCAACCTCTTTAGCACCCCTTCTACTTAGCTTGATACACTTGAGCCCAAATATGATCACACACAGGAAGAAGCTTTGTAAACTTGAAAAGACTAGACACATGTAAGGGATTAAGGGCTTAGTTCAGGCTTCCTCTCAATTCACAAACCAGGCTTCCGCTTGGCATACTCTGCCACCCAGAGAAGATTCCCTACTTCTTTCTTTCTTCCCCTCTCTGCTCCCTCTGCACTGGTCCAGATAAAACAGGATTTTTAAAAAAATGTCACATCTGTTGCCAATAAGTCACTTAGGTCCTCTATCTTTAAGGTTTTGTTGCTTCCCAATATGATTTGCCCACAACAGAGCTGTACAATAGCTACCTGGATAATCAACATAATTTCAGCAAATTAAATCTTTGTATGAGCTAAATAATTCATGTTCACAGTTATTTTAGGATGAAGAATAACAGCACTAAGACTTGCTCTATAATAACAGTAGGTAGGTCCTCTTCCATTTCTGAACCTCAAATTCCTCATCTGTCAGATAAGGAGTTAAATGTGTAACTGCCCACATGGTAGTCATGCTGATTAAAATGCATTACACATGCGAGAGGGCTTATATATGGCACGTTGTAAATATTTTGTCATTATCACTTTTAAATCTAACTCCTTCACTCATTAAAACAGAAACCAAAGTTCATGGTGGTTAACACATTCATTCACTCAAACCACCATTTATTCAATACTTATTTATTAAATATCTACTATGGCCCAGGCACCGTGCCAGAGGTTAAGTGACTCACCCAAGGTTGCACAGCAGTTTCACGGCGGACCCAGGGTATCAGCAATAACAACAGCTATTACTGCCGAGAGCACACTGTAAAGCCAGCACTTGCTAAGCATTGTATACACATAATTGAATTTAACTCTATGAGATGGATACTATTAGCCAGATTTTTTTATGGATGAAGAAATTGTCATTACAATGAATATTACTCAAATCTTTCTCCAATTTTTTTTTATGGGGGCCAGAAGATGCTATATAGACATATAAACCAATGTAGGATGATTTAGAAATGACCTTGAATGTCAGTTTACCCAAAAATTTAAGCAAGAATGCCAACATAAAGGCATTTAAGTGTCATGTTTAAAGACTTATAAAGTCAGTAGGCAGCAACATGGCAGATTTGGGAGCCAGACAGATTCCCTCATCCAGAAAAGTGTGAGTAATTATTTTTCATGGGGCTATTGTACAACTAAAACCAGATACCTGGTGTACACAAATACTCTCTCACCATGTATCCTCTCACTCCCTCACATCATTCAGGTCTCTGTTACATGTCACCTACTTAGAGCGCTTTCCCTGTCCACCCTATCTGAAAGTAGCCTTCAACCTACACTGTCTCTTACCCTGCTCCATTTTTCTTCACAGCATCTAACATCACATCATGTATTTGTTTACTTGTTTGTTTGATGGCTGAATGACTGAATGAATGTAACTTCCCCTCCTCCTGACTCCCATTCTGGTGCCCCTCTCCCTGCAAGTGAAATCAGCACAACCCTCCCAGGAAAGAGTATGGGAGTGAGTCCAAGGGAAGCCTAGGTTTCCTATATGACTCCCGAAAGAGACTCCAGGGATTTTGCTACATCTGTTCAGGGGTCCCCCTGACTTCTACCTTGAGGCAGCCTGCAGCAAGAATCCCGCCAGCCCAAGACCAGGCTGCCTGCCTCTTTCCTGCCTGCCTGCTGCTCGGCTATTCCTGGACACAGATAAGAGACAGGTGTGCAGGATGGTATGTGTACTTCCACAAAAGAAAAGCTTTGCAAGCTCCACTAAACCTTGGTAATCTCACAGACCACAGGGTTAAGAAAGAAAAAGGTATTCCTCGTGCTTTTCTTATACTTAGAAAATGCATTCCTTCAGTCTAATTTTGATTTTCCATTAATAGAGCTATATTAAATTAGCGGAAAGGAAATGCTCAGAAAAGGAAAGGTGCTGTTTTTCCTTGAATATCTAAGAAGGGGGATGATATTTCTGAACATTTCTTCAGCTGTCAAAAGACCACAGATCTTCTTTTAAAGTTATGAAGACAAAAATTTTTTCCTGTTGCATGCTTGCCGGAAATGAGACCTGAAAGGCATTGTTTCCTGCAATTACAC
This sequence comes from Camelus ferus, assembly GCF_009834535.1. Taxonomy (NCBI): domain Eukaryota; kingdom Metazoa; phylum Chordata; class Mammalia; order Artiodactyla; family Camelidae; genus Camelus; species Camelus ferus. Next base: position 35,166,643 of record NC_045708.1, read on the forward strand.
AGTTGCTAGGGAAACCATGTGTACAGAAGTTAGCCTAAGAGCAAGTTTAAAAATGAAGAATCTCAAAAATTGGTTTAAGACTATTTTAAAAAGTCTCGGCCAAGCATGGCATGAAGTGACCCTTATAGAACTAAGAATTTCTTAGTTATGGCAGTAAATGACAAAAGTTACCTTTCTGCTGTTTTCTTCTGTGAAACTTTTTAATGATTTTCTAGGAGTAAAAGTCTTCTGGTAATTTTTTAAGGCCCCTACAACTCCCCCACCAAAAAACAAACAAAAACCCAAAAGCAATATTTGATTGCAGTCTAGAGAAATACATAAACATGGATGCACACACATAGAACTTTAAAAAAGTAGTGTCTAGTAACCTTACATGCCAGAAAAAGACTTACCTTTTCTTCTCTTTACTAATTGAAACAAAGGATATATGATTTAATTTACAGAAAGGATTGAATAAGCATCAAAGAATTTTAAGTGTATTATCATCTCTGAGTCACAGTTATACTTTCTACTAGAGTTAATCAGAATCTCTACCTTCCATAGTTGTTCCACAAATGAAATATAGGTATATTTATATATGTGTGTATACTTATACATGGCATTCATCGAATGGTAGATGTTCAATAAATACTTAGAAAATAGAAAATCTTAGAGGTCATTAGTTTAATGTCTTATTTAACACAGAGAATTTCTTCTAAAATATAACTGTTATCCAACTTCTGCTTATACTCATCCAGAGACAGGGAGTTCACTACCTCACATGACAGCCCATATCACTAGTAGACAGATAACTTCTTCCTTTATTAAGTTGGAACCTGCTTACTATAGCTTTTACCCATCAGACCTGACTGCTTGTGGGAACACAAGGAACAAGTGTACTTTCTCTTCCCCAAAGCATTACCCATGTCTTCTTGAGTCTAGAGATCCCCATTCCCACAACTAGCCCTATGTGTTAGTAAGAGGCAGCCCTGTGTGACCACAGGCAAGTTACTTCGCATCTCTGTCCTTCAGTTTCTAGTACCTTTAAATGGGGATAGTAATTCCTTCCCTGATTCCCTCTCAGGCTTCTGCTAAAGATCAAAACTAAATGCCAGATAGGAAACTGCTTCGGAAACTGTAAAGTACTATACACATTAACTATCATTGCCATTTTGTTCCAATCATCTCCACTTAACCTTGCTTCTAGGGGAGCTGTTGGCCCTGCGTGGGGTTGGGTGGGGGGTAGCCTTTCTTCGGTTAAGCTCTGCCCTCCATAGTTCCAGGCCTGAAGGCTGATTTGCATCTTCTTGGTTCCCCTAGCTGCTTTCTCAGCATGAGCCTTGCCTCTCTCCCCAGGTTCCCTCGTTGATGTTGTTCACCCATTTAGTTAAATGCTGTTTTGACGAGGTAGCCTATTTTTGTAAGTGCCCCTGGGGAGCTGCAGAAAGGTTTAATTCTCTTTCTTTTCCCTAATGTTTATCTAATGGTAAAGGATTGAGACTAGGTCTCACATCCCTGGAGACCCTAGGCTGAATGATTCAATAATGTATGTGTCTAGGGGCTGGCTGAGAGACATAGCTTTCAGTAGAGAGGAAAAGATGGGTTGAACACACCCAGCCATCGTGCCAGGTAGGGTATCACTCATCAGGAGGGGTCCCAGGGGCTTAGTAAGGGATAGCATTAATGAACCAGAGCATGTGGTGATCAGGAGAGCCAGGTAGGGTGACTACATGTCCCTTTATATATCTGTTGTTTCAGTGCAATTACTAATGGTACCACCTCTCACTTTGAGAAGTGAAATTTGCAGGATAAATTATATGTTCACTTTAGACATAGGTGAATGGAATGAGAATGCTATTCCCCTAGTGTTCCCTCTCCTAGTAAAGGGCATCACCACCCACCTTCTGGTTCCTTAAGCCAGAAACCTTGGAGTCCTCCAAGACACTTTAGTTACCCTCATCCCCACAACCAGTCTCCAAAGAATTCTTCAGATTGTTCTTCTCCTCCCCACACCCATGGCCACCGCATTAGTTCTGAGTCTCATCCTCTAAAATTTCATTTCATTTTGTTCTATTCAGTCTCTGGGTCCAAGTCTTTAGAGATCTCAACTCTGTCTTCTCTTATATTAGCAACATCTCCCAGTTCCCCTTTGTGATCATACCTCTGGTGTGCTTATCTAAATCACTGAGACTTGCACCCTGCCTCTAGAAGCCAGCTTTCATTTCATAACTTCAATTGTTCATTCATTCATTTGTTAAAAACAGATGCTGAATATACTAAGTTCTGAGAGTTCAGATGGGTCAACATTATTAGATTAATCAATTTTGGTTTACAGTCTGGTGTGAAGTTATGAAGTCATGAAATTATACCAGTATCCATCATACTTTGTGTGAATGAAAAATACTGCCTGCCATATCAGTAAACAAAGGATGTTGCAGCCCTCAAGCTATCACATTGCAGCCGCCCCCAACAGTGTCGCCATCAACTATACTTCAATCAAAAAACTATACTTCAACTAAAAAACAGACATCAGCCACTGCAGTTGCCTCCATCGGTGTCCCCTGAGGAGACTCAGGATGGCAAAGAACAAGATACTGGCCCTAGACAGCTAGCTGCATATCAAAGGAATGGTTTCCACGAGCCCAGACTTTTGTATCTTCCTGTGCATAGAAAAGCACTGAATTCCTTAACTTGGGGTATCTAGTTTGCTTTAATTAATGCTAGTCTTTTGATATTCTGACTACCTGGTCTTTGTTGCAAAGACTCCTCCCTTGCTTCTTCAGAGCAGTCCTTTAGAGTGATCTGAGATGCTGCCTTCTGGGCTTGAAGTCCTAGGAAAGTCTGCCAAATAAAACATAACTCTCAACTTTTAGGATGTCCATATTTTTTCAGTCAACATTTGGATCCAAATTCGTCTTCTATTCATATCCTAGAGTGTTGTTTCCAAAACATAAATTTTGCTACGTCATTGCTCTGCTTAAAATATTCTAACGTCTCTGCATTGGCTGTGGATGTTTCAACATGGAGGAAGCCCCACTAGAATAACATCCTGCCTCCCCACCGCACCCCATCACAGGCCCTAGCTTACTACAGTCTCCTTAGAAGAGAAGGAGCAACTTATCCTACGATGACACTGGGAGAAATGGGAAACTGAGGCTCGGCTTGTGCTCCCTCCTTCTCTGCAATTAGCCTGTTTACAAACAGCACATGTTTAGTTCTGCTCCTCTGTGCTCTGCTCTCCTGCTACCTGTGACTGGGAAGTAGGATAGGTTTCTGGGGTTCAGTGTTTGTTGCCACCCAGTTCAGCTGTGTTCTCCAACATGGCTTTTGTTATTTATCTGACTCCTGAGCCCATCTCTCAGTTGTTCTGATTTTGAATAAGGAGTAGAGGAAGACTTGACTGAGTTCCTCAGGCCCCACACCCAGGACTAAAGTCATATTCTCTGGTCTTATAAAAAGTAGAAGAATCTACTTCCTCTTTTGGTAAAGTGAGAGCATTTGCCTTTCTGCGGTTGCTCAATATCTTTCCTCTCCTCAGTATGCTCTTTTGGGAAGTCACCCTCTATCATGACAATCCACAAGTCTGGCTAAGCTTCCCAGAGATCTTATCTGAGCCTCCAGAAGCTATGAAAAGCCAACTAGAGGCGTGTTTGTGGTAGGAGTGCTGTCTCAGTGGAAGGCTCAAGGGGCCCTTACCATTTCCACAGCCCCACATGGCTTGAGAGAACTGCACTCTGGTGTGTGATTCAAACAATGAAGCAGCTTTGAGTCCTCAAGGGGTTTAAAAACTTGCTGATGTTGAAGTAGCCACCCCTAGTCGGGCTATGGCACTTTCTCAGCTACATGGGTAAGAATGAATCGTCCCAGTCTTTTACTTGCAAATGATAGTGAAAAGGTATTTACAGTTTGTTTACAAATAACTTCTTCCTTTATTCATCTTATTATAGTCTTAGAAAACCATGCTAAGGGCACAAAATTACTCCTTTTTATAGATGAGGAGACTCAGTCTCAGCTTAAGTGACTCTCCCCTCTCCCCAAGGTTCCTCAGCAAGTTCGTTAAAAGCTTGGGAAATATGCTCTTAGTTAGAATCATAAGGGTAGCTGGGAATCTCCTTAATGATGACCACAAAACTTAGCATCTTTTACATCTGGATAGAGCTTTGTAGTTTTGAAAACACAAAATATCACAATTGGAAGGGGCTATAACAAGCATACAGTTTCAATCTCCTTCCTTGACAGATGCAGTAAAACAAGGTCCAGAGTGAGAATGTGGTTTTCTTGGGGGCTTGCAGTGAGTCTAGCAGAGCTAGGACCAGAATCTAGGCCTTCAATTCCCTGTCTAGACTTTGTTAGAGCTTCCTGAGAAGGCATAAGTCCATTATACAGATGAGAATAATAACCTCAGAGAGGTTCATCTTTTTCAAGGTGCCACAATTGAAGAAGAGGAGAATTGAGATTAGCAGCCTTGGAGTCAGGTGATAAGATGATAACTGGCTGAATAAGTAAGAATTATTCTTAACCATTATAATTGTTATGATAATTCATATCAACTCCAGCTTCACTTCATAACTTTGTAGCTATCATAAATTCAGGCCTTTAGTGATTTAGTTTATTATGTGGTCAGATTTATAGATATTTTTTCTTTGTTGCTAGTGTCATTTTGTGGCATGCCTTTAAAAAATAAGGTATTCACATTCTGATTATGGGTTTCAAGTATATGCTACCCCAGAGCCCAGCCTCTCTTAAGTTGCCTGCAAATATTTGATATTTGGAAGTGGCTTTTCCTCTCTCTCTTTATTCCTTTGTAATCAATAAATCACTTTTGATGAATTTAATGGAAATTAAATAAATGAATAAAACCAGGCTTTACCTTATTATTACCTAATTATTAAGTTTACATTTTCAACAGTCAAATTGGGCTTGTCAGACTCAAAGAGGAGGAAACTGCTAAAAAAGTTTGACCACAGTACTCTGGGGCTAGAACCCAGGCAGTCACTGCTGTGATCCTCCACAGCCCTCACTGCTTTGGATTCTCAGTCTCTTGATGACATTTCTTAACCCTTAAGCTTTCCAGAGCACTGGTGTGGGAGGCAAACACACCTGGCTTTTAACTGTAGTCCTGCCACGTATCAGCCTCAATGGCTGATCCTCAATTTCCTCATCCCTAATATTGGGACTATAATATCTACCTACTAAGGATATAGGAAGAGTTAGAAAATATGCATTTAACGTGTATGACTCATAGTAGGTACTCAACAAGTATTAGTTCCCCTTTTGATTCATAAATGATTCATCAATATGTATGTTATTAACCCAAATGACTGGGTTGTATGCAAACCCAAGCACTTATGCTTGACTGCCTAGTTTTGGTACACTGCTCAATCATCCATTCAACAAATACTAATGCCCATATGTGCTAGATCCTCTGTTATGCTGGGAACTGATCATCCAGTGCAAAAACAAACATGGTCTCTACCATGATAAAGTTACAGCCTAGTGAGAGACAGAACTCAAGTAAACAAGCAGATAAAATAAGTAATTATAAATTGTAATAAGTTCTGTAAAAAGGGGGGAAAAAACTAGGTTCGATTAGAGAACAGGATGACCTAATTTAGAATGGGTAGCTGGGGATGGCTTCTCTGAGGAGGTGACATTTAAGCTATTAAGAATGAAAAGAAGAAGGGCTGGGGGGCGGGGGGTAGTCCAAGTAGGGCCCCCAGCAGTGGTGAAGGCCTGAGGTGGGAATGAGCTTAGGGTGTCATTCAAACCTAGCCTCTGGCTCTCCTCACAGACTTCTACCATTCCAGGCTAAATCGGGCATTTGTGTGTGTACATAACCTTGCATGTACTCTTTTCTCTGAAGCCCTTCTCCCATTTCTCCACCTGGAATGCCAAACTCCAAATGTCACATTCAGAGACTCTGTAATCTCTCTAAAGAAGATCTAACCCCTCTCTCCTCCATGGTTCCCCAAATCTATTTCACTTTGTAACAATATTTGTTAATAAGTATCTAACGGCTGTCACTGAACACTTACCCTGTGCCATGGACTGTGCTAAGTATTTTACCTGAATTATTGGATTTAATCCTTATGGAAGCCCTATGAAATAGGTACTGTTATCATTATTCCCATTTTACAGAAAAAGAAACTGAAGGCATAGTCACTTACACTGACTGTCAGAGGCCACGCCTGGATTTAATTCCAGGCCTTTTGCCTCCAGAACCCAAACTCTTGAGCCCCCCTGCTATGCTAGAGTGACATGTGTTTCCCTCACCAGACCCTGAGATTCCTGAGGGTGGGGTTTTGTGTGACTCATCAATACCCTCGGCACACAGAACAAGCCCTGGCACAAAGGAGTTAACCGTATGCTAAAAGAATGTCTTGGCAATTACAGATCCCGACTGATAAAGACAAAATCACATAACACATAAATAGGTCTGTCTCTTCAGCCTTCAGGCACAGCCTGTAATGTGGCCTCTGCTGATCTGATTTGTGCGTCGATTGACAGCCTGGGTCCCTCTCCTTCGGTCCCGTTAATGGCATTAGCATCTAGTCAATAATGCTCAGCATTTCATTTTACCACTTTAATTAACAAATTCAATTTGTTCAAACCACTGTGAAAACAAATTAAAAGCTCAAGAATGGGGCCTCCAGGAGGGGGAGGGAAGGCGGGGGCTCTGCACAGATTAGGCTGGTTGTTGATTTGATCTTTGGAACTTATGGGGAGCAGAACAGTGTCTGCCCTTCAACCATCTTCCTATCCCTGACCCAACGGAATACCTCAGTGATGTAGCCAAGATTGGCCAAAACAGCTTCTGTACCTTTCAGGCGTGTCCCTTCCCTCTTCACAGAGACAAGAAGAGGCCCCACCCTGCCTTCAAGTCAGCTCTCATTCTTCAAAGGGGCACTCGGTTTTGGATTTGAATTCAACAACACCAACATTAATTATAATCCCCCTCACCAGTTGCTCTCAACCAGAGAGAATTTTACCCCTAGAGGACATTTGACAATGTCTGGAGAAATTTCTACTTGTCACAACTACGGGGAAGGTGCTACAGGCATCTAGCAGAGGCCATGATGCTACTAAACCTATAATGCATGGGACAGTTCCCCTCACCAAATATTATCTGGCCAAAATGTCAATAGTGCTGAGGGTTGGAAACCCTGTCCTCATCACTCTCCAGTTTTCTAAACATGCTCCTTGGTAATTACAATCCTTTGTGAGGTAAGCAGGACGGGGACAACTGACCCCCACTTAAGAGTCAAGGAAACTGACAGAGTTCAAGGGATGTGCTCAAAGTGCAGTTAGTAAGTGGTAGTGAACAGTGCAGAGAGAGATTCTTTTTCTTCCTCTAGCTGAGTTAATAGAGTGGAAAGCACCTTTTGGAGCCTCCAAGTAGCTTTTAGGGGAATGAGAGTTGGTTACATTTATTAAGTGCCTCTAAGGGGACAGGTACTGGGCAGGGTACTTACCCTGTGATAGGTGGCTAGGCTTGGTGGAACCTGACCTGGGAGAAGGTGCTCATGATAAGTGAAGCTGGGAAACTTGCCCCTGTCCTCCAGCCCCAGGAGTTACATCCAATGGCTGCACAGAGGCTACACACTTTTGAATAGAAGACAGCCACTCAAAAGGTCACTCATTCCAAGTCTTAGATTCAACTATCCTTTCTGTCACACAAAGTAAGAAAGGGTTAGGGCAGGCAGAGTTACATAGAACTTTTAACGTGGGCAAAAATAAAAACCAAAACTTAAAATGAGCCCTTTTCAGAAGTTCTGACAAATACACAGATGCATCTGATACTGAGATAGGTGTGTATATATGGGAAGGAGACAGGCAGAGAAATAGGAGAAAAAGGAGAGAGGCCGATGAAGTTCCTTCAACAGAGGGCCTCAGAGAGACTGCTGGAAAGGTAAGGAGGAGCTCAGCAGGAAGCAGCTGCCATGGACCCTGAATATCAGAGGGCAGTGGTGGCTCCTAGAACAGCCAATTTCAGATTCTCAGGCAGCCTGAGTACATGATCTGGATTAAAAGTTCTATGTATGAATTGAAAGAGGTAGATCCTTATATTCAGTAAAACTTCGGAGCCCATGGTATATGATGCGGGAGACCCCTGAAAGGAACATAACAAAGAGAGTGCTTCACGGGAGTATTGTGGTAAGTTAATTTTTGGCATTGGGCTACAGGATCGACATCCCACTTTCACTTCAATAGGTCATAGATTTCCAGCTCTTAAGACTCGTGCAACGATAAACACAGTTATTCAAAGGAATAAAGTTCCAGCCCAGAAGCAAGCAGCTCCTAGCTAGACTGAGGCCTAGAAGCATAAGTCCCAGCTCAGCTTGTATGGTGGCAAGTGATAACCAGGAGCAGTACAAACACCTGTAAGACTCCTTGGAGATTCCAGAAATGAGCTGAGAGAGAGGCACACTGTACAACACTGAATTTCCTACTAGAACAGGTAGGGACACCGGATTGCAGAAATATAGCCAGTAACGTTCCTGTAACCTAAGTGGTATTAACAGGATGCTGAAACTCATGCCATTGGATTTGTTCATGTTATCTCACTTAATCCTCATAACAGTACACAAGGTTGTTTTATCCTTGCTCAAAGTCATGCACCTCAGAGTTGGCAAAGCAGGGATTTGAAGTGGGATCTGTCTAGTTCTAAACAGCAAGCTGCATCCATCCTACAATGTCAGGGCGGTTAGGAGAAGTAGGGAGTAGCCAGAAGAGTCTGTGTCTCTGGGTCTGGCTTCATCCCACTCTTTAGTGCCTTTTTCGTTTGCTTCTGCAGGTTTCTGGTTGGGACCTCTGGAGACAAGCAGATCACTATGTTATAAAACCAACATGGCATATTTCTAAATTAAGCAATCATAGACATATTCATATAGAGAAACCTGACATTTGCCATTATAAACTCCAAGGGTAATGTATCCCTTGCCCTTTACCCAGGGAAAAGCAGGTCTTTGTATTAGGAAAAGAAATCCTAAAGAAATGCCTTAGCTTATTCAAGGGCTTACCTCAGAAACACTCCCATTCCTTCAGTGGTCTTAGAACCAGGTACTGAATTAGCTGTGGTAGGGGACTCTGGTGTGGTGAAAGAGTGTGGCTTTACAGACAGTCAGGTCTGGATTTGAGTTCTGGATTCACTTGCTGAGTAACCCTGGGCACATGACTTAATCTCTCAAATCCTCAGGTTCCTCATCAATTAAATGGGATGGCAATAAAAACATTAAAGGGCTGTTGTGAGGATTAAATGAGATAATTTGAGCAAAGAACCTAGAGCTATGTTTGGCATATAAGTAAGTGTTCAACAAATGTCAGCTCCACTCCCCACATTCCTAAATCTTTCTCTTATACTGGAATCTGTGTCCCAATTCAACATCTATTCCCAGAATTTAGGACAAAGCTTGAGACATAGACTCAGTAAAAGTCTGATGTCTAGGTAGAGGATAAAAGAGTGGTGGGAAAAAAATTAAGGGTTATATTTAACTCAGATTTGAATTCCAGCTGCAACATTTCCTACCTGCTGTGCAACCTTGAACAAATTACTTAATCCCATTCAGCCCCAGTTTCCATATGGGCAAAATGGGGAGAAAATTAACTAACCGGCCAGGCTTTTCTAAGGATGGAAGACCACAAATATAAAGAACTTACTTACACACACATACTTGGAAATTAGATGGTATCAGATATGAATATTCCTATTAGAGATCTGGATTTTACCGGGGTGTTATAATCCTTTCATTTTAAACTAATTGTCTAAGCGTCACCTCTTCCTCTTTATCTTAGTTTTCTCCTCTGCTTATGGGAAAAAAATATGGGGATAAGGAAGCCAATCTAGTTGTTTCATGGAATTTTAGGAGCACCACCTTTACTTTTGTACAGTCAACAAACTCATACAGAGTACCTACTGTGTGCACAAAACTGTGTAAGGTGTTGGGGAATCATTGGCAAAAAAGACTGAGGGGTCCCTGTTCTTACAGAGCTTACAACCTACTGTGTGTGGTGGGGGGGCAAACAATTGGCAAACAAAAGAATCATAGACTGATAAACCAATGTCTTGCTCTATGGAAGCTGAAAGAGGCTTCAGTTATCTCTGCTTTTATTCCCCAGAATGAAGTTAACAAGATGATGTCAAAGAGACACTCTGAGCTACTCAGATAAAGGTGATGAGCACGTATCTCTCAGGACAGAAATGGCTATTTAAAGGTATTTTGGTTCCATCATAAAGCAATTTGACTCTCCTTGCACCCCATATACACATATAAGGCATGGTCCCCGCCCTAGAGCTTCTCTCAGTCCAGGCAGGGAGACAGAGCAGAAAACAAACAGCACCATGTGCTTATAGTTGAAATGAAGGGGAACACAAAGGGTTATGGGAACCTGGGTTGGCTGTGTGTGTGTGTGTGTGTGTGTGTGTGTATGTGTGTGTGTGTGTGTGTGTGTATGTGCGTGTGGTGTTATCCCTGGTGGAGGGTGGGCTGAGGGTCAGAGAAGATTTCTTGGATTCATAAAGCTATTCAGAGGCAGACCAATGGAACAACAATATTTCAGGGCTAGAAGGATTGATGGCATCAGGCCTAGTCTCCTATCTAGGATGGGAAGCAACATTCAATAGCTCCTGCCTGCACAATTCCCATATGCCAGACCTGTGATAGTCACTGGGGATACAAAAGCAAAGGAAGCAGTGGCCTGCCTTGGTGAGCTCACAGTCAGGCATGTAGAGGCAGTCAAGGTAACAGCAAGAAAAATGCCAGAATGAAGGGAAGTTCAGATAGGGGATGGAAGACCAGCTGAGCACAAAGAGGGGAAAGGGGCAGCTAAGTTGGCTGGTTAGGGTGGGGTCACAGAAGCCTTCACAGGGGAGGAGATGCTTCAGTTGACATTTGAAAGCTGAGCAGAGGTTTTCCTTACTCCCGTCTATCCATCCATCCATCCATCCATCCATCCACCCATCGTTGATTAATTCATTCATATACTACTTGAAGACTCATTACAGCTAGATATAAGCAAGGAAAAGTCTAAGTAAAATTGTGAAGTCTTCAGAGTTTACTTTAACTTCATAGGCTCTCCAAGGAAGAATTATTATAAATGATGTGTTAACTCCCCACCATTTTACAGATATGGAAACTGAGGTTCAAAGAGGAGGTGAAAGCATGAACTTCAAATCACTCTGGAGCTAGTCTGCCTGGCTCAAATTCTTTCTCTACCACTAATTAGCTGTTGATCTTGGGATATTACTTAACATCTGTGTGCCTTAGTTTCCTCACCTGGAAAACAGAAGATGTGAGAATTCAATGAGTTGACACATATATAGTTCTTAGAATAGTGCCTGGCATATATTAAGCACTCAATAAATGTTAGATAATTCTTATTATCACCCTGAATATGAAAGAAGATATCCTTCCTCTGAACCTTTGTTCATGCTGTTCAATCCATCAGGAACATCATTCTCTTCCTTATTGAAATGCAGCCCTGCATGTTTAGCTCAAGAGCCATCTCTCCCATTACCCCTCCTCATTCTTCCACATCTCAGAAGTCACCTTAGTCATTAAAATTGTCTGATTGTTTTAGGCATGTGTGCTCACTTGTCCCACAGGCACCGATCACATTGTGAAATGAACACTTTGTGCTCCTGGACTCTGAATGCCTAGCCTAGGCATAGGGCCTGACCCATAGGAGGCATTCAGTGAACATTTGCTGTATGAACATATAATTTGATAAATATATCTTTTTCTGACTGCCTGTCGACATCAATTATAGGATGTGTTTACATTATTTAGAGATATCTTGACCAACAAGTCAGGATGTGGTAGAAAGAGCAATAAATTAGGACGAAGATGACTGGTGTTCTTATTTTGGCTTTGCCATCTGTCAGGTACAAGACTATGAGTGACTGATTTTGGCTCTCTGTGCCTCAGTTTCTTCACTGGTAAAATGAGGAGGCTGAACAAGTTAAAATCTAACAGCCCTTCTACCTCTAAGCTTTGTATTGGCAATCAAAAAGTTGCCCACACTGTGTTGGGTTCCTTCCACAAGCACTTGGTGCCAGGCTTGGTGCCAGGCACTGGGGACACAGAGATAAATGACACCCAGTCTCTGTCCATAAGGACTCACATTGAATGGAGAACACATTTACAAACTGATGGTTACACAGGAAGGAGAGGAGGAGAGAGAAGCACAAAGAAGGGAGGACTTGATAGCTCCAGGGCAGGAGAATTTGGGGAGGGCAACCGGGAGGAGGTAATAGTAAAGTCAGTCTCTGCAGATAAATTCCCCACAAGAGAACAAAGAGGAGAAGGAGACACGCCAACACTGGGTCCCAGGTGCATACCTGGGGCACGTGGAAGGGCTTCTGTACCTCCTAGTCTGAGACTCACTGCTCCCCAGGAACAGTTTCCCTCTGGCTTACTTTTCAATCCTTTGGTCACACCACACTCCTTTCCCTCTCCCAAACATGTTCTGCCTTCTATATTAGCATCTTCTCTGCCCAGTTCTATCCTCCTCTTCCTTATCCTGTTAACTCTTCCTCATTCTTCAGAGCTCAACTCAAAAGTCACTTCCTCAAAAATGCCTTTCCTGATGCTCCAGGCTAGGTCAGGTCTCCCCACTGTATGTTCACTTGGCACCCTGTGTTTCTCCTTCATCACACTGTTAAATAAATAACTATTTGCTTAGTGGCTTAAAGTTTGCCTATGCTACTAGCATGAAGGCTCCACAAAGAGCAAGGACTCCTCACTCAATGCTTTTTCTCCAGCACTGTGCCTATATAGCAGGGTCTCAGTAGTATACTGAGTATGTTGTTATAACAGGATCTCAATAAATATTTGCAGAATGAATGAATGGAGGGGCAAAGATGGGGTAGAGAATGGCAGGGGTGGGCAGCACTCACCTTTCTCTTTACTCCCACTCTCAAGCTATTATTCCTCCTCAATTACATTATAATCCACAGTGCCTCTGAGGCCAGTGCTGTTCAGCTGTTCCCATCCTCTTCCACTTCTGCTGCTCTAAACTCAACTGAACCCTTAGAGCTTTAAGTGCTCAAAACAGGTTTGTATAAAGAAAAAATAAACAAATACTGTCCTAAGCTTCTCACTGCATTAACTCACCAAAATCTTTCCCACTCTTCCAAGTGCAGCACACTCCCAGGTGCCTCTAATCCACAGCCCAGTCCCTCGGTGTAACTGATTTTGGATGAGGGGGTGACAGGAAAACAATCTGGTTGAGCAAAATGTCACACTAATGTATACTGATTGCCCTTTAAACTCTTCCTTCCTTCCCCCCTCCCTCCCTCCCTTTGTTTCATTCTCCCTTCCTCCTCCAAAATTTTGATTTTTTAAAAAAGACACCTGCTAAATTCAGGTTAATAGAGTACTAGAAACATACTGAGGTGAAAATAGAAAATATTTTTCTTAGAAAACAAGATGATTTTTCACAAAGGCTGGAAAACAGGTCCTTAGAGAATATTGGGATCATCCCTTTGTAGAAAGAGAAGCCTAGAGAGAACAAAAGACTTGTTGAGGGCACAGAGCAAAGCAATGTCAAAGGTGGGCCTGGAACTCCCTGCACTGACCTAGCGCCTTGCCCTTTACATGCCTGCCTTGTACCTTGTCAGCAGTCTATAAGTTGAGCCCTCTTGCCCTCCCTTTGCTCTTGCTTCCTGGGCCTTCTCTGCCAGCCCAGCCTGCTTTCTTTCCCCGAGTCCCAGTGACAGCCTGCCTGCTGCGGCTGCCCTTGCTGAGCGCTGCCACTCTGTAGATAGCTTTGCCACCTTTCACTGATTCATTCACTTGCCATCTGCTTTCAGATTTCTCCCGAAAACCCCAGTGTCTCTACCGTTCCCGGAATTCTGTCACACCCTCCTCCCCGGCTAATGGACCCAACATACAGCTGTTCTAATTTAGTCTTCTCCAAGCCACCATTTTCTGAAGTTTATATCCCCAATTTTTCACTCTCTTACATTTTTTGATGCACCAATTTCAAAGAATTAAACATGTCTAAAAGAGCAAAGGCGAAGCAATGATGACTTTTCTGAGGAAACGTAACGACAGTATTCACTCCTTTACTCATGTGACCTCTGGTTCAATGAGAATTCCTTAACTCAGTACGCAGAGGCAGGGAAGGACAGCTGAAGGAATGGAAGGCACTGCTGCAGTCCTGGTCACTGACATAAAAGATGCATGCGTTAAAGACTAGAAGAAAACCTGCCATATATGACACATTGAGCACTCACTCTGTTACAGGATGCTAAAGTGAATGCTTCATCTGAGGCACCAAAAAACAAGGAATGCTTGTTCGGAATATCCAAAGAAATGTCAGATTTTGTATAGAATTTCCAAGTACATATCTAGAAACTGATTACAAAACTCTTGAAACACCTTGCTCACTTCAAGGATATAAAGGAAAAGAGGGTTAGAAATTAAAGAGTGGGTTTTGTGAGGGGGCTTCTGGTGCTTGGAGCCCCACATGCCGCGCCTCCGGAGGAGGGGTTAGGAAGTACTTCTCCCCCCTTCTCTGCACAGGGAGAGTGCACAGTGGGCTGGGTTCTGCCTCCTTCCTGAGAAACCTAGTGAACAAGAGACTATGGAAAAAGTGAAGAAGCAGCTATACTGAGATTGGCCTATAATCTTAGTGCTTGCCCAGGCAAAACATTCTGAACAGATGTGGGGCCCATGGTAGAGAGACTCAGTCTGACGCCATTTCGACTCCTGTGCAGTCTATGTTTACAGTAGACCGTCAAAAAAGCAGGCACTAAGAGCCCATGAAAGCCCTGACGGGAGAGGGAGTCAGCTGCAAACATCTCCCAGGCCCAGAGAGCCTGAAGCCAGCTTAGGAGAGTGCCGGGCAAGTGAGATCTCTCTGCTCCCTCCACACTCCTCCTCTAGCACGTCCACCTTGACTGGGGGTGGAAGTACAAAGGAAGAAGACACTGAATCAAGTTCAGAGTTTTGATTATTGTCAGGGATTACTGTCAGACATTTTAAATGACTGAACTGAGGCTGTGTTTGTTAATTAAAGTGATCAAAGGACTTTCCATCACCTAAAAGGAGAATTTTCATCCAGGGCAGGGGAAGGACTGTCCCTCTGAATGGGTTTGAAGTATTGCTAGGAGACAAAAACAAAGCTGTTTTTATGAATGCACTCTGAGTCCTGCATATCATATCAACACATTATTGGCTATACATGTAATCCTGACAACAACACTGGAGATAAGTAATGTTACTGTCCCCATTTTAATAAATACAGAAACTGAATCATAGGGACATTTAGTAACTTACCTAAGGTCACCAGCTAGTCAAATGCAAGTACTTGTAAGCTCTATAAACTTCCTATCGGTGGGGCTGTATTTGATCCTTAGCTGTATCCCCAGAACTCTGCACAGTGCCAAAGGCTCACAAGTACAGCACAAATATTGTTTGAAGGTCTGATTTCAGAATGTTGTCCTGGAAATAAGTGCATGAGAGAAGTTTCAGGCCATTAAGAGCAGTTGAGCTGAATGAGATCGGTGAGGGTTCATCAGGACCCATCTCAGGCTCCCAACTCCCTTTTGGTCTCCTGGTAACCAGCCTTGCCCACATGGTCTGTCCTTTGGACACAACTTTACAATTGCCCTATTTCGTTGTTGTTTTGTGTTGCTCCTGTGCTGAGGGTCCTTCTCACTCTCCTCTGTCTTACCTCAGCCCACATACCCCCGATTTAAGTCCCTCTCGTGTTTTGATGCTAATAGCCATAACATAACATTGTTCAACAACCTTTCCTCAGGAGCCTCAAAAATCCAGTTAGACATATCTAAACAAAATTATATCATGTAAGATTTGGGGACATTTTAGATTATCTGGTCCAAACATCTCATTTTAGAGATTTAAAAAAATCTCAGGTCCAGGGAGGAGAAGTAACTAGGCCAAGGTAACATAGACAGCAGTTTCAGAGCCGATGCTAGATTTGGTTCTCTTATCCTTCACTCCAGGTTTTCAGAGCAGTGATTGGTCAGCATGGACTGGCATGGTCAGCAAAGGCATCAGGAGTTAGGACTGCTGTGTGCTGCGGTCAGTGTCTTCCCAGAGGAGCTTCTCTGGTAAGATGCTTAGGGTTCTATGCAAAAGCAACTATAATAACCATATATGAAGAGAGTTGAAGGGCAAGTTATTGTGTTTTCCTACCTAAGACACTATGGAAAAGACGTGGTAGGCCAACTTCTCTCAACTATGGTCAGTACTTTTGACCAGAATTGTTGAACAAGTAGGACAAGCTAATGTGAAGGTGAGGAGAAACGCTTTACTGCACTCATTCCTATAATGGTATTGTAAGGAAAGAATTATAATCTCTACTTTAAAAATGAGAAAAAAGCTCAGAGAGGCTACATAATTTACCCAAAGTCATATAACTGATAAACAGGGAAAATTTAGGCTTGAAGCTAGGTTTTATCTAATTCCAAAGCCCAGTTGTTTCTACTGTATAGCTTGAAAATAGATTCCAAAGGTCATTACTAAAGATAAATTTATTCACTGAAAGTGAAGAAAGCAATAATAGTATCACTGCAATAAGTGTACAACCTCTCTAGGAAATTCCTTTGAGCAGCACTTATGTTCATCCAGTTGTTAGTTCACTTGTTCATTCATTCATTCAATACTTATTGAGCATTACTAACTGACAGCTGCTGTCCTAGGCACTGAGGAAACATGCTTGGGCAAAAAAGGCTTTGCCTTCATGGAGTTTACATTCTGATGGGAAGTGGAGGAATATCAAGTGACCAAGAAAATGAGCAAGATAGTATCAGATAATATATCAGAGATGAAGAAAATAAAGTAGAGTGACATGGTAGAAAGTGGGAGGGGTGGGGAGGAGCTAATTAAATGGGGTGGTTAGTAAAATCTTCTCAGGGGAGGCTAGGGTCAGAGTTTAAGAGCAAGAGGATAAAAAAAGGAAATAAATATTCATGTTCTTGGAAAACACACAAGGCAATTGTAGAGAGGATGAGACAAGAGCATTCTCCTCTCCTGTCCATGACCTCTCTTTCATCTCCCCAATGTCCTCCAGCTTCTGAGTAAAAGAAGGAAGACTGAGGCAGAGAGCTCCAAGCAGAGGAGTGTGCTGTAGAGGGAAGGTGATGGGCTCTGGAAGTGGATGGATCCCTGGCTGTGGAACCTTGAGTGAGGTCTTTAACCTTTGAGACTATTTCTACGTGTGAAAATGGAGACAGTAATGCCTTCCCATTAGGATGCATGGGGATCAACTGAGATAATGGATGGGCATGAGTTCTTAGTTGCCAGCAACAGATATGACTAGCTGATTAAGTATAAAGGGAACTTATTAAAGGAATCTTGGTAGTTCACAGAATAAGATGAAGGTCCAGAAAACAAGGGTTGAGGCTAAGTTCCATGCCCAAAGCCATGCTGCAGAACTAGTCTGATGAGAAAAACATAGCTTCTACCCCCACTACTAAGTACCAGATGCTACAGTTAACACCACTTCAGTGCTACCAATTCAACTTTATTATAACTACTATGCTTCTGGCACAAAGGACTTTCCTGGGCTAAGAAGTCAAGGTTGCCTCTACTGATTAGGCCTCATAGTTGCTCATCTCAGAAGTGGTTTCTTGTGGAGGTGTCTCTGATTGGTGGAGCCTAAATCATAAACTTGGGCCTTAGCTGTGGGAGAAGCTAGAGAAGAGAGTTTTTTAACTTCTACCACAAGGTGAAGGACTCATGAAGAAGAGTATTCAAAAAGGGTTGGGGAGCCAGCAAATACGGCAAATACCCACTGAGGATGGAAAATACCTAGAATGGTGCCTGTAACTCAGCAGATGCTCATGAAGGTAAGTTTCTTTTCTCTTTTCTGTTTCCCAGACTTCTATCCATCTGATCCTAAGCTCTGAGGAGGTATTAATAATGCTGTATGGGTAGGTGAAAAGGCCACCATGTACTATTTAAGACTCCTAGAGAGGAATTATAAATTTAGCCCATGCTGTAGACACCTTCCAGAGTGACAAGCTGCTGACTGGGACTTGGCTCAGAGCAGGAGCAACGTGCTTGGCATTTGCCTAAATACAGTCTAGCCCAGAGGTAAAGAGCCTGGTAATGTGAGGTGAGTTGAGAATTGAGCCAGATGAATTGGTGATTCATCATAAAAGCCTTTGGTGGCAGACAAATGGGAAGACGGTCAAAAGATCTTCAGTTGACAAATGATGAGCAATTAAATATTTGGAGTTGGGGCCCTAAGCAGCGTGCTTCCCTCTTTATCTACACCCAGTCCTGAAGCTGGAAATATGCCTCAGTTTCCTTCTTGCACTTCAATTCCCTTTCCCTGCCAGCATTTCTCCTGTCTTTTGGGACTGAAGACCAGCCCCAAACTTCAGCATACATGAAATTCTGTCCAGATCTTAGCAAAACTGCTCCCTATATCAGGTTCCTACATCCCAGATAAGATCCTCCCAGTAACAAACCATATCCTAGATGGAAGCCAACTTGACACATAATTTATAGGTGAAATATAGTTTACAAGGCACTTGGCTGCACATTATCCAATTTGATTCCAATAGCATCTCTGTGAATTTTATAGTATTACTTTAAACATTTATTGAACACTATCGGATTTTTACTGTGTCAGGTACTGTGCAGAGGCTCAGAGAGAGGGAAGTGACCTGCCTAAGAACACACAGCCACCTTTTGTGTTTCTTCTATCTTGCCTTAAGCATTGTCAAAAGCAAATGAGATGCCATGTGGGAAAGGGCTACCTGAAAGCATGAGATTATTATTAGTGTGGCTATGATATATGGCTCTTGTTTCTAAAACACTGCTCTAAAAATCTTGTTGACATGACAAAGGCATGAATTTCTCTGTTAGGATGTGAACAAGTGCTATCTCTCCATGTCTCTCTGATCCCACAAACAGCCTTGTTTGTCTCTGACTGCCAACCCTACCCTCACCTCCCCTGCAAATCACATTACTCCCAGACAGTGGCAATTGTTGTCCTAGAGATTAGTGCATCACAGATCTGGAAGGTAAAGGAATCTTAAAGGATAAAAATAGCACTGACCTCATAGGATCAGCGAGGATTACATCAGATAATGTAAATATAGCATTTGGAAAGTGTTATCTTCTATTATTACCTTCATTTTAAAAGTAAAGACAGGAGCTCAGTGAAGTTAAGTGATGATTACAAGGGAACACAGCAATTAAAAACGAAAGTGAGGATTCAGGATCAGGCCTATGTTTCTCTGTGCTGCACTGCCTGTCTATACGGCCTTACTCACACTTCAAGCCTAGCACATACCCTTCCAATGCCAAGCTTCCCAGGGCTCGTCAGCAGAATGAATGCCCCTCTCCATGGCTCTTCCCGAGTCCTGGCCCTTGCCAGGAGAACATCTGACATAGGAAGGATACCAAGGCCACTCATACATTGTTAACCACAGTTATAACATTTTCACTCAGTGGTCACTATGTAGGGGTAATGCTGCAGTTGGGCTTTGGATCCAAATCTGCCCTTATACAGCTGTTGACTTCACTCCCAGAGCAGTGGTTAAACAGATGGGCTGATGAGTGTGAAGGTCAGGGCCTGGCACCCAGTGAGGAGATGCCCCTCTCTGCTCCCCACCTTGCATTAGCCCTTTTTCTCAGGCTGGTTAGATAGCGTGGTATGCTAGCTTGTATTAACCTGGTGTTGTTGAAAAAACAGGGAGCTAGGCAGTTCTAGATTTAAATTTTGGCTTTGCCTCTGGCTGTGTGGCCCTCAGAAAAAACATTTAACCTCCCTAAATCTGATTCTTCTTCAGTGAAATGGAAAGAATAGTGTGAGAAATATGAGATAACAAGTGTAAAACATCCAGCAAACCATGTGGCAAACACACGGTAGCTGGGAGTCATTAATCATTAACTATTATTATTACCTTGCCAGACTGAGCCCTCACAGGTGGATGTCTGCCCTGACCCCGGCTCTTTAATTGGAGCTGACTTTCCTTTGTTTCCTGCAATAGGAAGCAAAAAAGACCAGCCTGGAGCATTAGGCTCTGTGGTATCTGCCGAGACTGCCCTCCTCTTCACAAGCTGTTCCCTGTTCCTGTCTTTCTGTTGAAAATTAGCGACCCAGGATTCCCTAAAAAATCTGCAACATGGCCAATGCTGGCAAAATTGCGCTTTGAATTTAGGGTGGGGTGCAACCTACACATTGAATTTCTTGGGCATCAGTGGCATCTGCCCAGTACACAGCAGTGCCAACTGTTTACTTCTATCTCAAGGTGATCCAACTCCCTTTCTTCAAAAGACAGAAGCCATAAATTCTAATGTATTCAAAAGTCCAATGCTAACAGCAACAGACAAAATTGCTTTGCTTCAGATAACCACTGTATTTTAAGAGTTACATTAGAACCAGTTAATGGCTTTCAATCACAAGGGCCATTTTCTTATAGAATATTAAAGGAACCCTCGTATTTTTCTGTAAAATTTTTTCCAATTAAAATAACTGCAGCTGCTTATGAAGAAAGAGAAGAGAGCCTGGGGTAGCGGGGCTCAGAGGCTCAGAGACTAAAAATAGAAGTCAGGCAAAGGGAGGAAAGAGTTTGACAATCATTCCTAGGAATCAGATTGACTCATTCATTTGCTCGTTCAACATTTACTAATATGTTCTCAAATAACTCTGTTTAAGCTGCAGATATGGAAACTAATAAGATACGGCATGTGGCCTCAAAGAACTCTCTGGACTAGTGTAGCAGGCAGACAGGCAAACAAACAATAATGATCAGGGTGATAAGTTCAACAATAACAATATCCCCAAGGGGCCAAAGAGAGGACATTCACCATGTTCTGCTTTAGACTGATGCTTTACAGATGAAGTGAATTTTCTTATTTAAACCTTTAAATATTTAATTTTAAAATATTTCAAACACATCAAAAATTACATAAACTAACATAATGAATGGCACACTATTCCATCAATTCCTAACACTTTGCCATATGCTTAATATTTTTTAAAGAAATAAAACACTACAGATCTGAGTTAAAACCCTCATGTTTTAACCCAGTCTCCTCCCTTTTACAACAGAGATAAACACTCGTCAGAAACTTGTCCTCATCATTACCATGGGCCTTAATTTTTGCCATTATTACATATTTGTGTACCTAAAAAGCAAAACAGAACATTCTTTTATGTGCTTTCAAACTGTATATAAATGGCATGCCTGCAGCATGCTCTCCTCCCTTACAGTATGTTTCTGAAATTTAGCCATGTTGATAGTTGTAGCTCCAGTTTATGTATTTCAACTTCTATATAGTATGCGATATGTAGGCCAAACCAAATGTATCTATGCTCCCATAGTTTTCAATTTTCTGTTATTGCCAATAATGCCATGACAAAACCCAAATCTGTCTATTGTGCATATGTATGATATTCTTTCAAAATGGAATGGGTGATTAGCAAGAAATAAACATCTTCAACCTCACTAGATAATACTGCACCACCTTACAAAGTTGTTGTACCAATTTATACACCTCCCACCAACAGCAGGTGACTTTCTACAACTCCATGTCTTCACCACCACTTGGTAGTATAAGCCTTTCTAACTGCTGTCCATTTGAGTAACATAAACTGTGGTTTTAATGTATATTTCTCTGACGGCTAGTGAAGATTAGCAACTTTGATAATTATTATTCAGCTTCATTTCTGTGAACTGTTTCTTATTATTTTTCCATTTTTTTCTGTTGAGTTGTCTTTTTTCTAATTGAGCTGTAGGTTTTACAATATGTTGGTGCGTATATGTAATATATATTATCCTTTGACAGTTCTGTGTTCTTCAACTATTTTCTACTAGTCTGTGACTTGAATTTTATTTGGGGAGACTTGTTAGAAGTTTTAAGTTTGTCATAATCAATCTTTTTCATCTTTTCCTTTATGTTGTTTGCTTTTTATGTCTTAGAAATGCACATCTACTCTGATTTCAGGAAGATATTCTCTGTTTCTTTTTCCTCTTGAAAGTACTGAGGTGTTCCTTGTATACTTAGATATTAATCTACCTGGAATTAATTTTGCTATGAGATAGTGATCCAAGTTAAATTTCTATTTTTCCACTTAGGAAAACTAGGCCTAGATTTGAGAGAATAACAGAAATAGGAAGAAGCAAATGTATCTTCATTCATTCATTTATTCATAATACCATATATTCATGGTTTTACTGATATTCTAGCTAATCTCATCTATGTCCAGAATTTCAACTGCCAACCATGTGCTAATAAACTCCAGCCCAGAGTTGTTTTTGTGCATGTCCACAAGGCTCTCCCAAAGCTGCTTCCATGGCTTTTACTCTCTAGCCCCTGCAAAGGTTGTTCTTAAAATACGAAGAGTACTTTCTATGTTCTGAATGAGCCCTGGCTGACACAGCATCTCTTATCGGGATCACTTTAATGGCTTCCTAACTGAGAAGCACCCTGATTTTGACCACTGCCCTCAAGTCATCACAGACAGATCTTTTTGAAACACAACTCTGACCACTTCCCTCTCCCCTGCTTAAAACTCTTTGGTTACTCAACACTTTTCCTCAGGATACACTTCAGGCTTCTTGGCATGACATTTAATACTCTCCACAACTTGCCCCTTATAGACCTCTGCAGCCTTGTTTTTAGACACTCTCCGACTTATCTTTTGTGCTCCAAAGCACCTGTCCATAGTTTCTGGTCATGCCATATTGTTTCTTGCTTAAGGATTTTGCTGTTCCTTTCCCTACTAATGCCTTTCTGCTCCCCAATTCCACTTGAGACAAAAAGGCTAACTTTACAACAAATATTCTTGTTCCTTCTCCTGCCACCATGATATACAGTTGTCACTAAGAAGCAGACACTTAAGCAGGGACTGCATTTTCCAGTCCCCATATAGTTAGATGTGATCATATGACTGAGTTACAACCAATGTATTATGAGTAGAAGTAAGTTATACTACTTTCAAGTCTGCCCCATCAAAACCTATCATGTGTTAGGGCCCATCCATACTTTACCTCACCTTTCGGTGGATGTAGAAGACTCTAAGACCATAAAAAATGGCAAAGATATAAAATGAAAGGAGCTTGGGCCACTAAATCACCAACATTACATTCCTCAAAACTAGAAAGAGGCCCTGGGACCTCACATCAGGAGGCCCTGTGCTTTGGAGTGCTTTCCTCAAAAATTTCTAGCTCCCTTCAGTGCCTGGAACCTGCAAGGTGGTTTCTGGGCATGGTCCCCTGAGCTTAAACCAGTCATTTTTCCCCCTTGAGGATTGCTCTCTAACCCTCTACTGAGGGCTGGTTCCATGAGCATGTGACCTGTGTAGCTGCCCTGTGTTTGGTTTAATGCTATGCTGTTACCACTTTGGAGTTCTTAATAATTTGTAACTTGGGGACCCACATTTTGATTTTGCAATAGGCCCCAAAAACTATGGCGTTTTTCCTGCCTCTAACCCATGTGTAGGATGGACCAGATGCCTAGAGGAGCATCCTGGACTTTTAGGTAGTTCCCTGGTTCTAGAATGGCAGTATAGTGAGAGGATCATTACCATTAGCTGACAGGACACTTCTTTTAGGGGATCATATGAGATTCTGCTGCTGGAAGGGAGCTGACACATGACAGGACAAGTTTAGAGCTCTGAGTTACCAATTGTCCACTGCTAATTCTTGGTGTATGGTATGCTAACTCAGTGGCAGGTCCCTTTGTCAGCTTTCACTCTCATCCTATGTACTTGCTGCTGTTGGCACGTAGGGCTGTCATTCATTCCCATGTAGGCTCTATGCCCATGTCTGTCCAGCAGTCCTCTGAGGGTGGCCACACCTACCTTGTCTGAGAGCTTTAGAGACCTTCACAATGCCAGCAGGCCCTTCCTATTTATGTCCTCTCTTGCCTTCAGGTTGTTTCTGAGCTGTGCTACTTGGGATATGGACATTCCTTGCACAAGTAAAATGATTCCTTTCACTCTGCCCATAGCCCTGAGTCTATTTTCCTTGCTTGGGTTATATGTTGAAGTCAGAAATGCAGTCAACATTGAGAAAGTTCACATTCCAGGCAATGATTCTGGCCTAAAGAGTTCAAGAGAATACAACTTTTATACTAAAGAAAAAGAGTTCAAGAGAAGAGAAACTTTATACTATAAAATTTCAAAAACAAAGTTTAACATGGCTAGAAAACAAGTTATTGGTCACATTTTCCTGCATATCTGAGAAAGACTTGCATTTTTGGTCATCATCAACAAAGCACAAAAGTAAGCTTTGAGAGATCCTCTGAAAGCTATCATTCATAATGGACAATGCAGTGTTATGAGTACCAATGCAACCAGCACTGGATAAATGGTATTATGGAACCACTGAAGCAAAAGGGTCTATATTCTTTCGATATAAACAGATTCCTAAGAGTCATGGCATTGTGAGTAATAACAGGGTTACTATTTTTTTCTTGAGGTGGGAGATAAGAAATTAGGCAAGAACCACATATTTGAGAACATAGTAAAGAACACAAAGAGATAGTGCCTAAATACTATAAGGATCTTCACATGCACTGATTAGACAATAAAAAAAAACTACCTCTTTTCTCCACATTATTCTAAATCTTCTTCCATCAATCACTATACTTCAATAGTTACAGCACTTTTTTTTTTATAACTCTTGCATGAATGTTGTGTTTTTGTTAATCAACTTGTTTCTATAGACAGAAAGTCTGGTAAAAAATATTTTCCCAAGTTTCCCACAAACTCAAGGTTTAAATACAGGAAAACTGCCCATTTAGGAGCATTCACATTAGACAATTACACAAATGAGAGATAGACTTTTATTGGTTAAGCTACTGATACTTTAGAGTTTATTCCCCATTACTCCATATTTTTTTTTGTCACTGCTATTCATCCTTAAATACATGACTCTATATATCACAAAGAAGCTTTTCTTATCATTCCTGTTTCTCTATTAGGCTCCTTGTCTCTCTCCCAGGGCTAGGTTTGGTCACTCTTCTTTGGCCTTCCATGATGTCTGTGCCTTTTTCTATCACTGGTCAAGCATATCATAATTTATTCATCCGCTTATGCATTTGCCTCCTATTAGGCTATGGACACCTTGAGGGCAGGTGTTCTGCCCATGAATTTTAGCCTCTAGTACCATACCTGGGGAATAGAAGTGTTCATCAAATAATTTTAAATCAGTACCACTTCATAAAGGAGGCATCTGGATAGAGTAGAAAGAGCACAGGAATGAGAAAACATGGATTCTGGAGCCAACTTTGCCACTATTTTCATATATAATCCTAACCAAGCCATTTTCATTCTCTGAGCTCAAATATCCTCATGCATAAATTGCAGATGTTAATACCTACTTTTCACAGCTGTTCTGACAAATAAATACAATAACACATGAGAAACACCTCAAAACTGTCTGAATAAAAGGTGACCTTCAAAAGATGGTAGTTGTTACTATAGTAGATGCTCAATAAATTTTTGTTGAGTTAGTGAATTCAGCAATTATTTGAGAGCTGATTATGTGCCAAGCATTGTTTCGGGCACTAAAAATATAGCAATGAACAAACAAGTGACAAAGTCCTGCTCTCCTGTAGCTTATATTCCAACAGGATAAGACAGGCAATAAAAAATATTCAAGATGTCAGAGGGAGGAAAATAAAGCAGAGTAAGGGAGACAATGCTAAGGCGAGGAGCTACCTGACCAGACAGGATGGTCAGGGAAAGCACTGAGTGATAAGGCGGCATTTGAGCAAAGACATAAAGGAAGGAAAGGAGTGAGCCGTGAGAATACCTGAGAAGAGTATTCTAGGTCAAGACTAGCAATTCCAAATGTCTTGAAGCAGGAATATGCTTAGTGAGTTCTTGAAACAGCAAGAAGGTCAGTGTGGGTGGAGAGAGTGATGGAGGGAGAGGGTGGTGAAGGAGAGGTCAGAGAGGCTGGAAGGACAGATCATGTGGAGCCTTCTAGACCATTGTAAAGACTTTGTATTTTTATTTCTCTTAGAGAGATGAGAAGTCACTGAAGGATTCTGAGCAGAGAATTGCCAAAATATGACTTTAATTTCAGAGGATCACTCTGGCTTTCAGACGTAGAATAAACTGCAGTGAGTGTATATAGAGAAGAGTTGGGGAGGCAAGGCCAGAGTTGAGACCACCAGTTAGGAAGCTGTTCCAAGAATCCAGGGGAGACATAACATTGGTTTGGGATAAAGAGATAGAGATGAAACTGATAAGGGTGATTAGGAATCTGTATTTTATTCATAGAGCCAATAAGGTATGTTGATAGATGGGCTGCTGGCCAAGAAACAGAGGAACCAAAGGTGATTTCAAAGATGAGAAGGAGCAAAGGAGATAGAGTTACCACTTACAGAGATGTGGGAGACTGTGGGAAATGTAGTTTTAGAGATTAGAAATTATATGTTTGCCTTTAGACATCTATCAGATGTCCAAGATAAAATACCGAGTGAGCAACTGAATGTATGATTCAAGATTTCAGGGAACAGGGCTGGGTAAAGACATAAATTCAGGAGTCATTAGCTGATACATGGTATTTGAAGCCATGAGACCAGATGAAATCATCATGGATGTAATACTAACTGAGAAAAGGAGAGATCGAAAGAGCAAACCCTATGGTACTTCAGTGTCTAGAGGTCAAGGAAATGAAAGGAAACCAGTAAAAAGAGACCTGGAAAGAGAATTAAGAGAAAGTGGTTCCCTAAAGCCAAAGGAAGAATGTAATCTGAGAAGGTGTGAATGGTCAATTGGGTTAAAAGTTGCTAGTTTTATTACATCATCATGGAGAATGTTGACATTGAACACTTTTGTCACAGAGCATATTCTGCTGTAGAGTCAGCAGTTCTGGGCTCAAATCCATCAGCTGCTTCCTCTGTTAAATGTAGGTATAAATTCCTGAACACTGTCTCCTAGAGTTGCTATGGGTCCTATATAAAATAATAGCTGTGAAAACATTTGGTGAAATGTTTTACTGTTCAACTACATATAACTTACAATCATTGACACCAGCTTTATGCCAGGACCTGATCTGGGAAATGGGCACAGAGACAGCACAATATATTTCATAACTCTCTGCCCTTGGGGAGATCCCAGTCTGGTTTATGTGCGTGCATGAGCACGTACTGCACCATTATTGCAGTATGTGTCACTCTAGAGGAATACCCAGAACACTACACTGCTACAGAGGAGCAGGGTAAGAGGAATTGGTAGTAAAATGGCAGGCCAGAGAGGCCACAAAAATTGGACAGGAGGAAAGATTCTTGGGAGCTCATTTCTCAAGCACAGATTGGGGAAGTGGCAGAATCGGCCCCTGAAATGCCAGTCATTTTTATCTCTCTCACCTTCGGTCTCACTTGGAGCATCAGCGCTGTTAGCTGAATCAATAGTTTCTCCTTGACCCAAGCAACTGACTTTCACAATATCCTTCTTTGTCACAGACAGAAGACTAAGAAATAGAAACACAGAAAAACTGTTATACTCTCTGAGAAGCAGCAAAGGAGAACAAGGGAGAGCTGTTTCTTGGTAGAGGTGGACTACAGGATGGCAGTGAGCTCAGAGCTGGGGATTCTGGGCCAGAGGAAGATAGAGGAAAGAGAAACTAAGGTAGTCATCCCACTCAGCTCCTGGCAGTGCTCTTTGGTGTAGCCATCAGCAAACAGAAGGAATTCATGCTGCCAAGTCCAGGACTAGGCAGATGATAGTACTCAGAGGGCAAGGCAGGCCAACAAGCTATAGTTCCACCAGGATGACAAGAGAGGCCGGAGCAACAACAGTCAGAGCAGCACAAACTTACCCAAAGGTCAAGGATGCCTAGATTCCTGTTTCACATCCCATTTCCCCTAAGAGCAAGAGCCATTAGCCACTTACAAGCTCTGCACATCTTAAGTCCACCAGGGAGAAATCCCAGTCCTTCCAAGACCAGTGATCCTCAACCCTGGCTACACATGAGAATAATGTGGGACATTTAAGAAAATAGCAATGCCTGGGTGTAGCCAATGGAGGGGAGGCAAGTAATTGGTATTTTTTAGAAGCTCTGTAACACTCTGTAATATTCTAATGTGCAGTCAATGTCAAGAATCAAAGTCTTAAACCACCTTAAAAAGCAATCTGGTGTACTTGAAAGATACCTGACCTTGCTATATAATTCATTCATTCATTCAACAAATATTTATTGAGTGTTCCTAAGTACTGTAGACTTGGGTTAAAATCACAACCCAGATACTTAGCAGCTGTGTGATTTGGGGCACATTACTTCTCTTAACTTCAATTTCTTCAAAATGAGAATAATAATAATACTTATTTCACAGGGTTGTTTCAAAGATCACTAGAAATAAATACACTAGAAATGCTTTCAAATAAGATGTACTGAATAATTGGGCATTTCTCTACCCTTTTTCTTAATAAAATGGAAAGGGGAAAGGGAAGCATGGGGAGAGAAAGCAGAATGCAAAGAGACCTGTTCAGTGACTTGTGGGAAATAATATCAAATCAGCCTATTGCTGGTCATTATATTTCTAGTCATGCAACCAGAATAATTAGGTCTCTGCCTTGTTCTTGCGGCTAAGATCTCCCCCAGTATCCAGTCTTTTTGGGCCTGGGGTCCTGCCTTGTCTCAGAAGTCTTACAGGACCTGGATTGCTCAGGCTCTGCTAGCTACCTATGCAAGACCTGCCTGACTCTGTGAACAGGCCTGCACTTGGCAGGGCTGGAGGGGCACAGACTGTGGTGGGGCAGGCTTATGTTTAGGCTGGTTCAATCACTTAAGAGCAAATCAATCACAACTGAGCCTCTCTTTCTTCATTTTCATACTGGGGATAAGATTACTGATTCAGCTCACAGACTATGGAGTCAGGCATCCTGGGTTTAAGTCCTGATTTTGCCACAGTTTCCTCTTGTGGAGTAGAGATAACGCTGTGCATCTTATAACTGTTATGAGAATAAAATAATCCATTTAAGGTACTTGGAACATTATCTGGTATATAGTAGGTTATCAATAAATATTAGCTGTTATTATTATTACTATTATCATCACCACCTACCTCTTTGACTGTCCATGGAAGTCTATGATCAGCTGAGTAGCCCAACCGCCAATACAAACACCAAAACACAAAGGGCTAATTAATCCATTGAGGCAGCAGCTTCAATGACAGCTGGGAATGTGTACAAATCATGTCATTTTTTTCTAGACCTGTCATCTCACTCAGGATAATGGCTCCCAGGCGGGCCCAGTATTCTGTATGATGTTCCTGGGGAACCCCCGCAGGGGTTTCAGGTGGCATGAAGGATGGGATCTTTACCAGAGCTTTTCAGAGAAGGGGAAATAAACAACCTCATAGCATCCCTTCTGACTCAGCCTGTGCCTCTGTGGCTCACCGTGTGGCCTTTCCGTGCCTTGAATGCCTAATTATAGAGGCCTGAACAACAGATTAAGATCTAAAGGAGTTCACTGGCTGACTTACTAATGATTACTGTTGAAAACTGCTCTCCTGAAAAATAGCATTTTATAGTTTACACATTGTTTCATTGGATTCTTTCATTCATTTACTCAACACTCACTGAGTATTATGTGTCCTGTTCTGAGTGAAGTAATAGTCAAATTGTTATGGTTAAGCATTGAAGGTATACTAATAAACAAGACTACAGATGTGAATCATAAAAAGCCCCAGCAGTTCACAATCAAATTGGAGAGACTGGAGCAGATGAAAGAACAGAAAAAGTACAGTTGCTGTGATGGCATGTGTGGGGCAGAGTACAAACAAGAGAGTGATAATTCTATCTGGGAGGAAGTAGACAAGGAAGACTTCAAACCTGGGACCTTTGTCTTAGGGCCAACTCTTAAGTTCTAACTCATCTTGCTGACATACCTGAGTCAGTTCTGCTACCTGTTTCTTTTAGATAATGGAGGCCCACCCACGTCTGATTTCTGAGCAGTGCCTGCTGTTTGGTTTCTCCGAAACTATATGTTGTACTCCATTGCCTCTGTAAGGTTCAGAATATTCAAAATGTGGCTTCCAGCCCACAATCTATTACACTTTTGACAAATAGACATAATAATACCTAATATTTGAATCTCACAGAATTACTGTATTAAAGGAGATTATGACAAAGATACAATGCCAGTGATATCAGGGACCCTTTATTGAATGCCTAATACGCATTGTTGTACAGACATCAGGTACTTGATGCAAAGTTCTGCTTATCTTCACATATTTTTTTCCTACAAATAGATATGAAGGCCTCCATTTTACATAAAAATTTCAGTGACTTGTCCAGGGTCATATAAGTAGTAGGCAGCTGAGTTTGTTTACTACAAAAATCATTATATTATTATTATGTGACTCTTTCCTCTGTATCACACTGCCTCTTCAAAGTGAAAATACATACATACATGCATACATAGTACATACATACATAAAACTGCAGAGCATCTGTCATATGCCAGGCACCAAAGTAGGCATTTTATATGATATTCACAACAACCATAAGAGATATTATCTTTTTTAAAAAATTAAACAGATAAGCCAACTGATGCTCAGGGAGCATGAAAAATCAGTTTGTTGACAATAGAGCCAGAGTTTGAACCCAAGCTGGTTTAACTCAAAAGTTATGGCCTTTCTACTATATCATGTTAGCCTCTCCTGAGACCTTTAATCCAGCTCTGGTTTTCCTGCTAGCTACCTGTTGCTTCTTTGGCACTCAGTTTCCCCATCTGAAAAATTATGATCTCTAAGAGCTTTCAGCTTTGATGTTCTCAGGTTCTAAGATGTAGACAGATGGAGATGAAAGGTAGACAGACAGAAAGGCATTTTAGACTGAGAAAAGCAGGGATATAGCATTGTAAAGATCAGGGAACATTTAAGAAAAGTCGGCATGTTATGGGGTTGGAGTCCATCCTTTGGGTAGGGGATCAGAAAAGGCTTTATTTACGTATACCTTGAGGGATGAGGAGGAGTTTTAAATGTTAAAAAGATGAGCATTGTTTCAAGAAAAAGGAAAATACATACAAAGGACTCAGAGGCCTGCAATTGCAAAGTATGTTTGGAGAATGGTGATTTGTCTGATGTGGCTATGTAAAGAGTAGAGGAATTAAGGGGAGAGAGACTGTGATGATGAATTTCACCACAGTGGTAGCTGTGGTTTCAGTCTGGTTTATTGGGTCTGTCACTACTACATGGCAACTTTTGTTCCCGGTCTTCATTAAAGTACCAGACAGTTCCTGACAATTTGAGGTTATATAATTAAGCTGGAGTAGTGCTTTCAGAAAAGTGAATAATTAAAGTAATTATCTAGACTATTAAATTCCAAACACACAGGTGCACACACACACACATACATACATACCTGCCTTTTGTGCGGACAGCTCAAATAAAAAACATTTGGATGGTCTTCTGAAAATAATTTTGTCATTTCTTCTGCTGATCATAAGAGAGAGAGGTATTCACAGTATAAACTGGTAACAGCATACACTGGCTCTTGTTTTATTGGTATTATGAGAATTATTTTTCTTGAAGTTCAGGGATATACATTCTAATTATATCTCCATAAGGGATGCTGTGGCAACACCCAGCAGCCTTATATGTCTTCAAAAGGCTGTACAAAATACAACTGCTAAGACCACACTTCAGAAGGGCGGTGGGCAGGATCCTTATTACCTGAAGGATCCTACTACCATTGAAGTAGTTTGAAGTGTGTGTATGTACAGAATACCCGGATGCCAATGAGAGGTGAGAGGCTTCACAGCTGGGTCAAAGTCCATGTTTTCCACTTTCACCTCTTGCCCTTTGCTTTTTCTATGGAGTTCACAAATATATTCAAGTTTCACAACTTGAAATCCTCAAAATCCTCCCCTTTTAAATCTTCCTCAAGAGAATATAACAACTCATTCCTTACTTTCACATACATTCCTTCAAAGAGTTGTCTGTAATTATTGCTTCCACTTCCCCAATTCCTTAACCTAAATTGGGTTCCACTTCTACCTTACCTGAAATTTCCTTTGCCAAGCTAAGCGATACTACCATTAATGCTAAATCATCTCAATCCTCATTTTATTTAACACTATTATGTTGTTTCATACTTTCACAAGTCCCTCCTTAAAACTCCCTTTATCTCTGGCTTCACTGATACTCCTTTTTCCTGGTTTGGTTTCCTTCTTCCTTTTCTGACTGCTTTGAATCAATCTCCTTCACTGATTTTTCTTAATCTACCCACACCTTAAATTCTGATGTTCTCAAAATCCCTGTCTGTCAACCTCAAATTTCTCCATCCACTTACCCATCTACCATCAAGTATATACCCAATGAATACCTGTAGAAATGAATCTGACTAGATTCTTGTACTCAAAGAGCTCATAGTCTAGTAGGGAGAAAGATATGTAAAGAGACAGTCCTACACAGCATTAGGTACTGTTTTGTCTGCTCTGCTGGGTAAAGATGATGCAGTCAGGGGACAAAGGTACTATTAGCAGAGGATTCCTGCTTCTTCCATTGGAGGGCCTTGAGCTAGAGACAACTTACATCTGCCTATTAAACACATCTGGAGAGCCTACAAATGTCCACCTTGTCATGTCAGACTTAAGTATCCAAAAGAATAATCACTCAATGACTGACACAAAAATTATTCTATTAGTCACAATCAATTGTATCCTATTGTATCATATTTGGGAGGCAGCACACTGCAGAGGAGAGAATACAACTTTTAGGAAAAAGATGTTTCATTTAAACTAGTTATATTATTTCAAGTGCTCCATTTACTCTGACCCTTATTTTCCTCATCTATAAATGCACAAAATATTTTCTTATTGAATTGCTATAAGGCTTTGATACAAGAAGCACTTGGCACAATTCCTGACACCTAGTATTTAGAATGGACATCAGCCCGAACTTTTTTCTATTCCAAATGTGGGACTAACTCAAACAGAAGACAGAATATGGGCAATCAAGTGTGTTATCTCTTCTCAGGTAACGAGGTGTGATGCACTGGAAAAGGGGCCCAAGATAGCATTGTTTTAAATAAAAGTCCTAAATTCCCTTTCAATTTCCTTGTTCAAATCACTTATGGGGAGCTTTCTGTAGTTCTGCTAATGAAGTCATCCTCAAAATCACTTTCAGACAGACTATTGCTCAATAATAAACTAACTGCATGATAATACACACACTCAAACCCCGAAGTCGGGTGATTTTTTAAGATCAGAATCCATACAAACAGTCATTGAGTGTCTTAAGGGGGTCATTTGTGGAGATTGGATTCCTTCAAAAGAAAAGAATATACCCGTTTTAGTCTCTGTATTTTGCCAGCTCATCAAGAAGAAAATGATGAAAAAAAAAACTCTAATGCCTATGGTACAATTCATCACTGGGAATTTTATGGCAGAAAAATGTTTTCAATTTATAATGGCAGTAATAAGTGACATTGGGCAAAGACCGAAAGAGACTTTTTTCTTCCTACTGGGAGTCAGCTAGGAATAGAAGAGGGATGTAATCATTACTCATCCCTAGATGCTGAGTGTTTAAAGGCATCTTACACAACAGCATTCCTTTTTCTACCCTGCTCTATACACCAGGCAGAAAAATCTTACCAAATCTGTAACTTGCCTGCCCTGCTTATCATAACTGGGTCCAATTAAGGTCACATGGTGGGTAAAAGGGAGGATCCTCTCCTTGTCAGAATCTCAAGGCTGACTTTGAAAAGTCCGACAAAAGAGCTAGTCTTAAGAAGGGAGGCACGTTGTACTGTTTGGTTTAAAAGGTGTATTTTAAATGACTCTAGCCCTGGAGAGACACACACACACACACACAACTTCATTGGCAGAGTTTTCTAACAAATAGAATGCAGTGGTAGAGAATTCACTGAGCACCATTTTGAAAACCCACTATGCACGTGGCCAGGGCACTATTTCATGCTTTCCTGTTTCAGTCCCCTGTCTATAGATGGGGAAGTCACCAGGAGTATTTATTATCACCATCACTGTAACTCTACTACCCACCAATCTTCATATCACCTTCACCATCAAACATCATTCATCATTTACTCATTTATTCATTCATTCATTTACATTTACTAAAATACTCAAATCAACAAATATTTATAGTATGATAATGTATCAAGCATTAAAAATGCAGTAGTGATTATGAGATGATCCCCTATTTTTATGTCAAGAAGTTCCTAATTTAGTAGGGTAGATAGTTGAGCAAACAATCATACCATTGCATGACTGCATAAGGGCTCCACTACAGGCTGTGAGGTTCAGAGGTAACAGGAGAGAATAACACATTTAAGCATGAGAGAATGCTTCCTGGAGGAGATGGCCTTTTTTAGGTTGAGCTATGATGCATGAGTAGGCATTTTCTAGCAGGAAACAGGTCAACAGGCAAGGCAGGTAGAAGAAGGAACAAGACGTGCAAAGTGGAAGAATGTGTGAAAAGGATACAGCATGTGCACAGAACAGAAAGTGTGGTGCTCAGCTGAAGAGCTAAGCCTAAAGGTGCTGATGAAATTACTTAGGAAGGTGAAATGCTGTTCTAGGTCCTCTGGAGTCACGGACATGAAAAACACATAGCCACCAGTCTCAAAGAGCTACTTCACATGCAAGGAAACTTTCTTCTTTGGCATGTGTTCCTTGCTGGACTAGTCAATTGACTCAACTTTGTTGTGCTTCTGTTTGTTTAGTCTGTGTGTGTAGGGGGGGGTTGTTTCGTTTTGGTTCTGGTGGTCTTTGTTTTATTCTTTGATGACCTAAATGAAGAGAGAGTAAAATGTGAAAATCTGGGGTCAGAAATCTCTCTGTCAATGGCCATCATTTAAAAGTCCACAAATGATAAATGCTGGAGAGGATGTGGAGAAAAGGAAACCCTCCTACACTGTTGGTAAGAATGCAGTTTGGTGCAGCCATTGTGGAAAACAGTATGGGGATTCCTCAAAAGACTAAAAATAGACTTACCATATGATCCAGCAATCCCACTCCTGGGCATATATTCAGAGGGAACCTTAATTCAAAAAGACACCTGCACCCCAATGTTCATAGCAGCACTATTTACAATACCCAAGACATGGAAACAACCTAAATGTCCATTGACAGACAACTGGATAAAGAAGTTGTGGTATAATTACACAATGGAATACTACTCAGTCATAAAAAATAATAAAACCATGCCATTTGCAGCAACATGGATGGCCCTGGAGAATGTCATTCTAAGTGAGGCAAGCCAGAAAGAGAAAGAAAAATACCATATGATATCACTCATATGTGGAATAAAAAAAAAAGAAAAAGACAAGTGAATTTATTTATAAAACAGAAACAGACTTACAGACATAGAAAACAAACTTATGGTTACTAGGGGGAAGAGGGTGGGAAAGGATAAATTGGGAGTTCGAGATTTGCAGATACTGACTGGTATAAAATAGATAAGTTTATTCTGTATAGCACAGGGAACTATATTCAGTATCATGTAGTAGCTTACAGTGAAAAAGAATACGAAAGTGAATATATGTATATTCATGTATGACCGAAGCATTATGCTGTACATCAGAAACTGACACAACTTTGTAAACTGACTTTACTTCAATTAAAAAAAAATGTAAAAAAAAAAAATAAAAAAACTCTTTCAGAGGGAACAGGTACAATCCTAAGGAAAAAATGTTCCTAGGGGTCCAAGGAACAGCAAAGAAGGCCAAGGAGCCGAGCAGAGTGAGGAGGAGAACAAGAGGTAATAAATTAAGGGAACAACTTAGGGGCCAGATCACATGAGGCCTCATGAGCCATAGTAAGGGTTGTGGATTTTAGTGTAGGTGAATTGTAAGCCATTGAAGGGTTAAGAACAGAGAAATGAAATTATCTGACACTTATTTTAAAAGGAGCAACCTAGATGCTGTGTGGAGCATAGACTGCAGGTGGACCTGAATGAAGGATCTGTTAAGAGAGGAATATCTTCACAGACAAAATGATCAAGGCTTAAGCTAGAGTGGTAATGATAGAGGAGCTGACAAATGATTGGAATCAACACATATTTTGAATATTATTATTTAAATGCCCCTCCCCCATTTTACTTAACTCCTCAAATGCCCAAACTGTTCATTCCACCAATAGAGAAACTGAGGCCTAGAGGGAAAAAACTTGTCCAGGCCACATAGTGGGTCCACAGCTGAGACAAACCTGGGACCCAGGTGTCATGCCTCTTGGCTTTTTGGCATCCCCAAATTTCCAATAAGACTCTCCAAGTCAATTTCATTGTTTTCTATAAGCCTGTAATACCAACCTCCTGGTGGCATTTTAAGAAACCCAGACGGCATTCAGCAGAAAGCCTGCCTAGCATCAAGAGAAACCAGGACTTTGATGTGCTCCAATTGGAGCAGAGACGAAGTGTGGAAAATACCAAGCAAATGTTTGGACTCAGAATCCAAAATAACATGTACTTAACTTTGCAATTTAAAAAGCTGAATTCAAACATGTATCTTGTTGGTTTTCCAGAAAATATAGAATCTTACAGCATAAAATTAAATAAACACCAACCCTAACTTGAGGTCTCTCCCCACCCTCTCTTCCTCTAGAGTTTTCTCCAATTATTTTCAAACTCCCCCATCCTCCAAATTAGGAACTTTCCATATGTTTGGATGCATGAGGCAACTGGTCACACTAGCTAATGCTGTAATCCACAGTGGACACTCTTTATTTCCTATTGCATTATACATGTTCAGTCTTCTGGGCCTCTGCTCATGCTGTTTCTCTGCCTGGTATGCTTCCCCAATGCCTTTTCTTTGTCTGAAATACTCTTTGCAGCTTCCTTCTTCAAAAGCTATTCCCCAATTCTTCCTGTCACTTAATTAACTACTTTATTCCTCTCAAATCTTGACAAAAAAATAGCTAGGAAATCCTCAGTCTCTTCATCTTTACAGTGGAAATAAAAATATTTCTACCTACCTCGCTGAGATTTGCAAAGATTAAATGAATGAATATTCAAGAAATAGCTTTGAAAAGAGTAAAGTACTTTTTCTTTCTTTTTTCTTTCCTTCCCATTTCCTTCTCCTTCCCTTCTGCCCTCTTTCCTTCCTTTCTTCCTTTATTTTTCTTTCTCTTTTTTCTTTGTTTCTTTCTTTCTTTTTCCCTTTCTTTCTCTCTCTCCCCCCCTTTCCTTCCTTTCTTCCTTCCCTCCTTCCTCCCCTCATTCTTTCTTTTCTTTTTTTTTCTCCCTTTCCCTCTTTTAGTTCTTAGTTAAAAGTACCCTTCCTTTGCTGGGGAAGGGAGGTTTCCCAAACATATAAATGCAATAGATACCTGCAGTCAGCTGCCTGGGGTCTAGAGAAGGATTACTAGGTAAGTAGTGCCACTTCACAATCTATGGCCAGTTCAGGGCTGTTCCCGGCAGGGCAGGCCTTGTATCATGTCTAAGTCTCACTCACTTTTCCACTCCACCAAGTAACAACAACAACCAAAATAAAACAAACTCTTAAAATAACTCTGGTACCACTCCTGACAAAACGAACTAGGTCTGTAACCCTCCACTTCAACCTAGATAGCTCTTCTTCTACTAGTTTTATACTTTACATGATATTTTATTTAAGAAAAGAGTTCCTTTACTTAAAAAAAAATCTTTAAAAATAACTTTTATGATCCCAAACCCTCATTTTTGAGACACAGAGGCTCAGAGAGGGAAGGAAATAGCCCAAGGACATATTTTTCAAAGCCAGGTGAAATAACTTCTAGACCTAGGTAAGCCACTTCCTGGGTATTATCCCTACCATGTCTACTTCCTGGAAAGTTTTCCTGACATTAATGAGTTAATGGATTGACTCTGGAAAAATCTTACCTACTTTCTAAAACATGTAGCTATTATCATATTCATTTTGGCTCATTCTCTTGGTCTCATGTACCAGGAACCCTGAAAACCAAGATCTAAATCCAGGTAGTATGAGGAAGAATCTTTAGATTCCTGACTCCAACTAATTCCTTAAAAGTATTTTGGGGTCAGTGTACACGGACTGCTGCTCAGTTTTCTGGCTGAGAGCACTTCCTTTCTCCTGGAGTGTCAAGGCCAAAAAATGACAATCTCCTTTCTTGCCCATAGTCATAAGCTTTGAAGGGTGGGTGGCTTATAAGAGCAGGAGAAATGACCTTGGAACACTGTAGCTGTTTAGGAGAGTGGTGGCTGCTAAGTCTCTGAATATATAGACAACAAAATTTCAGGAAATTGTGGGTCTTCTTCCAGGTGGTTTATACAGACATTCGTGAACTAAAGTTTAGACAGCTCTCAAATGAGACTGGAGTCATTGGTCAATTTTTCTTCTGTTCCATTACATCAGTCCATTAAAGTTATCTCTTCTGAGTTTTAGTTTCCTCATTTCTAAAATGGGGATAATAATTTCTATCTCATTGGATTGTCATGATGGTTCAATAGAAAGATGTATGGAATGTTCTTTGCCTACTTCTACATTAAAATGAAAATAAAATAACAGCTAACACTCATTGGGCACTTACTAGGTGCCAGGCAGATTCTAAGCATATGATTTGTATTAATTCATTTAATCTTCAACAGAACTCTTTGAGGATTATTGTTATTCTTATATTTCAGATAGGGAAACTGAGGCACAGAAAGAGATTAAATTACTTGCTTAAAATCATACAGCTTGAAAGTGATAGAGCTGGGATTCAACCCTGTTAGCCTGACTCCATAGCCTGTGCTTAACCAGTGTAGTGACCTGCTTCCAAAAAAGTAGTAGACTTGTTATTATTAATGAAGTCAGTACCAGAAAGGAGAGAAGCAAGTGTGGTGTCTTAGAAGGTCTCACAATCTGCCACAGCAGACAGTCTTGCCGAGTTGATCCAGAACACAGAAATGCATGATGGCTCCTTTCAAAATGGCTCCCACTGACAGAATGCCAGATCCCCCGCACTTTGCTCTTTGACATTAATTAAAACAAAGGAGTTAATCAAGATAAACTTCCACACCTGCTCAGCACCAGCCTGGAAGTTTATCATGTCTAAATATGTTTCTCATGCATTTACTGCAAATTAGTTTCTGAAAGTGAATTTCAAGGTCTAGTGACTCTGAGGTTCCCTAACTCCATTTTCATTAAGTTTTCACAAATGATCTACTGTTGCATTATTCTTTTATAGTGCAGATTTAAGGCCCCACTATGAAAAGCAATTACGCTGTCAGAAAAGGGTATTTTGACTTATTAAAAAATCTGAAAGGTTTCAGAAAACTATTTATTTAGGTTCTCATCAGGAGAGTATTTTGACAGTCCTCAGAAAGAAAGCACTTTTCAGCTGCATGCTATTTGGAGTAGCCTAACAAAGCCTTCGTGTGAAGTAAATGTGGAGCAGTAGAACAAGCACAGTGCAGGACGTCAACAAGGCTCGGGTGCTACTCGTGGAGAGAAGCCTTGGGCCTCCCAGTCCTCAACTGGAAAATAAGAGTTGCATACAGTAATCTCTAGAGTAGAGATTCTATGATTATAGCTGCTTGTCCTGAGCACTTAGTATATCTCAGACACAGTACTAACAGGTATATATATCAAATCCTGAGAGGTAGACTGTATGATTCCAATTTTATAAGAAAACTAAAGCTGAAAAAGGCTACATGGCTTACCCAAAGTCACTCCATAGATGCTGGTTTGGGACATGACCCCTACTGTACATTCTAAGGGCTACTATTCAGAGAAAAAAGAAAACAAGATAAACTATCGATACATTCAACAATATGGATGATAAACTTAAAGAAACCAGACACAAAAGAGTTCATACCATATTACTCCATTTATATAAAGTTTAAAATCAGAAAAAACTAATCTATGCTGATACAGTCAAGAGCAGTTGCCTACAGAGGGGTGAAAAGTGAATGGAAACAGCCAAAAGGGAATTTTCTAAGGTGAATAAAATATTCCAAATCTTGACTGGGAAGGTTACACAGGTGTACAGATTATCAAAGCTCATGGAATCAAACACATAAATTCAGTGCCTTTCGCTGTATATAAACCTACAAAAAAGTGCATGTGGCTAGTGGGCAACTATTTGGCTTGTGAGCCCCAT
This sequence comes from Camelus ferus, assembly GCF_009834535.1. NCBI lineage: Eukaryota > Metazoa > Chordata > Mammalia > Artiodactyla > Camelidae > Camelus > Camelus ferus. The sequence continues at coordinate 35,206,616 of NC_045708.1, forward strand.
GCATAGATGCCTATATGCAAAGACTCTGCTCCTTCTAAAATGAATAAGGCTAGGGCGGTGTGTCTTTCCTTGGGAATCGAGGCAATTGGTGTAGGGCTCCTCTCTGTCAGGTGTTTCTCCACCTACACAGACCTCTGATGCTAGGAAAGACATCTACAGTGAGAGAAGGAATGTTCAAGGCCTGTGATTGTGCTTTCTTTTTGCATGACCTTGGGTCAGTCACCCACCTTCTTGGACACTAGTTTTCTCATTTTAAAATAAAGGGTTTGGATATAGTAACCTCTAAGCTCCTTTCTAGCTCTAACGTTCTCTGTGTTGAATCAAGATGACTGCTTCACTTCAAGCCCCCATACCTGGTTGCTTTCATTATAGAAAGCTGGACTGAATGCAGGAAAGGCATGAAAGCTAAAGGGAGATGGTCCAGGTGGGATATAGATTTAGTCTGTCCAGTCCTGTTATAAGTAAAATAGAGTGAAATGTGAAATAGTAAGATGAGGACACAGATTAAGATTCCAGTTTAGGTCTCAGTCCATGGCCAAAACAGGGCTCCGCTGTGTCTTATTTTTAGCTTACTTTGGTATGCCTTCTCCATTCTAGACACTGCCCAGTGCCTGTTATAGATGGATCCTCATCTCATTTTCACAACAATCTTATGGCACAGGCATCATTATCCCATTTTATAGGTAGAGATACTAATGTTATAAAAGGTTAAATGACTTGCTTGAGGTTATATGATTTACCTATGGTATAGATGAAATCTGATTCATAAATCCCCACTTTTAACCTATTTTAACAGACAGAAGCAACCTAAAGTTAGCCTATGGCAAGTAAGTTTAATAGGCTTAGACTGTGACTAAGATCAGTGATCAGTGATAAGACAGGGGTTAGAAAGACTTGCTTATTCTTTGGCAGACATTACTTTTGAGAAACACTGTGGATAAAAAGAAAAATAAATTCTATATTGGAGAGAAAAGAACTAATCTTTTTTGGCATCTCCTATTTGTTAGGCAGTAACAGGCTACAACAAGAGCAACTAGAAGGCTCTTATCTCACTTAACTCTAAAACAAACCAGACTTAGAAGATCAAGTGATTGACCCAAAGTTGCCAAACTTAAAACATTGTCCGAATTGAGCACCTAATTCCACCTCTAGGCCATGGTGTGCGTGCGTGCATGCGTGTGTGTGTGTGTGTGTTGGGAAGGTACATAAGTAGAATAGGAAAAAAAAGTTAAAAGTATGGGTGCTAGAGAAGTTTTTAAGCTAATTTTTTTTTCTTTTTTAATTGATATTAATGGGACCAAAAAATTCACTAAGTTGTTTTAGTGATATTCCCATAACTGTTCATTGTTGTAATTTCAAAATGCCAAGCTATCTATTTGAAATAGGGCATAGAAGATAAAACACAGATGAAGTTATCTTTATAATATATTTAGATCTATTTCCTGGTCAATTAACTATAGAAATATCAGCTTTCAGAGTGAATTGCCCTATTGCAGATTCTTCCAACTTCCTAATAAAATGTACAGGAAAGACAAAGAAATAACAAGAACTTACAGTATCTACAATTAGAATGCCAATCAATCTATTGCCAGAAACTGGGAGTTACTTCCCCAAGTTATAATAACTGCCAGCGCTAGGTTAAAGAAAACACTTGGTGGTCTATTTATGCTTTGCCTCAAGAAATAGAACAAGCCTTTCTGCCTGAAAGACTAAAGGGCTTTAAGAGCCAACAAACGGGAAGCTATTCCTCTACTTCAGGGGCTTTGCTACTTGAGGCAGCCAGGGTACTTCTTCCCTCAATCCTTGCCCCACATCCTCTCCTCTCAGACACGACTTATTGTACCTAATCAATGATTTTAGCTCCCAGAGAACACCAGATGGAACTGAAATCAAGAGGAAGAAATCAAGCGTAAGTGGCCATAGAATCTTATATCCTATAAACTGTCATCTTCTCATGTAAAATAATATAGGTAAGCATGAAAAAATTAAACTTTAGTGGCAGTACCTGCTAGAGAGAGTAGCTTCGGGTTCTTGTGTGCCTGTTTGTTTATTCAACATGAATAAACAAGGGAATAAAGAAGTGTAGATTAGAGAAGATCCCATCTTACTTTATCATAAACTTGGTGTGTTAGTCCAGGTGCCTGAGAATCTGACATCAAAATGGTATATATGTGCAATAAATTTAATAGGGGAAATGCCTGTGAGAGAAAATAAGAAGGGACCTGCAGGAAGCTGGGAATGCTGTCAGACTGTGATGCAGGTCTTCAAGGCATGACCTGGAATGAAGGAGCAAGGGAAGGAAGAGAGGAAGCTGAGGTAGAAGTGTCTTAGACTACAGTGAGTTCTAAGGAAAGATCAGCAAGGTGAACAGGGAGTCCTAGAGCCAAGTATGCCTGTCAGAGGAGTCCCCCATTACCCAGGAACAAGAAAACCTTAATATCCTAAGTGAGTTCAGTCTTTGCTGGGAGTGGCCCATGGAAAGCATGGCCTCAGTTCAGCACAGCAGTGGATTTCAGTGTAGCAGCTGGGACCCTTAGTCAGTTACTGTTCTTGTGTGAGGAGCACTCTGATGGCTGTCACACTTAGAATGGGTCTGGCAGGAGTATACAACTTAGCCTCCTGTTGTAGAACTGAGGAGGAGATATGAACATAGTGACGGGAAATGTCACATCTTATATTTCATCAATCATCAAGACTGGATAGACACCTGCCCAATAAATTTTAGTTTTTAAAAAGGTTGGTAGGAGAGAGATTTATGAACCAAAACAGAATTGAGTTTGTGGACATTCTTATCACTTCCCCCACTTAACTCACTTGTTTGGTTTATGGAGTAAGTGGATGAATCTTGGGGGTTAACTATACAATACTATAATTTAAATAGGTGGTGACTATAATTGCAGCTGCTATTCCAGATGTGACGTATTTACTGGCTAATATCAATACTATTCCTAGCATCTTATATAAGCTATTGATTTGACTAACGCCTTTTTCTTTATCAGTTTTCAAGGACCACCAGAAGCAGTTTCTTTTCACCTAATAGGACAATAGCATATTTTTCCTATTTTTTTTTTTGCAGGGCTATTTCAACCCTCCTGCTTTTCATCATATTCTACTCTGCAATACTGATGAAAATGAATGAAACTGGAGGAATAACCCTCCCAGACTTCAGATAATACTACAAAGTTACAGTAATCAAAACAGCATGGTATTAGCACAAAAGCAGATATATGGATCAATGAACAGAACAGAGAACTCAGAAATAAACCCACACACCCATGGTCAATTAATCTTCAACAAAGGAGGCAAGAATATACAATGGAGGAAAGAGTCTCTTTGACAAGTGGTGTTGGGAAAGCTGGACAGCTGTGTGTAACTCAATGAAGTTAGAACACTCCCTCATACCATACACAAAAAATAAACTCAAAATGACTTAAAGACTTAAACATATGACAAGACACCATAACCTCTTAGAAGAGAATATAGGCAAAACATTATCTGACATAAATCATAGCAGTGTTCTCCTAGGGCAGTCTACCAAGACAACAGAAATAAAAGCAAAAATAAATGGGACCTAATTAAACTTAAAAGCTTTGCATAGCAAAGGAAACTATAAATAAAACAAAAGGCAACCTACGGAATGGGAGAAGATATTTGCAAACAATGTAACTGACAAGGGCTTAATTTCCAGAATATACCAGCTGCTCATACAACTCAATAACAAATAAACAAAACAAACCCACAACAAACAAACAAACAAAACCCAATCAAAAGTGGGCAGGGGATCTAAACAAACATTTCTCCAATGAAGACACACAAATGGCCAATAGGGACATGAAAAAATGCTCAATATTGCTAATTATCAGAGAAATGCAAATTAATACTACTATGAGGTATTGCCTCACATGTCAGAATGGCCATCATTAAAAAGTCCACAAATGGTAAATGCTGGAGAGGGTGTGAAGAAAGGGAACCACTTCTACACTCTTGGTGGGAATGCAGTTTGGTGAAGCTACTGAGGAAAATAGTATGGAGATTCCTTAAAAAACTAAAAACAGACTTACCCTCTGATCCAGTAATTCCACTTCTGGGCATATATCCGTAGGAAACACTAATTCGAAAAAATACGTGCACTCCTAAAGATTACACATATAGTTGAAAAATTCAACAGTGATCATTGCTAAGGTATGCAGTAATGAAAACTGTAACACATTTGGATGGGGTGAGGGGAGGGGAAGCAGGAAAACAAACCAAAATCTTTATCCTCAGAAGAGTAAGAAGCCATTGAAGTGTTTCGATTTTTGAGGCTTTTAAGTGATCAAATGTGCATTTGATTTGCGAGAGGATAAGTTCTACAAAATTTGTATAGGCAGGGATGCAAAATGTAAAGGAAGAGCACTAGATTAGAAGACAATCTAAATAATCATAATTATTATTATTTAATTGGTTATAAATATTTGAATGACAATTGCAAAGGTTGTGTATGGTACTTCCCAATTTTATATACAATAAAGTTTTAATCAATAAATTTTATAAACAATAGAGTTATCTCTGAAATATATACCATAACTGTAGTATTATAGATTGTTAGTTACAAAGATGAGAAAAATTATTTTGTTTGTTCTTTTTTCCATTCCTTCAGCTGGGCGGAACTCGGCTTTGTCTGTCAAAGCTGTCTCCAGGTAGATTCTAAATATAAGCGTAGCAGTGGGCAGCTGCTTCTCTCTAGCCATATCTATTCCTTGCAAAATGCTGAGATGGTGCTTTTTTGCTTTAGCTATTATTTTCCTCTAATTATGTTCAACTAAATGGCTATAGGCGCTAAAAATATAGCCATACAGAGGAGCTATGAGAGCATTTAGTAGAGGTCCTGAATAGATGCTTCCCCCAGAAATCACTTGTTAAATTGCCTTGATGCTCAATATGGAAAAATTCCCAATAGGTTCTAAAGATATTGTTGTAAAATGGGATACCCCAGATTGCTGCCAAACATAATCTATGGAATTGACAGTCCAACTGAATCACAGAATCATAGACTCATAGGTTTAAGGAAACATAGAATCTTAAAACTTTAGAACTGTAAAGTAAAATACATTTTAAAAAATATTAAAGCAGTTAAAAGTGATCTTAAAATCTATCTGCTTCAACTACCCACTCTGCTTGAGCCTGCTATAATATCTGAGCTCCCAAGTGGTGCTAACATTCTATTTGATTGCATAGAGTGATGTGGACTCACTACCTTTCTGGGCAGCAAGTCTCATATTTAGGCAGCTCTGAATATTGGAAAGATTATCTAAGGGCAGAGAAGAAATGTGACTTCTGGTTGTGCCTACACATTGGCCCTACTTCTGTTACCAGTGCTATGAGCGTTCAAGAAGAAGAAATATGGATAAACTCACTCACACTCCTTTGGATTGGTTTTATTTCTTTCACCTATGAACACAGCAACACTAGGCTCTAAGTAAGAACATCTGTGCAATGTGTTAGGCAACCTGGGTCCTAGTTTTCTTCTGATACTTCCTAGTCATTTTTCTGTATTAGAAATCTGAGTCAACCTTGATTCCTTCCTCTCCCTATTTCTTCATATGATAGAGAATATTTATTGAGGGCTATTCTATGTGCTAGTCCCTGTTTTAAGGACATTACAGGTGTAACTCGTTTATTCCTCACAATAGTACTATGAGATATTCTCACTGTCTAGAGGAAAAAAGTGAGGAACAGAAAAAGTATACACCATGTATCACTTTCTCAATAGTGAGTGCTGTAGCTAGAATTCAGACTCAGGTTATCTGGCCCCAGAGTTCATGCTATTAACCCCTGATTTAGAATAGAACATATTTTAAAAATTAAAACCTTTACTAAAAAGGAATGTTGAATTCCCTAGTTTGGCCAAGAAGACATTTACCCAACAATGGACAGATGCTATCAAATGTGCAATGTGTGATCTTGGGCAAATTACTGCCTTTTCTGACCTTAGTTTCCTCAGCTATAAATGAAGGAAACAAAGCCTTTGAACGTCCCTCAGGACATGTCTCTTAGTCTGAAATGCAAAGACCTCTACAAATATTGGTTTGGGTCAGAATTTATCTGCAAAGATGTCCTGAACTCCAAGCATGTGTCAAACACTGAGTTTAGCCATTCCTAGGCACAAATGAAGTCAAACGAATAGAAAATAATATGATAAATGGAATAATATATGTGTGTGTACACGGAATAGTGGTCAACTTTATTTTAGGCTGTAGGTGGGAGCCAAGAAAGACTCTAAGGAAGAGATGACACCTGGTCAAGGTTTCAAAGGATGGCAAAGAGTTCACTAGGCAGATAATTAGTAAAGGACCATCCAGGTAGAGGAGGTGACATATTGAGAATGTAGAAAGCTATGTTCAGGACCTGAGAAGCAGTTCATTATGAATGGAGGGTCAAACATAAGGGGATAAGCAGTAGGGAATAAGACTAGAGAAATGGGTAGGGGCTAGATGACAAGGCTGTAATGCCTGTCTAAGTGATTAGAATAAGGCTTTACAGAGGAGTGACAGAGTAAAATAACAAGAATTTGCTTTTCTGTTAATTTCTTTTAATATAAGCATGATTAGTTGTGCAGACGTTATTTTGGAATTAAGTTACTCATAAAAAATGACATTCTTGAGATTGAAATTGCTTTCAGTGTAATAACAAATGTTAGGTATTTTTTCCTTCTTATTCACATGGAAGCCCAGTACATTCTAATACTTAAAAAAAAAAACTAAAATTCTACTATGTTGTCATTTAGGTAAACTGTCCCAATTATGGATAAAAAATGGTGCAAATAGCAACCTCCTAGAGGACTGAGGAGAAGCGGTTGAAAACGGTCTGTTCTGTTAGGCTCTTACTTGGCAGCTGCTTCCAGGTTTATAGATATTCAAAGAGAAATAAGGACAAGAAGGTTCTAGGGGAGCTACTCAGCACGTATGGAGATATTGGTAAGAGCTCACTGACAGCTCAGGCATCCCACAGGGGACATCTGGACCTTGCTCATTTTTCAGAGTTAAACAAGATAATTGTGCAACTCAACAAAGCAAAATTATTGGGAAAACTTATCCTAAGTTTCTGTCAAGGAAAGAAATAGTGCAAGGTAGGAAATTCAAGTTAATTTCTAAATCCATTCATTTATTTATTCATTCACTCAGCAAGCAAATGTTAATTGAGAAAGCAAGTATATTAGAACTTAGGTTTTGGTCAAAGTTCAGCCATTTACTACCTGTGAGTTCCAGGGAAAATTAATTAATTTCTTGTGCCCCAGTTTCCTTTGATTATTTAAATTATAATAAGAGGAATAATAATAGTACTTATATTTTTAGGGGTAGAGAATAAGGGGATTGATCAAAGAGATACCTAGAGGGTAGAAGCAACCAGAATCAAAATTGTTAACCATATATGTGGGTAATGAGGAACGTGAGGAGTCTAGAGAAGTACCCAGCATTCTGATCAAGGACTAGTTAAATGATCAGCGAACACAGCAAGGAAGGACTAAAGTTGTATTTATTACAACTCTGTTATGTTCAAGGCATGTCAGAAGAGAAGTAGATACTCACAGAGTGGAGGCAAGACTGTTACACTAGATGATTTAGGAGGAATATACAACAACATGATAAGTGGCAAAATATCTTGAAAGGCTGTACTAATTCACCAAAGAAAGCTCAGGGAAGGCTGATGCAATTAGGGAAGGCAGTACAAAATCGAGCCCCTGCCACCATTTTTTTAAAATGAAGTATAGTTGATTTACAATGTTGTATTATTAGTTTCTGGTGTAGAGCACCGTGATTCATTTATACATATGTATATTTCATATTCTTTTTTATTATAGGTTATTACAAGATATTGAATGTTGTACCCTGTGCTATATAGTAGGACTCTGTTGTTTATCTATTTTATATATAATAGTTTGTATCTGCTATCCCAAATTCCTAATTTATCCCTTCCCACCCCTATTCCCTCTTCGGTAACAGTAAGTTTGTTTTCTTTGTGAGTTTCTTTCTGTTTTGTAAATAAGTTCATTTGTATCTTTTTTTATATTCCACATATAAGTGATATCATATGATATTTGTCCTTCTCTGTCTGACTTGTTTCACTTAGTATGATCATCTCTAGGTCCATCCATGATGCTGTAAGTGGCATTATTTCATTATTTTTTTATGGCTGAGTAGTTTTCCATTATACACACACACACACTCACACACCATTTGCTATACTCATTTTGCTAAGAGTTTATCATGAATGGATGTTGAATTTTATCAAATGCTTTTTCAGAATCAGTTGAGATGATCATGTGGTTTTTGTCCTTTCTTTTGTCATGTGGTGTATCACACTGATTGATTTGCATATGTTGTACCATCCTTGTCTCCCTGGGATGAATCCAACTTGATCATGGTGTATGATCTTTTTTATTTGTCATTGGATTTGGTTTGCTAATATTTTGTTGAGAATTTTTTAATTGATATTCATCAAAGATATTGGCCTGTGATTTTTTGTTTTTTGTTGTTAGTGTCTTCGTCTGGTTTTGGTATCAGAGTGATGGTGGCTTCACAGAATGACTTTAGGAGTGTTCCCTCCTCTTCAATCTTTTGGATGAGCTTGAGAAGGATTGGTAAAAGTTCTTCTTTGCATGATTGGTAGAAATCCCAAGTGAAGACATCCAGTCCTGGACTTTAGTTTGCAGGGAGTTTTTTAAAATTACAAATTCTATTTCACTTCTAATGATTGGACTGTTCATGTTATCTATTTCTTCTTGATTCAGTTTTGTTGGACTGTATATTTCTAGAAACTTGTCCATTTCTTTGAGGTTGTCCAATTTGTTGCCATACAATTGTTCATCGTATTCTCTTATGGTTTTCTGTATATCTGTGGTAGCAATTGTTATTTTCTCCTCTTTTATTTCTTATTTTGTTTATTTAGGTCCTGTTTCCTTTCTTCTTGGTGAGCCTGGTCAGAGATTTGTCAATTTTGTTTACTCTTTCAAAAAACTAGCTCTTGGTTTGACTGATTTTATACTTTTTTTTTAAAATCTCTACTTATTTCCTCTCTGATTCTTATTATTTCTTTCCTTCTGCTGATTTTAGGTTTTGCTTGTTCATCTTTTTCTAATTCTGGTAGGTGGTAAGTTAAGTTGTGTATTTAAGATTTTTCTCATTTTTTGAGGAAATCCTGTATCACTATGAACTTCCCTCTTATGACTGTTTTTGCTGCATCCCATAGATTTTTTTTGTGTGGTCATATTTTCATCGTCATTTGTCTCTAGGCATTTTTAAATTTCCTCTTTGATTTCATCATTGACCCACTGGGTTTTTTAGTAGCATGTTGTTTAGTCTCCATGCAGTTGTTCCCCCCACCACAGTTCTCTTTCTGTGGTTGATTTCTAGTTTCATGTCATTATGGTCAGAAAAAAATGCTTGAAATAATTTCTATCCTCTTAAATTTGTTGAGGCTTGTTTTGTGTCCTAGTATGTGGTCTGTCTTACAGAATCTGCACTTGAAAAAAAGGTGTATTCTGTTTTTTTTCTTTGATGTAATGTCCTGAAAATATCAATTAAGTCTAACTGTTCTATCCTGTCATTTAGGGTCTCTGTTGCCTTGTTGATTTTATGTTTGGAAATTTGTCCATTGATATTAGTAGTGTTTTAAAATCTCCTACTATTTTGGTATTCCCATCAATTTCTCTCTTTATGTCTGTTAGTATTTGTTTTATGTATTTAGGTGCTCCTATATTGGGTGAATATATGTTAACAAGTATAATATCCTCATCTTATATTGCTCTTTTTATCATTATGTAGTGTCCTTCTTTATCTTTCTTTATGGTTTTTGTTTAAAGTTTATTTTGTCTGATAACGAGTATTGCTAGCCCCAGTTTCTTGTCATTTCCATTTGCATGAAATATTTTTTCCATCCCCTCCGATTCAATCTATGTGTGTCCTTAGCCCTGAAGTGAGGCTCTTGTAGGCAGCATATTGTAGGCTCTTATTTCATTATCCATTTTGCCACTTCATGTTTTTTGATTGGAGCATTTAGTCCATTGACATTTAGGGTAATTATTAATAGATATGTATGTATTGCCATTTTAAATCTTGTTTTCCAGTAGATTTTATATTTCTTTTTTGCACCTTTCTTTTTCTTTTTGTTTTCCCTTTTGTGGTTTGATGACTTTCTTTTGTATTATTCTTGAGTTTTCTTCTTTTGTGTGTGTGTGACTCTATTGTATGTTTTTGATTTGTGGTTATTCTGTTTTTCAAGTATGTTAATCCATTACTATATATACTTGCTTTAGGCTGGTAGTCATGTAGACTCAACCACATTCTTAAAAAGAGAAAGAGAGACAGAAAGAAAGACAGAAAGAAAGAGAGACAGACAAACAGAAAGAAAGAAAGAAAGAAAGAAAGAAAGAAAGAAAGAAAGAAAGAAAGGGAGATAGATAGATCTGTATTTTCTTGCTCCCTTCCCCTATATTTTGATTTTGATGTCACCTTTTACATTTTCATGTATTCTTTTGCTGTTCATTGTAGTTATTGCATTTCCAGTTGTGATTTTATCTTTTGTATAGACTCTGCTTCTTTTCTATTTAGAGAAGAATTTTCAGTATTTCTTTTAGGATAAGTTTGTTTAGCATTGCTGTATTCTTTCAGTTTTTGATTGTCTGAAAAAGTCTTTATGTCTCCCTCTATTCTAAATGATAATCTTTCTGGGTAGAGTATCCTAAGTTGCAGATTTTTCCCCTTCAGGAGTTTGAATATAACTTGTCACTCCCATCTGGCCTGAAATGTTCTGGCAGAGAAATCAGCTGATAGCTTAATGAGGGTTCCCTTGTAAGTAACTCTTGTTTTTCTCTTGCTGTTTTTAGAATCTTCTCTTATCTTTAACTTTTGCCATTTTAATTACAGTATGTCTCGGTGCAGGTCTGTTTGAGTTCTTTTTATGGACCCTTGATGCTTCCTGTACCTGGATATCAGTTTCCTTCTTTAGATTTGGGAATTTTTCAGCCATAATTTCTTCTAACACATTTTTGATTCCCTTTTCTCTTTCTTTTCCTTCTGGGACCCCTATTATGCATAGATTGGCAGACTTTATATTATCCCATAGGTCTCATATTGCTTCCTTTATTTCCTCATTTGTCTTTCTATCTGCTCTTCTGATTGGGTGATTTCCATTATTCTATCTTCCAGATCACTTATTCATTCTTCTGTATTATTTAGTTTGCTATATATTGCCTTTAGTTCAGCTTTCATCTTGGCCAATGAGTTTTCTAATTTTACTTAGTTCCTCTTTATAATTTCTAGTTCTTTGTTGCAGTGATCTGCATTTCTGTCCATAGGCTTTCTTAATTTCTTCAGTATTTTAATTACCTCCTTTTTGAACTCAAGTTCTGGTAGACTAGAGAGGTCTGTTTCATTGTTCTTTCAGAGGATTTCTCTTGTTCTTTTAATTGGGAGAGATTCCTTTGCTTCTTCATCTTACTTATATTTCTGACTCTATGAATTTAGATGTAACCGATATCTACTGTGGCCTTGAAGGGCTGTTTTTATGTGGGAGTATCCCTGTGTTTCCTGCACATTTCTAATGTTTTTGTTGCAAGAGCTGTTTTCACTATGGATAACTACCACATCTTTTCTTCATGTGTGCTGGCTGTTATCCCCTTGAAAGAGGGTGTGATTGGTGTTGTGGTGGCCAGAACTGCACTGGTTGTTGAGGAGGGCCTCCTCTTTGCTCTATGGCTGTCACAGCCCTGTCAGGGGCTGGGTCTGCTCCCCACTTATTGGAGTAGATTGGAGTAGAAGCCCCAAGGTCCATTTCTGATCTGTGTGAGGTAGTGAGACTGGAGTGCTTCTGCTGAGAGAGGTGCCAGTGAGTATTCCTCCACAGGTGTTGTCCACTGGGATGTGCACTGTGGTGTTGCCTGTCACTTGTGTGGTCTCACAAAGTACACTGTTGGTGCTGCCCTCAGCTCTGCTTCAGCTATGGAAATGCCAGCAGCCTGCCTGGGTGTCATTCAGGCATTTTGCTCAGTCAGCAGGGCAGATCTGCTGAAGTCAGTCACCAGGACCCACCTTAGTCACCCATAGTTGCACACCTGGATCTGCTGTGAGAGCTTCGGTGTCAGCCCAGATCCCAGCCCTGCCTCTGTGTGTGTGTGCCCGTTGCTAAAGCTGGACCTGCCTCAGCCACACACCAGTAACCTACTCGGATGTCCAGCAGTGCTGAGCTTACAAAGGCGCCAGTGGGTTAAATCTGCCAAAGCCTCCTGGGACAGATTTCATCCCTGCTTCTAAAGTCTCATGGCCTCTAGGAGTGGGCTGAGATTTCCACCCTGCTTCTGTTTGAGGGTGACCCACCAGTGCTTGTGTGCTCCCAGGACTCCTAGAGGTGGAGCTGTGCTGGCTGTGAGAGGAGAAGGTACAAATGAACTTATTTACAAAACAGAAAAAGACTCAGAGGCATAGAAAACAAACTTATGGTTACCAAAGGGGAAAGCGGGTGGGGGAAGCAATGTTAAAGGAAGTCCTTCAGGAAGTAAAATGATACTAGATGGAAATCTGGATCTATCACAAAGAAATTAAGAGCATCAGAAATTGGAGTCACATAGATAAACATTTAAGGATGTTTCTTATTATTTAAATCACTTTAAAAGATAATTCACTGTATAAACAAAGTATAATGTAATGTAAGGTATATAAGACATGTGAAAAAGTAAAATGATTGTCAACAATAGCACAAAAGCTGGAAGGGGAGAAATGGAACTATACTATTGTAAGGTTCTTATACTACATACAAAGTATAATGTCACTTGAAGTAGTCTATGATAGTTAAAGATGTACACCATAATCCCTAAATCAATCACAAAAATAACACAGTGAAGTTACAGCTAATAAGTCAACAAAGGAGATAAAAGGGAAACCAAAATATATAAATTAAAAAAAATACTCCAAAATACAAGGCAGTAAAATAGAAAAAGGAACAAAGGATAGATGGGACAAGTAGAAAACAAAGAGCAAAATGACAGATTTAAATTTAACTATATCATTAATCATTGAATATAAGCAGTATATATACTGTAATTTCAAAAGGTGAGATTGCCAGATTGAATAACAAAGCAAGACCCACCTATAAGAAATTAGTCTAAATATAAAGACACAAATAGATTAAAAATAAAAGGATGGACAGAGATATGCCATTTAGAAATAAAGAAATAAAGCTAAAGAAATAAAGAAAGAAAAGCTGGAGCAGCTATATTAACATCAGACACAGTAGATTTCAGAACGAATACAATCAAGGATAAAGAAGGTAATTTCATAACAAGGAGTCAGTTCATTAAGAGGACAAAACAATGTTAATTGTTTATGCATCTAATATCAGAGCTTCAAAGTACATGAAGCTAAAACTGATAGAATTGAACAAATCCACAATTGCAATCATAGATTTTAACACTCCTCTCTCAATAATTGTTAGACTATGTAGAAAATCAGGAATGATACAGAAGACTTGAATAGCACGGTCAACCAACTTGACATAATTGAGATTTTTTAAATATGCCACCAAACAACAGCAGAATACATATTTTCTTAAGTGCACACAAAATATTTACCATGATAGGACATATTCTGGGCCATGTAACAAGTATCACATATGTGAAAAACCTGAGAAAAAGTACAGAAAAGCTATAAGAACATGTAAGTGAGTTTAGCAAGTTTGCAAGATAAAACACAACCATTTTAAAAGATAAAAATGCAGCCAATGAGGGATCCTAATGTGGTTCCTAGACCATACCAGACTATTTCATATGTCTGGGTTTTTCTCATGCTAAGCACTTCACCTAGAATGTTCTTAATTTCCCTTTCCACATGCTGTCTCCCCACCATGCCCTTAAGATAGTCTGCTGAAAAGCCTGTTTATTTTTCAGGATTTAACTCAAATACCAACATCTTCATAAAGCCTTTCCTTACCTACCCTCTCACTCCCCTGTCCCAGGAGATAAAATTTGTACATCTGAATGCTGTATATAAACATCTAAAATAGAACCCATCTCTGCCACTTTAAAAGATTAGTCTATGAGCTACTTGAGGGCAGGGACTTTTCTTACTCACTTCATAGGGTTTAGTGAATAAATGAATATCTTCTCTAGTAACTAACAATTGATGCCTAACTATCTATCTATATTTTGTCCCCTTCACCAAAGTAGGTGCTCCTTGTGGGTACAGATTGTGTCTGACTTCTTTCTTATCTTCATTATCTAACATAATGCCTGGCACAGGGAAGACCCTTCATGTATATATGTTAATTAAATGCCTAGATGAACAGTGTGGGGAGGGTATGAGGTTTCTCATTTCTGGAAGAGAATATTCCAAAGACCACACAATAAGATTAATAACAAATGAAAGCATGAAAGACAAAATAAGCCTCTCCTAAGACAGCAGAAAGACTGCCTTGAGCAATCTCCTTTAGAGGCAAATGTTCTACCTCTGCTACCAACCTGTTGGTCAATACTAAGAGCCTGTGGCTCAGACAAATGAAGCTGCACTATCTTTTTCCCAGCCAAGTTAAGAAATCTCTAGCATCTCAATAAAGTGTGAGATAGAGGGGGGGATTCGATTTAGAATACATACACATACATAACTCTTCACTGAGGCACTCATGGGCATAGAACTGGGCAGGTGAAGGGGTGGAGGCCTGCCAGCATTGATATCTTATTACCACTAGCCTGAGAGGTCAGCATAGAAATGAGTGTCCTGGGGAAAATTCAGCTTGAGAGCAGCAATTCTGCCTTTCAGTGTGTTGATAGACTCACTCTGTTCACTCCCCTGATCAAAAAGATGGGGCCACTTACTTAGCCTAAGAAACTTCACAGTTGTGGGAAGGACCTTTTAGAGATCATCTGGTCCAACCCTCTCTTTGACAGATGAGGTGGCGGAGGCCCAGAGAACAGCAACTCAGAGGCACAGGCAGCGGCAGAGGCTCTGCCAGGCAGGGTCCTGGCCTCTTGATACTTTCTATTATCTGTCGACACTGATTCTGTAAATCCTTTGGATTTCAATGGAGCCTACAGGGTAAAGTTTAAATGTACAGACATGTCCTTTGAAGCCCTTCTCTCCTGATCCTAACAAAACTTTCCACTCTCATACCTGCCTCTTCCCCACCTGTCTTCCAGCCACAGTACTCTCACTCAGAGTTCCTGGAACATCGCATGTACTTTCACACTTCTCTACCTTTGCTGTGTCATTCTCACTGCCTAAAATGACACCCTCTTATTTTGCTATATGGAAAATTCCTACTCATCCTTCAAAGCCTAGTTCAAATACTGCTTCCTCTTCAAAAATTTCCTGGATATTCTAATGCAAAACTATTCCCTCCCTGCACTGTCAAGATAAACGGTGCATTTTTTTTTAATATGCATCTGTTATAGCATTAGAATGTAGTATTAAGCATTTACTATGACCGTATATATAAATACAGACATGTCCACATGCAGGTTATATTGTTTGGAGGAGTTCTCTCCATTTAAAATAACCAAGGGCATAAGAAAGGTAAATATCTTATTCACACAGATATTTATATACACCCATATTTGGTCACGCAGTAAGTACCCAGAATAAAATTACTGCCTTAAGAACCTACATGCCTTTCCCACGTCCAATACACAAGTCATAACAACCTATTATACCAGAAACACTAGGATATATGGCTTACTTATGATACCAAAAAAACTTTTTATGAATTCATAAATCAAAGTTTTATTTATAATATAAAAGTTATATGTACTCCTTAAAATATTAGGCAATTATGTATTTACTACAGAAACTCTCAGTAGATTATTTTTGTAGTATAGGATAAATTTCATGTGCAAAATTTGGTCAGCAAGATTTACATGTATGTAAATCCAGCATTTATATAATCCATATTCTGTGGTATGATCAGAAACCCATGCAACCAAGGGACTATCTTGATATAAAAAGTTTAAAAAATTACAAACTTTCAAACATAAGTTGAGCCACAGAAGATAGTCACGAGGCTTGTTTACTTGGCTGCTTCCCTGGCTCTCCATTTAAACTTAAATTTCAGTCCTGATCTCACCACTTTAGGTCTTTCCTAAACTGGCTTGTGTAACTCTCTGCCTCTTCATCACTCCAGCCCTGATGAGCCGTGCACCACACATGCCTACTATGCCTCCACGTGTGTACTTCTTCCTTCACTGTTCATCTGGCTAAAACTGATTTATTTTTCAAACTTTAGCTCCAGTTTCACCTCATCTGATGCCCCAGCTTCGTCCAGTGTTTCTTTTGGCCTTCCACAACTCCTGGGCTTCCCTCTGTCCCAGCACAAATCATACTGTTTGGTCATTATTCACATTTCAGTCACTCTCATTACACTGAAGATCGTGAGAGCAGAGATACAATTGGTCAGTCTACAGATTAATAAATTAAGCATTTGTTAAGTGCTGGGCATTGTTATAGGTGCTGGAGATAGAACAAAGGACAAAATAAAGGCCCTACTCCCAAGGAGTTTACATTCTAGCAGGAGAAAATAGTCTTAAATGAATAAGCAAAAATTAAATGAGATCATTTCATTTACTGATATGTCATGAATAAAATTAAATAGCATCCTACGATAGTGACTGGATGTTGTATTTTAACAAGAATGATCAGGAAAATACTTCCTGTGGAAATGACTTTAACTAAGACCTGAATAATGAAAATTCCCCTATGGTAAGAGTGCCAAGTCTTGGAGAGGGGATGGAACTTGCCATGTTGGTGTAAGAGGGTCAGAGAAGCTAGAACTTAGGCTAAGTGGAGGGTGAAGAGGTGAGAGAAGTAGGCAGAGGCCAGGACCTATAGGGCCTTACTGGCCATGGTAAGGACTTTAGATTTTATTTTAGTTAGAATGGAAGCCAGTGAAAGGTGATCTGCCTGCTGTGCAGAGAGTGGATTTCAGGGGGCAAGATGGAAGGAGATCAGTCAATGGCTGTTTCGGTAGTCCAAGAAAGATGTGATAGTGACCTGAACTAGGGTTATGGCAAAGGAAACAGAGGAAAGTAATTAGATTGGGATATATATTAAAGATAGAGCTGGCAAGATCTCACTAATGGACTGGATGTGAGATGTGAGGGGAAGAGAAAAATTAATGATGGCTCCTAGGTTTTTACCTGGGGCCATTTACTATGATGGAAAAGACTTGAATTTCCATCTTGAATGTATTCATTTTGACATGCCTTTAAGACACTGGGATAGAGATGATGTGTAGGCAGTTTGCTTATACTAGTCTAGAGTTTAGAAGAAGTTAGGGCTGAAAATGTAGATATGAGACTTATTAGCCTCTAGTTGACATTTAAAGCTATGGGAAAAAATTAGATTATGGAGAATGAGTATAGCTAGAGAAGAGAAAGAGAGAGAAGAGAAGAGAAGAGAAGAGAAGAAGCCAGAGTGGACAGAGTATTCCAACACTCAAAGTATGATAGGGAAGGCCCACCAAACGATTCTGAGAGTGGCCAGTGAAGAGGAGAATGACGAAAAGAAGGAGGAGGAGGACCAAGGGAGTGTGGTGTCTTGAAATCCTAGAGAAGAAAGCATTCTAAGAAGGAAGCTATGAGTTAACTGCGAAATGCTACTGGGAGGTCTAGGAACATGAAAACAGAGAAATGACCATTAGAATTGGCAGGATGCTGGTCTAGGATGATCTTGATGAAGACTATTTCAGGAGAACACTGGGGATGGAAATTCAAACTGAATGGACTGAGAAAAGGGATGCATGGTGAAGGAGTGGCAAGAATGAATGCAGTCATCCCTCAGTAACTGTAGGGAATTGGTTCCAGGACCTCTTGCAGATACCAAAATCCGAGGATGCTCAAGTCCTTTATGTAAAATAGTATAGTGCTTACATATAACCTGGGCACATCCTCATCTATACTTTAAATCATCTCTAGATTATTATAATACCTAATACAATACAAATGTAAATGGTGTATATACAATATAAACATTATAAATAGTTGCTGGTGTTTGACAAATTCAAGTTTTGATTTTTAGTACTTTCTGGAATTTTTTTTTTTTTGAGTATTTTTGATCCGTGATAGGTTGAATCCACCACAGATATGGAGGGCCAACTGGATAGACAAGTCATTGGAGAAGTTACCTATACAGTGGGGCAGAGAAAAAGGTTGTAGCCAGAAGGAAAGTGGAGTCTGGGGAAGATCCCTCCCTCTTCCTTTTTATTTCTATCTCTATTTCTATCTAAAGACAGGAAATATTATGGCTTATTTGTTTAACTAAGGAAAAGCCAGAAAGTGATGAATTTAAGATATAGATGAAAAAGGGATACTTGTAGGGACCAGATAAGGTCTAGAATACAGGAGGTTGGCTTTAGATAGGAGCAAGAGTATGTTTCTATTCTGACAGAAGGAAAGGCAGTGTGGGGATACATATGCAACTAGGTTGGTCAATTTTTAGGTAGTTCTCATCATAAGGCTTCTATTTTCTCTACTAAGAATGAGATGAAGTTGGCCTGTAAGATAACCTATTTGACACCATCTTCCCAGAATTTAGAACAGTACCAAGCATACAAGTCCTCTGTAAATGTTTGCTGAGTGATCTAATAACCAAACAAAACAGCACATGACCTGGCCCCATGAACTGATGATTCTTCTTGACTAAAGAAAAAGAACACTTGGTCTTAAACTGAAATCCTGGGTCTGCCACTGCTAGGTGTACGATCCTGACCAGGGTATTTAAACTTTCTGAGCCTGAGGTTTCTCATCCATAAAATGGGGATGAAATGTCAACTTCACAGGGATATTATAAAAATCAATCAGATGCCATATAAAAAGTACTTGGCACAGATTCTGGCATATAGTAACTGCTTGATTAATGGATATTGCCACCAATGATGAATATTGTTATCAATGTTACTACTTCTACTACTATGGGTCACCATCAAACTCTTCCATTTGTTTCCTCAGATAGATTGCAAGTAGCTGTAAAGCAAAAGACTGTGTCTTAAGTGCCCTTCACAGTAGGTTTCTGTTTGAAATGGTAGTAGATAATCAACTGCTTTGGGTGATCCAAAGAAAGAAAAAGCTCTTTAGTCTGGGTAGTCAGAGAAAAGTCGAGACCAAGATTAAAGATGGAAGCCGACTATTTCATGTTTATCTGCATTTTTAAAAGTACAATTGCATCAGTTATTTCTTCCTATCTTCATAAGAGCTTGTGGAATAGGCATTTTTCTCCCAATTTCATAAATGAAGAAATAAAGACTTAGAAAAGTTAAATGACTCATTCAAGAACTCAGTTAATAAGAACAGGGTTAGGACGTCTGCATTCAAATTCTCTGTGCTCTGCACTACATTTATTTTTTTGAAATACGTCATGGGAAGAGCCAAAGAGAATGAAACTGGCAATAGAAATGGGCCCGTCCAAGCTACAACCTGCTCACCTGATCTCATAGGGTATAGTGGGGACTGGTGGAAGTCTCCCTAAACCTCTTCTCCTCCTCTTCTTGGGCATATGGCTAGACCACCCTTCCTATGGACATTTCCATTGTGATGAAGTCTAGCCATGTGACTAATTTCTGACCAGTGAAATGTAGATGAAAATGATGATACGTGTCACTTCAGCCTAGGCCTTAAGGCAACGAGATTTCTCTCTCTCTCCACTTTTTTCCCTTTTTCCACCAGCTAAAAGGGCAACCGAATTTGACTGTGCAGATGACAGCGATGCCTTAAGTGAAGGTGGATCAGTGCATTGACAAGAACATGGATTCCTGAATGACTGTGGGGAGTAAAACTGGCTGCCAACCTAGATTGCTCAATTCAGAATCAATTTGTGAATGGGAAATAAACATCATTGTTCTTTAAGTCACTGTACTATTGGGTTTCTTTGTTACAACATCCTATCCTTACCATTACTAATACATAGGGACACACACTTGAGAAGATAGTTGGAGAAGAAGAGGGTCAGGGGAACACAGCAGCTGCCTCAAGAGCTCTCCATGGTTCTTCTGGAGCAGAAGAACCCCACATAGTCCAGAAACAGAGCCAGGACAGACCAATGGGACCTGGAGAAGGAGTTCACTTCCATAAGAGGAGGAGCTTCCTTTCAGAGGTGTTCTATCATAGAGAGGTAATGAGTTCCCTGTCATTTCAGGTGTGTGAGCAGGGACTGGATGACCTACTGATGAAAAGGCTATAGCCAGGGCTCAAGCTTTGTTGTGGAGTTGAACTAGATGACCTTTAAGGTCTCTTCGATCCCTGACAGTCTAGACCACAGAGGAAAACAAATCTCATCCAATCAAGGGCCTCAGAAAAGCAAGTGATGACTCACTGGTGTAAAAGCCAGCTGTGCCTGGAGTTCAATTGCCCTAATAATCATCATCATCACAGAAGTTCTATTGGCTTTTTCCCCCTTTGATTAAAGTCCTCAGAAATACCTTCAGGCTCCCTTCCAAACAAATGGCCCATTACAGAAACTCAATTTTAATCTGATCTCTCCTTCAGTAATTACATTCTTGGTCAGGGGAACAGGACATTCACTTAATGAAGGGGATGCAGCTCAAAGGGTAAGCACTGCAAATGTCCAAAAGTGAAGAGAATGCATTTGGCATGACGTGCCTTCATCAAAGCACATTAGAAAAATGTTGTGCAGTGTGGAAAAAGCCTCGACTTGGAAGGCAGGAAGCCTAGATTCTACCTTGCCCTTGACCCTGACTCACATCTCTGTCTCTCACTATGTCTCTGAACCCCACCCCATGCCCACTGAACCCCTATCCCACTAAGCAGTTGAAAGATTATCCAAAACACCAATATGATTAAAACTTTCTGTGCTTTAAGTCTTTCCTTGAACCCCCACTGTTTCTGGATAAACTAATATGATCTACAAGACCTTCAACCCCCTTGATCTGGACACTGTGTGCCTCTTTTCAGCATCAACAGTGTCCATTCTACATGAACCATGCTTGTCTTCTTTCAGTTCCTAGAAATAGACTCTCTTTCCTCAGTCTGCACATAGTGTTTTCTGTCAGGAACACTTCTCTGCCTTCCTGTTTCTCTAGTTAACTTCTACTCATAATTTGGATCTCAGCTTCTTTTCAGTTTTATTTCAAAATCCCCTATACTACACTTACCATGTGCTAAGCACTAAGTGCTTTATAAATATTAAGTAATTTCATCCTCATCAGAGCTCTATTATCTACTATTATTTTCAAGAATCAGAGAAGTTATGCAACTTGCTCAAGGTCACACAGCCAGTAAGTGGCAGGGTGAGGATTCCAACTCAAGCAGTCTGGCTCCAGAGTCCATGTTTTTATCCATTATGCTATGTTGGAGCATCACTTCCTCCTGGACTAGGTGATCTCCTTCTGGATATATTCCACTGGAGCACAAATCACTCCATTGTGATTAAGTACATTATGCCCTCTTCCCTACTAGTCTGAGAGCTATGGGAAGTCAGGGATCCCATCTTTCTTACTACTCATTGTAACTCCAACTCCTAGCATGCAATGGAAACCCAGTAAATGGCTTTTGATTGAATTAATGAATATGTTAGTAACACTCAGTTTTTGAATATGTAAAATGAGGAAGTTGATCTTTGTCTACATTTTTTTTTCCCGTACTTTGAATGAGTCTAGAATTTAGATGCTGGCCTTGATACATCACATTGTGGAAACATGTCACAGAGCAAGTCATTTATGTAGACTATTTGAAACTTATCTGCTCCCTTTGTAAAAAGTTTGGATTAGATGGTTTTAAAGACTCCTTTAATTCTAGAATACCTCAGGTGTTTATAACCAATGCATATTTTGGGAGGTTATAGAAAAATTTGGTTATTTGTGACTAGCTCAATGTTGCCTATTTGTGGTCTGGTGTAAAATCATTCCTGTACTTACCACTAAGAACAGAAAAAAATTTGAGGTTTGACAGCATGATTAGTTTTTCAGGCTGGTGTGAAATGCAGGAAATTCAGGAGTAATAAAAGACAGGTATAGTGAAGTGAAAAAGAACAGAAGACTGAGAGACAAAAGCTCAGAGTTGAGCGCAGGGTGCTGTCATTTACCAACTGCATCATCTAGAACAAGTCAGTTGATTGATAACTTTAGATTCTAAATTGGACTAAGTATATTCCTTAAAAATACTGCTTTCTCTTTCAAGCATCATGCACATCCGCTTCTTCAGTGGCCTGTGGTTCCCAGTTTTTATGCTCTCCTCCCCTTTCCCATCTTCCCCCAAGAGTCCAAGGAAGAACCAAAGTGTCAGAAGATACAACAGTAAGCATCAAATCATGGCATCTCAAAGTGGCTAATATCACCCTGAAACCCTCAAATGAAAAGTATTATTTAGCCCTTATTATACATCAGATTCCATGGACGAAGGTGGGCAAGTCCCCTATTGCTCTTTAGTGTTCTCACCTATAAAATAGGAACATTTGTGTGCAACTGCAGAAAGTGATGAACACTCAGGCACCAGGCAAGAAGATTCTAACCTTCTGTCTGATCTGGTTCTTTGGTAGGAAGGTCCTCTCAGTGACCATCTTTACGTTGAGCTGTGCTTCCCATCACAGTGGCATCACAATCTACCCAGGCTCCAAAACCAGAGACCAGCTCTCCTTGACTTCAACCCTAATCTTCTCTTTCTATGACCCACTGGCTACCAAGCCCTCCCATTTCTAACTCTTGTATATCTCTTTTTAACAACTCAACCCTCACTGTTGTAATTCTCTCATCTCTAGCCAAAATTACTGTAACAGTCTCCTCATTCATCATCCCATACCAGTCTCTTCTGCCAGAGAGTTCCTAAATTTAAGTTTGATCATGTCACTCTCTTGTTTCAACACCATCAATAATTCTCCATTGCCCTCAGGATAAATTTAAGCCTCTGGTGTGTGGTATTACAGAATTCCCACAATATGGTCTCCACAGACCCAGATTGGAATTTTGGCTTTACCACTATCTTACTATTAGAACCTAGGGAATGTTATTTAGCCTCCTTAATTCTCTATTTCTTTATCTGTAAAATGAGATAGTCATCTCTAATTGTTAGAGCTGTGTTAAAGATTATATTAAATACTGTGTTTAAGGTGCTTAGTATAATGTCTGGAATATAGCTAGAGTACAATCAATATATTTCTTTTTATTAACAAGGAACTCACATCTTATGTATAATTGAGCAAAGAAAAGGCAGACATGGTAACAATCTTGGACAACACAGAAAAATAGATGTGTAAACAGAATTCTATGTAAGTTCAGAGGCAGGAGTCCAAAACACTGAGAAGTGACAGGAGCCTTCTTGGGGAAGGTAGTATCTGATCTAGGGCTTGGTCACCTAGGATAATTACCTTAGGCAGAGTTTTTTGACCTACTTTCATGGTTTTGTCTGTCCCTTCCTGGGGCTTTGCTTACTGAAAGTCAAAACAATTAGCATGGAATTTCTGTCCTCCAGGTTATGGTGATGCATTTATTCTATCTATAAAACTAAGGGCTTATTTTCCAATATAATTGATTCTTTAACCTTCAGTGATTCAAACATTCTCTCTACTTTCAAAACAACAGAAAATTAAAGAACAATTTCTCTTTACCTTCTAAATCTTGGCAACCTAAAATAGAACACTGGGAGAGAGAACATTAAGGTCTCACTGGTTTCAATTCTCGACAATGTAATGTGTAATTTTTCTAGTTGGAATTTCAAGAACTCTTATTATTTAATCTGTTATTTATTCTGTTAAAGTACAGTCTTCCATAAGAGCAAAAGGATTAATGGTTTCAAATTCCAGCATGCTGACCTTTATTCTACATTAAAAGGCTTATTTGAAACCACTCTGCCAGGGCTCCCATAAGCCATTTGGTATTGAACATCAAAGGAAATACAAAGTTTAACTCCCACTCCAGTCAGGAAGTGAATTTTATAAAAACAGGCTTTTGTATGTGCATGCATAGGTGCATGGAAGATGCTCTGTTGAGTTTGTGCACAGGCCAGGTAAACAAAGGCTTGGTTGGATTAGGACCTGCCTCCTCTGTTCAGCTTTGGCCTGGGTCTAGCATGGACTGAAACAAGCTCAGATTTCCTGCTATTTCCCTATCACAAAAGCACACACATTTTCCTACAGCATGGAAGATGGAGAATAAAAAAACAGAGAGTGAATGAATCAGTGAGGCATTAAAAATAAAGCTGAAGATTTAATATAAGGAGAAGAAGAAAAAGAAAAGACAAAAATGTACATTTGTTGACTACCTACTTTGCAGTTAGGGCTGTACTAGGAGATTTTTATGTGGTTTTGTCTGCAAACAACCCTTCGGCTTAGGTAGGGGTGACTCTCTTCCCCTTCCTTAGCTCCAACAGCACTGAATCAATGACTCTTTCACAGCATGACCCTCTCACCCTTCATCAGTTACTCATATGTGAGTCTTGCCTCACACACTAAACTGGAGGCTCTTTTTGAAAGTGGATACAACGGATGTCAACCATTTCTCTTTCCCCTGAGAGCCACACTCATGTTCAGTGCCTGGTACTGTTGAATTCTGCTGAAATCATCACTGGGAGTCACGTTGGTCCTATCTGTTCAAAATCTGCCCATCAGTCCCATTAGTAATACATCCTAAATAAGACCCATCACCTGGTTCCCTAAGTCCTTGGAGCCAGATATGGGCAGACATCCATCTCTGTAGGCTTCCCCTAGGACTTTAGCTTTTCACCAAATTTGATGAGATTCCAGAGTCTCTGAATAATCTAATGAGTCCCTTTTGCCATCATTAAAATGTGTGCTAATTTGCACTAACTCAAGGTACTAACAATTCATTTCCACAGAGTCTCAAGGGCTGGGCCTCCTTTCAATCTACCTTCCTCACTCAGCATGATACCCAGACCTTTATGCAGGAATCTCCATATGAAATGATAGTTTTCTTGGCAGAACTCTTATTGTCCAGTATCTGGATTTTTTTCATGCTCAACATGAACTGAACAAATCCAACTGGCAGGAGGCTCCTAGTTTTGGACACATGGCATTCCCAGAAACAGAGTCAGAAAACAGATCATCAAGAAACAAAGTACTAACTGAGGATGCCCTGTAGCGCTACAGGTATAATGGGTAATATATGAGAGACAATGCATTGAAGAGAGCATCATATTGAGTGCACTGAATGAAAGAAATGACATATCAAAAGTATCTCTCCTAGGCTTTCTTAAAAAACTAAAAACAGAGTTACAATATGATTCAGCAATCCCACTCCTGGGCATATATCCAGAAAAAACTCTAATTTGAAAAAATATATGCACCCCAATGTTTGTAGCAGCATTATTTACAATAGCCAAGACATGGAAGCAACCTAAATGTCCATCGACAGATGAACGGATAAAGAAGATGTGGTGCATATATACACAATAGAATATTACTCAGCCACAAAAAAAGAATGAAATAATGCCATTTGCAATAACATGGATGGACCTAGAGATTATTATACTAAGTGAAATAAGTCACACAGAGAAAGACAAATATCATATGATATCACTTATATGTGGTATCTAAAAATGACACAGATGAACTTATTTACAAAACAGAAATAGACTCACAGACATAGAAAACAAACTTATGGTTACCAAAGGGGAAAGGGAAGAGGGATAAATTAGGAGTTTGGGATGAGCAGATACAAATTACTATATATAAAATAAACAGATAAACAACGAGGTTCAACTATATATAGCACAGGGAACTATATTCAATATCTTATAATAACCTATAATGAAAAAGTATATATATAATCTGAATCACTATGCTATATACCAGAAACTAACACAACACTATTAATCAACTATACATCAATTAAAAAAAAAAACTCTCCTAAATATGGCCCAGAGCAAGTGCTCAATGAATGAATATGTCATTTCACAAAGTTATAGGAAACATCTCACTTCTGACAGGCCCTAGGTGAGGCACTGGGGATAAAGCGATAATTGCCCAAAATTATTCACAATCTAATAGGAAGAGAGTGGGGGCGGCAAGGGTGATAGTGGGCATAGAATGCTGGCTTAGAGGGAAGCACAAACCACTGAGGGAAATAAAGAGGAAAGAGAGCCTAACTATATCTGAGCAGCAGTGAAGGCTTCAAGTGACAGGGACATTTGATTTAGATCTTAAAGAATAAGTAGGAATTCTTAGAGTGGTTAACCTGAGAAAAAGGCAGATGGACCTCCTGTACAAAGGCCTGCAATATGCATGTGAAGTTTACATTATCCTTTGAGCACAATAAGCAGTATGGGATGGATGGAGATTAGCATGCCTGGTAGGGATGGAGAGAAATAAGACTGGAAAGAGTTTGGAGCAAGATGTTTGAAGAACACTGCTTTTTATCTTGCAGTCCAAATAAACTGTTATGGGAATATTTGGAGATGTGAGAATGGGCACGGGCAGAGCCAGGACTTGAACCCGGGTCAAAACACAGGGACACAGAGACAGGGACAGAGAAGAAAGAGGGAGATAAAGACCAAAAGACACAAGTATAAGAAGGTAGTAGGGACGGTGCTATGAGGGAGAAAATAAACACCTGCTAGAAGTCTCCTAATACACCAGGCACTGTGTGAGGTACGTAACATAACAGCATGTAGTTCTTATAATATTGCAAGGAAAATACAGCGGTTTCCAACTTACTCTTACAGGATAATCTGAACCCATAGCTCTAGAAAACAGACCTATTCCCAGAGGCCTATACCCAAAACTATTGTGGTTACTGGTGCCCTTAAGGAAGTGCCATGTTATCCGTAGGCAGGAACTATTCCTGACTGGAGCCCCAAATTTCAGGATTATATCTACTTTTTCAGTTTAAGCATTTGTCCCCAGTTCCAATGCAACTCCTTGGAGTGAAGGACTCAGGAGCCCCTTTAGTTGAGTTGGGAAAGTGAGTATGACAGTACAGAAAACAAGCAGATAAATATTTAAAGATGACATGCTTGTGGTGATATGACTCACTATGGTATCCTGGGGGTGTCCAGGAAACTTCCACAGAATGTGACTGCAGAAAGCTCAGTCTCTTCTTTACTCATCATGGGTTCATTATGGTACCTTTAGCAACACTCAGCCATGTCCAGGAATTCTAATGAGAAGCTGGTTGTGCAGAGGCAAAAGCTTCTCTAAAGGGCACTGAGAGTCTTGATGATCCAGAAAATAATGGCAGAACAGACATGCATTGAGGAACCCTTTATTTTATAAAGTTGAAAGGGAGGCACAGTATCAAGGCATCCCTCCAATTTAAAAAGGTTACAGGATCCGTCTCTCCCAAGGAAGAAGATGCTTTTATGAGTTTCCTCACTTCACTGTCCCTATTATACACTGTACCTATCCCTACCCCTACCTCTTCTGCATTCCATTTACTGTTCCCCAACTCTAACTCCTCTGGGAACTTCTTGCTCCTTCTAGCTACTCAGCCATATTCAAATTGCTTACATTTGGATGCTTTCAAATGTAAGCAATTTGGATGCAGCACAGAGCACTAAGATGGGAGCTAGGGACCTTGGACCTGCCACTTGACAGCTAGTTGAGTCTCTCCTTTTTGCTGAGACTCAGTTCCCAGTTTGGAAGTGTATGGCCCAGAGGTCCTTTATAATTTAAAAATTAATTATTCTAGCATCTTTGGAAATCTAACTTATGCCCTACATTCTCTAGCAAGCCATCTCTGATTATCTCGTCAACTCCCATTTTGTCTTCCTTTTCATGTATGCCCTTATTGTTGGGTCCACATATTTGGACAATACTAAAAGTTAAAAGTCTTGTCTGTAATGCAATAAAAGATGCTTGGAGAAGAGTCTTCCTTATTCTGTGCCATTCCATCCTTCTTCCCTATCCTTATGTACCCAGCCCAGGGCTAAATTGAGCTGAATAAATATTTTTAAATGGGATGGGAGGGAATCTTGCCAAATAAGGATTCTTGCTTTCTGGAGACTGACTGGAAATGGCTTCCTGAACCCTAGATTAGCACTTTTCTGAACAGACCAGTGGGAGAGGGTATTGCAGGCAGAAGGATTAGCATGAAGTACAAGATAAATGCTTTAGACCAAGAGGCAGTATAATATTATGGTTAAGATCATGGGCTTTGGAGCCAAAAATTCTTTGGCTTCCAATTCTAGCTTTGCTACTTAATATCTTTTTCTCTTGTGCCTCAGTTACCCTTATGTAAAATGTTGGGCCTGCTAATAGTACCTACCTCTTAGAGTTGTTTGGATTAAAAGAGTTAATATATGTAAACTAATTGGAACAGTGCCTGGAACATCGTAAATGTTCAATAAAGGTAAGCCATTATTATTCCTGGATCATAAAGTCAGAGGTCAAGGATTAAGAAAATTGAAGCTGAGTGTACTGGCAGGAGAAAGATCATGGAGGACTTTGCATAATCTGTAAAATAGTTTAATTTTTTATTCACCAAGGAAAATGGAGAATTGAGAATTGAATGGAAAACTGAAGACCAGGTTTGAGTTTTATAAGATCCCTTTGGGGCTTATGGAAAATAAATTGGAGAGAAGCAAGGGTGGAAGCAGAGAGACAAGTTAAAAGGTTGTTAAAATCATTTATGAGGGATGTATGGTATCCTGGAACAGAACTTCACATTTCCTTTCAGTGCTAAATGTCTCCAAATGTTATCTCCAAACCTACCCTCCGCTGGAGGATGGCGGGCAGGCCAGGTTCTCACAGAGTGACCTCTGTACACCTTTTCTCCCATGTGCCCTCCCCACCTCGGGCCAGCCTCTTCATATTTTTCATTCCTACGTGTTAGTCACTAACAAAATGCCTGCTCATCAAAGCCTTCTAACGCTCCATTAGCCCTGCCAGCCCACACGCAGCCCCATCCTACAGGAAGTCTCCCTGATTGCTCTGTCATCCTCTCTTTTGGAGCTGCTTAATCATATATGACTAATATGTCAGGTGGCCATCAAACTTATCACCTCAGGGCAGTTTTGAGAGTGAAAGAGAACAGCACTAATAATTATGTTGAGTTGACAGACACACAGTGAGATATATATGGTCACTCTACCCAGTAGTGTGGAGACACTTTACTTCTCAAAGGCTTTGTTTCTGATGTTACCCATCATCTGTACAGTACATTCTAGTTCAGAAAGAACTTCCACCTCATTGTTTTATTGATCCCAACACCAGCCATGAGAGTCTAGGAGGGCAGGAAATATTGCTTTCACTGCAGTGGCTTTCCTTAGGTAATCCAACCAGCCAGTGGCTAAAACAGGACAGAACTTTCTGTCCCACTCTTCAGCTCTTCACTGGGTTGGGGTTTTACAGTAATTGATTTCATCCCCTCAGGTTGGCAATGGAAGAAAGGGGCATAACACACTTCTTTTCCCTCATGCCTCCCCTACCAAAGCTGGGGGAATGGCAGGGGATTGAGAAAGTGTGTTGAGTGGCTAATAAACTATCAGATTATGGCAAATATCAATAATTAAATAAAATCATCATTAAAGAGATAATTATGAATAGTTTTCTAGATGGTAGGATTTCAAGTGATTTTTAATATCTTCCTTATTCTTTCCTATATTAGCATGTACTGGTTACATAATTTTATAAAATGATATTTTATCTTTTCTTTTTTAAAAAAGAAGCAACCAAAAATCCTCAGTGAAAGGGCCAATTTCAGTGGAAAAATAAAGAAAAACAGAGACTTTTGAGCTAGACTTGGGTTGCAATCTGTATTCCACTCTGTGACCTTCAGCAGGTCACATATGCCTCTGAGTCTCAGTTTCCTAACTGATAGAATAGAAGGACCACCATCCACCTCACAGCATCATTGTGAAGATTCCATAAGACTCAAGAAGCAAGAAGCCCAGGTAAGGGCCTGGCTTGCGGCAGAATCTCAATAAATGTTATTCCCTTCACAGAGGCGTTATTGATGCAGACTCCCAAGGCTTCTGACAAGCCTTGCCGCCTCCTCTGCTTGCAGCTCTGGAGCCATCGGGGTTTGCATGTGACAGCTGTGCCCCTCGGCGTGCAGGTGGGGCTGTCCAGAGATGCTGGGTGCCTGATGTGGGGAGGCAGTACTGTCAGAATCACTGGGGGTTAGTCATCCTGCCTTCAGGGTTTCTGACAGGATGTTTTGATAAAATAAATCTATTTTAAGTGACTGTAATGAAATACTAACCAGTTTCTGAAGGGCTTTTAAGATGTTTTAAGAAGTTTCAGATCAAAGGCCCTGGGAAGGCTGACTTTGTGCATTAAATATTTAGTACTGATTCAGTCACTTGAGAGCTCAGGCATTTTGACATTGCAAGAGGGAGAAAGCACATTCCAGCTGGGGCCATATTCACCTTAAAGACAGAGGTGATGGACCCAGCACCAAAGCTATCTCCTGGCTCCCATTGGGTGGAAGGATAGAGGAGGTGGACCACCTAAGGATTCAGGATCTGATAGAATTATTCATGTTTTATCTATAGGAACTGGGCAAGCAGGCCTCTCATTGAGGCCTGACAACAGGGATCTGTCTTCTGAGCTGCCACCACCAGTCTCAGTGCCTGTCACTCTGCACACTGCCACTTGGAGTCTGCCAAGTGCCTGACATCTACAATGTGCCTGACAGTCCAGTTAGGAGACACTGTCTTCAAGACCACACATGGCTCACATAGTCCTGGCAAGCAAGGCTCAGTGTGAAGAAGAGACTTGCAAAAGGCCCACTGCAAGTCAGCAGCATGGCTTGGGCTGGTGTCAAGAACTCCTGCATGGCAGTTCCAAGGTCTTTCAAATATATTGCACTGTCCCTTCAATGACAAAGTGTTCTTGATATATACCAGGTCACAGCCACCTTTGGAATCTGGTGGAAATTACAAACTCTCTCTCAGAAAAACTTACAAATGTACATACATATACCACATTTGGTATACCTTAAAACCCATCCTTGAACCTCAGGTCACATAACCTTAGTTTAAAGTCATGGTAGATACAGTCAGCCCAGAGCATGTAGTTTTGAGTTTCCTGGATGACTTTTAGAAGAGAGGTGTGACACAGTGGAAGCCTCCTAGGGTGTAGTGCCAGACAAACCTGAGTTACATCAGTGCTCAGCAGCTATATAATATTAAGAAACTAATATTTCTCTGATGCTCAGTTTCCTATTTTTAACACAGGATAATATCACCTCATGGAGCTTTGAGGAGTTTAAGCGGAATAATACATGTAAATCATTTAGAGCACCTGGCTTACATTAAGCTTTCAAAGGAAGAACAGTCCCTATCCATTTTTAACCCACCTCTCTCTGCCTCCAGAAAAAACCCTAATGGATCCCTCCAGCATCCAGTCTTCCACTCTGGCCGTCTACCATACAACTAAACTTTAGACTCTAGGAAGGCAAAGACCACGTCTGTTTTGCTCACAATTGCTATCTCTGTATATGTATATAGAGTAGTGATTGGCACACAATAGGTGCCCAATACATACTGAGTGAAAGAACGTAAAGAACAAATGAATGGACAAGATAAATACACAGCAACTTTCTGAGAGGGAGCACGGCAGCGAACAGAGCAATCATCGGCGGAAACTTCAAATAATGCTTCTGGCCATAGGCTACAGGTGTTTCAGGGCCCCCTAAAACAAAGGATTTAGGAACTGGGGATTCTGAGAAGGCAACATAGAGGGACCTCTGTCTGTTTAATTCTATTCATTCTTTCATCCCCCTCCACCAATATCATAGGCCTTGTCTTTTCCTGCACAGCAAGCTGAGGAGATACAGTCGCACCAAA
Organism: Camelus ferus; assembly: GCF_009834535.1. NCBI lineage: Eukaryota > Metazoa > Chordata > Mammalia > Artiodactyla > Camelidae > Camelus > Camelus ferus. Next base: position 35,238,324 of record NC_045708.1, read on the forward strand.
ACATACCAAGTAAGCAGAAAATCTGTGATGAAGTTACCAAGTGCGGCAGTAGAAAGTGGCAAAAATTATTTTGCCTGACCCAGTCTCCACTCTGATTCTGCAGGCACTGCTGCCTTCACCTGGAAGATTAGCTGTGCTGCTTCTGGACCAGTCCTCACAAGGCATGGAGTACATAAGCAGTCTCAGTCTTTCCTACAGGTGGGATCTTGTTGTTATAGCCTAGACCTCACACCTGAGGTGAGCCCCAGATCCTTACACACCAGTGGAGTCAGACTGGGCCACACTGCCTTCCTTGGAATGCAAGGTCAGTCTCAGCCTAAACCTGGAAAGCCCCACCTCAGACCCTTACCATCGCTTCTCCTAGGGACTGGAGCATGCTGGTGGGCCCCAGATAGTGGTGATGGACTGAGGGGAGAGGAAGCAACAGGTCATCACCCACCAGACTTCCAATACCAGCTGTTGCTTGAAAGTTCTTTCTGACATGACTGAACCCCCCATTTCTGGATACTAAATGTCCTGGATGAGCATAACACATTGTGATCGGGCCTTGAGATGAGTTAAGGCCGTGGGACCCAAGGCCATGGTCAGAGCATGTTTGTAGTATGTAGTAAATAACTGCTGTACACGTGTCAATTATATAAGATTTAGAACAAAGAAAATAGAAGTACGCATGTGCTAGAGATATTCTGTAAGCCTAATGAACAAAGAAACTCAGATTGCGCATGTGCTGGCACAGAACAGATTAAAAAACGGGACAGGTGCATCATAGGCGTGCACCTCCCCGTGGCAATAAAGTGTTGTTAACCCATGGTGTCTCCAGCTGAAGTCTGTCTGGCGGTATGGCAACTCCTTGTGCATTTTTTCGTTTGGCCGCTCACCTCCTAGAACCCCACGTCAGCCTCCCTCGGCTGACACACATTCCCCGAAACCCCTTTTCCCCATTTTGGTGGCTCTACCACTCACCAGCTCAAAGAAGCCAGAAATTAAGACAGAGTGCTTGATTTCTCTCTTTCCCTCACCTATACTATTCAATTAATCACAGGTTCTATGAATTTTAACTCCAAGATAGTTCGTGAGTTTATCAACCCTTTTTCTTACTGGTTACTTACTTGTTAGAAAACTCTCTAATAATGCTCTTTGCCTTCTAATCCATCCTCCACATAGCAGCCCAAATACACTTAATATTAGTTTGACCTCGTCACTCACTTGCCCCTACACTGACAATCCCACTGCAACCAGAAAGAAAACAAAACAAAACCCTAGGCTCGTCCTTCCATTCTAGGTTCTCTGTGTGCCTCCTAGGCCCCAATGACTCCTTCACTGGCTTCACAGAATAGGAAATATGAGCTCTCCCAGGTTGGAACAGCTGCCTAAGGCATGTGTGTAGAGCCTGGACAGTCACTCACTGGGATGTTGTGGAAAAGTTCTGCTCTTAGAAGAAAGAGTGGCTGTATGCCATATGAAGGCAGATTCTGTCCTGAGGAGACTTCCTGGGGTTTCAGAACAGCACATATCTTGGGGACAATAACATCCCCATTTTCCCCCAACCCATGCTGACATCTGCATGAGGAGGTTCCACCTTGAGGAAAGCTGCTTTTCCTCTGAGACCAGCCTGACCCACAGCCAGGACAAGTGGGAGGCTGTGTTGGCATTTTTTCCTATAGTCAATGTAATCATGGCAGACATTCCAAGTGAATAATTTAGGCCTCCTAAAATCAGCCAAATATAGCCAAGATTGTCAAATGTAGATGTCTACCTTGATCATCGTAAGCAGGTAAATATCAAATCTCACTCCCTTCTCCTGTAAACACAACTTTTTAGGCATTCTTTTTTTCTTTAAATTTTTTTGGGGAGGTAACTAGGTTTATTTATTTATTTTAAGAGGAGGCACTGGGGATTGAACCCAGGACCCCATGCATGCTAAGCTCTATCACTTGAGCTATACCCTCCCCTCTCTAGGCATTCTTCATTAAGTGATGAGAAAAAGACAAAGTCTTAAAGATAACAAAGGAAAAAACTTTGCATTTGTGTAGTTCTTTAGAAATTTATATACTGTTAAATTATAGTTACCAGTTGAGAAAGTAATGTGTGCCAGGCAATATGGCAACAGTTTTATAGATAATTATCTTTTTTAAATCACGAGCTTTTGAGACAAATCATTTAGGTTTAGTCCCAACTTTACCACTTACTAGCTATGTGATCTTGGGCAAGTTAATTAATCTCTCTGTACCTCTGTTTCTTAATCTATAAAATAGACAGAGTAACAGAAGAGGTCTCAGAAGGTTGTTGTGAGAATTATATAAGATGTTTATGTACCAAGAGCTTTGCTTGCACTGTGTGTGGCACATATAAGCACTCAATAAATATTAGCTTTGTTTTACAATACTCCTGACAAATAGTATGAAAGTTAAAGAGTCATTTTCCCCAAATGTGCAGATGAAGAAACAGGCTGAGTAATGTGAAATAATTTGGTAACGAATTAGTGGTGAGGGTGGGATTCAAATGCTATCTGTCTGACTCTAAAACCTCTACATTCTCTTTCCATCTGAGATAGAAATGGTTGTTACCACTGTGGCTGTTGCTGTCACTATCGTCACTGATAGCATTAATAATAATGTCTCTTCACATGGGGATAGCACTTCTAAGCCTTCAAAGAAAGTGTATCTACACATTATCACAAAATTACCAACCCTTAGGCCTATAAATGACTACACAGAACTTCAGCCACACTCCCCATTCAGGACAGAAGCCACCTCTGTGGCACCCACAATAGGTGGTCATCTGTCCAGGCTGGACCTAATCAATTCTGAGAGGAAAAAAACAGAAAGGATCATTCCTGTATAGAGCAGGGCTGGACAGGGCAGAGACCAAATTATATGTCGGGGGCTCCAGTTCTGAGGAAGATCTCAGAAATGGATACATACCTATCATTCTTCCTAACCATATTCAGGCCCTCAGACTGTACAGAGGGAGGTTCCTGGAGGAGGAAGGCTTCCTAAATTTAAGGAAGGGAAGCCAGATGAGCTCCACTCACTCAGAGATAACTAAGGAGGAACGGGAGCCCAGAGCAAAGACAAACATTAAGAGAATCTGGAGTGCTGTCTCGTTGTTTCTACCTTCATCTGCTCCCTTGTTCTCCAAGTCAGTACCTGCAGGTTATAACAGAAAACGCCGAAATAGAAGAGGGTCTATGGCCTTGTTTTTAAGTAGGGGCAAAGATGTAGAGAAGCCAGAAGGACTGAATCAGCCTCCCCAAGTAAGTTAAAGGCAGGAAGCCCAGGAGCATAGTCACAGACAAGAGGGAGGCAGGCTGGGTCGTGAGGCAAGCCAGAAAGGAGGCAACTCTGCCCTGACTTCACTTCCGAGTGAGTGCTTCCACGATCCTATGAGATCCCCACAGTAACAGAGTAGTCAGTAAAAGGATCCATGCAGAAGACAACATACATTTTGAAGTCAGACAAACCTGGTACAAAACCCTGGTTCTACCATGGGCTGGTTATGTGAACTTGGGCAAGTAAATTAATCTGAGCCCTGGTTAATCCTGAGGTGAAATGATTACAGGAGATAAGGTAAAAACAGCCTGACACATATTATATGGGGAGAAAAATGGTAAATAACATGACTAAAAGGGCTCCTCTTTGTCAAAATGCAAAGAAGATTAAGACTCCTAGTCAGGAAACTGAGATCATACTCCTGGAGACTACATACCTTGTCTTTTCTTGGCCTTAGCTTCCTCAGCTGGGAAAGGAAGATGTCTGAAGACTAATCTTTTTCATATTCTTTTTTGTTATAGGTTATTACAAGTTACTGAGTGTAGATCCCTGTGCTATACACTAGGACCTTGTTGTTTATCTATTGTATTTATAGAAGTTTATACCTGCTAATCCCAAACTCCTAACGTATCCCTCTGCTCACAACCCCCACCTTTGGTAACCATGTTTGTTTTCTATGTCTGTGAGTCTCTTTCTGTTTTGTAAATAAATTCATTTGTGTATATGTATAACTGAATCACTATACTGTACACTAGAAACTAACACAACATTGTAAATCAACCATATGTCAATTAAAAAAAATATGTGTGTGTGTGTGTATACATATACACCAAAAAAAGAAGAATCTTACAAGGTCTTTCTAGGTCTAAATGTCCATGACTTCAGCTACTTGCAGTGCAAGCAAGTATAGAAGAAAGAGATGAAAAGTCCCAGCCATCTGTCTTCCCCCCAACTCCTGTAAAATGTCAGCTTGGACAAACAATATCAAGATTGGATAATATTCTGCTGACCTAGATAGGAAAGGAAACTTTTAAATATGTATGAATATTATTGAACGAAAAAGAGAAGGCTGATTCAAGTGGCTGCAGTGCATAATAATACCTTATTATTACCCACTTTAATGTGGGAAATATACTAGAAACTGCCTTTCCTACAACACAGAATTTGGAGAAGAGAATACCTCTATTCTCATCTCAGCAAATAATTGTCTTTTAATGCCAAACTATGGTAAATAAGCCGCAAAAATCAAATTATGTTGGGGGATGAAGTTAAATAATTTAGAAAAAAGTCCAGTATTTAATAAATTAATCCAATCCAAGGCACAATAAAGAAAACAGGGTAGGATTTTTTGTTTCCTGTTCTGAAATGATATCTCTTTGGGAAGGCAAACATGGAATCTGAACATTTTTAGCAATTTCTCCTTTAAAGAGAGATGTGAATTAATATATTTATTCAACAAAAAAAATTCTGGAGAACTTACTGTGAACCCAGCAACTGCACAATCAGAAAGAGGAGTAAAATCCACATTACAGCATGTATCAGTACTTTATTCGTCTTTATGGCCGAACAATATTCCATTACGTGGATATATAATACTGTTTATCTAGTCATCAGCTGATGGGCATTTGGTTGTTTCTACTCTCTGGCTACTATGAATAATGCTGCTGAGAATATTCATGTACAAGTCTTTGTGTGAACATAGTTTTTCAGTTCTTGTGAATATTAGGGTAACTCTATGCTTAATATTTTGAGGAACTACCAAATGTTTTCCATAGCAACTGCAGTATTTTACATTCCCACCAGCAATGTTTGAGAGTTTCAATTTTTCCAACACTCTTCCCAACAATTGTTATTGTCTATATTCCCTTATTATAGCCATCATAGAAGTTGGGATATAATATCTCACTGTGGTTTTCATCTGCATTTCCCTGATGGCTAGTGATGTTGAATATCCCTTTATGTCCTTACAGGCCATTTGTATGTCTTCTTTGGGGAAATGTTTATTTAGATCCATTGCCCATTCTTAAATTGGGCTTTTTTTTTCTCTCTTTTTACTGAGGGATAGGATGTCTTTATATGCTTTTGATGCAAGTCTCTTTTCAGATACACACCTTGAAAATATTTTCTCCCATTCTGTAGCTTGTCTTATCACTTCCTCAATGGGATCATTTACAGCACAAAAGTTTTAAATTTTACTAAAGTTCAATTTGTCTTGCTACTTGCACTTTTGGTGTCATGTCTAAGAAACCATTGCCTAACCCAAGATTACAAAGATACACTCCTATGTTTTCTTCTAAGAATTTCATAGTTTTACTTATTATAGATAAATGCACATTTAAATAACTTTTTTTTTTTTTTTTTTTTTTTTTTTTGCCAAAGAAAAAGAAAATGGGTAAGCAGGAAAGGGAGGAAGCACAGGTCTGCAGTGTTAGTGGAAAAGAAACAGCAGCAGCGACCTCACTGGGAGACTGTGGAACCACAGGGAGGCCATGGCAGGAAGCACACGACCCATTTCCTTCCCACCTCTCCTTTCCTAGCGCTGGGAACAATCCTACAGAAACAAGCGCAGCCCTGGGAGGAGGTAACTGCAGCCTCAGCCATGCCAGCTAAAGGGTTCCCTGGGATGTTCAACAGCTGGCTCTGAGGAGGAGCACAGATTCTGGCCAGGGGCCAGCCATCAATCAAATCTCACCTGTATTTTCCAATTCCAACTGCAGCGGTGTGGGATAACTCAGCCCTCTCTTTCCAGGCCCTGTGCTTTGTCCTTCCTGTGGACTGTGAACAACATGTTTCATCATATTGTTCCCAGGCCATCACTGGTTGGCACAGTCACCCAAAGTAACACAAAATGAACTTCTTGAAAGTAAGATGGCAGAGAATGAATCAGTTCTGAGGCCAAAATCACGTTGCAAGTTGCTTTAAAATTCTACTTTTTAAAAGACCTTTAAGCCAAATAAACACAAAAAGGCCAAAAGTTGTAGCCAGTAATTTTTTTTTAAACACCAAAACAATCTTCCTGAATGCTAATAATAGGATTCTAGGAAAATGTCCAGTTCATTTAACAAATCTTCCTGCAGAAGGACATTTTCGTTATAAATTGGACAATAATGATTTGCAACTGACTCTATTTTCTTTTCCCTAAGAGCCTTTAAGAAGTCACCCCCCATGAACACCTTTCTGAGTTTCCAACCACTGTATCTGTAATACTTCCGTCTTTCAGGAATGGCCAAGAGAGAATGTCACAACTAGTTGGTGACAGTTTTGATTCCTTTTGTTCCCCTTATCTTTTCCTTCTTATACTGATGGATGGTGAGTTGCTGTAGGCAGGGATGACCCCCAAGGGAGCTCTAAGCAATGGCATTACCACGGGGGACTTATCCTGGGACCCACTATCAGCCACAGCTTTCCCCAAACTGTTTCCCTCGGCAAACCCAGGTCTCTCCTCTCTGTACTCCCAAACCTCCTTCTCCACAGCCTTCAGCCAATCTTGAGCACGACTGTCTAGATATCTTTCCAATCTGTACCCTCTCTCACATCACTAGTGTTCTTCTCACTCACTGTGTCCTCCAAGAGAGCTCAAATATCACCTTGCCTATACAGTTCTTTCTGATTCCTCAGCTTGGGTTAGGAGACTCTTCCATGTTTTTACAAGTTCCTTTCCCACTCACAAATCACCTGCACCTTGGTTTCTTCCATACAGGTATTACCACTTAAGAGTAGTAGAATCTTGGAAAAGTTACTTAGCCTCTCTATGCCTCAGCTTCCTCATCTGCAAAATGGGGATAAGAGTAGTATCAGCTTCATAGGATTGTTGAGTTGATTAAATGAGATAATAAAGTACCTAGAATATACTTAGCATGTAATAACTACTCTATATCTTAGCTGTTCTCATTTTTATATGACAAACTGTATAGCTTCAGAGAGCTTAGAGTCTGGTAAGAGAAATTCAGTGTTATAAATGTGCTATATCCAAGTAATAACAAACAACTCAGGAGGCACTTTCACATCTGTTATCCAACATCTACTAGAAGCCTCTTGTCGTGACCATAACACTGAAGCTAAATCACAATGCCTCGTTTGCAGATGAGGCTTAGAGAAGTTATTTGACATGTTAAAGATATAAGTGGTAGAGCCCAAGTTCAAATCCCACTATGGCTTTAGCCCTCATGATCTGTCTACTAAATTATGACTGAATAAGGGGCTTCTTTGGATATCTACTAAAAAAGGGATGAGGAAACAAGGTTAAGTAATTGGCCCAAGGTTATCACAGCTAATGAGTGGAAGACTCAGAGTTCTAACCCATGTAGCTTACATGACTGATTTAGGTATCCAATTTCCTTCTCACTGCCTTGTAGGTGCTCCATTAATGTTTTCAAAAAGAGTAGACAAATAAGCAAACCTTGCAGATAGGTCTGAGAGTGAGCGGCAGTGGTTTACAGTAGACAATCCAGGAGTCAGAGGCTAGTCTTCCAGCTAGAGCTGTTCTACTACTCAGTGACTCAGGAAATTTACCTCCTGCCTCTGGACCCCAGTGTCTCCAGCTGTAGAAAGATGGAGAAGTTTGCCAACATTGTTAGCAGCTGAGTCCTTCTTCAAACTAAGTCTATGGGGAAGACCAGTAAGAAGAGGCTGCTCTGGTGTGTATGGCAAGGGAGGGCAGGAGAGACCAGAGCACTGACTTCTCAGAAGTTCCTCTTTTCTCTCCCTCCTCTGGGAGGCCCATAAGTTATTGTTCAGAGTTCAGATCCTTCCTTAGACACCAGGGAGCATGGTTTTAAATCCCCAGAAGTAGAAGCACTTAAAATCCTTCTTGGCATTGACATTCTATGACTCACATAAAAGAAATGCCCTTGTGCCCTAATGTTATATACCTTCTGATTCAACAAAATGGAAATGTGGTGTTGGAGGAAGTAACAAAATATGACCACACAGATATCAAGAAGGGATTTGGGCTGTAACAGCATGACTTCTCCACCTGCCCTCAGTCCTATACAAATTCTAAATATATAAATGTTCCCCAAACCTATGAACAGAGGAAGATAGATATCAAATGAGTACCCAGAAGAGTGATAAGTGTTTTTTAAAGGAGAAATAAGAGTATATTATAGATGCATGAAGCCAAAGCTCTCAAATTAGTCTGGGAAACAGTGTATCAGGGAAGAATTCCATGAGAAGGTGATGTTCAAATTGGATACTAAAAGCAGAACAGGAAGTAGCTAGGCAAAGGGCCTAGAGAAGGAACACTTCAGGTGGAGGGGCTGGGGTGTACAAAAGTTAGGGAGAAAAATCTATGGCTCGTAGGAAAAACCGGGAAGGCCAGTGTGGATAGGACATGGACAGCAAAGTAAGAGGGGTATAAGAGAAGCTGAAGAAGCAGGCACAGATCAGATTATGTAGGATCTTACAGAAAATGTTATGAATTTATTATTTTATCTTAGAGGCCAGGGTGTTCAGTGAGTCATTTTCATGGACACTGAAATCACTCAACGTAGTGTCAGCAATGCAGGAGAAAAGATAATTATGGACCAAAGTCCTCTCTGATTGAGGGAAGTATCCAAGAAGTGAGCAGATGACAGCAGTAAGAAATGGCAGAAGGTTATACAGACTGACAAAGTTCAAAGCATGTCTTTTTATTTGATGAGGTCTTTTTTATAAAAGGGAGGGGAAAGAATGATCTAAAAGTAGCATTCTGTTAGCAAGAAGCATGCCATTTGGTAACCTAGCTAGGAAGTTACTGTCTTTTGGTCAGGCAGCACAGAATCAGTGAGGAGGCGAGGGGAACACAAGGGCAGGAGGAGGGCTGGGACTTTCTGGAAGCCGCCATAATGCTGCCATAGCTATGTAAGTGGAACAGAGAGAGAGCCTGGAGGCCTATTCACCTCACATTGTGCACTCTGGCTAAAGAAGCTGTTGTAACTTCCTGAGAGACGCTGATAGTTTGAACTAGGGCACTGGTAGCAGAGATAAGGAAGAGATAGATTCTAAGGTTATTGGGTTGTAGCTTTGATCACACTTACTGACAAATACTATGTGAGGAGTGAATAAAAAGGAGTTACATATGACAGGCTTCTGACATGTGTAGCGGGAGTGATGGTGATGCATTCACTGACCTAGGGAAACCCAGGTTTGGAGCAGGTATGCAGTCGTCTGGGTCAGCCTATGTAGCTTGAGGTAAATCAGACATGTGTATCCTTCTTCTGGCAGAGGAAGAACCCAGGGTCACCATTTCCAGCATCTTCCCTCCAGGCCCGTGTTCATCCGGAGCTGGCATTAGAATGGATGGGCCACCTGCATCAGTAGGGTAGGCTGGAAGCCCCTCAGCCAGATGCTGAGAGGATGTATCTGCCTCCAATTAATCTGGAGTCTTTTTGGAGCGAATAGCAAAAACTATGCCAAGAGAGTGGTGACTTGTGAAGTGACCTGCTGGAAGGCAGCCAAAGCCACTAAGCTTGTTTAATTTAGAGTGTCTGATCAGGACAAGGTTTGGTGCAGATGGGGGTCCTTAGAACTCTCCTGAGAGGTAGATTAGGGACTGATAATTGAGATTACTGACTTCCAACAATTACTCAATTTAAAACTCAGCCAAAAAGATGTAATTATTTTTCATACATTTGTTTGGTCATGTTGCCAGCTACCACTCCATGATGTTTTATTTCAAAAGGGAAGAAAGAACAAAGGGGAAAGAACAGAAAGAATGGAAGGGGACTACCTTATTTTGAAGTTATCATACTTATCAGATCTGTGCTGGCCTCTCCAGCCTCTTTTCTGTGGTATTACCTTCTGTCCTTTGATGTTCCTGCCCACAAGGTCATAGTTCCCTCCAGCTCCTTTCTGAGATCCTGGCTCTTCCACACAGGTCCACACAAGGACGGTAGTAGAAGCTGCCAAGCTCCACATCCTCAGTTCTTCCAGAGCTCCTTGTACATATCCACTGTGCTCCTCTTCATCCTCACCTAGCTTTCTGGCTTTCTCTGATCATACCATGTTCTCTATCCTCCTCACCTTGGCTTTACCATTTTGCACTTTTTTTTTTCTGTCTGACTCCCAGATTCTTTGTTTGGTTTAGATTCTGAAAATCTTTCAAGATAAGGCTTTCAGAATTTTCCATCTGCCACCTGACCATCCTCACTGTCACTTCACTGATCTGGGAGCCAAGCTCATGGAAGGGGGTGGCATCCCAGTGGGGGTTCCTTGTTGCCCAGGGTCCTCATTATAGAGCCCCACCTAGCCAGACCCTTCCTTCCCCAGAAAGCACTCCTTTTTCTAAATTTTTCCCTTTGTCATATGGTTTTCCCTCACTCATCATTGATTTGAACTAGTCATTACATAAAACTTTATATATACTTTTATGGACAAGATGGAGAAATGGGGGCAGGGACTCATTTTGTTTATTTCTAGATCTCTCATAGTATATGCTACATAAGAGAGATTAAATTAAATTGACCTAAATTGAATTTAATTGAGTTAACTTGGAGGCAGGTAACTCTAGTTCACTTATGTGACTTATACTCCTGGGGTAAGTAGAATAATCAAACCCAGGGACTGATCTAAAAGCACCAAACTAGGCATTCTAGAGAAGTCTCCATAGTATACATGGATCTCTGTTCTTAGTCTCTGGTCTTATCCTGTTAGACACTTGTATCCTTAACTTAAATTTACTTTACTTTAAAAGTATAATCTTTAAAAATTCTAAGTGATGTTACTAATACTGCAGATAAGAGAATGCAAATCAAAATGATCACAGCAGCCTAGAACAAAGGACTAAAACCAATAAGTTGAAACTTAGGATAAGTGTAAGGGGCCACAATTACACTTGTAAAATCTATTAGCATAGGCCAACGTGGCATCCTGGATTGGATCCTGGGACCAAAGAAGGTCATTAGTGAAAAAACTGACATAACCTGAATACAGTTCTGTAGTTTAGTGTAGTAATGAACTAATGTTAATTTACTACTTTTGACAAATGTTCTATGACTATATAAGATTTTAACATTAGAAAAAAAGTGGGTGAAAGGTATGTGGGAACTCTCTATATTATCTTTTCAACTTTTCTATAAATCTAAAACTATTCCAAAATAAAAGATTTATTTTAAAAAGACTACCTGAGAAATTTAAAAAAATAGCTTTATTTAAAGAACAACAAAAATCTACTACAAGAAGACCTCCCTGCTAAAAGAAGCTAATGTAAATTCTGGCTACATTTCTAGAGATGTAGCATCCAGAGCAAGAGAGGCAATAGTCCTATTCTGCTGTGGGATGCTAAGATCACCTGTAGGGTTTTACATTCAGTTCTGGCATTTTAAGAAGGAAATTAACAACCTAGATCATGTCTAGAGAACAACAAAGGTGGTATGAAGTTTAGAAACCATGGAATATGAAGAAATGTAGAATTATGGGAGGAGGGGAGAGGAAGAAGGGAGAGATTAGCTTGAAGAAGAGAAGATTCATGAGGGTATGTGGTCACTGTCTTGCTATATTTTCAGCCTGTCCAGGGGCTAAAGGAGCAAGTACCTGTAAGGTGGGCCCAGAGGCTGGAGCTAGAATCAAAGAGAAGAGGTTATAGGGAGGCAGCTCTTTCTGGGGATAATAGGACTTTCTTGTCATCAGGATGGAGATCAGGCTGCATCAAGAGATATATGAACAGAGGCTGAAAAGTCCTATTTCTGAATGCTAAGACAAGATGCTGCTCTATATAGTTTAGGCCCTTGCCCATAGGAGATGACTAATATATTTGTTAAATTTGAATGTGGCCCCTATAGTCTTTGCCAACTCTGAAACTGTGCAAGGTGTTAAGATCAAAGAGTCAAGCTTTTCTGTGTATTTCTATGACATTCTTATTACTACACACGTGTCTTGGTAGCAAAGTTTTCCTCCTTGTGCTCTTGGCCTGTGAAATATCTCTGCCAGTGAAAAGGAAAGCCAACTGGACAGACAGGCAGGAGTTCACCTGACTTCTAGATCAGCTGCCATCAGCAGCAGGGCAGCCTGGAGATGGACGGGTTAAGTCACCACTATTTTCATTCCTCCTAGGCTGACCCTATACTCTTGTTGTTTGGAACTACACAAAATAGTCAGGTTAAGTGCTGCAAAGATCATGTTCCCTCCTGCCCAGTTCCTCACTGCCCTCAGGATAGAGTTCAAATTTTTTTTTCTTTTTTTCTTTTTTTACATTTTCTAATTGAGTTATAGTCATTTTACAATGTTGTGTCAAATTCCATTGTACAGCACAATTTTTCAGTTATACATGAACATACATATATTCATTGTCACATTTTTTTTTCACTGTGGGCTACCACAAGGTCTTGTATATATTTCCCTGTGCTATACAGTATAATCTTATTTACCTAGTCTGCATATGCCTGTCAGTATCTACAAATTTTGAAATCCCAGTCTGTCCCTTCCCATCCCTCGCCCCCTTGGCAACCACAAGTTTCTATTCTATGTCTATGAATCTGTTTCTGTTTTGTATTTATGTTCTTTTTTTTTTTTTAGATTCCACATATGAGTGATCTCATATGGTATTTTTCTTTCTCTTTCTGGCTTACTTCACTTAGAATGACAATCTCCAGGAACATCCATGTTGCTGCAAATGGCGTTATGTTGTTGGTTTTTATGGCTAAATAGTATTCCTTTGTATAAATATACCACATCTTTAGCCAGTCATCTGTCGATGGACATTTAGGCTGTTTCCATGTCTTGGCTATTGTAAATAGTGCTGTTATGAACATTGGGGTGTAGGTGTTTTTTTGAAGTAGGGTTCTGGATATATGCCCAGGAGCAGGATTCCTGGGTCATATGGCATGTCTATTCCTAGTCTTTTGAGGAATCTCCATACTATTTTCCACAGTGGCTGCACCAAACTGCATTCCTACCAGCAGTGTAGGAGGGTTCCCTTTTCTTCACAGCCTCTCCAGCATTGATCATTTGTGGACTTTTGAATGATGGCCATTCTGGCTGGTGTGAGGTGATACCTCTTGACCCAGCCTCCACCCACCTCTCCTTTCCCAGTCACCACTATTTTCATTCCTCCTAGGCTGACCCTATACTCTTGTTGTTTGGAACTACACAAAATAGTCAGGACTCACCATGCATCTCTGCCTCTAACTGAGGCTATTTTGATTCTCAATTCAAGATGCTGCCTTCCTTAAGGTTTCATTTCCTCTCTTGTGCCTCTTCTCTGCCTACTACTTCTGTTATATCAAGTTTCTGATCATCATTGCCATTATTAGCCTTTACTTCTGTGACACCCAGTACACTGAACACTTCTCAGGGGCAGGGTGTGTTTTGTATTCATCTTTCTGTCTCCAGCATCCAATATAGAGCCTGACAGGCAGAAGGTGCTCATTTGATATTTGTAGTACTGAAGAATGTTTTTGGAAGAATTCAGTAAATAACTGTATACATGAATAGAATATTGCTTTATATATAGGACTGTTTTAGAATCCATTCTGGAGGTCCACAAAGGCTTGGCTTCAAACCCCAGCTGCATGATATAGACAAATTATTTAACCTCATTGTATCTCAGTTTTTAAAAATGCAAACGGGAGAAGATAATACTTGTAGCTCAGAGCTTAAATGCTTCCGTCTAAGTGAAGCCTTCACCCCAAAATGCATCCCCTTTCCTGATTTAATTTCTTTAATATTGTCTGTCTCTTCCTGCTAGAATGTAAGCTCCATGAAGACAAGGATTTTTATGCCTGTTTTCACTGCTGTATGCCCAGAGCCTAGACAAGCTGGGTATATGTTAGGCATTCAATAATAGTACTAACCATATAATAGGGGTGTTGTGAGGACTGAGTGACATGATGTATAAAAAGTCTGTAGCCTTCAGTCTGGCACATACTAAGCATGCAATAAATACTACTGTAATCAAATGAAAGGTGGATTAAGAGGCAACATTACAAATAATCTAACATGTGACTCAGGACATACAATCAGGATGTCATCAACATTTAAACTATAATTTATGTTGTTGGAAGGGATACTTGAAATAATCTGGTCTGACTTTCTGAGGCCCATAGAGAAATGATTTTCCCAAAGTCATAGAGTTAGCCAATGGCACAGCCTAGACAATATTATTCTCATATAAATTATTTTCTGGTGATTCTCTAAAATATGCTATCAGATTATTTCCTTTGTTAGACACTTCCTTCTGGCATATATCCCTAAGTATGAGAATGGCTTTCTGCAGCTACTTCTTTTAAAACACACACACACACACACGCACACAAGTTATGTGTTCATCTAGTCCAATGACATGAAAATAATGCCATATTTCACTATGCCTGACAGTACTAGGACTATATGATTTAAAAACTCATATTTGTCAGTTAAAATCTAACTCTGGGTATATTGGAACAAGAGTATTGGTAAATCCTTACCCCCCAAAACAAATATAAAGCTGGACAAAACTGACACAAATAATCATTTCAGTGTTTTGGAAATTGATCAAATTGACAACAATCTCAAAACTATTATGTTTAAAAAACTGCTGAACATCAGGTAATAAGGATGGGGATCTATGACATTCCGTCCTGGATTTGTTCCATCTTCCTCCAGGCTTGGTGAATGCTAGGGCAGGCCAGACTGTGAGGATTGGCAGCTTCCCTGTTATGGTCGAGGGGACTCAGTTAATTTGGTCAGTGCCCAGACCCAGCAGCACTGTCTGTGGGCAAGTGAGGAAGGCCCACAGTTGCATGGCTGGGACAATCATATTTCTGGCTGAGACTGGGTGCAGGCTCAGCAGAGATCTGAGAAGCCTCAAGCAGCCTCACACACCTGAACAATCTTGAGGCTGTGCATATGCACAAAAGAGAAAGTAAAAGCCAGGGCAGACATGAAAACTGCTCAAACTTTGATTGTGCTCCCCATACCCACACACAGAACCACTGGCAGAGGATGGAAGCCTTACAGGCTCAGGGTGTATGAGCAAAAACTCAGTCCAATCATAGCTGACCTATATAGACACAGGGTTGACTCCCTGGGAGTTTAGGCTTGAAAATAGGAAAGAAATAAGAAAAATTGGGTAGAAGCACTGGAGAAAGGTGCCAAGATAATTCATGAGTAAAAGGTTAGTCTTTTCAACAAGTGGTGCTGCAACAATTGGATATCCATATGCAAAAAATGAAATTAGACCCTTATCCATGCCATATGTAAAAATGTAGTTAAAATTGGATCATGGATTTAAATGTAAGTGAAAATTATTATTTTTTTAAATTTAGAAGAAAACATAGGAGAAAACCTTTGTGGCCTTCAAATGGGCAAAGAGTTTTTAGATAAGACTCCAAAAGCATGATGCATAGAAGAAAAACTGATGCATTGGACTTCAAAATTAAAAATTTCTATTCCTCAAAAGATATAGTTAAGAGAATGAGTGAAAAGATAAGGCATAGATTAGGGGGGAATATTTGCAAAACATGTATCTGACAAAGGACTTGCATGGAAAATACATAAGAACTCTCAAAACTCATTATCAGAACACAAATAACCCAATTTTCTTAAAATGGGTGAAAGATTTAAACTAGCACTTCATCAAAGAAGATACATGAGTGGAAAATGAGCACATTATAAGATAATCAACATAATTAGTTATCAGGGCAACAAAATTAAAACTACAGTGAGATACCAACTAAAATGTCTACAGTGAAAAAAATAGGTAATTCCAAGTGTTAGCAAGCACATGGAGAAATTATAACTCCCTCTCCTATGTTGTTGGTAGGAATGTGAAATGGCACTACTAATCTGGAATACAGTTTAGCAGGTTTTTTTTTCTCCAAGTTGAATGTGAACTTATATGACCCAATGATTCCATTCCTAGAAACCATCCAAGAGAAATGTGATTACATGTCCACTCAACCGTATGCAAATGAATGTTCATAATAGGACTGTTCATAATAGCCTCAAACTGGAAACAATCCAAAAGTTCATCAAATGGAAAACAGATAAACAAACTATGGTATATCTTTTCAATAGAATACTATTCAGCACTGAAAATGAATGAACTACTGACACATGCGACAACATGAATGAAGCTTAAAATTCTAATGCTATGTGAAAGATGCTGAACACAAAAGATGACTAAACAGTGTATGATTCCTCTCATAGGAAATGTTCAGAACTGGAAAATTTATAGTGTCAGAGAGCAGATAAATAGTTGCCTAGGGCTAGGAGTGCAAGTGGGGATTTCCAAGGAAACTCTTTGGGATGATGGAAATATTTTAAAATTGGATTGTGGTGACAGCTGTAAAACTCTATAAATTTACTAAAAATCATAGAATTGTACCCTTACAATGAGTGGATGTTGTGGAATGTAAATTATACCTTGATAAAGCTGTTAAAACAACAAGAAAACAAAGATCTTCCCCATGATGCATTTACCTTAAATGTCAGATTGTGGCTTTGATATACGTACAAGTGCTCTTGTTTGATGGAGTTAGAAAGGGCCTCTGGTGAGTAACAAAATAAAATGTTATTTTGGATGATATAATTAGCAGCAATAGCAGCCATGCCAATGGTGATTAACAGTTCCAGCACTAGGAATTCAAAAGCTTGCTTCCTGTCTGCTCTCCCTAAGAACTGGCAGTTGACATGTTTAGCCTTCCTGCTTGTGATTATCCTCCCTCCAAACTGGAATAAGGATTAACTAATTATAGTGGTGCCTTCAGACACAAGCCATATAAAACACCCTGGTAACCAAGAATTGTCCTGTCTGCAAGAGTGTGCCAGAAAGTCTTAAAGTCTCTAGTATGAGACCCAGAACAGGGGCACTGAGCCAAGCCACAGAGTTTCCCTATCTCGTTTAGCCAGCACAGGTACACTCTATACTTCCATTAATTTCACTTTAAGATACAGCTTTGGATAAGGTATAATCCCTTTTTCAAAATCTACAATGGGTCTCATTAAGTCCAATGTGGAAAGCATCCATCAAAGTGCCAGGACATGGTATTAGAAGCCATGGGTTTAAATACTGGCCTAGTCATGAACTAGCTCTGTAGCTTTTGCCAAGTAACTTACTAGCCTTAGATTATTTATCTCCCAAACTGGGATAATTCTGCCTACTCCACAAAACTGTTATGAGAAACAGGCAAGATAGTATATATAAAGTACCTGACCCAGTGTCTGTGTGTTAAATCTGAATAAAGGATATAGCCATAATTCCTTATTATGGTAATCAAAGTTTTTCAGAGTTTGGTCCCAATCTTCCTGTCTATCCTTATTTTCCAGTAGTAAGATTCCCTATTCCAATCATACCAGACTTCTGACCAACTATCACCACTCAATGACTCAGGCTGTTTCTTGCTGTCTGGGCTACCTTCTTACCAACTCTGTATTCAGTAATTCCCCCCATCTTTCAAGACTCAGCTTAAAGCCTATCTTTCTCCATGATCCAGTCCAACCATAAACTCTTTAAAAAACTCATGAGATCCTTAATTATATACTTTTTAAAATATTATATCTGTTTAGAAATGTCTTATTTCCTCTGGTATAGAATACACTTCTGGAAGTACACCGAGACTTGTATATATACTTCGTTACATATCCCCACAGTACCTCTCACAGGGTCTGAAGCAGGACAGGTGTCTCAAATTATTTTGTTCTGAGGAATTCCTCAAAGAATAATTAAAAAATGGCTATTCAACTCCAACCTTCTCATTTCATAGATGAAAAACTTGTACCCAGAAAAGGGAAGTAACATTCAAGGTCCTATGAGGAGTTTGGTGTTAGAGCAGAAGCAGAATTCAAGCTTTTTGTGGCAGAAGCTTCAGGCTGTCCTTCTATATTAATTTTCCTCCATATCTATAGAACTACCAATTTTTAGCTAGAAACATGGTCACCCAGAAGGAAGACTTCATTTCTCATCCTTTTTTTTAGTTAAGTGTGAATATGAGTTTTATTAAACGGGATACAAGTGAAAGTGCCACATAGCTGCATCTTCTCCCTTCTCTCACTGCTTTCTTCATCCTGCTGCCTGAAACATGCATGCGATAGTAGAATTCCACGTTTGGCACTGAGGCTGAGGGCCACATCCTAGGGATGGCAGAGCAGAAAGCTGAAAGAACTTGACTCCCTAAGGTTTTCAAGGAGCAGAGCCACAATATTAACTCTGGATACATCTATACTTTTATATGGAAGAAAAATAAACTTCTATCTTGTTTAAATTCCTGTTATTCTAGATATGTATTTTGGATATTAGTTATTGGTCACTTAGCTTATCCTATCATTCCTCCTATAAGCTTTGGATGCTCTTAGCTCTTCACATTGTCTCTAGACATATATTTTAATTCATTCTTTAATTCATTCAATAATTTACTCCATAGTCATTCAATGTGCACCAACATTCTGCCTGGCACGAATCTAAGAGGGGGCTAGACTGGATACAGGAATAAAATGAACAAATCATCCCCTTAAAAGTTATAAGTATTGAATGAAATTCTTACTCTCTTAATTTGTATCACAAGTCATATGTCTGGGAAACATTCATCTCAGGATTTCTCCAACAGTCCCATCTCAAATAATCTCACTCTTTCCAGTAATACATTGGTGATTAGACCATGTGTGCCTAATATGGTCTACTTGCCTTTCTACAATCACTCTCCACCCTTTTCCATCATTTTCTTTGCCCAGGGAAGCTTATCTGTATGAATTACATCAGTGGGCTCTCCTGCTCTCTGATTTCTGGTTGAGTTGGTCAATGGGGACCCCTAGCAGGAGATCAGAGGGAAGTAAGAGAATGAGCTCCATGTATTTATTTTTCTCATCTCCCTCCCTGTGGGGTCATCTCAGTCTACCTTTGTCCTTCAACTGAAGGTCACTGTTCCACTCAAGGTGGCCTACTGCATGACTCTCTACTGTTGGGTTCTCATTCCTTCCCTTCACACCCTTTGAGCTGTTACTAGCCCCAGGGAACTGCACTATACCCTGTGGTTTCCCTACACATTGCCCACACCTTGTAAGTAGCCCATTTATTAAGCTCTCTTCAAATTACCCTAATGTGAGGCTTCCATCTGTTTCCTGCTAGCATGCTGACTGATACACCATGTGTCCCAATTCTCAGCTCAAAATATATAGGCACCAGATACACATGATACCCATCAGAATCAATGCTAGGAAGAGGGTTAGAGCAGAGGAAAGATATTTATTCTCAGTGCATAGAGAATCACAGACTATAACAATATCATCATGACCACCAGATTTGAGGCTAGATTTAGCTCTCAGGTACCTGCGCCATACACAAGACTTCATTGTTTGTTTTTGGGTATCCTGGACCAGACTCTATGTCTTTTAAATAGTCTAGTCTTGAAAACTTTTATTTAGAAGTGGGACTCACTTCTAGATGGAACACACAGTCACTAGGCAGAGTTCTTTTTTCCAACACATGTCTGAACCTCAAGTATAGTATTTTCTTCTAATTTCACCAGTATCCTCACTTAGGATCTTTAAAATGCTTAATATGCCTATTTTAGAAGTACAAACCACATTTCTTAAAGAGTGAAACATAAGACCAAATTATCATCTGTTTATTCTTTATTAGAAAGTCAAGTATTGCTGACCACAGAGAACAAAACCTATGTATCCAATGTGAAGAACACTTTCAGATCCTGGGTTGGGCAGGGAGGGAAAGAGGAAAAGAAAAGGTGTGGTGGGCAGAGCAATGCACTCCCCCTCCCAAAATATCTGAGTCCTAATCCTTGGAACCTTTGAATATGTTACCTTACATGACAAAAGGAACTTTACGGACGTGATTTAGTTAAAGATCTTGAGATGGAGACATTATCCTGGATTATCTGGGTGAGCCCAATATAATCACTACGGTCCTTATAAGTGAAAGAGGAGGGCAGGAGATTTAGTGTCAGGGTGATGCAGCATGAGGAAGACCTGACCAGCCAATGCTGGCTTTGAAGAGTGAAAGGGAACCACAAGCCAAGGAACACAAGCAGCCTCTAGAAGCTAAAAAAGGCAGGGAAATAAATTCTCCCCTAGAGCCTCCAGAAGGAATACAGCCCTGTTGATTCCTTGATTTTAGCCCAAAGAGATCAATTTCAGACTTATCCTGAACCATAAGAGAATAAATTTGTGTTGTTTTATGCTACCAAGTTCATGGCAATTTTTTAATGTCAGCAATAGGAGACTACTATAGAATGTAAGACCAAAATCTCCAGACCCAGAGAACTAAACTGGGGGAAGGAAGAAGGGCTGGGGATCTGATGGATGGCAGGGACAGAACACATTGTAGGCAGCACAACCACACTGCACACGACTTGCTAACCTGCACTGCAGGCAAGCTGAATTCACTAAAAACCAAATTTATTCTTTATCTCAGACATTTAGACTCCTAAAATGTTTTCATGCCTTTTGTAATACCCAGTAGAAGCCTTCTTCTTTTTTTCTCAGAATTTTGGGGATTCATCAGAACGTTTTTATTTTATTAGAGAGCTTTATCAGCTTCATTCAGAGGGACAAGCATCTGTTTCATCCTATTCTGTGACTTCCTGGTGGCCACAGTAGCAACACATTACACACACACAAAACTATGATTTTTCAAAAGTTCCAGAGCATTTAGTCTACAAAGCACTGATATCTATTACTTGCATTCTATAAAAACCATTGCTGAGCTCCTTCCCTAAGCTGCCTGTTTCCGAATGGGACTTACCACGCTTTGACCCAGCTGCTCCCGAAAGAAGTAATCCATGTTTCTCTTTTGCAGGCTGTCAAGGTAATGCTGAAAGCGAGTGTATGTATATGGGTAGCAGTAAGCAAATTGGTAAATATCTTCTTCTCGGTCAAAACAAAATGCAAAGGACATCACGTAATTCCTCCTATGGTCCGGGCAGCGGTAGTAGTAAACATTTTTAGGTGGCAGCCTTTGCCTGAAAGATACAAAGAAATTTGGGCATATTAGTCATTCAAACTTCAAAAATGTAATCAATGGGAATAAATGCACAAAAGAAAAATTGTGACATTGAAGAACCCTAGGTGGTGGCCAGGGACAACAACATATACCATGTATGGTCAAAAGGAGGCCAGAATCTGGCAGCACTTGGTTCATATTCCAGCCCTACACCTTATCAGCTATTTCGACAATGCAAAGTTAAAGATGAACAAGTTTTATTAATCATTTGTTCCTGTTTTGAGCACCTATTATACATCCAGGCATTGTGCGAGATTCTTGATGGATAATGGTAAATACGAGAGGCCAGGTGTTTGTCCTCATGGAGTATATATCCTGGTGGGGAAGCAGTCAATAAAATATTTAAAATAAATATAACTATACTTACAGACTCTGTAAGTGCTTGGAGGGGAAATTGTGTGATGTTATAGTGACATAAATAGAGGAGGCCTTCTTTTCCCAGAGAAGTCAGGTTTTTGTATTATAACACTATTTGGATCTTTTAAAATAAGTTAATGTGCATTGTGAATATTCAAGGGAGAGAAAAGAACATTCAACATTTCTTTAAATTATTACTATTATTTTTCTGTAGAGTATCCTATGAGACTAATTTTCCACAGAAGCACTTTGGGAAATACTGCTTTAAAATACGCTGTGTAGGCAACTCTGCTAAGCCAACATGCTCATTCACCAATAAGCCACACTGAAATACATACATGAGAAAAGGCAAAATGTTCCAGTCATAATTCCTACAAATTCTTTACATGCACCCATTTCACAGGCTCACTGCACCCTCTCTGCTGTGTGATACCCAAACTACTCACACTGTTTCCCTACAGAGAATGCCTCTCATTTCTGTCTCTTCAAATCCTGTTAATTCTACAAAGCCATCTCAAACTGTGCTTTTTCCATGCTTGTCCACTGATAATTCCAGGCCTGTTTGGTTCCCACATTTTGTAGTAAGTCTTGCTTTTTTATTGACTGCTTCCTAAGTCTTATCCACTAGGATCTATTTGGAAGCTCCTTAAGGGCAAATGTTTCTGGGGGGTTCTAGCATAGTAGGTGGAGAATGTAAAGCTCACCTGCAGTGGCCTGGCATTCAACTGAGAAGCCAAGGGGCACAGGGACATATGGAGAAAAGTGTGAGGAGAAGGTGTCAGAGAGAAGGTTGAGAAAAGCAATAATGGTGCTGGCTCCAGGTAGGGCAGCCTGGAGAAAACTTTTAATAGCCCCAAGAGCATTACAACATGCCAGAAGTTTGTTGCAGAATCTTGTTTCTACCTTGGTGTCTTTCTGAGGCTGCCTCAGTGGTGAGGGTGGGAGGTGACTGTGGGCTCCCTGTGGAGGATGCAAATGTTACATGGCACTGATGCTGGACATATTTTGGCTTGTGCTGCTTGCCTATATGCCTAGCTGTTATGAATCCCACCCAAACATTAAGTGGAATGCAGTGAGGGGAAGAAGGCAAAAGGAAAGGAAGGAAAAAGA
The DNA here is from genome assembly GCF_009834535.1 of Camelus ferus. Taxonomy (NCBI): domain Eukaryota; kingdom Metazoa; phylum Chordata; class Mammalia; order Artiodactyla; family Camelidae; genus Camelus; species Camelus ferus. Next base: position 35,260,971 of record NC_045708.1, read on the forward strand.
AGGACTGTGGGAGGAATGCGGAAAAAAAGAAAGGAAGGAACGGATAGAACATACTAGTATGGGTTGCTTATGGGACCCATTTAGTACCTGATTTAATCCTCATGACTATTCTGTCAAGGTGGGTATTGTCAACTGAAAAAATATGCACAATCTAAAAGCTGAGAATTATGTTTTATTCAGCAGACATACTGAGGACTTAAGCCCAGGAGACAATCTCTCAGAGATCTCTGAGGGACTGTTCCAAAGAGGTAAGGGAGGAGCCAAAAATATAGGAGTTTTTGTAAAAAAAAAAAAAAAAAAAAGTAGTGGGAACATTAAAAGATTACTGTTATTAAAGAAATATCAGACATCTCAAGTTAATTAATTTATTACTTTTCTATGTCTGAGAAGACAAGAGTCTGGGCTCATTGAAATCATTCCTTTGATATGCACCTTAACTACCTAGGGCCAGTATCCAATTTTTTCAATTCTGAATCCCCTACAGTTGCACAATCAAGGGTGACTGCAGTTGCTGAGGGCTTGATGATGCAATGTTCTTTGTTTACCGACATCGCAGGCACTTATCCCACTTAGGAGATGTGGTCATGGAAGTTCATAAAAGTTAAGGAGCTTACCCATGGTCTGAAGCTAGTAAATGGCAGAGCTAGGATTCAAATCTGTTTCTATCTGATTCCAAATCAGTACCTATAACATTTCCCCAGTGGCTCTCTTGATAAATTATGGTCCTCTGGCATTCCAGATATGAGTATGTGCAAAGGCCAGGAGGCAAAAAGGAACAAGTAAACTGTTGGAATGGCAAGGAATTCATCATAGCTGAGGCACAAAGAATGAGAAGGGAAATCATGAGAAACGTGTCTGAAGAGGAAAGCAGAAGTCAGATTAGAAAGGAACTACAGTTGTCCCTCCATACCCAGGGGTTCCACATCTGCAGATATGAAGGGATGACTATATTTAAATCAGGCTAAGGAATTTAAACATTAACGTGAGATCACAGAGTAACTTTTAAGTGAGTGAAAGAAGTCAAGTACCATTATTGTACCAGTCCAAGGGATAGATGAGAGTGGTCAGAGGAAGGACAGGGCAGTAGCTGCACAGGTATAGGAAATAAGACAGATCTGACTATTAGATAAAAGTGGCTGATGTGATAGACCATGGAGTCTAAGATGGGTAGGAACCTGAAAGTGATGAGGAGGACAGGATGTAGAGAGAACAGCTTAAGCAATAAAGGAACAGGGCTTTCCACATAAAAGTCCAAGGTAGTATCAAAGACCATCTAGAGCTGTGCTTAGGCCCACCAATAGAGACCATTTGGCTCCTACACCCAAAGACAAAAGGAATAAATATGCAAGTAACAACAGTCTTCTTATGACCTAACTGTAGCTTTCAGGAAAACCCCCTAGGCACTCCTCCTTTCTAAACAAATTGCTACCATAAACCTTCCCATATTGAAAATTTGGAACTACCAGTGATGAAATGGAGGCAGAATGGCCTGGAAGGTGAATGAGGAGTGAAGAGTCCCCTCTTGATCCTTTTGTACATGGAATGTAGGAGAATGAGCAGTTCCTGAGAAGCCAAAGGGGGAAGTAATGGCCTCCGGGGAAGTAATGGCCTCCAGGATAGTCAGGCCTTAGTTCATTGTTTTAGTCAGCAAATATTTGTTAAGTATCATGTACCAGAGACTGGTTAAGACAAGAGGTAAAGGAAGCAGTAAATTAAAAGACTGGGGATCCAAGGGAGATTATTAACCTGGGAGCTGAGTTTCATAGGAACAAGTGAAAAATAGAAAGTTTCGGAAAGGGAAGGAAGCAGTGGAAAACCAAGATAAGAGGAAGAAGAACAGACCAGTGCAGGGATAAGGGTGTAAAAAGAATAGATGATGGTCTACATCTGTGATGTGATTGATATGCAGGAATGTGAGATTGGTGGAGTAAGTGAGTCTCAGGGTTCCAGATTCGTATTCAGGGAGAATACCAGTGAAAATGGCCTTGAGGTCTCCAGCCAATGGTCTATGATAGTTGCTTCAGGCCCTGACACAGAGATCTGAGTCCAAGTCTCCTGAAGCATAAGGCAAGTGTGTCTTCACACACAAGTGATTCCTACAGTCACAGGCCCCTCAGGTTATGATGCTGATATTTTCAACTCTTTATTTACTAGTATATCCAATCAAGGTCCATGGTTTAAATTTAATCACCCTGGGTATCTCCTATTCTAGCCAAGTTTAGCAATTTGACTCGGAGAGTCTGCCGTCTGTACCAAATTTAATAATATGCTATCAGGAGAATTCATCTAATGCCTGCAGCTGTCCCAGCTCCTCTCCTGAGTGGGTCTGATGCCTAACCTGATTTGCAGACAGAGTGAAGGTAATGGACCTTAGGGTTATCATTCAAGGAAGCAGAGATGCTGTTAGGGCTTAGATTTTCCAGACTCTGCTAAGGATACTAACAAAAATCTGTTTGAGAAGAATTCAGCAGGCCAAATTCATGAGGTACAAAGTAACCCAAAGAATAAAGGGAAAGAAGAATGAGACTATGTAGGAGAAGTTGGGGTGAGCTTCTGGTTTTTCTCTTATTTTGCTGATTATATTTTCACTATGTCTCAGGCATGGTGTTAAATGTTTTACATGCATTATATTGAACCCTCACAATATCCTATGAGCTAGAGGCTATTAACATCCCCTTTCACTGATAAGAAAATCAAAGTCAGAGAGATAAAAAAATTCCTGAAGGTTGCAAGGCTGGGAAGCTGCAGGGCCCATATTAGATGCAGGCTAGTGTGACTCTGAAGTCTGTGCTCATTGCCCCTATGGTATGAGCCACCTGCCTTTCTCCCCTTGCTGCCAACCCATAGCTTTACCTTCTGCTTCCAGAAATAGCTTGTCTGATAGTACTGTCACAAGTACTCTCCTGCTAAAAACTCTTCAAACAACTCCCCATCCTCACAAGGCTCCCCAAGATCTCTCTGTGATTCTAGCATCATCAGCCATTTCTCCCTCCTTGAATCCTATGTTTTACTCATACTGAACTACTCACAACTCCAAACATGAGTTTTTGCCATACCTCCAACACCTCTGTGTCTTTGTGTTAATATTTCCTCCACTTGCACTGCTTCCCCTGCCAGATATCTTACCTCTTGGTAAACTCCTACTCATAGATTTGGCATATTGTAGATTGTGAATAAAGATTTAAATATATATTTTTAATGAACTAATAATTAATGGAAAAAAAGTGTGTATAAATAAATATCTATCCTTTAACGTATCTTCTCTCTGAAGCCTCCTCTGACTATTCCTCATTAGTTTTTTTCTACTTGGACATTTGATATTAAAACAGTTTTTATCACCTGGCTTGCCTCTTAACAATATGCAACAAAAGTAAATGGAGATTTACTCAAAGAGAAGGTAGGATTCTTGAAGACAGGAACAGTGTCACATTTTCTTTCTCAATAGAAGTGGTACAGAGAAGTTTCAAACATTACTTGCTTAGTTAAAAAGCACTGGTAAAAAGAAAAGAGGACACATCTCCAAAGATAAATAGTAGGCATCATAGAGGGGTAGATTTTAGCTCAGTATAGAAAGACCTTTACACATTTAGCTGAAGGGAAAGTAGAAAGGTCTATGTTACAGTGCAGTACAAGCAAGGAAAGCTTTAAGGGATCCATCCCATAAAAAAAGTTCCTATACTTGATGTTAAGTTAGACAAAACAGCCTCTGATTTCATTTAACACAGGGAGTCTGAGATATCAATGGAAACAATATAACAATAATATAATTATTATAATACTAATTACTAATATGTATATATCATCAACCACATGCTAGGCCATTCTAAGTACTTTATCATGTATTAACCCCTTTAATCCTCACAATAATCCTCTGAACTTATTCCTATTATCCCAAATTATTTTATAAAAATAAAGGTAGGGTCAAGAATACTTCTTAAGAGAAACAGGTTGTCCATGACTCCCTTGAAGACTCCAGAAAGGAGTCTAACACCTGATCCTGCCAGAGATGCAGGATGATTCCAAGACCTGACATGTGTGTTCTCAGGACTTATGATACAGCTCTTGAAACAAGTCATTAACCTATTGACTAAAGAGGCCATCCACATGTATGAGGGAGGCCTGTAACTCACATCCTCAGATTCAGTCATGCATTCACATGTGAGTGAGCGAGGACACACACACACACACATACACACACACACAAACACACACACACACACATTCTGCATGTATACATATGCATACAGAACACATTCACAATCATACTATGTATACTTCTCTACTATATCCTCTATTTCATTATATCAACTTGAATATATGGCTTTTTCCACCACTGGACTGAGCTCTCCTTGAGGGCAGGGGCCATATAATTATCATCTGGTTCTACAGGACCTATACAAAGCCTTAAATAGAGGAGGTGCTCCAGAATGTTCATGAATTTATCATGAATGATAAATGAATATATTTGTGAGATATTAACATATTAAAATATTAACATATTAAAATAAATAATTTCAGCCACACCAATGTAAAGCACAAACTGTGCTCTCTCCATGTGAAGCTGGGAGTCATGCCCTGAATACGTTATGTTTCAGAAATCTTCACACGATTTTAAATGCTGTTCTGTCTGTCCATAATTGCTTTCCCATTCTTTTCTACTTAGTGCATCCCTATGCACAGAAGTGAGGCCCAGCTCCAATGACATTTCCTTTTTGAAGTCTTTGTCAACAACTCCAAGAATAACTAATTGCTCTAAATACTAATTACAGAAACTCCTGTGTTTCTGATTTATTTCAAAATCCATAGCACTTAGCACAATACTTGACCCTGAAGAGGAATTCAAAGCATGTCTGTTGAATTAATGAGTGAAAATATGGCTTAATAAATGAATGAATGAATGATTCCTTCCCATTTACCATCCTCTCTGCCTTCTCTCCAAATCATCAGCCAAATTCCCAATGCATTGTTTTGGAGGCTACCAGAGCACAGAGGAAGAAGATAGGCCCAGGACCTAAAGTATATAGGGCTTATTCCATAGCCCTCCTCAGGAGCCCTGAAAGACAGGAGCCCTAATTTCCTCTGATCAAGCAGAAGATATGGATGTATTTAGATGGGTTCCAACCCCAGAAACTTTTTAATTAAAATTAGCAGAAAGGGAAATAACAAAGAATCAGGCTTTTCAGGTCACATGTCCTAAAGGAAGTACTTTATTTTTTTTAAAGAAAGTCACTTAGATATCCCCAAAGGAAATAACATATATTAAGCATCTCCTATATGCCAACAATGCTACCTGTTTGATGTACACTATTGTCTAACGGATAAACACATAGTTTTTCCACCACACAAAGGCTGTGAAATTCATCCAACAATCACAGCTGCAGAAACAGTCTCCTGGTTCCCCTTCTTCATCTACCCAGGGACGGGAAGCAAACTGGTTTCCAGTTCCCCAGGTATATTTAAAATTGAAGAAAGATTTCATTTCTTTTCCCTTTATGAGGGCAGCTGAATCTCTGCTTTGTCATCCATGCCAACACATGGTTTTTGGTCTATATTTGGCTGGAACAACCTGGACTATCACCTGGCTTGAGACAGTTGGCCCCTCCTTTTCTTCTCTGGCAACTGGCATAGCCAGACACCAGCATGAGTGCCCACATTATAAATCCACCCTCCCTAGGCGAAGAGGACCTGCTCCTAATTCCTATCCTATCTTCCCCCAGATAATTATAATAGTGCTCCTTTCACCAGCATATCTATTCTTATCTTTCTCCACACTTTGTCACAGCTAATCTCTTGGTGAGTCATAGGGAGGGGGAGAAAAAGAGTGAGGGAGCGCTCAGATACAGACAACACATTTTTACACCCCGTGTCTAATCAGATTACCATCTTATCAGGGGTTGATGGGCACTAGTGGTGGGAAAAGAGAGACAGAGCTACATATTGCCAGCTGAGTTTTTGATAACAAAAAGACACTGCTCGATTCTTGAATTAACCTTTTTGTCCTACACACTCTATTGTTTATTTTTCCGAGTTTATTTAATGTGTAGGTTTTTTTTTTTTTTTTTTTTTTTTTTGGTCTGTGCCTTCTGGAGAAGGACACCCACACACTGTGGCAGCAGCTGCTTCTATTAATTCCAAGCCATTAAAAAAATTAAAATTAAACCCAATTACTTTGGCTGGTTTAGAGCCGGGGAATAGCTGAGACTGATTATTCCCCCTGGTCATGGACAGCAGCAATATTCCTACCTACGTGTGGCTCCTGTAGAATGCTAATGCAGCCAGAAACTCCAGGGACAGGCTCCTCATGCAAAGAGAAGCTCAAAGTCATGTAGTCTGTCTTCCCTAATCCAGATTCCTGAGTGGAAGCAAGAAGAGGACAGTGGACAAAGAGCTAGGAGTTGGTGTGAGTCTAAGCTGTAGTTCTTGGGCAGGACTCTGTCCCTCTTGGTGCCTCTGTGTGGAATGTGGTTACAAGAATGTGCCCTGCATTCCTCTTAGGGTTGTTGTGACTCTTAGGTGAAAAGGACTGTGTTTTCAAAACTATCATTTGCTGGATATAGGATGGGGTGTGAGGCAGTATCAGAATGCTGTGTGTTTGGAATGGGGTGGCTGGCCATAGCTGAAACGGTTCAGGTTTGCACTGAAGTTTTGTATCCAGGTTACTCTGTTGCTGCATTATAGGTGGAATAATAATAATAATGGTTCTGAGTATGAAGTCACTAGATGGGAATCTCCTTGTAGTCACCCTGCATAGAGCCTAGTATCCAGAGGCACTCAATAAATATTTTGAATGAATGAATAAATAAGTCAAGCAGAGCTGAGTTAGAATGAGTAGACAGAGCTGTGCTCAATTCCAGCTTTCAAATGACTTTCAGAAATGTAGTCATTGTACAGTAGAAAGAATGTGCGCCTGGGCTCTAATCTACTTCCATTACTTATCAGTCATGCAGCCATGGGCCTGGATTTGCACATCTATAAAGTGAAAACAATATCTAGCTCATGGATTTGTTTTGAAGATTAGAGATGAGATTGGTACCTGACATGTAACAGGTGCTCACAATGTGATTATCATCATGCCTGTATGATGGATAGTTGGCATCACACTCTCTCTTGACTCAGAATAATGAATTCCAAGTTCATACTAAGTGTGTTTAGGATATGAAATGGGAAAAAGCTGGTAAGATAGGGGACAAAGAAAAGTGACAAGGGATGAGGAACCATTTAAATAACAGTAAGGAAAGAAAACCAGTAATAACCCTGTTTTCTGTTCCTGATCCTTCCCACACCCAGCGTAACCAATACTTCCCTTTCAAAGAGATGTGCTCTCTAATAAAACTAAGTGTGTCCATCCAGCTACAAGAAGGCAGTTAATTCCTTCGGGTCCCAAATGGTGGTGGGAAATGTATTCAGAGGTATTGCCACCGCTGGTAGCTGGCTGTACCAGTCAATGGTCCTGTGGCCCATGCAGCAACCTGCCAGATGCATGGAGCCTCCAGGTCACTAGTTGGTGGTATCAACTGGAAATAAGGAAATTCTACGTTAGGTGAATATGAGATATATTTGGAAAACAGAGACTGAGCAGTCCTGCTTATAGAGAATAATTTGCTCTCAGCATATTTATCATATGGTGCAAATCTAAAATTATGTATTTTATTTCTTGGTTACTCAAACAAATTCTGCAATAAACCCTTTTATCAGCAATGAGCTCAAAAATACAAAAGTGTACGTTTTAGGAAGGTTAAGTACTAGCTTTTCATTTCTCATGAAATTCAGTGATAAATATGTAACTTGCATAAAATGTTTGTCAGTATTAATGATTCACCATAGGGGGTGTACTACTGATAACATGACCACGTTAAAACCTGAAGACAAAATTCTGTTGAAGAAAAATCAGCATCTACTTGGTTTAACAGTTATTTTCAGAAAACTTACATCCAAATCTTATAATTTACACATGTAAAAGCAGAATCATAGAAGAAAAATGATTAAAATTATTTTAGAACAGTCAATGTGCTCTAAATGAAAAGGCATACTTCATATTGATGTGTATTTAGAGTACATGACTATACTTCTAAAATAATCTCAGTAATTTTTAATTCCAATTTTTCTCATATGTAAAGCGGTAGCTGTTAATGTATTTTTTCTCTTAGTGTAAGAACTAAAATCAACAATTTTATCAGTGTCATCAGATGTTTCAAATAGAAAATAGATTAACTTAATTCCAATATAATTCAATTATTTTCATCCAATTCATGGAATCAAAGTAAAGCTTTGGAAACTTATTCTGTTTAAGGTTAAATACTGTCTTAGTGGTAATGATATTGTTAATTCAGTAAAATAAAGTCCAATATTAAAGATAAAATTGTTTTTTGTTATGATAATATGAACACAAATTCTTGTAAAAAATGGATTTGTTAAATTAACAAGTCTAAGGAATAGAAATTCATCTTGAATTGGTTTGAAGTGTCCATATAAATCAAAACTGCATCCCAAATGAGCTTCTATTTTCTATTCTCAAAATAGAAACTACAGTTTTCAAAATTTACACAAAGTAAGTAAACGATACAATTTTTATGAAGCTAATGCTAAAACACACACAAGAAAAAAAATTTTTAAGTTCAGGAAGGCAAATCACATTCAGAGTCAACCTTAATGTTTTCCTTTCTTTCACTCTTTCCTTCTTTTTTCATTCAATGAATATTGCCTGAAAGCTTCCCATATTGTCACTCTTCTAGATGTTAGGAAGACAAAAGTAAAAAAGGCACTCCATGCTTTTATGGAACTTAAATTCTAGTGAGAAGAGGAGATAAATAAACAAATAAATCAACATATAATATAGTGTAAAGTAATGATGGATGTAACGAATACAAATAAAGCAAGGTAAGGGGATAATGGATAATGGTGGGGGCTATTTTAGTTAGGGTGGTCACAGAGATATCCATTTAGTAGAAACTGACTGATGTAAGAATTCTCCTGTTAGTCTCCCTCAGAGCAATTAGATCCTTTTCCTCAAAGAACTACCTCAATTTACAATTATACATGTATTTTTACCTATTTAATTATAATTTACATTTCCAACAAATCATAATTTCTATGTGGGTATGAACAATATATGTTTTTTGCTAACCAGTAAATAACCTAGCATCTGACAGAATACCTGACACATGGTAAACTTGTAGTAGATAGCTGTGAATTGAATGAAGTGAATGTGTGTAGGTGAGGGGGTAGTGATAGGGAGGCAAGAAGCCTGATTGTCAGTGACCTGCTTGGGACAAAGAGTTCTGAGCCCACAGTTGGCTACTGGGTTCCCGGCAGAGCTGGGTAGAGGTGAGTATTATGGTGAAGAGCCTTCTAAGCTGCTCTATGAGTTAGATTTTGCAGAAGCGTCACGCATTCCTTCTCTCAGATAGAGATAAAGACTTTAATTATCCAAAGGATCCTTCCTCTCCTCACAGTGGCAGGGTCTCACATAATGTAGTACCCTGGTTTGTTTCTGGCATATTACTGCTTCTCCTTCTATTACCATCAGATCAGAGATTTTAAGCCAAAAGATTTGTTGCCACTCAGCCCTATCATGTGAGGAGCCACCATGAGGTCTTCCAGACTATAAATAGTAGAGCTCAGTCTGATTCACTAAGCAGGGGGCTCTCATCATAATGGTTCCCCAGTATAGTGTGGAGAGTGGTTAGCCTGTTCCTGGCACCCACTGAGTGGGGTATTACAGGCGAGGCATGACCAAGGTTGATGAGGGAGCTCAACAGTAGACAACAAAAAATAGGGAAAGAGGACTATCTGGAGCATCGTTTGGCGTATCATCTCCCCTTCCCCACCCCCGCTCGCCTTCTAGCACAGGGAGTACCTAGTCACTAAATGAAAGGAACTGAGACCACAGTGGAGAGGCTCAGGAGAAGATCATGAGAGTAGACTCAATTGGCCTGGAGTCCAAAGAAGCCAGAAAATGGCCTAAATTTCATGTTGCCAAATCCAGGGAGCTTAGCCAAAAAGTAAGCTGATCTGGGCCAAAAACTAGATTTTTAAGCTAGGGGATAGGGAATGAGAGACAATGGTGTTGGAGCCAAGACTGTGTCAGCAGCTGAGTAAGTAGACTACCAAGGAGAAAAATGAGGAGGGGCAGAGGGCATGGGTAGCAAGTGACTTTCAGCTCTCCAGGGCAGCAAATACAATCACAGTCCTGGGTGGATAAAAATATGATCAGAATCAGTGAGGAGGAGGAGAGTAGGATTACTTAGCAGAGATGATGTACATACCAGATTCCAAGCCAGGTTACATGGAAATTATTCTTTCCTTCTATAATAAAGGGAATCAGGAATCATCTCACCAGGAATGAAAGGCTGGCATGGCTACATGGGGAGAAGAATGGGAATCTTGAAGAGATACCTGTCTCTCTAGGGTGTCAGTCTCCAGGCAGTAGATGAGGAAGACAGGCCAGGCAATTGCTCCACATGAAAAGTAACAATGACTTAATGACTGTGGATGTATAAGGAGTGGCAGATGTGATGTATGGGATTTGACCTAGGGAAGCAAAGCACTGACTGAAAAACAAAGACTGAGCTATGGCACAGCCCTGAGAATGTCTGATACAGAGAAGGGCAGTCTTCCCTAACAGTGCTAGAGGAATTCCTATAGTAGTATGTGAGCTGCAAGACCCCAGCAGTGTGGATTCAGCAACAAGCATCAGGTTATCAGGGTCAGAAAAGTGGGAGGTTGAGAATGGAGACTAACACAGGAGTCAAAAGTAAAGGCAAAGCAAAGAACCATCATTCTGGCTAGGAAACCAAGTTAGGTCAGGACTTAGTCATGATTCTGAGAAAAAATGCTGAGAATTAGAGGAACTTTCATCTTCTTGCCACTGCCTCCTACCCACTGTCTGCAGGATGGGACTGAGCCCCATTCATGGCTGTGAGGTACATGGCTCCGTCTATAGGTGACTTGAGTTGTCAAACCACAGGAGCCTAACAAATGTCTACTATGTCTAGCCAAGTATGTCTAGAGTTATTTACCTTTGGTCTTCCTCTGGGAAGTCCTCCCTGTAACTATGCTAGCTATGCCCTCTCCCTGCCTCTGTGATCTCTGTACTACCCTATGATAACATGCATTACACTTCATTATAGCTTGATATGGCTATTTCTTATTGCATTAGTATTAAGGTCATGTCTCTATTTGTACATCATGAAGCCCTGGCAGTTAACTCAAGTCTGGTACATAGTAATCACTAAATTTTTTTAACTGAATGAGTAAATGAATGAATGAGTGAAAGAGAGGGTAATAAATCAGAAAACAGCAAAAGATGAGATCAAAAACGAAGGTTGGGGGCAGATCATATTATGCCTTGTAAGCCATGTTGTAGAGTGAAGAGTAACCCTCAAGAAGTGAAGAGCCTCTAATGGATATTAAGTATGTTCTCAGTGACCCCTTGTTCTCAAAGGTCATTGACTCCTAAGGGGGCACCAGCTATGCTTCATTAGATCATCGTCTCACAAAGGAATTAGTCGAAATGCTGATTCATAGGAGTCAGCTCTGATGTTTTGGTCTTCAATGCATGAAAGACAGTGTCTAAGTCCATTTCTCAGTACCCATCATCTGCCTGTGAATGGTAGATGCCTTTCTACACCATGGATCTTCACAGTTAAAAAGTCATGTGAAAGAGCTTTCATATATCAATGGACTTATTAATCTTAGAAGCTCTAAATTCTTATGTTTCAAAACCTCCCACTTTTCAAAGTTTTATGTTAATTAAAATCATAAAATAGACTCAATAAAGAGCTTTTGGTAATTGAAATGAGTAAATGAACCTTGCAAGTCATGTACCAGCTTCCTGAAATAGGAGGTGAGAAACTTTTTATTTTCTTCCAGTAAAAAATACATAATTATTCTTTGAAAGATTTTTTTTTTGGTAATCTATGCGGGAGGTCTATAAACTCTTTATACTGTCATAATTATACACTTTATATTACAGAGAGATGAAATTTGGGGGATCATCTAGTCCAGTGTTTTTCAAATATTTTTTAGTTTCTTCAAAAGTGCTGTCTTCAAAAGAAAGATGGCAGAGAAACACAATATGCAAAACCCAAACAGATAAACAGAATTCAGATGGCAAGAAATAAGGCAGATGGGGGGCTGGGCTTGATCTGGTTCAACTTTTTCATTTTATAACCAGTGCCTGGAGAAGTAAATGACTGGGCCACAGCTACACTGGAGGTTAGAGGCAGAGCTGGGAACTTCTCTTCCAATTACATTTGTTTCATAAAACAATTATTTATCAAGCACAGTTCTTAATGCTGAGGATAAATTAGTGTTTTTATGAAAGAGAACAAATACACATTTATATTTGTCAAGTGGTGATAAGTGCTACAAAGAAAAAAAGAAAGCATAAGGATAAGGGAATAGAAAGTAAAGGAAGGGGAATCTAAGTTAGTTATACAGGGTTGTCAAGGAAGACCGTTCTGCTGAGGTGACATCTAAATAAAGAGAAGTAGTGAGCCCACTAGATTTCTGGCAGGAAGCAAGTGCCAGTAATGTTCTCCTGCTGCTCCTGCTCCTCCAGGACAGAGATCATCCAGCACGGGGATCAGGAATTGCATTAGCCCGTTTACATGCATGAAGGCCTGGAGCACTAGGGAGAACATAGATTTTAGAGGCAAATAGATCTGGTTTTGAATCCAGGTTTTGACAGGCAGTTGACTTATCCACTTTTATCTTCAATTTTCTGATTTTTAAAATGGTAATGATGTTATTTTTCTTGCAGATTTGTTCAAAGGATCTAAAAAGAAAAAATGTTCCAGACATATACCAGTGCTCTACCGTTGGGAGCTATCTGTATTATCTACTACACTTTCTTTGAATGAAGGATTCTTGTTGTAGTTGACATTAGTCAATTTTGGTTCCTTGGCATCTATTTCCTCCACCTAACAGCAAACTATTTCCTCTACTTAAATGACTCCTTCCTCATTGGGTATAGTTTGTTGGGGTCACAGGGAAAGAACTCACTGTCCCACGCCAAAATGCATACCTCTATCTAGGCTAATCAGATATGACCTCCATGGAATCTGTACCTTGAATACAGAGAAAATAATAAAAGACTTGGTGTTCCTTCATGTCCTGACCAGATTGTTCTACTCAAAGGCCACTTTTTTTGTGGCTTCCTCTCCTTGGTGTTAAAACTCTTCACTTCTTGTTCACCCTCAAGTCCAGGACTCTACCTCCCACTGATTTTGTAAATCCCCAGTATCCTTCAAATGCATTTCCTTTTGTCTATGTTGAACAGAATAGATTTCTTAGTAACTAAAGAAACTGTATCTTATACACTTATACATAATCAATTTAACTGGAGACAATGAAAACAACACTATAAGATAAACCATATTTGCCTTCTAGATAATTAGAATTATGCTGTTGACAAGTAATGTTGATAAAGAAATTTTTAATTACATATATGGTCTTTGCCAACTCATTTACCACTCTGAAAAGCAATTTCTCAAACTGAAAAACAAGATTAAAGACAAAACAAGATTAAACTAACTGATCCTCAAAAGATCATTACAGAATGGACATTCTAGGATTCCAAAGTCCATAAGGTTATGATTCTAAGAATTGCATTATAATGTGATTAGCTTTATAAGAGATCTTCAAAGCTTTAATCAAAGGCCAGTAAGGGAAATTTTTCAGATCATATAGTCTCATATCATAGTATGTAATAAGCTGCCTATTTCACCTCTATGTAGGGGTAGCTCAAACATTTAGCTGCTTCTTGGGTTGACTAAGAAGAGTGTGGCAGGAGAAATGTGGCATGTCCACTGAAAGATATTTTTTAAGATTATACAGCTATTCAGTGACAGTCAGGGCTCCAACTCCAGAGGCTAACACTTTAACAGAACACTACCTTATCAAGCAATATGGACCTTCATAGGAGAGATGGGGTGATCAGAGAAGATTCCTGAAGAGGTCGGCTTTAAACTGAATCTTGACAGTGGGATGAAATGTGGTTTCATTCAAATGGGAGGAATGATTTCTCAGACAGAGCGGGTATATAAGAAAAGGACAAGAGACGAGAATGCATAAAATATATTTAAAGTAACTGGGCCCTGTAGCTGAAGCATAGGTTTTATGTGGGAATCACTGGTGAGGAGTCTGAAGAGAAGCTTGAATTCCATGGTAGGGAATAGGGTGGGGTTTGACTAAGGAACATCACCCATCAAATGTATCAGGCATATGCTGTACTTTCTCCGAATACCTCTCCTGCTTTATATCTGCATCCTCTGCCTTGCCTATAATGGCACCAAAGGGAAGGGGAAGATCCAGGTAATGCTATCAGGGTTCACAAAGTGGACTTTGGAGAAATGTTAGCATTAAAATAGAATAGAGAGGTAGAGTCTTTTTCCAGGCAGGACTATAGAAAAGCATCCAGCTTCCTATCCAAAGCTCTCACAACTGGCCTAATTCCTTCTGGGAGAGTTCTAGGAGGAATATTGAGCTAGGTCTGGAATTTGGGGAGGGTGTGCGAAAGTGGTGTTAAGTGTGGAAAGGGGAGGGCTGTAAGAGTAGAGTGATAAGGGAGGCTAGGCCTTTCTCCCCACACTGGTCTTCTATCTTGAAGCATAAGACTAAGAAAATGTTCTGCAAAATGACAAGTTAATTCAATAAGGGAAAAAAGAAGAGAAGAAAATAAATCCCATAGAGTGAAGACAAAGGTGATGGGATCAAGAGGCAAATGAAAGGAGAGAGGCCTTAATGGAAGATTTATTAGAAAGCATGGCTTACATCAGTCCTAGGGGCAGGAATGACTTGGAAAATAAATTCAGCAATGGTTCCTGTCCTTTTGGACTGAGACCTTACAGAATGCGGCATTTCTCAAAAATGAGTCGCAGTCCACCCCAAGGCTTTTGGCTTGCTGAAGATGGATTCCTAGAATTGTGTATATGTATTTGGGGAGATAAGGGTGAAAGGGGTGGCAATTTTGCTCTTTCTGGATTAGTTTTGGCACAAAATTGTATCTCTATTTACTTGCAAATCAGTCAGAATGTAGTTGTACCAGAGTCCATGTCACTGGAAGAGCAAAGCCTCAGCTCATCAAAAGTGCTTCTGAATGCCCTGCAGCCCACAGATGCAGCCTACAGAGAAGAGAACTGTAGCCCTGCCTATGAGGTTAGTATGCCCCACCTGGCTACCTCCAGTTAAAAATATAGTTAATTCTCAATTACTTCAGTCAAAGCAGCTCTATATGTATAATGCAAAACTCAAGCACACATTCAGCATCCTCTGTGCAAGCATTTTTCTAAGTACTAGAGATTTAAAGATGAATAAGACACAGTCCTATACCCCGAGAAATTCAGCCTTCCAAGAGATACAGGCATCCTTACCATGTTAAGAAGTGTTCTCAGTTCAGTGACAGAGATGTGTACACATGTAATGGAAACACAGAGAAATCAAGTGTGACATGGGAGGTCATTCAGACCCATTTGAGCTGGGCCTTGACGGATGGGTGGTTAAAAGATCACCAAGCAATAAAGGAATGATGAAAGAATTTCTCAGCAGAGCAAAAAGCATGGGGGGAAAAGAGCTGGATTTTGCACACTGTTTAAGTGAACAGGTTTTTAAAGTTAACATCAGATCTTTTCATAAACCTGCTTAAACACTTCTACTATTTTCCCATGGCACATGAGAAAAGGCTAAACTCATCACCATGATGTGACCTCTACCAATTTTATCTTGCACTGCTGTCTTTCTTTCCTCCTCTGCTCTAGCCCCAGGGCCTTCTTTCTGTTCTTCAGATACATCAAGTTCATTCCTATCCCAAGGACTTTTCACTTGCTGCTTCCTCTTCTCCTCTCTCTTGAATGCTCTTCCCTCAACTCCTTCTCATTTTTCAGATCTCATTCTAGATGCCACCCCCACAAGGAGTCTTTCCCCACCACTTAAGTTAAATTAGACCCCTAACTGCAGTTCCTCTCTCTCAGTCCCTTGTTTTATTCTCTTCACAGTCCCTATCACTATCTGAAATTTTATTGCCCTCGACTAGAGTATAACCTCCTTGATGGCAGACACTCTGTGTCTGTATTTACATATTTAGTGTCTAGAAGTTCCTGGCACAATAACTGAATTGAGTAGATGGGCTCAGTGGTGATAAGAACCTTGCACGGGTATGCAGGACACTCAACAATGGCAGGTAATAAAGGTAGATAAGACTAGTGGCAGTGGTCGTAGTGATAATACCTACCAATTAGTGGGCATTTTGTGGGCATTGGGCCCATGCTAAGTCCATTACCTTGTTCACCCTTCATAAGAGTCTTGGGATATAAGAACTATTAGCCTCTCTTTAAAGAAAGTATTTGAGAGGTAGAGAGGTGTTAAGCAATATGTCAACGTCATATTACTCCTGAATAGAAGAACTCGATTTTGAATCGAGTCTACCTGACTCCCAAAACCAAAAAGTTAATATTTCAATTGGTAGGGGTGACTGGACTACAATCTCCCTCAAACCACCTCAGAACTTTGTCATCTGAGGGAACTTCTACATATGTATGATTATACATGAATATATTATTCTAGGAAAAAGGGATGTTTTTCAGGACAAATTGTGAGCAGAGGTTAAATAAAACCTAGTAGTAGGTTTCAAATCTTGTCCTCAGGTAGTCAGAGATTCTCTCTATACTTAAACTCAGTACATACTCACTTTGGACTTTTAAAAACTGAGCTGATATATCTTTTACATTAAAAATCTAGAAATATCCCCCAAAAATCGATTTACTTTGTATCAAACACATGAATCGAAAGGTACCAAATCAGTTAATTTCCAGGACCTTTGATCTCATGATGACCAAAAATATTATTGTGTGTGTATGTGTGTCTGCATATGTGTTTGCAGTTCCAGGTCCAAAATAAATTTGAGGTAACTTATAGAAATGTATATAATAGAAATATAAATAATGACAAAAGAGGAAATGAAGACAGGATATCACGGGAAAGAAAATGAAACAAAGTCTGAAGTAAGGTTATCACAAACAGATGTATACCATAAAGTTCTGTACACTCATTAGAAGTAGGCTTTAAATTTGAGCTTCCTAGGAGACAACGCAAAGAAAGAGCTGTAAAAAGTCATAATTCTTAAGACTTACTAAAATTAAAAATAATCCAGTTGTTTGGGGCAAAAATAAGCCAATTACAATTTCTCCTGATCATGAAACCTGATAATTCTTTCTCATGCTTTCAGAAATGTTTTCTTACCACCTGTAGAGTAAATTCATTAAGAAAGTTCATAATATTATTTTTATGGAGTCCCTCAATGCAGATAGAGGGCAACATGTCAAAGGGCAATTCTACAAAAGCAATTCTATGAAGCATGAAAATAATGCAGTCCAGCAATGCAGCTCTCAGATTATCTACTGTGGTCCAGGGGTGGGGGAACTAGTGAACTGTATATCTTAAAGTGGCTTCCATTAATGCTATTTCTTGCAACTAGACTTTTATTTAGAATAAGACAGTAAAGAATTTGAGGTTTCACTTTGTGTCAAATTCCTGGAATACAAATAGTCTACTCAAGTAGTTAAAAGCATAATTTTATATTCTTTCAGTCAACCAAGTGGAGGATAGATATGAAACAATCTTTTAAAAATTAAGAAATTAACAAAGCTGTGTGCCTAGGTAGATGGTCAAGGAAGAACATGTGGATAGGGCCAACATATCCTTGAAAAAATACACAGAATCTAATCTAATGCACTGACAAATAGCATAAAATTATGGACTTTTTGGCTTTCAGTTTTAAATAAGACAATATATTTTATCTTTTAACTACATTTGAATTTTCACTGGAATTGTTGCCTCCTGTGTTGAGCTGGCCAAGGGCTTCCTTACACTTCAAAAAGATAAAATCTTGGAAATAACTATACATTCACTAGGGAGTGCATTCAGCCTGCACTCTAAAATGCCAGTTTGAGAAAAGGGAGTCTGGAAAAGTTCCCTGTTCAGTGATTGTGTTTTAATAAATAAAAAGGCAGCTGCAATGAAGAGAAAGCAGCATATGGGACAAAAGCCCTACAAGTAAATTGTCTGCAGAACGTTGCAGTAATCCCCATGGCATGTGCTTCCTAGAGAATGATGGGACGTCTGTCAACACACGTAGAGCAAATGATAGGAAAAGACTCCCATATATAATTCATCTCTCTATCAAGTAAAATACACAAATACCTCAATTGTAGGTTGGCACAGACTAAATATTTTAAAGCTTCCCACAGTGCTCTGGGTCCTCATTGTTGCCATTCCAGACAACATCAGGAAACAAGCATTTTCCTCTTTCTGAGTCATTGACAAGCACCTCTGTTTTCTTGGTCAACAAGCACCATCACTTTATGCTGGCTGTCAGTGCTCTCCTTGACTGGAAACAAGGATAGGGAGTTTTATGCTAGAAGGAATACACCCAATTATATTCACAGGTGAGCTGTATTTTTAAATTGGTTAGGTGTAGGATTCTACTGTTCCCTATTCCCTGAAGAGATTTTTTTTTTACCATAACATCTACACACTTCAGTGAACTCGTGTGTGTGTGTGTGTGTGTGTGTGTGTGCGCGCGCGTGTGCCTGTGTGTGTGCGTGTTCCCTCACCTAGACAGAAACTACTTGAGAATACTGTTTTCCTTATTGTCTTGGTACACCCAGCACCTCTTACATAGGCAATGCTTTAAAAATTGACTATAAATGAATAAATAACTACAAAAATATTTTTCCCACCATAAAAATATTTGATTTTTGAGTACTTAACACTATCACCATCACCTCACAATCCCCGCCCTCTATTCTCCTTGACATGCCTGGTTCAAATCATCAAGGTACATACATCTAGAGCACTCCACACAATATATTCTCTGTGAGATTTCTGTATATAATTTCTCATTCGAAATTCAATTCTATTTACAAAGCTGTACTTCAAATGAACATTCGTTGAAACTCATAGTTATTATATAAACCCAGATGCATCTCCAGACAAAAACTGTTGAATCCCTCCAAGTAGATTTGAAAAACAAGGTTGAAAATTACCCCAGCACATGGATGATGGTTTCTGACTAAATCATTAGTTAAAAATCACTCATTCTTTGACTAAGCACTGCTTGTCCAGGTCAATTTTTTCCTTTAAAAAGAAGACTCAAGACATTAAATACAATGAAGACATAATCTATGTAAATAAACAGTACATAAGGATAAGGTTAGTTGTAAAAATGGAGTTGCTCTCCACATTAAATGAGATATTATAAAGAACTGAAGAAATCACTTTGCTCCCAAATTCATTCATTCCCAAAGATGACCAAGAGGAGAAAGGAAGAGGAGAGGAGGAAGGGGAAAAGCAGTGGGTTTCTAACAATAATAATAACAAGTATGATCATTTAAAAATTAATAGCTAACATTTATTAAGAGCTTACTACCTAATAGGTCCTGTTCCATTCCATTCATTATTATTAACACACTCCTTTTAAGAGTGGGAAAACGGGTTTGAAGAGGTTACATCATTTCCCCAAGGTCACATGGCTGACTAGTGGTGGAGCTAGAATCAGAATCCCGATGTGTTAACACCAAGCCTGAGCAGGTAACCTGGATCCAAATGGTCCTGTCTCACCAGGGCCTCACAGAATAGCAGAGGAGAGAAACAGGGCCTGTATACTCCCTAAAGTCCAGAATGCATTCTGCCCCTTTTCTACACTCCGATCCAATCCTGGGTGCTTAAAATCCAGTTAGATACTGCTAACTCTCGAATTTATATCTCATGCCCTACCTTTTCCCCAAGTTTCAAACACATATTTAATTGCCTTCTAGACATCTTTACTTGTATATTTAGTAGGCATCTCAAATCTAACATGTCTGAAATTGAATTCTTGATTTTCTTCCTTCAATTGTACTAACCAATCTTTGAGGCCCAAACCTAGCTGTTATCCTTGGCTCCTCTCTTTCTCTGACACCTGATATTAAACCCACAAGCAAGTTCTTTTGACATTATCTGAGAGATATGTCCGGAATCCAAACACTTTTAGCATCCCGTCTCTAGTACCCAAGCCCCACTGGCTCTCCCCGGGGCCACTGCTATTGCCTCCTTATTAGTTTCCCTCGAACCACCATTTTCTCTCCACTGGGCAACTGCAGCAGCCTCCCTGCCTGAGGCCCTCCTTCTCTCTCTCCTGGACTATGACAGCAACCTCTCTCCTCACCTCCCTGCCTTCACTATTGCTCCTTCCCCTTCACTGGCCCCTTTAGTCTATTCTCTAGCCAGCAGTCAAGTGACATTTTAAATACATAAGTTAGATTCATGTCACTTCCCTTGTTTAGTGTCTTCCCATTAAACTTTAGGGCAAAATCCAAAGTCCTCACCATGGCCTACAAAGTTCTACATCTGACCCAACCGCCAGCTCCTTTTCAGATCTCATTCCTACCACTTGCTCACTCTGCTCAGTTATGTTGGCCTCCTTGCTTGTCCTCATCTCTGGGCCTTAACTCATGCTGTTCCCTTTGCCTGGAATGCTCTTCTCTATATCTTCAGATGGCTCATGCCCTTATTTCATTCAGATTTTTGCCCAGATGTCCCATACTATCAAAATAACCCTCCTTCTATAACTTCCTATTTCTTTTTCCTGTTTTCCTTTTCTTCATGTCACCTACCAATAGCTGATATCATAGTATATATTTATTTTACTGTGCGTCTCACCCACTAGAATTAAAGCTTCTTGAGGAAAAAGACTGTTTTGTTCAACTTATATCCCCAGGACCTAGAATAGAACCTAGCAGACAGTAAGTGATCAATAAATATCTATTGATTGAATGCTGTTCCTCCAGAGTCAAACAAAAGGCCTGGCACATATGTGGTGACAAATATTTATTAAACGAAATGGGCATGGATACAAAGGGTGTGTGGTAGGTGAGTGAGATACATTTGGAGCCAGCCAGACTCAAGGTTGCAAGGTCACTTTTTCCCCAGCTTTATTAAGGTGTAACTGATAAAACTGCGATATATTTGAAGTGTACAACATGATTTGTTATACATACTCATTTTAAAAGGATTCCCACCACTGACTTAACTAACACATTCATCACCTCACATATGTACCTTTTTTTTTTTCTGGTAAGAACACTAAGTTCTGTTCTCTTAGCAAAAAGTAATTATATAATACCATATTATCAACTATAGTCAACATGTTATACATTAGATCCTCAGACCTTATTCATCTTAAAACTGAAGGTTTGTACCCTTTAACCAACTTCTCCCTACTTCCCCCACCCCTATACCCTGACAACCACTTTTTTGAATCTCTGTTTCTATGAGTTCAACTTTTTTATTTTAAGATTTCAAGTAAGTGATATCATACAGTATTTATCTTCCTCTGTCTGGCTTATTTTACTTAGCATGGCCACTTTAAAGTCCTATTCAAGGAATAGTAGAGAATCTAGGTGAGGATGGGTGAGCAGGCCAAGGAACAGGCTCACTTTGGAATCCTATCCTTTGTAATGTGGGCACTACTAGAGCATCCCAGGAAATCGATTCCTTCATCAGAAACGGTGGAGCTGGGTCTTGTATTATGGAGGAGGGTATGAGATCTTCATTCATCACACTGGCTTTTCATTTAGTTCCCAGAATTAGCATTCCTGCCAAGTAGCACTGAGGCTGGCCTTAAACATCTCCAGTGCCTAAAAATTCACTGTCACATTTACCAAAGTGTTGCCTGCTCCAACAATTTCCAAAAATCATATATTCTCATTAAACAAATACAAGTGCTAAGCAATGCAGAAAAGAAAAGAAGAGGAAACCAGTATTTTCAGAGCATCTACTATGTGGTAATAATTGTGCTAAATACTTTACTCAACTTAGTTCATTTCATCCTCATAAGAACGTGAGATGTAGAAATCATTATTTCCAATTTAGAGATGATATAAAGTCTAGATAGATGATAGGACTTGCATAAAATATAGCACTTGAACTGAGACAATTTCATGATTTTGTGATAAAACCAAAACCCAAACCAAGATGAACAAGTAAACACAATACCACATAAAGGTTAATACTTAGGGTCCCAGCAAGAAACTAGGCAGCACACTCAAACTAGCTAACACAGAAAGAGAGTTTAAAGCAAAACTATTTTCAAACGTGGAAGCAGAGTGCAGGGAAACCAGTATGGATAGTTCTGTAACTAGAGATGAGATACCATCTGGAGGCAGGAAATAGAAAGGGTGGGAGTGGTTACCAGACTTTGGAAGTTGAGGGGGCCACTTTATAGTGACTATGACCTCAATCAAAGGACATAGCCAGCCAGTATGACCCCTCAGGGAGCAAACTGGAGAAATATATACCACATTACTGTTTCTCCCTCCCTCTCATCTTTTGCTGGTATCCCTGATCAGCTGAATGGAAACAGAAATCATATGTCAAGGGAGTCTGCTGAGGTGATCCATACAGGTCAGCCTGGGAGTGAGGTGGAAGGCGATGTAAAAGGGTGAAGAGAGGGTCAGGTGGGACAAGTGGAATATATGCATTGCACCCATAAAGATGTCATGCAAGCCTTTAAATAAACCTGAATTTGGATTACACTTCTTTGTCTAAATTGCCACATTGTATGCTTTAACCTGCCAACTATTGTGTTGTTCAGTATAATGCTCAAAACAAAAGATTCTCTTTAAATGACTATGATTTTGCAATTACAGCCCAATTTAATGAAAATTATGTGCTTTTTTTCATATCAATGTCTCTGAAAATTCCTCTTTGGTACTTCATGAACATCCCATAGTTCTTACAGAGCATTTATATATAGCCTTTTTTAATTGTTTCTGTAAAACAATTAGAATTTCATTATTATATTTGAAATTTTAATATAGTCATTATAATGTCAAAGGAAACTTCTCTGAGACACATTCATATTTTCATGTTAATGGAAGTGCTGTTATAATGTTAATAGAAAAATGGGTTTAATCAATTATTTAATTCATTCATTAACTACATACTACCCCAAAACTCAAGGGAATGTAAAACAAACAACTCATTTAAAACAACAAAAAGGATTGCGTTTTGGAAACTTTCAAGGTATATTCAATAACTAAATCATTTTAATCTGGAGTGACTAATCTCAGAGGAATAGAAAGAGCATGCCATGCGAAAAGAATGTAGCCCTTTGAGTTCGAGAGACCTGTAGTAAAGTCCCAGCTCTACAGTGTACCAGCTCGGTGATGCAAAGTCTCTGAGCCTATATTTCTTTGTCTACATAATGAGTGAAATAATATGTAACTCATAGGGTTGTTTGACGATTGTGGTAAATAAAATATGCAAGGATTCTGTGACAGTGCTTGGCACTTTGAAGATGTTCAGGAAATACGAGGTATTACCAATTTTTATTCTTGGCTAGGACTTCTTTTGGATATTCTTGCCTCTCTTCTCACTTAAGGACCTCTTTGTCTTTATCTCTCACACCCAGAGCCTGAAAATAGCCCTATGCAAGGAGTCCTTTCCTTTCTCCTCAAGGGCCTTGTCTTTTCATTCTTTATTCCCCAGGACAAAGGCACTGGCTAAGCCAAAGACTCCCATTCTACAAATATATTTCTCTTAAGTCTTAGCACAGAAAAGATAAAGATGGTCAAAGGTTTTTTATGCCTTCAATAGAAGAGAAATCACTCCCCAAATCTATTGCACTCTAAAACCCAAGCAGGGGCAGAGGAGCTGGAGCTAGGAAGTCTGAAATCTTCAAGCTAGGAGGATAATGACCTTTTCCATTGGACCCACATGCTTGGCACAGTCATTCCCTAGGGAAGTTCGCAGCAAATGAGTTCGGACTTAGGAGCAACAGTAGGTATTACCACTATTTCAATTTTAGAAGGTAAGAGACGAGGTAAAAGTCAAACCAGACTTTGATTAGGAGGAGGGCCACAGGGGCAGAGGCCAATGATGCTACTCTCTAAGATCCATTCAATGTAACTGAAAGTATGATGAGATGATGGTAACCGCTGCATGTAACAGAACTATCCACTATGTGGTTGGAAGTAATACCTTGGCAAGATACTGGGGGAGAGATGTGTGTAGAAGACTCCCATGCCTGCACTACAACAGATTTTCACTAATAGGTTACAAAGGGGAAGTAGGTCCTTAGCTTCAGGCTTTCATTTGCTGAGAGGGTTTGCAAATTTGAGATCAATGCTCACATTTTCAAGATAATAGAGCAGAAGCTGTGTACTGTAACCAGGGGTCTTCTTTCTGTCCTCTTCCACCCATGCAGCACTAAGACTCTTCCTTAGATTAAACTATCAAAAGAATATTTAAAGAATATCAGATTAGAGGGTTTCCAAATCATTGGCTGGCTTGAGAGAATCACACTTCTGGTTGTCAGCTATTAAATGATGGGGTTTGAGGCCATCATTTTGTCCCTTCTAACTTAAATCCTACTTTCTTTTCACCTACCTACTTTATGTATCAAGAAGATTCAAAATCTTAAGATAAAGAATAATGTTCTGAGGGTGGAAACCCAGGAAATAGAGAAAAATAGACTTAGGAGGCAAGGCACATCAGAACTTATTTGTTAGGCTAATTTTCTTAGGTTCACCTTTCCGTTTTGTCTAATAACAGATCCATCTCTTTATACAAACATTCTGTCTGTCCTGGACAGTGGACCTTACTGTTTCCCTCAGTTCGGTAACCTCACCAAACTTGCTGCTACCTTTCCAATTAGTTCTTTGAGCCTCATTTTCCTCATCTAAAAAAGGGAATTAAGAGATTTTACAGTTACAAAAATTAAAGAAAACAAATGTAAAGCATCTGGACTGTTACATGAGTAATAAATAGTAGTTGTCATTATCAACTTCATTGTTTCTCTTTCTAGAAGCATTATCAGACTACCTTACAACTGTTTATTTTCATGTCTGTCTTTCCCACTAGATTGTGAGTAACTCAAGGGCATGGAGTCCACATCTGCTCACCTCTGCATTCTCAGCACTCAACACAGAGAAAACTCTCAAATGTTTGTCAAAGGAGTGAAAGAGTAAATGACTCTCTCCTCTGAACACTGCTCTGCTTGCCCAAATGCTTGCAGCCACCTGAATGACACTTGAAGTTTACTCTGCAGAGGAGAGTGAAAAGCAAAATGACCTTCAGGTTTTGGCCTCCTTCAGGCTCCCTTTCCTTCCTCTGCTCTTACTTCACAGGAAGAGAGAAGGGATGAGACATCAAGGGAAAGCACATCAAATCCTGAAAAGCCTAGATGCAATTTGCACCTCTACAAATTGCCCTGAGGACCTTAAATTGCAACTAATTATCACCCATAATTAGGGCTGCTCTTCGGAGAGGCAAAACTAGTGTCCTGTAGAGAGAGCACTCCATGCTCCTCAAAGAGAAATTCAGATGGAACAAATGTCACTCCCCTTCTAGCATCTTTCCTTGATGAGGGGGCTCCAGTCTGCTTCAGTGACTGACCCTGAGACTTACCGCCTGGGTCAACAAAATACTAATGACAAGAACAACACAAAGCATCTTGAAAGTATTCTAAACTTTACAAAGTGCTTTCACTGCCAGTATCTTATTAGATACTCAGACCAGTCCTATGACAAAAATAAGATTCATTCATTCACTGCACACCTACCATGTGCAATTTATTCTGCTAAACATGAAAGTACAGTAATAAACACACCCATAAAATACCTCATACAAGAAGCAGTAAGTAAATATTCTATCACAGTACAGTGTTATCAGGGATATGAGAAAAGTAGGTAACTATGTTCAAAAAAAAAAAATCCCCATGTTACAGAAATGGTTATGTGACCAGGAAACCTGGAGGAAGTAGCATTTGCCCAATATTGCAAACACATGAAAGTTAGTTATATCTCCATCATGAAAATAAGGAAACTGAAGCTCACAGAAGTTAAATAACTTGCTCATGGTTGTATAGGAAGTAAAGACATCAAACCTAGGTCCTTCAACTTCAAATCTCTGGTGTGTTCTAAGAGAATGCCTCTATTCAATATAGAATCTGCCTCTACAGCTTTCTTACAAATGTTTATCTAGCTTCTGCTTAACTACATTTAGAGACAAAATGTGTATCACCTCATAAGGTATCCCATTTCATTGAAAGAGCTCACTTTTTAATATGTTCTTGCTTAACACAAAATAGCAATGGGAAGGAAATACTGTGCTCAGAGAGAGAAAGGGCTTGGGCATAGTTGTGGATACTGAATGTTTGACTTTGCAGAGAGCTTTGTGAGCTAGACAGGAAACAAGAGGTCTGACTAAAGTGAAAAGGATGGAGCAGGCCAAGAGTTGATGAGGATCTGGAACAACCAGAATTCTCATACTTTGCTGGTAGGAGCATTACTTGGTAATATTGGCAGTATTTATATGGTAGAGCATGTGTAGTAGGCTGAATGAGGCCCATCCCCAAGAATAGCCCCATCCTAATCCCTGGAACCTGCAAATGTTACATTACATGGCAAAAAGGACTTTCCAGATATGATTAAATTGGGGATCTTGAGATGGGGAAATTATTCTGGATTATCTGGGTAGGCCTGATGTGATCACAAGGGTTCTAATAAGAAAGAGGGCAGTGTAAAGACAGAAGCAAAGAGAGGTTTGAAGAGGCTATGCTGCTGGATTTGATGACGGAAGAAGGAACCATGAGAAAAAAAAATGCAAGGAATATAGTGCTAGAGAGCTGGAAAAGGCATGAAAACAGACTTTCCCCTGGAGCCTCCAGGAGGAACCAGCTTTGTCAATACCTTGATTTTAACCTCATAAGACTCATTTTGGACTTCTTAACTTTATAACTGTTAGAGAATAAATTTTTGTTGTTTTAAGCCACTAAATTTGTGAAAATTTGTTATAGTAGCAACAGGAAACCAATACAATAAGCATATTCAATGACTGAACACTTTCACTCTTAAATACACCTGACAGAAGTACATACATATATGCTCTAAGAGACATATACTAAAATATTCTTAGAATACTATCTGTAACGCACAAAGCTAGAAAGTGCCCAAATGTGATCAACAGTAAAATGGATAAATACATTGTGCAACTAAGTCAGGATAGCAGTTATTCTTTGGGGAGGGGAGCATAAGGAAGGCCTCTGAGATGCTGGCAATTTTCTATTTCTTGATCTGGGTGCTGGTTACATGTTCAGGCTGTGAAAATTCATCAAGCTGTACATTTATGATAATTGTAGTTTTATGTTTGTATATTAAACATTAATAAAAAGCTTAAAAACAAACCAAAGTTCTGACTCACTGATGTACCTGGATTCTCTGGAGGTCACCCACAGAAGTCCCAAGGCCAGTGGGCATTTGCCTATGGTCCAGTGTTTGAAACTAGAAAGCCTTGGCTCTAAGCAATTATTTAACAAGGCCTGCTTTTTCAGGTTTGCTGAAAAGTCTTTCATGCCTGTTACTTAGGCACATTACTATTCTGGACCTCCTGACTCTATGGACACATTATTCCAACTGACTGAAAATGCAGCATGTTATGTGCCATAATGGAGTTATGTAATTGCCTCTGCAAGGGAGAGCCTTGTTGTGGTGGAACAGCATGAGTCTGAGAGACAGGAGATGTGGACTTGAATTCTGGCCTTGTCACTGACTCGCTACAGTATGACAAGTCACTTCACACTAAGACCATCTGTAAAATGAATGGCTATAGGATTAACTGTAGTCTGTAAGAATTAAACATAATACTTGAATACCCCAAGCCTCACTCCGTGCCTGGCCCATACAGAAGATCAGCCTAGATGTGCTGTATATGAACAATGGAGGACGAGATCCCCCAGGAAGGCATACGGAATGGAGGAGAGGGAGTTATATCTGGTCACACTGGACAAGGAAGACACAAGACAGCACTAGGAAAGGTCCCAAAAAGCTGAGCTGCTTTAAGGCAGGGTTATACCAGCCTGAGATATAAGAATAGATATGATCTGAGACAGAAAAATGCCATAAAAATAACACCAATTATCATAAAGGGAAAAGGTGTGGTGTAGTCACAGCAATTGGTCAGGAAGCAGGGACTCCAAGATGTGTGTAAGAAATGGAACTTAGGGTAGACCGAGGTGAAAGTTTCAGGACACAGGCTATGAACAGTTCTCCAGGGCTAAGAGTTCACTCCAACCTGGCCCTGAGTTCATAACATGAGGGCGATCAGAGACTTTAAAGGGGCACTGCTAAACTGAGGAAGCCAGGTCGTGAAGGATTTAAGCAGGGAGGCTTCTCTTTAGCTAAACCATTGCCAGGTGAGGTTGGGCCTTCAGGCACACTACCTCCCTCCCACGGATGGCTTTAGGAATTTGCAGATTAAAGAAAAATTCTAAAATCTATTTTGACACCTGGCAATATGTTACCCAACGGTTTTCTGTCGTGTTCTATGACCTTTCTGCTGTGTGTCTGTTTTGCTATTGATTTTAATTATGGAATATAATTTCCAGCGTGAGAACTCAGGCAGCTCCCTCAGGCAGGCCAAGCTCTTGCCAGAGCCTCCCAGAGGAAGGCAAATGGTAAAGCAGTATGGCTTAGAGCTACATGCTATGCCTTACAAAGGACACAATGGGTTCTTTTCATGTAAATGTCACTGCTGCTGTCTGATGCTTCTTAGCCAACCCACTAAGCGTGAAGGGGGAATGGGATGTGGGAACAGAAATACTGGCCAGTGGCTGGGCTCATTTCAGCCAAGAACAAAAGAATTTGCAAGGCACAGTGGGAAACTAGGTATATCAAGTGCCTAAACTGTGAGAGAGGCAGCCAATTTTCCAAAAGTTCAGGTCTAAAAACAGTATCAGTAGATGGTACACACATTTTATCCTCTTGAGGCAAAGTGCATAGTTCAAAAAGTCATGGAGGGTGAATCTTGAGTTCTAGTCCCAGCTTGGTTCCTAACTACCTACGGGAACTTAAGGCACTTAATGTCTCAGGCACTAATCTTTTAACCTGCAAAATAAGATGATTTGATGCAATAACTGTCTCCTCTGTGCTAGGCATTGTGCTTTGTGGCTTCATTTAATCAGCAGAACAATTCTGCCAGGAAGACATTATCCAAGTTCCCTGGGGCAGGAAGTGTCTCTTTTATTGCACTTATCTCTGCTTACTATAATTTATTTATGCCTGCCTCTCCCCCTAGATTGTGACACTTTCACTGCAAAAGTGGGCTGATTTAACCTTGTGTCCCTAGTGTCCAGGATTTGTCAGAGTAAGACACAGGCAAGAAGAACAGAGGATGTTAGAGATTAAAGTCCAACTGACTTTACTAAATACAACCCAAGAGCAGAAAGTTGTGAGAAGTCCTCCCTTTGGCTTTAGCTTTTTTGATACCAGAGCAATAAGACTCTATCTGCCCCTTCACACACACACACGCACACACACACACACACATACAGAGTCATTCTAGAGTGTGGGCAGGAACAGTCTAAGGTCTGTTGGACAAGGTCAGGACTGATAGTGTTGCAAATGGGGTGCAATTTGAGGGGAACTTGTTCATGGCCCCATGAAGCAGAAACTAAAAAAGGGATTAGCACTCAGGATGTTTAAGGAGTGCCCTGGGATCAACGCCTGTGGAAGGAGAAGTAAGTGAAGGTAAAAGTGAGATGTGACGCAAGCCCAAGGGCAGCCTCAGCTATACCTTTGGGGAACTCTGGAGCTACAGTGGCCTTTCAGAGTTGTCCCACGTTAGGCCTGCACAATCAGTGACTGGATGTGGAATCCCCAAGAGGCATGGGCTGGGCATCTCTCTGTAGTGGAGGCAATCCCTGAAGGATCTTACAGCTGAAAAGTCTATAGAGGGAGCAATCCCAGGAGCTAGGGCAATAAGTTTCCCTTGAAGGGAGATTTTCTGGTACATCACAATGTTTACAAGTTCTGGCAAGACTGGACAGCTGGTGGGGAGGGACAGGAGAACATGTGCCAGGGTTGAAGTCGGGTCAAGCACTCTGGGGTCCTGGAGGTAGCATGACAGGGCCAGGGATCAGAAATCCAAGCTGGTGATGGCTCAAGTCCAGGGAGTCAGGAAACATTCAGAGGGTTAGGCAGGGCTCGACTGACACAGCAGACATAGTTTCAAAGCCAGCAGCTAAGAGAGTTCTAGGAAGTAACACTAAGAAATTGGGAAAGAAGGGAACTACTACTTATTGAGTTTCTACTCTGTGCTAGGCATTTTACTTAATCTCCCTTTATCCTAATAATTTCAAGATTATTAAAGATCAAAATAAAAAATTAAAATTATTTAGTAATTATTTTTATAATTATAAAAAATTAAAAGATTTCAGTAAGATGTCTTAATAACTAAGTGGTAGAGCTGACATTCAAATCCAAATTGCTGAAACTGAAAGTACCAGGACCCAGGACAGCACAAGCTTCCCACATGTAAGAGCTACGCAAGGTCCAGCTGAAGGTAGACTCAGAGGCCTACAGGTTTTGTGTGATACTGGGTGAAAATCATCCATCTATGAGTCTGAGTTCTCTTAATTTTTCAGATGAAAACAATGAATGAATAAAAAGTTCTCTAGAACATTTTTTAATCTATCAAATATATGAATCAAATGATACCAGCCCATGCTTCCAAGTAAGACTAACTTATATAGGAAAATGGCCAAGAACATGAGTTTTGGAGTCAGAGAGACCTTCAAATCCTGACTCCTTGACAATGTGAAATTTAGTAGGGGTATCAGTGTGTGTGTGTGTGTGTGTGTGTGTGTGTGTTTGAGGTGAGACATTTAGAAACATTGAGAAAAATATGAGAGAAATAACAGTTCAAGAATATTCTATTGTCAATTTAGGTCTTACAAAATAAACTTCCTCTGGGCTCTCCCATAACAACAACTTGGTTCCTATGGAGTGTGAATAAGAACTAACAATTTCCGTATTTCGCCATGAGAGGACTCAGCAGTTAACTGAGAATCTGGCTGTGAGTTTGCTAGTGAGAGGTCCTCACAGCAGGGGCAGACTACCTGAGGCAGACCATACAAGAGGCAATATGAAACTATGTCCACCGGAGAGCATATCCAGGCCCTGATCCAAGTGAGAGGGAGAGAGAGAGAGGGAGAGAGAGAGAGAGACTACGACTACAAAGGGCACCAGCAGCAGGTTTTAGCAGCATATGCTGCTACGGACTAAATGTTTGTATCCCACTCAAAATTCATGTGTTGAAGCCCTAATCCCCAAAGTGATGATAATTGGAGGTAGGATCTTTGGGGAGAAATTCAGTCATGAGGATCAAGCTTTCATGAATGTAATTAGTGCCCTTATAAAAAGAAACATGGGAGACACAATCTCTCTCTCCATTATGTGAACACACAGTGAGATAGTGGCCACCTGAAAACCAGGAAGTGGGTCCTCACCAGAAACTAATCAGCTAGCACCTTGATCTTGGACTTCTAGCCTCCAGAACTGTGAGGAAAAATATTTGTTTTTTAAGCTACCCAGTCTGTGGTATTTGTTATAGCAGCTGAAGTTGACTAAGACAGATGCCCTCAGAAGGGCTAGTACACCTCAGTGGTCTTCTGTCTGAGGAGTAACCCAGACTAGCCACTTTACAGTCAAGATCAAAGAGGATCCAAAGAACATCTTGTGGATACATTATTGCCACTAGGTCAATACTGCCACATAGTATTTTTGAAGGGAGGAAGAGAGCACAGGAGGGAAGCAGAAATCTAAGAGACCTAGCAATTTTACCTAAAGAGTAACACATACATAAAGGGGCATGGCACAGGACTAAGTTTGCTGGTTTGGAATAAAATTTAGTATTTCTGTTATTTTTTTCTTCCAAGCTTCCAGGAGCATGGGAACTCCTGAGGAAGACAAGAGCTATTTTATAGAAAGAGAGAAACTACATTTTGTCTGTGTGGTGTGTGTAAAATTTCTGGACCCATTATAATAATATAAAATATTAACATTTGATCTATGCTTTATAATTTTACAGTATTAGACTTTGTGTCTTGTTCACCATCATCTCTCTAATACCTGTACAGTTATTGACACACAATAGGACTTTAGTATGTAGTTGTTGAATCAATTTGATGAATAAATGAAAGAATGCATTTTGAAAAGTGAGTTTCATAACCCCCTCATGAAGTAAATATTATTATAATACCCATTATACAGATGAGACAATCAAGGCTCAGAAATGTTGAGTTGTTGAAAGTTATATACAACTTGTACATGATTGTACTGAACCTGTGTCTTCTGACTCCAAGGCTATTGGCTTTTTCCACTAAAGCAAAATTCTATCACTTATTCTCACTTCACTCCCATGTCAGCCACAAACCCACTGCTAAGATGTTAAAAGACATGAAGAAATTTTTCTAAGATCCACTCTAGGACTAGGGTCCTGCTCACTGATTTATGATTCAGATCCCTATTCAATCATGAGAATCTGTGGTTAGCAGTTATCAGATACTAGTGTCTGATAAATCAATTTCTACATGACTCAGTTTAAGAATGCACAAACCACCTCCTTGGCAATGACTTCTTGATTACCCAGTAAAGCCAATATCTCTCAGCATTTTCAGCTCCTTTCAGTGCTAACCCAACAGTTTCTCTTTGGAGGACCCCCCCAATTGAGAACTCAGGAATACAGTCTACTGCTGGAGGCTTATGGTTTCTCTCTCCCTGTTTATAGCAATGCTCTTTGCAAAACAGAGAAAGAGGTCCTTTAACCCTGGCTTCTTGGGATGATGTATGCACAGTACTGGAAACATTTCTAGATGGGTAAGAGGGTCAAAGGTAACACTGAAGCCCAGGGTGAAGGATTAGGTTTTGAAAAGAGCTTATATAAGAAAAGTTTTGGAAACAGTTCTGAAAGGTGAAAACTTAGAATGTTAAAGTGACAAAGACCTCAGAAATCACCTGGCCCATCTGTGCAGATGGGGAGCAGCTTCAAATGCAGGAAAGATTTACCTAAGGTCATGAAGTTCTAAAACATGCTGGCTTAGCCTTTAAAAAGTCAATATTCTCACATTCCTCCATTCCCCACTCCCAACCCCACATTTCTATGCTCATTTCCTAGCAGAAGGGTCTTAACCTCGGAGGTTCCCTCCAAATCTTTGTGGAACCAGTAATTGGGATTTGTACACCCTCCATTTCAAAGTCTGGGGAAATTTAGGTGCAGAGAGTCTAAGTCACTTTCCAATGATCACCCAGCAAAACATGCTATATTTGACTGATGTCCTTCTGACTTCTACTCTTCAGACTTCAAAACTCTACCATTTACCTATGTATGATGCAAATTCATTGCAGTCTTCCTTCCACTGAAAACAAAACTATGTTGACTCTCCATTAAAGGATAAAGTCTGAATTTGGTTTTCAAATACCTCAATAATCTAGACCAAAACTAATCCAGGCCGTCACCACTTCACTGACCCATGTCTGACCCACTGCGGATTCCTCAGTGTGTGAACATGCTACACACTGGTGCATCTCCAGGCCATTTCTCATCCTGATCCCTCCTACTCCTCTGCCTTAAGCACCCTCTCTCTCTTCCTTCATCTGCTAAATATTTCTCATCCTCCAAGGCTAAACTCAAACGCTTGCTCCTCTGGAAGGCATTTTCTCAATCCTTATGATACAATTCAAATTAACTCCTCTGTCTCCATATCACCCTGTGCCTGGATAATGACACAGGGTGTCATGATTATCCTGTGATTTGTTTGAATCCCATATTTGCCTGGATCACCTTGAGGGAAGAGTGTGATTCATGCTATTAAGGAATGAACATTGTCACACATGAAAAGGGGAAGCAGGTATAATTATTTTATTTCATAGACCAGGAAGGTGCAGAAAAACACCAGGATGTACACAATGCTTAATAAAATATTTGCTCTCCTTTCCCCTTCATTTCATATTGATACTAACCCCTTGGATCTTTATATCCACTTTACAATGGAGGAAGAGTGGGGATCATAAAATTTAAGCAACTTGACCAAGGTTACAGAGCTTAAACATGGCAGAGCTGGAATTCTACCAAGGTCTTCTGAGTCCAAGATCAAGAATTCTTCAGTTGCACTTCCACTGCCTCCCATCCACTCACCCCAAACCTCCAAGATACAGGAAGAAAGCTCTGGGAACTACAAACCTCCTCTCCTCTGATAGGCCACTCTAAGTCTAAGTGGGCTTCAGAAGGTCCTATATAGATAAGCACAGTTTTTATAGTTTTGCAATGACCAAATAGTCACCTCCAAACATGGATAAGATTGTTTTTCCTATCAACTGCATAAACAAAAAGTACCATCCACTGCTCTGTTTACCAATTCAGTAATCCCATTCAATAATCCCCCCTGGAGCTGGAGGAGCATATCACATTTCTTCTGTGGAAAATGTGCTGTTTGCTAGCAATCTGCATTTCAGTCTTCAGCCCAGACCTTCTTCCCCAAACCAATATTAAACATTTTACTGATATGAATTTGTTACTTTAAGTAGAATGCATTTTACCAGATCCAGAGCAGACATTATGCATTTATTTATTTATTTAAGGCATTGACATTAAGAGTATAGTTATCTACCATGCATGAAACAGCTTGATGTAAACAAATGCTGCCAGGTGGCAAGATGGGGTGGCCTTTGCAAACTTTTTTTGGATGGAAAGAGTGCACTGAAAAGGAACCTCAGAATTGTATTCCTAAGAATCAGTCCCAAGGGCCTTCCAAGAACAGTGTTTGTGAACAGCAAAAAATTCACAGGGCACAAGACTTTCATAAGAGGCTTCTGAGAGCTAGTAGGATTATAGAGCTTTGGCATTAAAAGGGTTCTTAGAAATGTGTCCATGCCTCACCAAATGCAGGTGGGGAAAGTGAAATGCAGGAAGAAGAAACAGTTTGTCCAAGGTCACACAATGAGCTGATAGAGAGCTAACTCTACATATCCTAATATCCTGGTTTCAATACCATCCTCTTTTCACTACACTTTAGGGGAAAAGGCAGGAGCCTCTTAGCATAATGGTAATAAGCACAAGTGTTGGAGTCAATGGATCTATGTTTGCATCCTGCCTTTGCCATGCAGTAGTTGCGTGACATGGGAAGGTTCTTCAGTGAATCTGAGCATTAGTTTCCTTATCTATACAGTGAAGTAATATAGATACTTACTTTAAGAGTACCTAATTCAGAGAATTACTGTGAGGACGAAATGTATAAATGCACAGAAAACTCTTAGCACAATGTCTGACACAATAAGTTCTCAATAAATGTTCATTTTTGTGATGATAATTCTGTTGCTGCTACATTCTTTTTCTTTTCATCTCTCGAATAACTCTAAGAGTGAAATTAGAAATACTGGCTATCTATCCTTTGTACAGAAAGGACAAGTGAATACAAAAACTCCTTTAAAATGGAGGGAAGTCCTAATATCATTCTTTAAGTGAGAAGAGGTAAACAGAATTTGGAAACATATCACTCACCACTTTTTCTAAGGGTTCAGTTTGCGTAACCACAATGGATTCAAAATCTCTTTGCTGAGGGCCCACAATGCTACCTGGCTGCTCTCAAAGCATTTCTGGAAGACTGGAGAACTATACAACATTCCTGAGATATCCATAACAATGGATAATGGGTATTTCCATCTAGTTTTTTCTTGGATACTCAAGTCTTTACCACTAAAAGGGTTTTATCTTCTGGCTTAAATCACACACAATCTCACAAGTGTTCCTCATTCCAATCACTGGCAGTAATACTGATGATTCCCAGAACATACCTTTTTATTTGTCTCTATATTCCAGCATTCAGGGTCCATTTTGAACATGTTCCTAGAAAATACCTTTTGAATGAATGGAGAGTGCCAGCATAAAGTTTAGTCCTAAGAGAAGCAGTGTGGAAGATACTGGTTGGGGTGGCAACTGAATTCCCAGTGATTGTGCATGACCTGGAAATGGCTCCAGTGTCCAGAAGTGGGCATATGGCCTTGTCTGTTTAACATGATACTGTCCCTGGACATAGCTCATTGAATCACGACAGGTCACAACAATCAAAGTCCCTTTCTGGGAAAGTTGAAACTGGAAATGGAGGAAAAAGGCTGGTTTTGTTGATACTGAGTCATATTCATGTTAATACCTGATTAGACATTCCATGAACTTTACTGCTGAGATCCCCCAAGTGATGCTTGAAGAATTCCTCAAGCCTCTGTTGTTCAACTTTTCGATAAATACTATGAAATAGCTCAGTATCCTTCCAATAGTATCACTGCAAGGAAACATCTTGAGAAGGGAACTGCCTTATTTTGGAAAAATACTATGACAAGCTACTTGGAGATAGAAAACAAAATTGTAAGGTCATGAGCTTCAAATGGCAACAAGGAAAAAAATTTTGGAATTCTTATAATTTACAGGTAATGAATATGAATCTAAAGATGAAACAAACAGATGATAAAGGAAAGGGAAGTGGGAGGAATGGACTAAGATACATATGATTGAGATACAGGGGAAGATGAGCTCAATTTAACAGAAATAGCTAAAGATGTTTTAAGAACAGGTGTGACTAATATTAGAGTTAAGGGTTTTTTTTGAGTTGTATTAAATAAATTCTTTTCATCTCCCCAAATCTTCAGGAAAATTTGATCCACATACAAAAGTTTTACACATTAGGCTAATTTTTTTGTAGGTATGTGTATGTGGACGTGTATGACTACATGTGTGTATGTTGATGTGTGTGTGTGTGTGTGTGTGTGTGTGATTTTAGGTATCCTCAGGAGAGGAGATGAGTTCCTTGTCTGGGTCAGTAAGGACATCATATGCAGGACAACAATATGGTCCATAAACTGAACTAATTTAGAGAGCTTGGAGTCAACAGTAATTCAGAATATCAAAACTCACCCCAACTCACAACAAACTCTGGGAGGGGTTAAGAGGAATGTAGAGCTCCCACTGCACAGGAGGTGGGTGCTTTCAGCTAATTTCATATAAATCTCAAACACTAGGGCACCACAGCTGGCATCTAATTTGCATAGACTGTTTGGACAGATGATCTTGGAAGGTTCTCTCTCTTTGCTTCATCTCTTTAGTACAGGCAAGACTAGTACCCAGGGTTCTTGGCTCTCAGCCCTCTATACTGTGAGGAAGTTGGAGGAGATGGTCCATTCCACAGCTATTTCTCTGATATCAGATTTTTAGTAGCAATTATCTAGATATTATTCATTCACTTATTTGTTCATGTATTCACTCATTCAACAAATATTTATTGACCATCTATTATGTACTAGCCACTATTCTAGATGCCTGGGAGACATCAGTGAACAAACACCAGAAAATCCCTGTCATTCCATTCTGGGACACCAGATTTTTTAATAAAAGGAAGTTTCTGCACACTTAAAAAGAATGAAAGGAAATAGAAAACAGAAAAGCAGGTAAGGGGAAGGGTGAGAGGGCCCTGTTTAATGACAGCACAATGGCTTTTTGGGTGACTGCAAACAAGAACACAGTGCCCTCTCTAGAGTCAGGCCATCAGGGAAATTACTTTCTGTCCAGTAGTTCTGCAAGTATGGGACCCAGCACTGCTGCCAAAGTGAGCAAAGCTTGCTGAGAGACCTCATCTCTCTATACTGTCACAAGAGGACACAGGGTTATTGACAAAACAGTGAATGATTTCTTAGTAGAATACAGTCAGCAGAGATAGGGGTTATGGTGTAATTAACATAACATGAATTTTTAAATATCCCAAGTGTAGGCTGCTAGAAGGAGATAGATCAGACACAGAAAAGGAGAGTGCAGCAGAAGCTTGCTGCACTCTTTATCCTAGAGAATTTGTTAAGGCTCTAAACCTGAGTCAAGTGGGTGTGGCAAAGACTGGGAGCCAGGAGAAATAAACCTGATTCTACCAAGAACTTACTGTGTGACCTTCAACAAGTCCCATCCCCTCTCTGGGCTGTTAGTTCCCTATCTGAGAAATGAGGGGGTTGGACTGAATATTCTTAAGATTAAATGATCTTCCAGACCAGAGTTTTTCAAATATACCATTATAATTTTTAAACAAAGCCTTTGTTTCCAAAAAACTAACATAAAGCCTATAATCTTGAACAATTAAAAGCACAGCTGTTCTAAGAACAGTAGAGGGCAGGAAGCAGGTATGAGCTCACTTTCTCTTTGGTAGAATTACCTTTTGCTTCCCTTGATGTGGGGAGGAGAGTCTCCAGTTGTGTTGGCTATACCTCTCCTGTGCTCTAAGGAGACAGCTGCCATGGAAGCCAGCACCTACTGGTGAATCCAGCACTAGAACCCACTGCTCACCTCAACTGAACGCTCATTAGGGGTCATCCCACCACACTTACCTATCGATTCCCCTCAGTCACTGCTACCTCCTCTGGCATCTGTCCTCCCCTGATCACTCCTCTCCATTCTGGCCACTCCTAATCCAGCCCAAGCTCCCACCCTCTCCTTCCTTCCTTCCTCCAAAACATGGTTTACTCAGAACAATGGAATAATAGTGCCTATCTCATAGGGTAGTTTTATGAATAAAGTGAATTAATAAATGTTAATCCTTAGTACAGTGCTTGGCACATAAATATTATTTAAGTATTCCTTATTATTCTTGTTTCTGTTCCTCTTGTTGTTAACAGTATTGCATAGGTACCAGTACACCATGGCTTACACTTCAGTGGATCATTAGATTCACTAATCTTGCTTTACCTATCAATAGTCCCAATTTTTCCCTTACTGGCTCCTTCTCTCCCCACATACTTTCTACCATCTTGCTTAGTGATTTCCACATTCATGCAGATGATCCATTCAACATCATGGCATTTTTATCAATACTATATCCTGAGCAAACAGAACAATCTGTGGCTTATGGTAAGTACTAAATAAATACTTTTTGAATGAATAAAAAGGATCTCAACTAATTCTCTGCTCCAGTTCATCTCCTCTTGCCACAACCATCTCTTTCTCAAATACACACACACATGCACACACGTATACATATACACTCTACACTACCTACAATCTCAAATGTCCACAGCATGTTCTCCAACTGCAAATTTCAAGCTAATTTACTGAAGCATTTACTTAAAAGTAATTCTTTGAAGTCCAAGCCATTGATCCTCCTACTTTATAGCCATCAGCTCCCTTCCTGTCCTTCTATCCAAGTCCAACATTATAATAATTTCCTCATAAGAAACCTTCAATCCCCTCGTCTCCATCCATTTTTTACCTCATGTTGCAAAATTCAAACCCAGAATGAATCCTTCTACCTATCCCATACAGACCTAGAATAGCTGGAGAAAATCACATACCTAGGTAAAATGACGACACTTTCAACTCATAATATCAGTCCGCAAGCAGCTGTTATCACTGCTCAGCAATTCTACAAGGTTATTCTGGTAAGTAGGTTTCTCATTTTTTCTCTGAAAATACCTAGTTCAGACTTCTATCTCTTGGAAACCATTATTCTTTTTCCCTCACCATCATTCTTATAGGATAATCTCATCTAATGCTTTCTATTTTAGAAACCATCAGACGGGGGAGCATCCTCATGTTCCCGTAACCAAAATTAGAAACGTGCCTGTTTCTTTCTATAATCCTGTTACCGTGGATGAAGGTGTCCTTCTTCCTAACAAAGGCCCACAGCATGTCCTCTGGATCCTATTACACTTACTTTCTCAAGGACTGCACTCTTGGTCATCTCCTGTGTCTCTTACAGCATCCATCCTGCTTTCTCCCTGGATCATCACCATAAGCAAATAACTATGACTCCAGGATCCCACACCCCATACACTATACCTCCCACTTCTCTGCCCTTCTTGGTCATACTGCATATGCATGCTGCCAGCACCTCATATTCTTCAATTACAATTCAGTTCACTGTACTCTTACTTTTCTTCCTACTTCTGGCCACTTACTTTTTGATTTCTACGTGGTACCCTTCTCTTCTGTCCCATCTCTAAATACTGAAATTCCTTAGGTTTTGACCCCATACCATCTTACTCTTTTTCTCTCCACTTTTCTCCCTAGGAGTTTCTCATCCAAATACAGGCATTAAATAAAATCTATATACTAAGAACTCTCAAATATATGTTTCTAGCCCAAACTTTTCATCTGAACTCCAGCCTTGTATATCCAGAAGACTACTATATATCTTCCCTTAGAGATCTCACAGGTGTCTAAAACGATATTTTCAAAATAAACATGCCAACTCCCCTATTCCACCCACAATCCTCACCTTTCAAACTTCCCCAGTGCAGTCAATGGCAGTATTATTCAACCAGTTGCCCAAGAAACCTGAACTCAATCTTGATTCCTCACTCTCTCTTTATTCCCAGATATAATCAATCTTTCAATAATCTAATTTTCAGTGCACATCTATGAAATAAAATTCATATTTTATGGCATGACAAGAAACATTTAAACATAAAATATATTCTCTGCCTTCTGGCTCCCACTTTCCCCTCTACTGTGCACTGTGTTTCTTCATTATGCAACGACCAAACCTCCCCTATCAATAGAAATACCTGCTCAGCCATAAACAGCAACACTCTCCTAGCATCAACAAGACAACTCCTTGAAACATAACATTTCTTCTTGATCTTATAAAGGGTCCACTATGACACTTAGATCTGGATTGTGTAAACTATCAATAATACACCATTTAATGTATAACCTTCAGTCTCCAAAAACTTTTATCACTGCAGAACTGTTCTCAGAGCTTTCTGAGATGCTGTTCCCAGGTTATAATCCTCAATTTGGCTTCTAATAAAATTTTCCATTTCTTTCTTAGATCAACCGATTAATTTTTTGTTGACGCATCTCAAATCCTTTAACTTCTTTCATTTCTACTGCCACGCATCCTAATCCAAGCACCTATGATCTCACTTCTACAACAGCCTTCTTCCTAACTCTATATTCTATAGTAGTTCACTATATTCTATTCTCCCTAGAAGCCAAAGTATTTTTTTTTAACCAAAGGAAAAAAAGAACATCAATTTGCCTAAATGTTAATCTCTCTCCTCTGACCATCTGCCCCATTGAAAGGCCTTCAATGCCTTCCCTTTGCATTATGAAGAAAATCAAAAGTTCTAATGTGGATTTGAAGCCTTGCCTGATTTTAACCCTGCCTCTCTCTCCAGTTTCATCTTCTGCTACTTTTCTCTTTTCAATTCTCAAATTCTATCTTTCCCACCAGAGGTTTTCAGCATTCTCTACCCTCTGTTTGGCATGATCTTTAGTGCTTTTCCTTTCCCTCCTTCTAAGTTCTTCAAGCTGCAGATTAAATTTTACCTCCTCAGGAGGTCCCCTTTACCGTCTGTGTGACTCTCATGCTATTTTGTTTCTCATGTTAAGTTTTCATAGCTTATCACAGTTTTAAATTATATATATATTTAATTGTTTACTTGTGTCCTGTCTCTCTCTATCATTAGACCACAAGGCCCATGAAGGAAGAAACCACATGTATTTTATTTACTGAGATATACTTAATCCCCACCAAAAAGGTAGGTCCTCAATAAATAGCTGGTAAATAATGATGAATGCACTGTAAGGCTGCAAAGAATATATTTTGAAAGATACTTAACTAAACTGTGAGCTCCTAAGGACAGTGATGTGATTTTGCTCTACTTTTTCAGCATTCAGCACAAGCAAAGAGTAGGTTGTCAGGAAGGTTTTGGAACTAAATTGAGATGCATTCTAACTTTGAGTCTGACATTTCAAACAATATAATGTACCTATTTCACAATCTTACCAACTGCCTAGCTCTGCCTATGTTCTGCTGAGTCAAAGTTTGGAGGACTCAGAGAGGCAATGTGTAATGTAGGGGATCTCAGATTGGAATCAGTTAAGACATGCTTGGAATCCCAGCTTTTTTCCCTTAGTACCTAACACCTGAAGTAATTAGTTAATGTTCAAAAGTCTGTTTTATCGAATATTATATAGCTACAGAAATAGAGTTATTTTGAAGATTAAGATAATATATAAGAAATAAAAAAGCACATAGTTGGCTTAGCATAAATGTTAGCTCCCCTCTTAGCATATGAGATTAAGTACTATTTGGGTGGGCAGTGCTCTTAGAGATTATGCAGATAACTCTCCTAATTATACAGATAAGCACTTGCTTAGGGTAATATAAAATATCAGTGTGAAAGGTGAAATCAGTCTTTCTCTGTATGATTTTTCTTCTGTTAAAAAGAGGATATTATAAAATATTCTATGATATAGTTTTAGGAAAGAAAAAAGTACTATCATTATAGTGGACCTGCTATAGAAGATAAGCTTGAAAACTTGAGCATAAGCACATTTTGTAAAGGCAATATCAAATATCCCAGAGCTATTACCTAGTCCAATTGGTCAACAAATATACATTGCATATTTACTGTGCTTGGGCTGAAATGAATGAGACTGCAGTTGCAAATCCTCATTGAAATTGTGATATTTTTAAGCCAAGCAAAGTACAAATTACTGAACATAAGTTTGTTGCTAATTGTAAGACATACATTTCCCCTCATTTAACATCTCTGAAATCCAGATACATCTTACAGTCTCTGTGACTGTCATCATAACTCACTGACATTGCCTAAGTATGTATATATATTTGCTAATGTTGTGTCAGTGGCTTGGGAGAAAATCCCAAGATGACAATGGACACTGTGAAGAAAGACTGCATCACCATGTTCTTAAAGACACAGAAGCCACTACTTCCGGAAAAGTGTGTTTATTCACAGTTCTGAGTCAAAAACTATTTCAGAATAGTTGGATCCTGAATGTTTTCAAAGTATCTTAACATTTCATTTGCATGTTTTCTTACTATGCACAAAGGAGATCTATGATAAAAATTCTCTGTATAAATAAGTTTAAAAGAGGTCTCTCTGAAAATATAAAATAAAAATTCAATGTAATATGAAAGCATCATGTCAAAGTTTAATTGGCAACATTTTTATTTCTCACTAGTTTATATAATAATGATGCAGCTTATAGTTGACGGCTTCTTAAATTTGATGAAATGTGGTAAGTCACACCAAATAAAATGCAACAGGCTATGGAACACTTTCTAATAAAAATAGTCCAATCAAATTAATCTTATACTGATTAACAACAATTTAGGTTGTGTCTCTATTAAAATACCATTAACCCATTTATTTAACACCAAATACGATTAATTATAGCATGGTAGTTAAGAGTAAGAATGCTGGAATCCAACCCACTGTAACTGAATCCTGACTCCCCCATTTACCAATTCTGTGACCTTGGACAACTTACTTAAACTCTCTAATACTCAGTTTTTGATTTTTCAAAGTGAGTGAAATAATAGTTATCTTTCAAAGTTTGTTGTATTAATGAGATCATGCAAATAAAGCAATTAGCAGTATGTGACTCCAAGCAATGGCTCAATGTCTGTTAATCACTATTTTATTACTGCCCACCATTATTATCACAGTAATATTATATTACTTGATCTTTATAACATCTGTTTAAGATAATTATTATCTCCATTTTATAGATAAGTTTGATTATTAGAAACTTTCTGTTGGAAAAGGGTTACATAGACCACAAATTATTTAGAAAACCTATGTAAATTATACTAGTTAGTTAACTGTCAGATACTCAAGCATAAGTTACTTGCCACTCAATATTTAAGAAAAGTTCAATTGAGAGAAAAATATATGGAAATAACTTAAAATGTATATAGTTCATTCACTCCTTGAGATACTCTAAAATTTATCTTTGGATCAAACCAGGGCACAATATAACACTTTTGGTCTCTTAAAGGATTGCTTTTCTCAACGTGGCAGATAACAAAGAACTATAATGAGAGATGTTACAAGAAATAGCCCAATGAAATTTTTTCCTTGATGTTAAGAATATGTCTGACTGAGAATGTTGTTTATCACATTATAAACTATATTCTTTAAAGACCACCTACCCTTTCCCCTTCCCCTGGGTCTCAGTGTTAATAAAACCCATGTATTTCCTAAGAAACTGCATT
This sequence comes from Camelus ferus, assembly GCF_009834535.1. NCBI lineage: Eukaryota > Metazoa > Chordata > Mammalia > Artiodactyla > Camelidae > Camelus > Camelus ferus. The sequence goes on from NC_045708.1 coordinate 35,304,841, forward strand.
GAGTTTTGTAATGGATAGTGTGAGCCGTATGTCTGATCTTATATCTTTTCTTGCCTTGGTTGCTAGAAAACTCAGTCAAATTTATTACTCAGCCCTAACAAATGTGGGTATTATCCTTACTCCTGGCTTCCTCTTTCCCCTCCTGTCATTTTGCTAGAAGGGACAGTTTGTGAGATTTCCCTAAATTGGGAAGAACTTAGTGCCTTATGGGCACTGAAAGAAGACCATGTAGTTGGGTCATTTTTAGAGTTGCTGGAGATGAAGCTGAAAAAAATAAGCATGTCAGCTGGGGACCTTGGAGGCAATGATAAGCTCTGTATTTTTATAATCCATTCCAAAGAATTTATGGCAAATAAAATATAATAAATAAATTAGTCAACAAACAAAACATATAAATAAATACTAAACATGTATCTTAATTCCATAGATCTTCTGTGGGAAAACATGAATTAAACTACCTTGCCCCACTTTCAACCCTGGTTGTGACAGAGTCCTTTACAATTATCAGAATGCAGAACAGAAAAGTAAAGGTCTAATGATATTGAGTAGAGCAAGATTTCTAAGAAAAATGGTATAAATGCATTTTGAAACGGAGATGTTTTTCCAGTATCTGTCTGACTGTAGCCCTCCCTCTACACCCACCTACTGCTGATGGAGAATTAACCCCACCCAACTGAGCATGCTTCATGTGCCAAGTCTGAGCATGCTTCACATGCCAAGTCTGACCATAGCACTGCTTTAGAAACAATTTTGAGGCTTTAGAACAGCAGCAGGCTGATGTAGCTCCGTGGAGAGGAATAGGACCTGGGTTCAAAACCAATTCTGTCACTTATTAGCTATGTGACCTCAGGCAAATCACCCTTTTGAAAATTGTTTCCCCATGTATCACATAGGATTAATAGCACTGTCTTTCTTACCACACAGGGTTGTCAAGATAAAATGTAAATAAAGTAAAGGTAGTAGTAAGCTATTATAGAAATAACACTGGTGAGGAAACCAGGAGACCTGACTATTCCTCCTCTGTCTGAGCTTTACTTTCTGTGAAATTAGGCAGTTGGATTAGAAAGTCTCAGAAGGGGATCATCTTCCAACTCTACAGTTTGCAGAAGAGTTACACAGAAGTCAAGACCACCTGGATGTGAAAGATAATCAGAGAAAGAGTATCTGCCTGGGCACAGAGGTATGGTTGCTAGAAGTTTTCTTAAGGACTGTGAATCAGCCCACAGGAGCCCAAGGTTTGTTTGTGGTCAGTAGGTGACTTGGGCGTGCTGACAGATTTGAAAGGGAAGCATTTCACAGTGTGAATGTGTAAGATGTTTTTTGATGAATCCATAAATTCAAAGTGTATCCAAAAAGGAAAAAAAGAAGGAAAGAAATAATCTGGGCATTTAATCATTCAACAGCAGTATATGTCCAAAAAATAGCATAAAGTGCATTTTATGGAAAACACAGAAAAAGGCCTATTTTGGAGAATTTAGATATCTGAAGTAATAGAATATTTATTTAGCCCCTTTCCTATGAAGGCCCTTACTATGCATATAACTTAGTCCTCATAATAACACTGAGAAGTAGGGTTTAATGTCTTCACTTTATAGGTGGGGAAATGATACTAAGCATGTTTGAATAATCTGCCCATAGTCACACAGCCAGCAAGTGGTGGAAATGAGATATAAAGCACAGATCATTGGCTTCTAAGTCCACACTTTGAATTCTTCCTATTAAACCAGGCTGCCTCCCGAGGAGAACCACAGCTATGTTCAGCAAACAGATCAAGTGTATATGGAACATAATTAGACTAAATCTGCAAGACAGTCTAAGCAGAAGAGATACGGTAGCTTCCATATTGGAAAGGAAAGTATGAAAAAAAAAGAGTACAAAAACTGATAAAAATAAACATAATAGAAAATAGCTAGTTAGACCTTTATAGATTACAAATTACTTTCTTATTCATTAACTCATTGTTCCTCACAATTATCCTGCAAAGTAAGTAGCATTATCTCCATTCTCAAATGAGGAACAGGCTCAGAGGATGAATGACTCTTAAGGTCACACAAATACTGAGTGAAAGCTTGAGGCAAAATCTGGCTTTCTTACAAGTTCCTGTCCTTTTCAGCACACCAAGTCAACCAGATTCCTACTCTCACGGTCTAAACAATGTTATTCTGTACAAAAACCCAAAATGAAACAAAACAAAAACCCCCAGTCCTATGTTCAAAAAAAAAAAATCAGTCCCTCTTTTGAGTTCAGCACCAAATTTCCACACGTCAGGGTGAGAAAGGTGGGGTCCCTGCACCAACAAGCAACTGTCCAACACCAGTAGGGCATCCTATCATTCAGCTCAAGTCTGACACTGTCTACCTGGAGATAGCACCAGATTCCACAGGGGTCTGACGGCTCAGTCCTACGAGACTGGGCACCGCTGCCCCAACTTCAGATGCCAGTAGGAAGACCAGGTTGTCCCCTGTGCTTCTGACCAACTGGTTGTAAATCAGAGGACCCCACAATTCCCTCTTTGGGTCCAATTAATTTGCTAGAGCAGCTCAAAGAACTCAGAGAAACATTTGACTTACTAGATTACCAGTTTATTGTTAAAGGATATCATTCAGGAACAGCCAAGGGGAGCAGAGCTTCTATGCCTTCTCCAGGCTTGCCATTCTCCTCACACCTCCATGTGTTCACCAACCTAAAAGCTCTCTGAACTCTGTACTATTGGTTCTTATGGAGGCCTCATTACAGAGGCATGACTAAATCATTGGCAAACTCAATTTTCAGCCCCTCTACCCTCCCTGGAGTTGGAGGGTGCATAAGATTGAAGGTTCTAACTCTCTAATAACATGGTTGGTTCTTCTGTCAATCAGCCCCTCATCCTTAGGCTACCTAGGGACTTTCCAGAAGTCACCTCATTAAAGTAACAAAAAACACCTTTATAGCTCTTAAACACGGAAAATTCCAAGGGTTTTAGGAGCTGTGAGCCAGGAACAATGGACTAAAGCAAAACATATATGAGAAATTCAAAAGACCATTCAAATGGACAAATATGTATTTCTTATAAATCACATCTCCCAGGCCCATTTTGTAAATATATCTGCTTTCAAGCACTCTGAGGGAACACTGATATTAGAGCAGTGCTAGCTGACAGAAACTGCTACAAGGTTCAAAAGAGACCCATCTAAGCTTAGCCTAACCCCATAACACAAGTCCGGGAAGCCATGGCACACACCCTGTGTACATCTGGGTAACAACTAGGGCTGCCAAGATAGGTCTTGGTTACACTGTGAAGAATCAAACAAGACTATCACAGCTGGGAAGGACCCAGTACTCTAGAAGTCAAAATCAATCTACGGTTCCAGTTAGCCTGGCAATTACAGAAACAATGATGTTTAACCAACCTGCCCAGGCTGCTGCTCAGAAAATAAAGAAAATTGCCAAAGGCCTCAGAGTTCCATAGTGATCTACAGACTTCACAGTGCTGGTAAGTTTATAATCTGATTTTCACAATGATCCTATAACCTAAAACAGATATAGGAGATTATTCAAAATATATTGATGAGGAATCTGAGTTATAGAGAAAAGAAAGGACCTAAACTAAATTGAGCATCTACTATGGGGCAGGTACTTTATGCATGTACACTTAGTCCTCACAATCATCCTAAGAGCTATCAGAGGAACATATGATGATGAAAAAACTCAAGTTTAGACAGCTATTAACTTATCCAAGTTTACACAAAATAAATGGTAGGATCAAATAATAGTCTTGGCAGGTTCTGCAGTCTAATCAAGATCTGTCTCCGAGGATTGGTAGTAATGTTGTCTAGTCCACTCTTCCTTAATTACACCATGATGCCTCTTTTGATCTATTATAAAATGACTTGCCTAAGATCACTTGCCCATCTGTCTTCCCTATACCTAGCTCCTAGAGTAAAGGACTTTCTCAATTTTATCTTTATATATCATAACTCAATAAAGGTTAAGTTCTTTATTAATATTATTATTATTAAGATAAGCAGATTGTCAGTGATACATTAACATTTCATAAATTGAACTTAAATTCAACTTTGGTATGGACTTTGACATAAAAGTTCCTGGGTATAGACTATCTTAGCTACGATGTATCATATTCAAAGACACATTTGAAAGGACTTGGAGTTATACTTCCAGTAATGATGCATTAACAGAAACTAGATTTACCCTACTGTCTTAAACAACTAGAAAATGAACAGAATTTTTTTTTTTAATGTTCTCAGATATTGGACAATAGGCAATGCAGGAAAATAAGAGGAAAAAAGTGAGGAAAGGTTTGTAAATAACTAGGCTTTTTGCCTGGAGGAGTATTTTTGACTGAGGAGAAGGGAGGGAATGCCAAGCATAGCCTAATGGTGCCGCTAAATTGAGATGATAGAGATCAGAGTCCAGAGATTCTGAAGTGATAAGGGATAGCCCTTGAGAAGAGGGAGCTTTGCAGAAAAAGAGCTTCAGAAATTTGCACAGTGGTGCCTTTGTGTCTTTGCTGTCTCCAAATGTATGTGTTAAGGGTAAAACTCCATGAGATCAGGAAAAGAGCAACTAGGGAAAATTCTTAGTTGAACAATTTCCAGAGATTATACAGAGGTTAGGGACTGTTCATGTTCCAAGAGTGGAGAGTCTTCATTGATCCCTTGGGTCATTCAGTAAAGACCCCAGAGGGGCAGGCCATAGAGACAAGGCTAAAGCATTCTTAGAGTAAAGATAGTCTTCCCTAAAATATCTTAAAAACAAAACTATAAAAGGATCAAACTGAACTGCAAGTAACTCAACTTCTAGCCAAAATAAAACCCATGTCTTTAAAGAGAAAAAAGTACAGGCACACAACAATAAACAGTGGCAAATAAAAAGTTAAAAATACATCAAGAAGCAGGAAAATGTGACCGATAATCAAAAGAAAAATAAGTCAACAGAAACAAACTCATAAATTGTAGATATAACAGCATAGAAGATTAAAAGAACAATCAGAACTATGCCAAGTAAAGAGAAACAGTCATAATGAGATAAATGGAAGATATTAAAATTTATCAAATAAAACTTCTAGAGACAAAAAATACAAATCTGAAATAAAAAAATTCACTGGATAGACAATCTCAGGTTATATACTGCAGAAGTAAAGATTAGAAAACTTGAAGACACAGCAATAAAATCTATCGAAAATGAAGAACAGAGATTTTTAAAAAAGACTGAAAAAAATTATGAGTCTCAGTGATCTTTGGGGCAATATCAAGTGGCCTAACACATTTGTAAATGAAGTCACACAAGAGAGAGAAAAAAATAACAGAAAATATATTTGTAATTAAAATAATGGCTGAAAATTTTCCAAATTTGATAAAAAATATAAGCCCACAGATTCATGAAGTTCAATGAACACCAAGTAGAATAAACACAAAGTAACTACAGCAAGACACATTATAACAACATTCGTGAAAACTGGAGATAATCATGTTTAAAAAAATCTTAAACCTCCAATAAATAAATAAACCTAGTTATCACCCCCCAAAAAAACCCCACAAAATAAAAAACAAAAAGAAAAATCCTAAAGGCAGGAAGGGAAGTGGGAAGAGATAAGACTATGGAAAGAGAAACAAAGATAAGAATGACTGCATAAATCTTACCCAAACTATAAGAAGCCAGAAGATAGTTGAACACTTAAAGTGCTGAACTATCAACTCAAAATTACAGCAAAAACATGTTTCAAAATAAAAGTAACACAATTGAACATTCATAATAAAATAAATCAGTGTTTGGGTTTTTTGTTCTTTTTTGGGGGGGGGGGGAGTAATTAGGTTTATTTATTTTTAATGGCAGTGCTAGGGCTTCAATCCACGACCTTGTGCGTGTTAGGCACACACTCTACCACTGAGCTATACATTCCCCTCAACTGTCTTTGTTAAAAATCAAAACAAAATGAAAAGTTTTTCAGCTAAACAAAGGCTAAGAGTATCTGTGACCAGCAGAACTGGATGTTTAAAACAAAAATAATAGCAATGTATTGTGGGGTTTATATGAAGATATAAAACCTATGACAGCAACAGCTAAAGAACAGGGAGAAAAACATATAAATATATTGTCATAAAAGTATTTTGGTAAATGTGAACAGTTACAGCACCACTTGAAGGTGAGTTGTGATAAGTAACAGATCCTTACTGCAAACCCCAGAGCAATCCCTAAAAAGGTAAAACAAAGAGGTTTTTCTAATAAGCAAACAGTGAAAATTGAATAGAATCTTTAAAAATACGCCAATTAATCCAAAAGAAATCAGGAGCAGAGGGGGAAAAAAGTACAGAGAACAGATGGAACAAACGGAAAACAAAGAGCAAGATGACAGACTTAAACCCAGCCAAGTTCATAAATACATTATATTGAAATGATCTAAACACTCCAATTAAATGCAGAGATTGTCAGACTAAATTAAAGAAAATCAAGGTTGAACTATAAGCTGTCTACAAAAATCTCTAAATATAAAGACACAGCAGTTCTTTATAAAAAGAATGGAAAAATACATACCATGCAGTCAGTAAATCATTAGAAAGCTTCAGAATTTATTACATTAATATAAAATAAAGTATACTTCAGAAAAAAAATCAACATGGGTAAAGAGAAAACTTCACAATAATCAAGGGATCACCACATCAAGAAGGCAACAATCATAAAAGTGTATGCACCTACCTAAAACAGAGCTTTGAAATACATAAAGTAAAATCTGACAGAACTGAAAGAAAAATAAATCCACAATTACAATTGGACATTTCAACAATCCTTTATCATCAACTGATAGAAAACTGAAAATTTCAAAACATTGTTGGAAGAAATTAAGGAAGACCCAAATAAATGAAGACACATACTGTTCATATATTAAAAGACTCAATACTGTTGAGCTATCAATTATCCTAAAATTTACCTATTGATGAAATGCAATCCCAACTGATAAGTTGATGTATAATTTATATAGCAATACAAAGAAACTAGAATAGTTACAACTCTTTTTAAAAAATTTTTTTGGAAAGCTTAAACCACCTGATTTCAAGACTTTCTATAAAACTAAAGTAATCAACAATGTGTGAACTTGGCCAAGGATAGATATATTAATAAATGGAACATAGTAGAATCCAGAAAGGGAATATGAATAGAAATGGAATGTGGTCATTGATTTTTAACATCACAGTCAATATAATTCAATCAGGAAAAGATCGTATCTCTTTTTTTTTTTAACATTTTTTATTGAGTTATAGTCATTTTACAATGTTATGTCAAATTCCAGTGTAGAGCACAATTTTTCAATTATACATGAACATACATGTATTCATTGTCAATTTTTTTTTCGATGTAAGCTACCAGAAGATTTTGTACATTGCCCTATGCTATACGGTATAATCTTGTTTATCTGTTCTGCATATGCCTGTCAGTATCTACAAATTTTGAAATCTCAGTCTGTTCCTTCCCACCTTCTGCCCCCTTGGTAACCACAAGTTTGTATTCTATGTCTATGAGTCTGTTTCTGTTTTGTATTTATGTTCTTTTTTTTTTTTTTTTTAAGATTCCATATATGAGCAACCTCATATGGTATTTTTCTTTCTCTTTCTGGCTTACTTCACTTAGAATGACATTCTCCAGGAACATCCATGTTGCTGCAAATGGTGTTATGTTGTCAGTTTTTATGGCTAAATAGTATTCCTTTGTATAAATATACCACATCTTTAGCCAGTCATCTGTTGATGGACATTTAGGCTGTTTCCATGTCTTAGCTATTGTAAATAGTGCTGCTATGAACATTGGGGTGCAGGTGTCTTTTTGAAGTAGGGTTCCTTCTGGATATATGCCCAGGAGTGGGATTCCTGGGTCACATGGTAAGCCTATTCCTAGTCTTTTGAGGACTCTCCATACTGTTTTCCACAGTGGCTGCACCAAACTGCATTCCCACCAGCAGTGTAGGAGGGTTCCCTTTTCTCCACAGCCTCTCCAGCATTTGTCATTTGTGGACTTTTGAATGATGGCCATTCTGACTGGTGTGAGGTGATACCTCATTATAGTTTTGATTTGCATTTCTGTGATAATTAGTGATACTGAGCATTTTTTCACGTGCCTATTGATCATTTGTATGTCTTCCTTGGAGAATTGCTTGTTTAGGTCTTTTGCCCATTTTTGGATTGGGTTGTTTGTTTTTATCTTATTATGTTGTATGAGCTGCTTATATATTCTGGAGATCAAGCCTTTGTTGGTTTCATCATTTGCAAAAATTTTCTTCCATTCCATAGGTTGTCATTTTGTTTTACTTATGGTTTCCTTTGCTGTGCAGAAGCTTGTAAGTTTCATTAGGTCTCATTTGCTTATTCTTGCTTTTATTTCTATTGCTTGAGTAGACTGCCCTAGGAGAACATTTTTAGAGATGTATGTCAGATAATGTTTTGCCTATATTTTCTTCTAGGAGGTTTATTGTATCTTGTCTTATGTTTAAGTCTTTGATCCATTTTGAGTTTATTTTTGTTAATGGTGTAAGGGAGTGTTCTAGCTTCACTGATTTACATGCTGCTGTCCAGTTTTCCCAACACCATTTGCTGAAGAGACTGTATTTATTCCATTGTAGATTCTTGCCTCCTTTGTCAAAGATTAGTTGACCAAGTTTGTGGGTTCATTTCTGGGCTCTCAGTTCTGTTCCATTTGTCCATATGTCTGTTTTTGTACCAAGACTACACTGTCTTGATTATTGTAGCTCTATAGTATTGTCTGAAGTCTGGGAGAGTTATTCCTCCAGCCTCTTTCTTTTTCTTCAGTAATGCTTTGGCAATTCTAGGTCTTTTGTGGTTCCATGTAAATTGTATTATGATTTGGTCTAGTTCTGTGAAATATGTCCTGGGTAATTTGATAGGGATTGCATTAAATATGTACATTGCCTTGGGCAGTATGACCATTTTAACAATATTGATTCTTCCAATCATGGAGCATGGGATATCTTTCCATTTTTTAAGTCTTCTTTAATTTCCTTCATCAATGGTTTATAGTTTTCCGTGTATAGGTCTTTCACCTCCTTGGTTAGATTTATTCCTAGGTATTTTATTACTTTGGGTGCTATTTTAAAGGGGATTGTTTCTTTACTTTCTTTTTCTGTTGATTCATCGTTAGTGTAAAGAAATGCAACTGATTTTTGAACATTAATCTTGTAACCTGCTACCTTGCTGAATACTTCGATTATTTCTAGAAGATTTTGTGTGGACCTTTTAGGGTTTTCTATATATAGTATCATGCCATCTGCATATAGTGACAATTTTACCTCTTCTTTTCCAATTTGGATCCCTTTTATTTCTCTCTCTTGCCTGATTGCTGTGGCTAGGACCTCTAAGACTATGTTGAATAGGAGTGGTGATAGTGGACATTCTTGTCTTGTCCCAGATTTTAGTGGGAAGCTTTTGAGTTTTTCACCGTTAAGTACTATGCTGGCTGTAGGTTTGTCATATATAGCTTTTATGATGTTAAGATATGCTCCCTCTATACTCACTTTGCGGAGAGTTTTTATCATAAATGGATGTTGAATTTTATCAAATGCTTTTTCTGTATCTATTGAGATGATCATGTGGTTTTTATCCTTTCTCTTGTTGATGTGATGTATTACATTGGTTGATTTGCATATGTTGAAACATCTTTGTGTCCCTGGGATGAACCCCACTTGATCATGATGTATAATCTTTTTTATGTGCTGCTGGATTCTATTTGCTAATATTTTGCTAAGGATTTATGCATCTATGTTCATCAGTGATATTGGTCTGTAATTCTCTTTTTTGGTAGTGTCTTTGCCTGGTTTTGGTATCAGGGTGATGGTGGCTTCATAGAATGAGTCTGAGAGTATTCCCTCCTTTTCAGTCTTCTGGAAGAGTTTGAGAAGGACTGGTATGAGTTCTTCTTTGTATGTATAGTAGAATTCCCTGGTGAAGCTATCCGGTCCTGGATTTTTATTTGTAGGGAGGTTTTTTATTGCTAGTTTGATTTCATTTCTAGTGATTGGTTTGTTCAAGTGGTCAGTTTCTTCTTGATTCAGTCTTGGTGGGCTGTGTGTTTCCAGAAACTTCTCCATCTCCTCTAGGTTATCCATTATGGTTCCATATAGGAAAGGATCATCTTTTCAACAAATGATGCTGAAATAACTGCATGCACATATGAAAAAATAAATAACTCAGACAATTCATTAATAAGATAAACAATGAAATCAGAAAATGGGCAAAAGATCTGTTAACCAAAGAACATAAACAAATGCAAAATAAGCTCATGAAAAGTGCTCACCATCATTAGCCGCTAGGAAATGAAAATAGAAACTACATCAAATACCACTACATATCCACTAGGGGGGCTAAAATTAAAAATACTAATAATAACAAGTGTTGACAAGGACACAGTGTAACTGAAACTTTAATATATTGCTGGTGGGAATATAATAATGGTACACACAAGCATTTTAGAAAACAGTTTTCCAGATTTTTATAGAGTTAAAAAAATATACTTACTGTACAACTGATTAATTCATTCCTAAGTGGAAATAAAGAGAAATAGAATTGTATGCCTTTAACTTCCTGGTTTTAAAAAATATTAGAAATCTGCAGTAATTAAAAGAGCATTGTACTAAGGAGTGATGTTCATAAGATGATGGAATAGGAAGTGTTGGACTCTCCTTCCATCCACAAAAACACCAATTCAGCAAAAACTCATGGCCAAAAAAATTTGTAAATACTAGATATCTGTTTAATGTATATGACACCAAAAGCACAGGTAATAAAAATAAATAAACAAATAAATTTGACTATATAAAATTAACTTCTGCATGGCAAAGGAAACAATCAACAGAGTAAAAGGTAACCTACAAAGTGGGAGTATATATTTGCAAACCATATATCTGATGAAAGGTTCATCTCCAAAATATATAAGGGACTCTTACAACTCAATAGTAAAAAAAAACCCAAAAAACTAACAACCCAATTAAAAAATACATGGGTGTATGAAAAATTACTCAACATCACTAATCATCAGGAAAATACAAATCAAATCCACAATGAGATATTACTTCACACCTGTTCACAATAGCTATTACTAAAAAAAATGGCAAGTGTTAGCAATGATATGAAGAAATTGGAACCCTTGTACACTGTTTTGGAAGAATTCAAAATGGCTCAGCTAGAATGGTAAACAATACAGTGATTCTTCAAAAAATAAAAAATAAAACTACCATATGATTCAACAATACCACTTCTAGGTATTTATCCAAAAGATCTGAAATCAGGATCTCAAAGAGATATCTGCACCTCTATGTGCAGCACTGTTCACAACAGTCAAGATTTAGAAACAACCTTAACATCCATCAACATGTAAATGCATAAAGAAAATATGGTATATACATTGGAATACTATTTACCCTTAACAAAGGATGAAATTCTGCAATATGTGACATTGATGAATCATGAGAACATTATGCTAAGAGAAATAAGTCAGTCACAGAAGGACAAATACTGCATGATTCCATTTACATGAGGTATCTAAAACAGTCAAACTCATAGAATCAGAGAATAGAATGGTGGTCCTAGGGGCAGTGGGGAGGAGGAAATTGGGAGTTGCTAATCACTGATAATAAGTCTCAATTATGCAAAATGAGTAAGTTCTAGAGACGCACTGTACAACACTGCCCCTATAGTTAACAATACTGCATTGTATACTTAAAAATGTATTAAGAGAGTAAATCTCATATTAAGTGTTCTTAACACAATAAAATAAAATTTCAAAAAAATAAAATAAAATTGTATGCCTTCACAAAAACTTCCACTGAATACTCATAGTAGTTTTATTCATGAACATAACTGAAATTTACATCAACAAATGAACAGATAAAAAGTTAAAGTATATTCACAGAATGCAATACAATTAAAGCAATTAAAACAAATGAACTATTGATACCTGCAAAGTATAGTACTGAGTAAAGAAGCTACACATGAGAGAATATATATTTTATTATTCAATTTATATTAAACTCTAGGGACGACTACAATGGAAGAAATCAGTTCAGTAGTTGTTTGGGTGAGGGGATTAGGGAGGGAGGTTGACAGCGAAGAGGCACAGGAGAACTTATGAGGGTAATGGAAATAACTGTGTTGGTGGTTCCATGAGTATGTATGTTTGTCAAAACTCACTGATCTCTACCCTTAAAATGTGTGCAGTTTATTATAAATAAATTACATATCAGTATAGTTCATTTTATTTAAAAGGACTCAGTTCTTATGGAGCTTCTCATCTACTATAAGAGGGAGAATCAAATGAGCAATAACAAGTGTTTCAATGGTATGTTGGGGAATCCAGATGCAATGGGAGTACTTCAAAGAAGCAACTATCCCAAATTAGAGACTCACAGAGATTTCTCAGGGGAAGCTGAGATCTGAAGGAGATGTCAGAATAGTCTGTGAAATAGACTTAACAGCATGTGCAAATGGCCAGAGCAAGAGAGAATGGTATGTTTACCAACAACAACAACATATGTTTTGAAGAGATATTTACAAAGCAGGAGAACTAACAGCTTGACATGATTTGGTGACTGACTGGATTCTGGAAAGATTAGAATTAAGAATAATGCTCTGGATTCTGCCTTGAATAACAAGGTGAGTTGTAGTGGCGTCTTCTGAAATAAGAGACATTGAAGGAGCATCAGTTTATGGGGATGATGATAAATAAGTCTACTTTTGAATGGGATCTGTAATACCTGCAATATACCAAAGAAAAGATATTAATCTAGTATATGGATATACAGGTTTGTATAAAGTCAGAGAAGCAACATATAGTTGATAATCAATGCCAATGAATTAGATGAACTTCCAAAGCAGAGTTCAAAAATTGATAAAAAAATCAGGACCAAGCAAGCTAAAGATCACCAATATTTAAAAAATTAGCAAAGGGAGAAGAACCTATGGAGGAATTACTAAGAAAAAAACAAGCAAGAGAGAGTGGACTCAAGGAATTCAAGAATTCATTACAGTATGGTTAACAGGCTCAAATGCAATTGAAAGTTAAGGAATGAGATCATCTATTGGATTTGGTGACAAGGTTATTGTTGACCTGTGAAGAGCAGTTTCATTAGCGTAGTGGGAGCAGTTTTGAAGAGTTATCGAAAGACATAAGGTTAGAACAGGAAATGTAGGAAACTATTTCAAAAAGTTTGCCTACTAGGAAAGAGTTCAAGGGAAGTTTGTACTCGAGGGATATTCCCCCTAAAGTACAGGAAAGTCTGAAGAATTTTAAATGTTGATGAGAAGGAGCATGTAGATTCTTAAAAGGAAATGATGATAACTTTTTCATTATTTATCATTAAGTCCCGGGTTGGCTGGAACCACGACTCAGAGGAATAAGGAGAATCTTAAGTGTCTGGGTAACTCTTTTGACTTGAAGTCACTTCATCTCCGTAAGTGAAGCCAAGGAGAGTCGGTGATTATCAAGAACATAGTCATATGACTTGAGAATGAAAGGAATTTTAAAAAGTGATGAAGTTCATTTCCACTGGAGACATCTATCTTAGAGCCAGAAGACATCAAAGGACTTCATCTGAGCAATGCTTTTTATCCTCATGTTATGGATGCAGCTTGGCATTATTGTTAGTAGTACGTAAAATGATCTTATAAATCAGTAAGAAAAAAAATGACTATATTTTTAGAAAAATGGGTGAAAGATTTGAGTAGGCAATTCATTAAGGAGGGGCTAAAAATGCCAATAGACTAATGAAAAGGTGCTTAATCCCACTATTAATTAAATAAATGTAAAATAAAACTCTAAAATACCATATTCCTCTATCAAATTGGCAACTATTAAACATACCATAATACCCAGTGTGGCAAGGAGTTGAGAAATGAACACTCTTTTACACAGTTCAATAGGACTAACTATTGATAAAATATTTTTCTAGAGGACAATTTGACAATATGTGACTGCTCATACCCTTTGACCCTGTAATTGCCCTGCTAAATATTTATCCTAAGGGAACAATTCACATGCAAGAATGTTCAGTACTGAGATGACAGATTACGTATAAGAGCAAATAGTTAGAAACAATGTAAATGGTTAAAAAGGATGAATTTCTTTTAAATAAGCTATATGTATATGATGAAATACTTTATTGACATTAAAATAGTATTTTTTGAAAACTATAATGATAGATAAAACGTTTGTGATATATCATTATATGAAAAAAACTGTTTAAGAAACAAAAACCCAGAGTATTTTTATGATCTCAGTTTTATAAAACAAACAGTACACACACAAATATGAATATACACAGCACATGTATGTACACAAAATAAGTAAGTGAATCAAACTATAATGTTAAATGTGGTGGTCACTGAATTGTGAGACTTCAGATGCTTTTTGTTTTTCTTTAGGACTTTCTGTACTTTCTAAACTTGCTGCAGTGAACATAATTTAATGACCAGGTAAAATTAATTGTGAAAAAAAATGACATAGTCAAACTACAAAGAAATATTTTTATTCCAAAGTAATTAAAAACAAAACCCCAAATTTACATTTTCATATGATCTCTCACTAAGTTGTAATGATTATTTAAGGGCAAAAACACAGGCAAAAAGAGCAACAACAAACCCTCTGTCTTGGCAAGAAAGAAAATCCTGTCCCCCTGATAAACATTACGTGTAGACAATTCTGAACAGAACATTTACTAGGTGCCAGGGATTACCTCTTGCTTCATCTGACTCATCTGGCACAACTACTCTGAACACTAAGTCTCATTATCCCCATTTCACAGATGAGGAAAGTACTCAAAGACATTAAGAAATTTGCCTAAGGCCAGAATTCAAAATTTGGCAGATCTTTCCAAACTTCAAGCTGCACCTTGTCCATTATGTGTTGCTGCTCCCATAGTTACGACATTGTATTAGAGAATTCAACTTCTGAAAGTAACCAAGGACCTATTTAAAGTCTCTAAAAATAATACATCAGGAAAAAAGGTGCTGTAAAACCCGTTTAGATTTGTTACTAGAAAATAACAACTACAGGCTTTTATTAAGGAAACAGCACCAAAATTACAGGCTCTTTTCAATAAGCTAGTCTTGAATATCTTTAAGCACTATACTATTTAATTTGAATTTGGCTGTTGTGATGAAAACAATAAATTGTGAAATTAATCATTTTGTTTTTAATGAAAAAAGAAGTTCAGGAGCTTTGCCGTGTCTATACATATGGCTGGCAGGGATAACTGTTTATGTTGAAAAATACTACTCTGCAGGAATTTCTACTGCTGTTTAAGCTGTAATTCAATTTGTTCTATTTAAATACAAAAACATGCTAGTCTTTCAGGCAATCAGTCTACTATTGAGGTTCACAGCAGGTTAAAACTGTAACCCTTTTCACTTAATAAAAATGAAATCAATGATCTAATTTCGTCCCCCCAATAGTTCTTGACATCAGAATGCAGAAAGAATGCTTTATGAACTGGACCAATTCAATGAAATCAAATTGATAAATATTTGCTGAGTAATTCAATAAGTATCCAGCAGGCTGCCAGATGTTTTATATTTACCATCTCATCTTTTCCTAATAAAGTCCCCATTTTACAAGTCATGATAGTAATGATCAGAGGCATTACATAATTTCAGCCAAGGTCACACTGCTAAAAAATAGCAAAGCAAGAATTTGAACCTAGATCTACATGAATCTAAATCCCATGCTATTAACATGGCACTAAACTATTTCTGATATACTGTGTGATAAAGGCAATGACAGAACTCTGTACAAAACGATGCTGAAACACAGAGGTGGGGATGCTGGTGTGGGAATGCTAGGAAGACTCCCTGAGGGGATGACATTTAAACAGTCTGCATAATGACTGGTTTCAGGAGGATATGATTGTAGTACCTTCTTCTACAACAGAGACTGTAATTTTCATTTCATATAAAGTGACTGATACCCAGGTTAATAGTCATAATACCGATGTTGATACTCATATTCAGGATCTTCCAATGAATTGAGACTAAAATCCAGATCTTTCATCCTTAGGCCAGTGGAGTGGCTCTAAAGGTCACTGAGTAGCTGTATAGGAGGTGAGGAACTAAATGACATAGAGAGTGGGTGAATAGATATGTCAGAATTCAGCATCTTCATGGCACTTGGTAATAAAAGAATCACACAGAATCTGAAAGCTTCAGAAAGAGGTTGTTCAACATCTTGGACATTTATATTAATAACTATACAATAACTGATTATTATATAATAATATATACCATTTTTGGACAAGTTGAAAATAATCACTATAAGAAAAATACAGAAAATTATGTTCTAATTCCTACAGGTGAGGGAAGGGATTTTGATGCTACCTGGAAGAAATGGCACTTAAGTAGAGTCTTGAACTAAAAAGAAGACTTACATACATGAAAAAGGAGAGCCAGTGGCACTTCTGGGCAAAGTGAAGAATGTGATTAAAGACATAGACACATGAAAGTAAGAAGTTGTGGGGACTAGAAAACAATTCAGAGTGGAAAGAGCTTAGGTTGTATGGGAGAGAGTGTGTGGGAGGAAGAAACTTACACTAACATATCAGAACCAGATCTTGGAAAGTCTTGAATGCCAGGCAAGGCTTTTACATCTTGTTTGATCAGGTAGATGAATAGCCCAAAGAGAAAAATATTACAGTCAGAACCTTTAAGTAGCAGGCAAAGGGAAAACTGGAGAAGGAACAGTTGGAAACAGAAGCTAATGGATAAAAGCATGTTAAGAGTTATGGGTTAAGAGTTATGGGTCAAAAGTGGGCCAAAAATTGTAGCCTAATTAAAATATCAGTTCTCTTCCCTCAAATCCTGCCTCCTTGCCCTTTCCCTCCACTATCAAAATAATTAAAAAGAGTAATCAACATTTACTATTGCTACTTCTTTAATGTTTGTTTATTCCTTAACACACTGCTGTATGACTTCTTTCCCTATCATGTCACTGAAATAGCTCTGAAAACATCTTCTGTGCCCTGGTTGTCAAAAGCAATGGCTGTCCTCTTACCACTTAATCCTCCTGTGGCACTGCTGACCAAACTTCTCTCTCTAGCTATAACACCTCTCTCCTTCTCCAGGCTCATATATCCAATTGCTTCCTCAATATTTCCACTTGGATTCTAACACCTCACGTTTAATATGCTCCAAACTGAATCTCTGATCTTACCTCCACAAACCTATCTCATGTGTAATCATTCCCATCTGAGCTGATGGCAACTCCATCCTTCTCATGTTCAGAGCAAAAGTCCTGAATCATCCTTGACTCCTCTCTATCTTTTACTACACATCCAACCCTTTAAGAAATACTACTGGGTTTACTTTCAAGATATATACAATAAACAATCAATCTACTGCTACCACTCTGGTTCAAGTCACTACCATTTCTTGCCTAGATAAAAGAAATAGTTTCAGAACTGGTTTCCTTACTTGTAGCCCTATAGTCTGCCATCAACATAGCAGCCAGACTAATCTGGCCAAAGGAAAGCTGCCCAAAATGTACTCAGGCAAACTAGTCTAGAGTAGGTAATTTCCAGGTCAGGACCATGGCTATATGCACTAGATAAAAGGAGGACGGTACTCAGGCAAAGCCACATTTGCTGGTTTGCTATTTACAGAAACACTTTCTGGACAATTATTTATGCAAATCTCACAACCATTTTGGGATCCAGTAGTTATCATTTGCATTTTGCAGGTGAGGATCAAAGAGGTGAAATGGCATCATTCATTCATCCATTTCTTATCCAATCTTGTGTTATTTACTGAGAGTTTGCTATGTGCTAGCTCTACAGCCAGGCCAGAGCTCCTCAGCCTGTCCTGGCAGAGAGGAATTTAAACCCCAGGCTGCTCACCTTTAAGCTCGAGGATTTTTTTCCTCTCCATGCAGCTGAAAGGAGACATCCAATGAGGACCTTTTCAGATGTTTTGTGAGTGAAAAGCATGTGAGAAAATGACACCTATTTATAGTTGGGCAGAATTATAGCACTTTATGTGCAATAGTTGGCACTCAATAAGTATGTTAAATGAATAGATGGGTGGATGAATGTGAGGGTAACAATGGTACTGCTCTTCCTGTCTCATATGACTATAATGAGGCTCAAATGAGACTGTGGTGAAAAGAGTCTCGGTAAGGGACTATTTTAACATTCTTGTCTACGGTTTGTTGCTTCAAGTCCTATTTGGAAATAAGAAATGATGCATTAGGCTGGGTTAGATCCACTTCTCTACAGAGCAATGACCCTTGGTTACAAGTTATGGTCCTTCCCGTTTTAACTTACCGTCTCCTTAACAAGATATATGCACCTACATTTGTTACCTTCACATAGGACCAAGTCCATGAACAAAACTGAGGCTTAATAACTATTTCCTGAATGAACTTATGAATTCCAATTTTATAGATGAGAAAGTTGAAGCTCAGGAGTCTAAGTGAATAGCATAAAATCACTGGGTATCAAGTGGCAAAACTAAAATTTGTGGACTCAGGCATTTTGATTCTAACAGTTATTAATTTTTTAAAAACATAGTAGTTTGTACCTCTTAATCCCTTACTGCTATCTTGCCTCTTCCCCTTCTCTTGCCCCACTGGTAACCACTAGTTTGTTCTTTATATCTGTGAGCCTGTTTCTTTTTTTATTATATTCACTAGTTTATTTTTTACATTCCACATATAAGTGAAATATGTCTTTCTCTGTCTGACTTATTTCACTTGCATAATACTCTCCAAATCCAACCATGTTGCTGCAAATGGCTAAGTTTCATTATTTTTATGGGTGAGTAGTATTCCATTGTGTATACATATCACATCTTTATCTACTCATTTGTTGGACACTTAAGTTGCTTATCTATCTTGAGAATTGTAAATAATGCTGCTATGAAGACTGGAATTCAGGTATCTTTTCAAATTTGTGTTGTTGATTTTTTCAGAGATATACCCAGAAGTAGAATTGTTGGGTCACATTGTAATTTTAATTTTAATTTTTTGAGAAATGTGTTTTCCACAGTAGCTGCACAAATTTACATTCCCACCAAAAGATTACGAGGCTTTCCTTTTCTCCACATCCTTGCCAACATTTGTTATTTGTGGTGTTTTTGATGATAGCCATTCTGACAGGGGTAAGGTATTGTCTCATTGTGGCTTTAATTTGCATTTCACTGATGATTAACAATATTGAGCATCTTTTCATGTGCCTGTTGGCCATCTGAATGTCTTCTTTGGAAAAATGTCTATTCAGGTTTTCTGCTCATTTTTAACTGGCTTGGTTTTTTGGGTCTTCTTTTCTTTTCTTTTCTCCTTTCTTTTCTCTTTTCTTTCTTTCTTTCTTTCTTTCTTTCTTTCTTTCTTTCTTTCTTTCTTTCTTTCTTTTCTTTTTCTTCTTCTTTCTTCTTCTTTCTTTCTTTCTTTTTCTTTTTCTTTTTCCTTTCTTTCTTTCTCTCTCTTTCTCTTCTTCTCTT